>NC_044911.1:45331927-45941790 GCF_001633185.2 Quercus lobata | reverse complement strand
ATCATATCATGCCTACGTATGATATAAGCACAAAAAATAAAGATGTCAATTCTCTCAGCATTAAAATAAAATAAAAAGTTTATTTTTTGGGATTGGGGGAGGGTGGGGAAGAGAGGGGGGGGGGTGAGAGAGAGGGAGGGAGGGAGCATTGCATTACAGATGTAATGCATAGCTCCAGTAAACAAAGTTTGATCTCAAAGATATAGTCTTGCAGATGAAAAATCAAATATATTATTAAAGAAAACAAGAATACCTCCTAGACAGGCAAATTTACACATACAATGAGAGAGAAGTACTGTAAACATAGAAGTTGTAATCATGTAGTCAGCATATTTTGATGACATTGAAGACAGATCTCAAAATAGCAATTCATAAGTAAACCAAAAAAATGTGAATGTATACTGAAATACAGAGCACACATTGTCTGTCTATGGAAAATTAATTAAAAATCAAATTCTGAAATAACCCAATTCATGAACAGGAATCCACATTATCTATGTTATATATACGTGAATTCCCCATAACATCAATCAACTTGGGAAGCAAGCGTAGTATACATCTAAGTAAAAGGTAGATTACAATAAAATTCCCAGCCATTAAATTTCTTTAAAAAAAGAAGAAACACAATGTAAGAAGAAGAAACACAATGTAAAGGTATACCGGTGGCAAGAGGATTGCCAAACTACAAGTGCAAACCATCCCAGTGAATAGGCAGACAAGTAATGAATCATTATATAAATTCTTGCTAGACTGAAAAATACCTTCCTCATTAGAAAATAGATCCTGGTCCTCCGGATCCAAGTCCATATCAAGTATCTGCAAGGGGAAAAAGATCAATGAAAACTGTAACAATCTAGTTAAATATGAGAAACAAAATATCCACCAATGAACTCTAAGGCTAGTAATTAGCATTTACCATTGCCTCAATATCTGAATAATGAGGTACATCATCATCACTCTCAACAGGTGCCTCTTCCTGATCTGATGTCGTAGGTTTTACTACAGGTTCTGACATAACAATATCTACAGATGCTACTTCTGCATGTGTTGATTGATAATCTTGAATCATAGCTGGTACATCTAGTTCCAGTTTAATGCCACTAGCATTTGTCTGGGTACAGCCTTTAAAGCTATCACAAACAAGAGCTGGCTTCTTTATAAATGAATCCATTTGGTTATGACTGAGATGTTTTACTGGTGAAACTCCTTTAGTTTCTTCCTTCAAAGCATCAGTGCTCAGACTAGCTGAATTAAGTTGATCTGTACCACCATAAGCAATACCTACACCCTTAGACGCCACAAGTGGGGAATCACTATTCGGTAACTCAAACTTAACCCCAGAGCCACCAATTGGATGGTTCACACTGGGTTCAGGCAACACATGTGGGCCTATGTTCTTAGAAGACACATGACACTCTCCAAGGTTTTTTCCTTCTCTCTTCATCAGAACGCCTCTTTCTCGAGCTCTTTGATTAACTAAGATATCATTAATAGTTGAAGAATTTGGATTATTAGCTTCTTGAAATTTATTTTGTGATACAAAGGAAACAGACGATGGGGAAAATTGTTTTGGTGGGATAAAATCATCATTGCATGGAATATCTGGATCCTCAGTGTTCAATGTACAGCAAATAACTTCTTTGTCACACAGATCAGGAAACTGAGGATTTGAATGTGATAAAGATGATAGCATTTGGGTCCCTGAAACATGAGCTATACAGCCATCATCGTAGTGAGGCCCCCTGTTCTCCTCTAACTCTCCAGAACATGCAATAGGTGGTTTCTTGATATCTGTATCTAGAGCTACTGATGTCTCTGGTTCAGTTATACTGGGTATGTGATTTTGACATACATCATTCTGGGAATTCGACAAAAGTGAACTAAGGCCATCATAGTAAGATTTATCAATAGCTTCTTTTCCATCACCCATGGCCAAGAGTTCTTCCTCATTTGTAAAATTCAAGAGAGAATTAGACAGTTCTGCCAAATATCCTTCTGCACTAGCAGTTGGACTTCTCAAACCATCACAAGGCATTTCACTTCCCAACTTGAAATCTGAGTGAACATCATACCCTGATGTTGTTGCATTCTTACCAAAATCATCATCAAGAAGTTCAAACCTATCTCCAGTGTGCAGATCTTTTTCTCCAAGGCCAACATCAGGCATAGATGATGCTGCAAGGCCCTCAACTGGTCCCCATATAGACATTTCATGAAGTGGAGATGAAAATTCCAAGTTGTGAAATGATGCACCACACTCTGACATAGGTGAACTGAACACCTGATTACCTTCAAATTCCGAGCAGATATGTCCTGGATCATTATTAATTTGATCAAATGTAGATGAGGGTTCCAAACCTAAATCATCAGCTTCCAACATGCTGTGTGCCAGCAATTGTTTTGGTTGAACGTATTCCTCAAACACAGAGCCATTCACAGTAAAAGGTAGATTTTCTTCAAAAGGATGAGGAATTTCGTTGTGTATGTTATCTTGCTCAATATAAAAATCTTCTTCACCTGGTAGCTGGAGTCCTGGATGAAAGTCATGGCCATTAGCAGCAGTATCAGCAGTAGCAGCGCCACCATCCATCAGATTTTGTGGAAAAACATGATGCATAATATCCATATTCGACCCTTCAAGTCCGCAATGATTTGGCATGGTATCACCAGGCATGCAATCTCCAGGTAAAGGCTCATTTCCATTTGCAATGTAATTGCAATCACCAGGTGCAACAAAAAAACTTAGATCCATGGAATTAAGTGGATCATTGCATAATCTTTTGAGCAGAGCATAGTAATAACTACGGACACTGTCAGCCTTTCTCTTCCCACAAACCGATTTGTTTTCTTTTGAGTTGCCAAATCTATTCAATTTTGATGGAAGAGTTGAACCAGAACGCTCAATCGCAATCATGTGAGGGGAAGCTTCTGCAGAAATAACTGGATCATAAAGGAGAGAATGCCACCGATCTTGCAGTTCTCGAACAGTAAATCTTCGAGAAAATTGCACTGCACCTTTAGCAAGTGATTCCAAAGAAGCACCAGCCTACAAACAGGAGGAAAAAAAATAAATAAATAAATAATCATACTATGCCAAAAATCTATATGCTTTAGTCAATACACAGGTTCACAGCTGCAATCCCCCTTAGAAAAAGATTTACTAATGTGTACAAATATTGGAATGCTCCGATTAATAAACAACTGGGGCATTTGCTAACACCCATCTTTATGTGACCATTTTTACCATATCACAGTAGATACAGATTAAAAGGTAGTAAGCAATCAAAACCTGCAATGGCAATGCCACATGAAAGATAACATTTGAATCGTTGCTAGTTAAGCTATCTGCTTTTTCCTATTAGGTGCAATAATTCCAAATAATGGGATGCTCATGCATAAACTTCCCGGCAGGCATCAACTGCCATTTGAACTACAACATTGTAGTCAACAATTTCATGTTCGTTTTATGCATGTGTATGTACATATGTATTATTTACGAACATATGTATGAATATACTTGATGTGGTGTACTAGGAAGGAACACAATATTCATACTTTTGAAGGTGGATAAATTGAAGGATCAGCTTCTAGCCTACTTTGTTGGCACTTTGTTTGATTGGTCTTGGGTTTGGGGACTCACATCTACTTAATCACTCCTGATGTTTGTAGATTATCTTCTTTCTTGTGCATAGCTTTTGTTTCTTTTCTTTTCTTTTTCTTTTTTTATTTGTTGTATTTTTTGGCTGCTTTATGTTTTTCTTACATAAAGTAGACCTTCTTTAATAAAAACTTTTTCTTACCTATCAATATATATATATATATATATATAGGGAAATGTTAACAAGCACTAACCAGTGCTTGTTAAGGTGCAAAAAAGACCCCAAAAAAAAAAATGTCAGAAAAAAGTAAAAAAAGACACCAAGCGGTACATATAAAGCTGAAAAAATGAGAAAAGGCTGTAAAAAAGACAAAAATTTCAAAAAAGTTGTTAACGAGCACCACATATATATATATATATATATATACAACCTAGTTTTTTACATTTCCCCTAAGCACATCCATGATCACTCTCTACATGGTTCTTTTCTAATGATGATGATAACAATATTTAGTAATAAAACAAAAGGAAAACTATTTGCTCAATGAGCATTTCACAAGTGATTTCCTTGTCATTCACACTTTCTTAATATTTTATAAGAAACTAAATGAAGACAATCCTAGATAGTATACGGTTGATAATTTCAATCCGTCCCAACAGGCTATTTTGGTTGGCATGTAAGTAGTAAGTCATAAGCGTGATGCAATCTGTACTCTCCAAACAAGCCCAGGCATCCCAATTAGCTTAGCTGGTAGAGTCACTTCACTTGTGTCGAATAAGAGATTTGAGATTTGGCCTGCCTACACCAAAAACCAATTGGTATCTTGGCTTGATGATAAAGAGCAATTGTCATGGAACAAATGCCATATGTTGAAATTCTATGGTATCTATAAAAGCCTTAAGCCATCCCAAGCTAAAGCTGAAACCCCATCAATTTGATGGGATCGTACAAATACTAGACTGTTTCCATCAACTTTGAAGAAGACGGAAGTGAGACCATGAGAGACATAGAAGTCTAGGAGGATATTCATTATATAAGTGCTGTGTTTCTCAGTGACAGGTTCGTAAGGTGGAAGCTAATTGCTTGCTTTTTTATGGACATTAACTGCACTATAATTATAGATGAAATAGAATCCAATGAACAAAAGGGGTTTAATTGGAAACTTATTGCACAGACACCCGTAAAATCTATCTTGCTTGAAACCCAAACAAAGACCAAGGACAGGTTTGACTTGGAAAAGTTAGTTTAAACAGATTTTAGTTTCAATTTTACTTTTCTAATAGCCTACCCATGTCCCAGCCCCCTCCCTCTTTCCTCATCCCAAAACTAAAATTTTTTTGATTGGTAAATAGAAAAACATGACACAATTGCTTAGGATCGAATACAGATCACCCACATGAAAAGCAGAAATACTCGACATCATATTACAACTTGGATATTTATCTCCCCCCCCACCTTTTATTTCCAGGGAGATCCTATAAAAAGCTTGTATTACCACATTTGAAAGTGCAAAACATTGTGCTCCCCTCCACGGAGATTGTATCAGACATTTGGGAACCTGATTAAAAAAAAAAATTGCAACACAACTAATTGCTTAGTTGAAAAGCACTATTGATCCTCCACTGTTTTGAAATGAAGAATTCCATGTCTCAATTAATAAAACAGAAATATCAGCTTCATTCATCAATACCAGAGTAACTAAGCAATGATTCAATTACAAAGAGAGCAGCACCATCTATTAGCATAAGCACGTGCTTTCATGACTGTCTGCCAATTAATCCAGAACCAATAAAATTATTTCATCCACTCTCATCTTTTCCTTTTCTCCTTGATCAACAACCGTATAAATTTGAAGAATCGAGATGCTTTACGAATATTCCTCCAGGCTCACACACTAAACATATTTAGAGGTCTTAATGAACCACATCACAAATTTTCCATTTTAAACACAGTACAATAAAGATTTTCAAGTTGTCAAATCTTTTAGTGAAGCCCAAAAACAAACCTATGCCATGTGATGTGTGATGCAAATATCTAGAGCATTTTGTGACAGGCAGTTAACATTAGATAATTTTACTCATTAAAATGCCAACAGAGGGTCCCAGAGATACTAAAAAATTGGACAGCCTCTTGTATCAAATATGCTTGTGAATCTCAAGCAAATATATACACAAAATTTTAACATGGATGATTCACAAGCACATGACACCATCTCAAAGAACTAGATTTCAGGGATTTGATATTTTCAACACCCTATGACTACAGGAACTTCCAAAGGTAACAGCTGGGTCCATTTTCGCAGATCATCAGCAAATGTCTAAGGTTTATGGTTTGGTTAAACATAATACTCAATATATTTCTCAGGCTTCAAAAACATAATCATCACACATGGAAACTTAAATTGATGGAGACATTCAATATTGACACTTCAAATATAATACTGATTAATTTCTAAATATGCACCCTGACAATACGAATTCTTAGTTTTTAAACCAAAAGTGTCTGAAATCTTCCAATGGCAAGTGTTAAAAGTATCCAATGTGGTATACAAGCAAGCCCAAAATTCCTCAGTTTCAAACAATTCAATTCATGCTTCAACACAATAAACCCAATATTTCAAATCCCATAATACACACAATGCCTATTATATAAAAAAAAATTACCAACTCATCAAAAAAAAAAAAAAAATTAGACTGCTACACTCTACCTAATAACTCCAAAAAAAATTAAATAAAAGAGAACCAGAAAAATCATGTAAATAAAAAAGAGACAGAAACTTCAACTGTTATCCAAGAACAAAAAAGAAATTCAAACACAAGTACATAGTTCATTCCACAACTAGGAGCACAACGCAAAAAGCCAATCTTTATAAAAGCTTGAAAAATAAAAGAACGTGAATGGTGGGTTATATAAACTTTTACCTCAACAGCGTTCTTAAGCAAAAGGTCATCTTCAGGGTTCCATGTAGACACCGGAGCAAGAGCTCCCATCTTTAAAACCTCTCTCTTTCTCTCTCTAGAAGCAAGCGAGCTTGTTTATTTGAGAGAGTAGTTGGCTATGGAGGTAAAAGCTTTGTAGAGAGGGAATGGAAAAAAATAAAAAATAAAAATTAAAAAAAGTGGAAGGGTTTAAGAGAAAGTGAAAAAACCTAAAGAGAAAGGTGGGTGGGGTTTTGAAACGTGGACAAATTTGTTATTCGGTGGTCTCAGGTTACCGACTAGTTCATGGAATTTCTGTGAAATTGAGGTTAGGCGGTGACACGTGTAACAGTCCTTGTTTGCGTATCTCAGTATATCCTTTTATAGTTGTTTATGCCCTTCCTGCCTACTCGGGTTGACTGTATCTGAATGATTTATTGCATAATTTTTGCCACAATTATTTGTCACAATTATTTTATTATTGGTCGCTTTTATATGAATTTATTATTTTTTATTTTGCCACTCATAATTTTTCATATAGATAATTGTGGCTTAGTTTGTGAGATTGATATGTGGTTTTTTTTTTTTTATTTTATATGTCATGTATGTTGTGTTTATTTCTATGTTTTTTTTTATTTCTTTTTTTTTTTACAAAAAATTCTGTTTATTTGGGGTTACAGTTAGTTTAACTAGTAAAAACTCTCTGATTGATTGTATAAGAGATCTGGATGAGTTCAATTTTACCTACATCAAAAACTAATTTTGGTGTCTGTGGCCCGAGAGGTCTGCAACCCAGCCCAAACTCTACCTGGGCCCAGAACCCGTGCCGAAAGGGGTATCCTGCCGAGGACGAATGGTCAATGGCCGACGTGGCGAAGGGAATGGCTGAGGACTTACCCTGTCCTCGGTATTCCGGAGCTGTAATAGAAGGACCCACACTGCGGTGTAGGCAACCCCCAAACAGCCCCCCTCCAGGGGATGTGAACGAAATGGGGCCCATAGGGAAGCAGGGTGTGAAAGTTGGACTAAAGAAAACGCGTCTTTTCTTCAGTAAATGCACCTGCCAATACCCAGAGATGGTTGAAAAGAAAAGACGTTTGGACAGTGTGAACCTTGATCCATGCAACTAATAGAAAGTTAGATGGGATGGCTGACGGGACGGACACAGAGATAAGCTCCCGCCTGACCTACAAGTGGAGGGTCAGGATCAACCAGGCCGGACTATATAATAAAAAGGAAGGTGCGCCAAAAAAGGGGGGCTGGGGAAAAAATGGCCAAGAAACGAGAGCCTCCCAGCCCACCTCCATGAGAAGTACTCTAGGGGTGACGATCATTTAACCTTGTATGAACCCCCTGAAAAACCCACCGCCTATCGATCAAGGCCTAGCCTTTCAAACCCACGCTCTACAAATGATATTGTTAGGGCCGTTTTACATGCGAACCCGACACTGTTACGGTCCGCCACGAATCGTGACCCTACAATTGGCGCCGTCTGTGGGGAAGGCTTGCGTGTTGGCGCAGGTGGTAGGTTGAAACACTTCCTCTGTTATTTCTAACCGTTGGTTATAGAGTTCAAGTATAAAATCTCACTAGGGGCTACGTTTCTTGACGAGGGGCTTAGCTGAAGAGCTAACTCCCCTAAAAGCTAAAACTCCTCGTACGGAACAAACTAGGCGCTTGGTAACGTTAACCGTATAGATAAACTCAAGGGGCTTGGCTGAAGAGCTAGCTCCCCTAGAGCTAAAGGCAAGCCAAGGCCCCATACAAAGAGAAAACTAGGTTTTGGACAGAACCAAGGCATTGCATAGTCCTCGGACTCAAGCCTGTGGGAAAACCAACAACCTGGATGTGGAAAACTAGGTTTTGGACAGAACCAAGGCATTGCATAGTCCTCGGACTCAAGCCTATGGGAAAACCAACTACCTGGATGTGGAAAACTAGGTTTTGGACAGAACCAAGGCATTGCATAGTCCTCGGACTCAAGCCTGTGGGAAAACCAACTACCTGGATGTGGAAAACTAGGTTTTGGACAGAACCAAGGCATTGCATAGTCCTCGGACTCAAGCCTGTGGGAAAACCAACTACCTGGATGTGGAGAACTAGGTTTTGGACAGAACCAAGGCATTGCATAGTCCTCGGACTCAAGCCTGTGGGAAAACCGACTACCTGGATGTGGAAAACTAAATACTAAACGAGATTTAGCTACTCTGCGTGATGGCGAAAATGGTGCTTATATCTTCGCAAAAACAAAGGTTAGAAATGAATCTAAGGCCTCTGTGGGCACAAGTAAATGAGAGTTTGGGGAACATAGTGTTAAATGTCTTGCATGCATAGTTATTTGTACATATTAAAATGAGTCAGCGCAGAGTTTATAAGCAAATAATGCGCATTAACAAGGGCGGATAACAAATATATACATGTTCAAATACTTGGAGACTATCGATAAATTAGGAAGTTTGCGAAAGGAAAAGAGACAAATTAATCGTTCAAATAGAAACAAATACAAAAGCCCAACCAAGGCTTCTACTTTTCTGCTTGTTTGTCGGTTGCATTTTTGGAGGTGGGATTAGGATCAGCTTCAATGCCTGGAATGACGGTTTCTTCTAAGGAAGACTGAACAGGGCCAACACTGGTACCCTGAGTGACCACAGCAAGGGGAATGGCCTGTGGCAACTGTGCAGGAGCGGCTAGTTCTTCTGTACTCGACACCTGAACGCCCACCTTGGGTTCAGTAATTTCTGTAGGTATCTCAGGATCCGCATGCTGCGATATTACCACCACATCTTGAAGTATTCCCTCTTTGGGCGCCTTGCTAGTAGAACCACTGGCTTGTAAGTTTCCCGACGGGGTGACCTCTTCCTCGGGTTGAGCATCCGTGGTCACAGAGCTAGTGGAAGTGGTGTCACGGATGGCCGCCGGGTAGAAAACGCTCTCTGCCTTCCACAAATCTGATGAAGCGTCCACTCCAGCTCGCTTCAATGCTTCTTCCCAGACCTGGGAGCAATAAAACCTGCATACTCCAGGAATCTGCGCCTTAAGGGTGGCTTGGGTTTCGGCTACTCCCATGTTATAACCATCATCCTCGGCCGTATTCTTGGCAGCCTCTGCCTCATTCCTGGCAAATTCGGCCTCCTGCTTTGCCCGTACGGCTTCATCCGGGCATAGTCTGCCACTCCTTTTTCATGCAAGGCCACGGTCAGCTGCTTATTCAAATCCTCGATTAGGTCTTTGGCTATTCGCAGCTGGTCCTCGGCTTCAATTGCGCGCTTGGTTTGGTCCTTGGCCTGTTTCTGGGCACTATCAAGGCCCGCCGAGACGTTATCCCTCTCGCGAGTAGTCATTATTAAATCATCCTTGACTTTAGCGAGTTCCTTTTCAGAAGCTTCGAGTGTTTTTGAGGCTGTTATGCGCTTCTTACGTTCGTTCTCGGCTGCCTTACTCCTGTCATGCACCTCTTCCTCCATCCTATAGGTTGCCTGGAGAGCCTGTCAAGAAAGATGAACGCGTAGTGAGCGGTAAACCGGTAACAAGGGATGATAAGGTGTTAGGTGGCCAGAAATCTTACCATGCACAAGTATCTCTTGGTGCTGAGAAAAACCTCCTGCATCCTCATTCTCTTCAGCTCGTCCATATCATTAGGGAGTAATATGGTTCTCCCTAATGCGTCCGCCACGTATTCACCCTCGCCGTCTCCGAGGTCCCTCAGGGAGGCCGTTTCCAGTAATGGACCCCCGTGAAGCATTGGGGCAGGGAGCCAGGCGCTCGGTAGGGATTGGGAATCAATTCCTTTCCCCTTGCCTTGAGGGGTTTGAACTGCGGGTCCTTTGCCCTTGCTTTGGGGCCCGAGCTTCAGTTGTTTTGTACGCGGAGCCTCATCCTTCTCCTTTGAAGGTTGGGATTTTCCCTCATCCGCGGTGTCCTTGCCCTTGGGACTCCTCTTTCTCTTAGAATCAGCACCTTCAGGTCTGGGGGACCGAGCTGGTTGGGAGGGGGTGGGAGGTTCGGGGCGGTTGGATTGTGGCTGGGACTTGGTGGAGGATGACCGGGTTTGGATTGTAAGGGGTCGAGGCGGTGGAGGAGGAGCATCGGGTTGTGGTGCCTCCTGGGTATCCTTCCTTGGTTGGGCCTCGAGGAGTTGGAGAAGGGGGGTTAAAGGTATTCTCTTGACTCCCATCTCGGCTTGCGAAGAGGTGCCTATTAACGACAATTCAGCCTCGGACAAGGCTGGGTCACCTAGGTCACCAGGAGGGTCCTCTGATTGGTAGACTAAATCAAAAACCCTGAACCCCTCCTCCGTCAGATCGGGTTCACCTTCGTCCTCGGCTGCTTGATGAGATGAAGATGGACCCACCAGGGGGGTGTTCTTGGGGACAGCTGGCTCCTGAGAGATTAAAAATCCCTTTTCTACTACGGTAATTTTTGGAAGCCAGGGACGGCGGGCACTGATCACGTGCTTTGCGTCCCCAAACGACTTCTGAACTGGAGGGTACCCTAGTATTTTGTGAGCTGCACGGACTTGGCCATCACTGTCATTCACAAAAACTGCCGATTGTAAAACGGTCTCCAAATCCGCCCGGTTGACTAAATGAAAATGCCGTGTATAGGCACGTGCATCTACAAAAAAAACAACAAACATATATGCATGGTTAGTTATCAAAAGACATTAGATTAGAATGGATTAAAGGGTTATCCCTCTTCCATTCCTGAAACCCCACCTGGTTCTCCTTCTACTACGGGGCATGGGTCGCCATCATGCCACTCCCCAGAGACAATAAGGAAATCCTTGTTCAGTCCCTTGTTAGAATCAGGAAGGCACTGGATCAACCGAACCCTATCGTCCCTTGACCTCATGTAATAGGTTTTTCCTTTCAATTTCTGGAGGTTATAGCACCAATTTACATCATGGTGGGTCAGTCTTAAACCCATCTTCTCATTTAAAGCGTCCACGTAACCCAAAATCCTAAGAACGTTGCCGGCACACTGGGTAGGGGCTAAACGGAAATGCCTGAGGTAACCCCTTGTCACTGGCCCCATAGGGATTCTCATACCTCCCTCTACAAAGGCAAGGACGGGAATTACAACCGCGCCCGTTCCCCTCTTAATGTGCCATTCCCCCATCTTACAGTGCTCCAGACTTACATTGTGGGGAATATTATAATCAACGATGAACTTATTCATCGCCTCATCAGTGTCGACCAACTTCCTCAACCTCAATTTAGTTGCCTTTGTCATCTACTAGCACAAACCTAACCCGCGACGGAAAAGAAAGGGAGCCAGAGAGAAATAAACCCAGACAAAGAAAAAATGCGAGTTAATGAAGGTAGGAAACTTACATAAGGGGAGAGTTACGCTTCGGATGAGCTATATGTGCTTGAGATAAACTTGAAATTGGGTAGAAGTTCAGATGAACCCTGGATACACGCGCTAAAGCTCTTAAGTATATAACTGGAGAGACGAATCCATCTCCAGAATATCTTTTATACTTTCTAGGGTAAACTGCACGCCCATTTTCCCGCCTGAAGAGGCCAGGAAATCATCACCGTTCGATTTTCATCACACCGTTGAACGTGGGAAGCACCAAGCCGCCCGCATTTAATGAGGCCACGTTTCGCCTTCCGAACGGCTCTGGGGATGTGCCTAGGGCAGGTGAAAAACCTCGGGAATCGATATATGACGAGGATTGTTAGGCATTAGCTGATCCCTGGTGTCATCAAAACCCACCTATCCGTCCGAGGGAACGGATAGCAGGATTTTGAGGGGCTATTGTGGGCCCGAGAGGTCTGCAACCCAGCCCAAACTCTACCTAGGCCCAGAACCCGTGCCGAAGGGGTATCCTGCCGAGGACGAATGGTCAATGGCCGACGTGGCGAAGGGAATGGCTGAGGACTTACCCCGTCCTCGGTATTCCGGAGCTGTAATAGAAGGACCCACACTGCGGTGTAGGCAACCCCCAAACAGCCCCCCTCCAGGGGATGTGAACGAAATGGGGCCCATAGGGAAGCAGGGTGTGAAAGTTGGACTAAAGAAAACGCGTCCTTTCTTCAGTAAATGCACCTGCCAATACCCAGAGATGGTTGAAAATAAAAGACGTTTGGACAGTGTGAACCTTGATCCATGCAACTAATAGAAAGTTAGATGGGATGGCTGACGGGACGGACACAGAGATAAGCTCCCGCCTGACCTACAAGTGGAGGGTCAGGATCAACCAGGCCGGACTATATAATAAAAAGGAAGGTGCGCCAAAAAAGGGGGCGGGGAAAAACGGCCAAGAAACGAGAGCCTCCCATCCCACCTCCATGAGAAGTACTCTAGGGGTGACGATCATTTAACCTTATATGAACCCCCTGAAAAACCCACCGCCTATCGATCAAGGCCTAGCCTTTCAAACCCACGCTCTACAAATGATATTGTTAGGGCCGTTTTACGTGCGAACCCGACACTGTTACGGTCCGCCACGAATCGTGACCCTACAAATATAATTTTTTTTTTGTTCTTATCTTTTTTTCCTATAATTTCTAAGTTGATAAAAATTTTAATTTGAAATCACTTCTTTAGAAAAAGTTTGATAGACACAAAAACTTGATAATTTAATATCAACTTAACCTCTTCTCATCCATTAAGAAAAAAATATATATATTCTTAAGCTTCACACTTTCATAAATTTTTATAGATATATATATTTTTTGTTCTTATCTTCTTAAATTGCATGATTTTTTTTTTTAGAAGATAAGAACAAAAAAATATATTGAAGAAAAAATATATTAGTACATAATGACATATTTTGTCAAATTGATTATAGGAAACAACAAAAAGAGGGGCTAACAATGGAAATGAAGCAATTGAAGAAAAAATATGTGCCGAAGTAAAGAAAAGAAAGATTGTGAAGAAGTAAGTACAATTGCACAAATAAATATTATTTGGTTCTTTTTTAAAACTTCACACTATTTTTATTTTCCTTAAGAAGAAAATAACTTTTGTATTTTTTCTGTTTTGCAAAGAAATAAAAAAAGAGAAAGTAGAGGACCAAATAGAAGTGTTAGACGATTAGAGAACATATAAAATATTTAAATGAAAGTCTAATTTCATATTTAGAGTTTTAGATTGTTTTCATTTTAGAATGATTTGAGTTTTGAAAAATTTACTTTTAAGCTATTGTATATACGCTAATTCAGTTAATAGATTTTATTTCGGATAGGTTGACTTAGTTTATTGTACATGTGTTCAGTGTTGCACTCTTTTTTTAACAAATGTGTTAATGTGCTAATTTTCTTTCATAAAAAAATGTGCTAAAAAGAAGGAAGGATTTTGATGAATATTACACAAGACTTCTTGCTGAGATTTCTTAATTGGAAGCAAGGTTTCAAGAGGTGAAGGATCATGCAACTCTCTTATTTTTTAATTATACAAAATTCAATTATTTTTTAGATTTTTAAAAAATAGATATTGTAAGGACTCAATTTGTAACGACCCAAAATGATATTGGGTTCGCACGTAAAAAGGCCCAAACAACATCATTTGTAGAGCGTGGGTTTGAAAGGTTAGGCCTTGGTCACCGGACGGTGGTTAGTCGTGGTGTTCATACAGAATTAAATTGTGTTCGCTCGAGGAGTCTTTCTCCTTGAGGCGGTTTGGGAGGCTTTGGTTCTTGGCCTTTTTTCCCCGCCCCCCCCCCCCTCTTTTTTGGCGCATCAACCTTCACATTATATAACTCCTCTTGGTTGATCCTAGCCCTCCACTTGTTGATCAGGCAAGTGCCTACTTAAGTACCCGTCCTGTCAGCTGTCTCCCCTTGCTTTTTGTTAGTTGCGATGACCGAAACCACCCTGTTCAAACGTCTTTTCTCATTAATATAGCTAGGACGTTTGCAGGCGCATTTAATGCGGAGGGGACGTATTTACCTTGAACCAGTTCCACACCGTACCCCCACGTGGGTCCCATTCTACTCGCCTCTTCTTCAAGGGGCTTTTTGGGGGCAGCCTTCAACGAGATGTTGTTCTTCCTTTTGAAGTCTTGGAATGCCAAGGACAGGGTCATCCTCGGCTGTGCCCCCAGGCATTTCAGCCTTTCCCTATTTGTCCTCAACAAATACCTTCCTCGGCACGGGCCCTGGGCCCTAGTAGAGCGTGGGCCGGATCATAAGTTCTCTGACCCCACATAAATTATAAATAAAGTATGTTATATATACCATGTGTGTGAGAGAGAAAATTTATATTATTGGAATATTTAACTTTACTTGTCAATTATTTTTTTGACTCCACCCCTTGCTAAAGACATTTTTATTTAATTAGCTAGGAGCTTAGGACATTTTTTTTTCCTTAATATAGATAAATACTAGGGAAAGTGGAAGTAGGATTTTGAACTACATACTTTGGAGTACTACAAAATACAAATAATACCATTAGAACTTAGGGTTTATTTGGTTGAGTGGATTTTAGAAATGATAGAAAGGGAGAAAAAAAAAGTAGAGAAAATAGGGAGGGAAAGAAATTTATTAGGGTGTTTGGTTGGATAAAATTGTGGGAGGAAAACTGATGAGGCTCGAGTGTTTTTTCTCCATGCTTATTAAAATATTTTTTTTCTCCAAATTGAAGAGCAAACTAAAAAGAAAACAAGAACAAAAATTCCAAACTAAAAAATCCTTGTGAGGCGTGAGCTCCCTACGCATAATTCAAAAAGTCTTTGTCGTTTTATTCGTTTGGCTTTTTTTTTTTCTTTGTTTTTCACCTTTGGTTTTTTGTTTTTTCTTGGTCATCAGTTTCGGTTTGTTTGTTGTTGCTGCTATTGTGTGTTTCTTTCTTCTTCTTCTTCTTCTTTTGTTTGTTTTGTTGAATCAAACTTTTTTTTTCTTTTTATCAACGTATTTTTCAAATAAAACAACGGTTTTGTTTTGTTTTTTTAAATCAACAGTGGAATTTTTATTCTTTTGAATTAACCGGTGGCTTTCACCTCTAATTAATTTATATATATTATATATATATATATATATATATTAAAAATGTTATATACTAACCTGCTCTTTGGTTAAGGGTAGGTTTCCAAAATTTTATGTTATTTTATAATTAAAATTCATAATTTAAAATTTTAATTAAAGTGTATTTTAAAATATTAAGTGTAAATTTTGCTTATTATTATTTTTTCTTTTTTCAATGGGTTATGGAGATATTTTCTGTTGAAAGTGTTTTGGTGCTTGATAAATTTTACATTTTTATTCTAAATTTATCAGTTATTTAATTTTTTACTAACCATGGTTAAACTTTTGAAAATAGATTTTTATAAAAATTTAATATTTCATTACTAATATAAATAAAAGGGAGAGAGTATTAATTTCTTCAAATCTCAAGGAAGTTGAGCATTTTTTCTCTTTAAGTTTGAGGTGAAGGTGTTATTCTCCCAAATCTCAAAAGAGGAGAGGAGAATTACCCCCCAAGATATTTATGTCTTGAGAATATGTAACTAAAATCTGTATGTGTTGATATACTATTTGTCACAATAGTAAAAGTATAATCTGAATTTGTTAGGGAATTGACATCACTATATATTTACAATATTTTTAAAAATGAATATATATTTGCAATCTGAAAGACCCACGTGATGTGAATCATGTGATAGTAGTGCGCGCATAAATATATATTTTTTATGTCATCGAACCATAAAGATAGGCATATTAATTGTTATTCTAGTGTCAAGTCTAGTCTAGATATAAAGAGAATTTGTCCCGATATAGGAGTACCTTATTTTACGTGTAGTTCACAAGTACAGTAAACTGTTAGATTTGCCATGTGGTTCAAGACTCAATAGCTTAGCTAGAATCCAACGGCCAAAATTAACGAAGTGTCCCACAAGCTTCAATAATGCACTTGCAGGGAGTCACGGAAGGTGAAACTCTTATAAAATAAAGAGCAATGATAGAGTTGTCGGAGCAAGTTGGCTCCTATGGGATTGGAATGTACTCCGCGATGCTAGGTAGTGGGACCGATGCCGATCTTGTTGAAAGAACTGCCGTCGGCAAAATGGTAAAAGAATCATATCATATATCATCAATATATATATATTAATATATATATATATATATATGATATACCCTGCAACAACAACAACAACAACAACAACCAGAAAAATTGTTGCGGCCACAATCACCAGGAAAAAAAAAAAAACCACAACTACCAAAATCAACCCAGAACCACCGCCAAATCCACTACCAAAACAGAAAAACAAAGACAAAAACAGATCAAAACAGAGATTGGCACCACCACCGATTCGCCCACCAGCCGACCCACCCACTACCACTGATCCGCCAATCACCATCTCAACCCACCCACCGCCATAACCCATAACCCGAACCCACCCATCAAACCACAGCCAAAAAAAGTGAACAGAAAAAAGAAAAAAGGAAAAAAAAAAAGAACCCAAAGCGAAATAGAGAAGACAGATGAACAGCGGCGTCGAGTGGTGGTCTTTGGTGAGATCAGTGGAGTTGAGTGGCGGCCATTGGTGATCGGTGTGCTGTGGAAGATGAATAGAGAAGACAGAGATGAGAGAGAATACAGAGATGAGAAGACGGAGAGAAAGAGAGATATATGTGATGAGGAGAGAGAAAACGAAAATAAAATAATAATATATATTATGCAACATCTGTCCGTACCGTGCTAAAATTGTGATGGTACTGTAGCATGTTGCAAAAGTTTAACACATTTAACACATTTGATAAAGGGGCATTTTTGGTGTTTAGTGTGGCAAATGTGCCAAATATTTGGCATTTGGCACATTTGCCACACCTGCGTGAATGCTCTTATGTTATTTATTTTTATTGATAGATAGGCAATACACAAAGGGAGAAGCCAAACCCTTATGATGTTGATCAAAAATAAAACTGAGAACTCTTACGATTGAGATTATTCTATTAGTTGCAACAACAAACAGTACCATAGCCATTAATAAATAATAAATAAAATTACGTACGAAAGCAATCAAAAACTATGTTTTTACAACTATATTCTATTTCTAAGCAAATATTTTAATTTTATACATATATCAAAGCACAGAGGCTACAAACAAATGTGAAATTCTAGTGCTACAATCTAAAATCTATATGACTGAACTGAGTGTAGATACCTCTAAATTTCATTTTCCTTATCATATTATCATATTTCATATTTTTCCTACCTTTTTGATAAAACACTGTCTAGTTGCTATGGTTACATTATCGACAATTCTTATCCCCATTCTAGTTCCAATTAAGTAAATCTCATAAAGGAAAAGAGTATAGTGTGAGCCAATTTAGTAAAACAAAAATCAAAAGAGAAAGAGAGCAAAATGCGACTTGCACCTTACAATATTTATAATAATAATAAAATAAAAAAAGCTAATATATTCAAACCATTTTATACTTAATTAGTTTCCCAGCTATGAAATATAATGTATATTAATAGAAAATTTATTACAAATTATGAAATATTTATCTTAATAGCTAAGCAAAGCATGTCTTAAACAAAAAATAAACTAAAATCTAGAAGGCTTAAATATTTATGCATTCAACTATTTACCAATTTTTTCTATCTATCTTTTAATAAAATAAAATAAAATAAAAACTATTTACCTATTGTAAGGCCGGATTAACAGTATATAGGAGGAGAACAATGCAGCAAGGATTCAATCAATTCATTACCTTGTCGAAAGTCCAACCAAGTATGAAATAGAGTAAAAGTAAAAACTTCTAGTACATGAAACATAAGGTATTAGAGTATTTGGCATGAAAGAATGAAGCCTTCCCTTTTGGTCAACGCCTGTACTACCTTTGAATCACGTTGTTTCCTTGGAGTATCAATATATCGTATCGTATCATAGCCTGATCTTTTGATCAACTACTGTTTAGGTGGAATAGTAAAAAAAATATTTTCTCCGTTCTAATTTATTTGTCTTCTATTCTATTTTGAAATGTCTTAAAATATTGTTATATTTTTTAAAATAAAAATTAATTAATTTACTAATATTCATATTATACCCCTATTTTATTTTTAAAACTATTTAAAAAGAAAACTAACAATTATTTAAAAAATTAATCTAATTGAGCCACTTTTTTAGTTGCCTCATTAAGAATAATTCTTTTAAAAAAAAGTTGATAAATTTATTTAAAGATAATTTTGTAAACTTATACATTTTTATAAGGTAGACAAGACAATAAATGATATTTCTTTAAAAAATTTGACTTTTCAAATAGTACAAATAAATTGGGACGAAAAGAGTATTAGATTCTAAACGCACATTAGCAAAGAGATCTCTTATGATTATTGTGTCTAGATTCTTGAAATATGAGAATGCAAGGAATGTGGACATGCCTTGTGATTATTGACTGATTGTGTCTCTTTGGTTTTTATGCAGCGCATAAAGAACAGGCTTCCCGTGGGTTGGGAGAGTAGCCGCCTCTTCACTCTCCTTTAGTCAATTCGGATACCAAATCATATATCTATTTCGGTCAATTCGGATACCAAATATCTCTTGGAAAGAGGTGCAGAAGTTTTGGCAATTGTGTCTCTTCGATTTTCATACTTTGGCACAAAAATTTAATAAGTTAGATAAGTTACATGATACAAAATTTTCTAACAACTGAAATTTAATTGAGAATTTAATTGAATTTTTTCTTAGTTTAGATTTTAAATATATAATATATATGATTATAAATTATAAATAAAGTATGTTTTATATACCGTGAGTGTGAGAGAGAATTTATATTATTGGAATATTTAACTTGTCAACTATTTTTTTGACTCCACCCCTTGCTAAAGACATTTGTATTTAATTAGGAGAAATGCTAACGAATACTCTTAGGGTATTGGTTAATAATCAATTTAAAGAAAATTTTTATAGGAAAAAAAAACAATTAATCTTTTGACAACTTTTTTCATTTTCCATAAAAGTGGTGTCAAAACTTTCCTAAAATAAATTATTAACTATTGTTCTAAGGACACTCATTAGTATGACCCTTTAATTAGCTAGGAGCTTAAAGCAATTACATCAGTTTGTGCATAAGATTTCGTCTATTTTACACTTAAAACCTACTTTTTCTATTTTACACTATCATTTTTACAAAACATTCACATCAGTTTATTTATTTTACAAGATATTTCAATAAAATATTCATTCTTCTCAATTTTTTTATTATTTCTCTCAACCACCTTTACATACATACATACTCTCTCTCTCTCTCTCTCTCTCTCTCTCTCTCTCTCTCTCTCTCTCTCTCTCTGTGCCCATTTTTTCTAATTTGTTTCTCTCTCTCTATACCCATCTCTCTACCCCTCTCTATACCCATTTCTGAATAGATCACCTCTCTCTCTCTCTTTTCTACCTTCTCTCATTCTTTCTCAAAAACAACCAACCCAACCAGCCGATCCACAAACCTCTCATTCTTTCTCAAAAACTACCAACCCAACCAGCCGATCCATGAACCACGCTGACCGGACTTCTTCACCGGCCAATCCACGAACCAAGCTCCATAACCCTCTTACCGATCCAACCTCCCAGGTCATTTTCTCGACCCATCAACCTAGATCGCTCGCCATCAATGGCTTTTTCTACTGCTTCGTTAAGCCTCACACTTTTCAACCCACCTCTCCAATATCGCCGCTCTCACCCACAAGCACCGATCGTTCCAGTCAAGCACCGATCTATCTCTCTGTTAGTTTGTCTGTGTGGGTTTGTTTGTGTGTGGGTGTGTTTCTGTGTTGATTTGTCTGTGTGGATGTGTTTGTGCGTGGGTGTGTTTGTGTGCATCTGAGGAAAAAGAAGATGAGGAGACTGAATTCGTTGTGCACGGAGAAGAGAGAGAAAAAAATGTGCGAACTAAAATTAATAAAATAATAAATACACATGCTATAGTAACCGTGCATATATGCACGGTTACTGTAGCAATTGTGTATTTATACACAAGTTTACACCCACTGATGTGAGTGATTTTTTGCTCAAATTGTGTAAAAGTAGTTAGTTTTTCCATTTTGCACATTTATGCACAAACTGATGTAATTGCTCTTAGGACATTTTTTTTCCTTAATATAGGTAAATACTAGGGAAAGGGGAAGTAGGATTTTGAACTACATACTTTGGAGTACTACAAAATACAAATAATACTATTAGAACTTAAGGTTTATTTGGTTGAGTGGATTTTAGAAATGATAGGAAAAAAAAAAAAAGTAGAGAAAATGGGGAGGAAGAAATTTATTAGGGTGTTTGGTTGGATAAATTTGTGGGAGGAAAACTAGTGAGGCCCGGGTGTTTTTCCTCCATGCCTATTAAAATATTTTTTTCTCCAAATTGAAGGGCAAACTAAAAAGAAAACAAGAACAAAAATTCCAGACCAAAAAAACCCTTGTGAGGCGTGAGCTCCCTACGCATGGTTCAAAAAGTCTTTGTCGTTTTATTCTTTTGGCCTTCATTTTTTCTTTGGTTTTCACCTTTGGTTTTTTGTTTTTTCTTGGTCATCAGTTTCGGTTTGTTTGTTGTTGCTGCTATTGTGTGTTTCTTTTTTTCTTCTTCTTCTTCTTTTGTTTGTTTTGTTGAATCAAACCTTTTTTTTTCTTTCTATCAACGTGTTTTTCAAATAAAACAACGGTTTTGTTTTTTTTTTTTTTTTAAATCAACGGTGGAATTTTTATTCTTTTGAATTAACCGATGGCTTTCACCTCCAATTAATATATATATATATATATATATATAAAATGAAAAAAATATTTTTTTTATTTAATGATTACTGTGGGCGTCAAAAACTAGCATTAAGATTTGGCTTGGTGAGTATATGACTTGGACGATTAATTTAGAATAAAGTTTAGTTACAAAATTGATTGTAGTATAAGACTATAACATTACTCGATATTTTTTTATTGAAGGAATTCTGACAAATCCACTGTTGGATTACATCTTTTTCTTATATTCTCCATACTTGCAAAATTTCTAGAAAATTAAAGATCAATAGCTATGTCATCAATAAATTGTTTAATTTGCAAATTTTTATAATTTAAAATTATGCTTAAAATATAATCTTATATATCATATAATAAATAATATCTTATTGACACAAAATTTGACATGTGTATTATGAGCGTAAAGAATATGCAATTCAACAATTAGATTTTCAACATATGTAGTTGTGGGTACCTAAGGCATGCTTGGCAACGTCCTAGGCATGCTTGCAACGTCCTAGGCCGTCCTCGGCATGCCTTGCAACGTCCTCGGCATGCTTTGCAACGTCCTCGGCATGCTTGACAACGTCCTTGGCCGACCTAGGCATGCTTGCAACCTTTGCGTCCCACATCGAAGGAAAACCCCCCCACTTTCTGCCTTATAAGCTGTGAAGCAAAGGGAGTAGTGTACCACTAAATCTCTCTGTGATCACAAGAGACTTGGTGGTACACTACTCCCTTTGCTTCACAGCTTATAAGGCAGAAAGTGGGGGGGTTTTCCTTCGATGTGGGACGCAAAGGTTGCAAGCATGCCTAGGTCGGCCAAGGACGTTGTCAAGCATGCCGAGGACGTTGCAAAGCATGCCGAGGACGTTGCAAGGCATGCCGAGGACGGCCTAGGACTTTGCAAGCATGCCTAGGACGTTGCCAAGAATGCCTAAGCATGCCTTAGGTACCCACAATAAAAGGGCCCTTTTTGGTGTGTGTTCCTTGGATGGACGAATTTTTAGGCCAAGGGCTTTTTTGCCTTGTAGCCTTTTTACACCGCACCCTTTGGAATCCCACATCAAAAGAAAACCCCCCCACTTTCTGCCTTATAAGCTGTGAAGCAAAGGGAGTAGTGTACCACCAAGTATCACAGTGATACTTGGTGGTACACTACTCCTTTTGCTTCACAGCTTATAAGGTAGAAAGTGGGGTGGTTTTCCTTCGATGTGGGATGCAAAGGTTGCAAGCATGCCTAGGTCGGCCAAGGACATTGTCAAGCATGCCGAGGACGTTGCAAAGCATACCGAGGACGTTGCAAGGCATGCCGAGGATGGCCTAGGACGTTGCAAGCATGCCTAGGACGTTGCCAAGCATGCCTAAGCATGCCTTAGGTACCCACAGTAGTAATATTTATTTTATTGAGTAAAGTTGTAGCCTTAGGTTATAACTAATTTTGTAGCTAAATTTTGTCCATTACTTTATAAGATGTAAGGGTAAAAACTCCACATTGGGAGATCTAAACAACCAGTTACAAAATGACAAGAAACAAAAGAAATGTTTTATTGATACAGAAACTACTTTCCCGAGGTATAAGGGATTGGGTTTAAAGTTAAAAAACTCTTAGTCCTATTCTGCTATTACTTTCTTCTCTCTCAAGTTTTTCTGAAACCCCCTTTCTTGTTGCACATCCTTTCCTTTATAGACACCTTTCCCTTTCTTCTCTCTCTAGCTGGCTTGCTTCCAGCTGGATTCAGGGGATACTTGCCCAATCACCCATCTGCTTTGCCATCCTTTCATCATGAAATAGGACTTTTGGGGGGTGTTTCCACAGTTTAGGCTAGTCTACAAGCATTTAATGTGAAAGAGATTAGGTAAAGAACATCTCATTCATTAATGCGGAGGTGACTGACTCTGTGATCCTTATCTTTTCGTGGCATTTCCCGAAGCGAGTTTAGTGATGGTGGCATCTTGGATCAAAAGGGACTCGGTTACCCATGGTCCCTTACACATCTACTGTAGGAAAAGCCCTACTTACTACATCGAATAGGAGCCTTAGCAATGGTAGATAACTCGGATCTCTATGGGATCTATTATGGGGAGTTATCTTTTATTACTCAGGCTTCTTCACTCCTATCCATATCTTTGGGTCGGGACCATCTTTTAAGACATGATCTACTAGGCCTTTGGCTCTTGGCCCAGGCTCAAGTTCATCCCTCCACAATTACAAATATATATATATATATATAATTTTATGTAGTAATGGGACCGATGAATCTTTTTGCTCAGACGAACTAATCAAACATCTCTGTCCACATCTCCACATCACTGACGAATGGAGGAAAGCCATTCAATGTAGTAGATAATACCTTGGACAGTTATAAGACCAACTGTATAGACCGTTGGAGGCCTATTAAAACCTACATTACTGAGCATGGAAGCATTACCAAGAGAGGCATTAAAGCCACAATAAAAGCCACAACGGCTAGATGCTACGGAACCATATATAAACACTCCACAGAACCAATACAAGGTACACACAATCAAAAGATACGCCATAACTCTGATCTCTGATATTCTCTTGAAACTTCCATACACTGACTTTATCATCGAAGATTCTTTGGCTGGCACCACACCGGTGACCATCTAAAGAAGGCTTTGTGCGACATTTTCAGGAATATGGACGAGGTTGCTGGCTCATCTGGACGATTCCACTTGACTGAAAATTTCTACTTCATTAGTTTGGCGCTGCCTGTGGGGATGATATTTTCATACTTAGGTTCGAGAACGTAGTTCCATTCAACTCACAAGTCTAGATGGAGCCCAACACTCCCCAGGATTCTGCAACATTTGCTCTACAAATCCAAACACTCACAACCAACGTGGAAGTGCTTACCCGACAAAACCAAGAGATGAGGTTGCGGCTGCAGCAAGAGGAGAACCAATCCAGGACTAACCGGGACAACGATGGGGACACCAAAGAAGGGATGAACACCGACGACCTGCCACCCCACAAGAACTGAGCTCAGACCTTCTCAGGGAAATGAGAAAAGAGATGGACGAGCTGAGGAGTGCGATAAAGGAAAAAACAGACCGAAGTTTAGACAATATGGTCAAAAAGACAGATTCACCCTTTACCACGGTAGTCTTAGAGTGCCCAGTGCCCTCGAAGTTTCACCTACCACAACTCAAACCGTTTGATGGGTTGAAGGATCCTTTGGATCATCTTAACATCTTCAAGACAACTCTGGGTCTCCAACAGCCACCTGATAAGATATTATATTGTTCCTTCCTAACTACCCTCAAAGGAGTTGCGAGGGAATGGTTCACGAAGTTACCAACTTCGTCCATCGATGACTTCGAGCAACTGAGCAGCTCCTTCTTATGCCATTTCGTCGGTGGACAACACCCAAAAAGGCCAGCAGACCACTTGCTTACAATTAAACAAGGAGAAAAGGAGACGTTAAGATCATACGTGAAGCATTTCACCCGAGAAACTTTAGAGGTGGATGAAGCGGATGACAAAGTGCAGCTGACGGCCTTTAAAGCTGAGTTAAAGTCCAAGGAGTTTGTGGTCTCGCTCGCGAAGAATCCCCTATGGACGATGGCAGAAATGCTCCTGAAAACTCAAAAGTACATGAACGCTGAGGATGCTTTAGTGAGAATCGAAGAAGTCGAAAAGCCTAATAAGAGGGAAAGAAAAGGGAGATGATCGGAGAGGACGGAAAAGGGAGCGAGCAGATCGTCAAAGTACTGATGGGAACAAAAGGAAAGATGACAAAACTCCTTGAATGGTAAAATTCACTCCTTTAATTATGCCTGTTGATAAAATTCTGGCACGGATTAAGGACGAGCACTACCTCAAGTGGCCAAGGCCACTACACTTATCACCCAATATCCGTGACAAGAGGAAATACTGTCGTTTTCATAAAGATCACGACCATTACACAGAGGACTGCAGAGACCTAAAGGAGCAAATAGAGGAACTCATACAAAGAAGGAAGCTACAAAAATTTTTAAAGAACGGAGATTCCAACAAGCCCAGGGACGATGGTAGAGACAAGCCAGAAGCCTCTCCAAGGAATGACAACCACAAGCCACATCGTCAGTAGAGTGCGATAGAAGAAATAAAGACTAGCACAAGAGGGCCATCCATAGGGGGGTCGTTTAGATCTCTTAAGAAGTCATACTAGACACAGGTGAACAGCATCCATAGGATACCACCCTTAAAGCAAAGGTGGACGAATAGGGATATCCTGTTCTCAGAGGAAGATGCTAGAGAAGTGAAGCAACCGCATGACGATCCCTTAGTTATTATGCTTATGATAGAAGGGTTTAATACCAGAAGAATCCTCATAGACAATGGTAGTTCCGCAGACATCATCTACCTTTCCACTTTTCAACAGTTAAAGGTGTCCCCTGAGAGGCTGTGTCCCTTTGACTCCCCCCTCGTCAGCTTCAGTGGAGACAGAGTGTATCCTAAAGGCATAGTGACACTGACGGTCATGGTGAGGGCTTACCCGAAACAACCGACTCGTCAATTGGACTTCCTGGTAGTAGACTGTCTATCCTCTCACAATGTGATCATCGGGAGGCCCAAATTCAATCGTTGGAAGGCAACCACGTCCACCTATTGCTTGAAGGTATAATTCCCAACAGAAAACGATGTAGGCGAGGCAAAAGGAAATCAAGTGCTGGCCAAGGAGTGCTACCAGGCCATGTTAGCTATAAAGGAAAACCATACATGGATAATCGAGAAGAAAGAAGAAGGGAAAGTGGAAGCCCTGGAAACAGTGGAGTTGGTCGACGGAGAAACAACAAAGACGACCAGGATAAGGACGACTTTGAGTTCCGAGATGAAGTCGAAACTAGTCCAGTTCCTTAAAGAGAACTTGGACGTCTTCGCATAGAGCCACGAGGACATGTCAGGCATATCCACAAAGGTCATCCAACATAGGTTGAACGTGGACCCCGAAAGGAAGCCCGTCCAGCAGAGACGATGAGTCTTTGCTCCAAAACAGACTAAGCTATCACAGAAGAGGTCAACAAGCTATTATCGGTAGGCTTTATTCAAGAGGTCTACTACCCAAATTGGCTCACCAATGTCGTCTTGGTGAAGAAAGCAAATGGGAAATGGAGGATATGTGTAAATTTCACGAACCTAAACAAAGTCTGCCCGAAGGACAGTTTCCTTCTGCCAAGGATAGATCAGTTGGTGGATTCCACAGTTGGACATAAGCTATTGACGTTCATGGATGCATTCTTGGGGTACAATCAAATAAAGATGGCTGAAGAAGACCATGAGAAAACTGCCTTCATCACGAGCCAAGGGCTTTACTGTTATAAGGTAATGCCCTTCGGACTGAAAAATGCAGGAGCAACCTACCAGAAGCTAGTAAATAAAATGTTCAGCAAGCAAATCAGGGGGAACATGGAAGTGTATGTGGATGACATGTTCGTCAAGAGTAAGAAAAGTCTGCTCATCTGGACGATCTATGAGAGACGTTCACCACACTTAGGCAGTACCAAATGAAGTTGAACCCCAGTAAGTGTGCCTTTGGAATAGTCTCAGGGAAGTTCTTAGGGTTCATGGTGTCCCAAAGAGGGATAGAAGCAAACCCAAAGAAGGTACGGGCCATACTTTACATGACGTTGTCCAAAGCTTTCAAGGAAGTCTAGAAACTCACAGGAAAGATAGCAGCACTCAACAGGTTCGTCTCCAAAGCAACGGACAAATGCTTGCCCTTCTTCAAGACACTGAAGCAAGCTTTCGCCTGGACCAACGAATGTGAAAAATATTTCCAAGAACTCAAGCACTACTTGAGCAATCTACCCCTTCTAAGTCCATCCAAGGAAGGGGAAAACCTGTATTTATATTTAGCAGTGTCAGCAACAACTGTGAGTGCAGCCTTGATTCGAGAAGAAAACAGGACATAGCTCCCAGTCTACTACGTCAGTCAAGCCTTCTAAGGGGTAGAAGCCAAGTACCCACGAATAGAGAAGATTGCATTCACATTGATTGTAGCCTCACGCAAGTTACAACCCTACTTCCTAGCGAACCCCATCTTGGTGATGACGGACCAATCCATTAAGAAGTCCATGAACAAGCCCGAGGTGGCAGGAAGGATGGTCCAATGGGCAATCGAGCTTAGCTAGTTCGACATTGAGTACCACCCCAGGACAGCTATTAATGCACAGGCATTAGCAGACTTCATCGCCGAGTTCACCATCCCAGATGAGGACAATGCACCTGATGAAGCAAAAAGATGGACGGTTCAAATTGATGGTTCGTCAGCTCAAAAAAGGGGCGGAATAGGGATCATCATCATCACCCCTAAAGGAGAAATGCTCAA
This sequence comes from Quercus lobata, assembly GCF_001633185.2. Lineage (NCBI taxonomy): Eukaryota > Viridiplantae > Streptophyta > Magnoliopsida > Fagales > Fagaceae > Quercus > Quercus lobata. The sequence goes on along the minus strand of NC_044911.1, from coordinate 45,914,263 downwards.
ATACAGAGTTAAGCTAAAGTTCCTAGCCACCAATAATGAAGTTGAGTACAAAAGAATACTAACGGGGTTAAGGATCGGGAAGGCATTAAGAGCTAAAAATTTGCTCCTCCAAAGTGATTTAAAACTGGTAATGAGGCAGATAAAAGAGGAATATGAAGCAAAGGAGGAGAGAATGCAAAAATACCTCAGGCTGACGAAGTATTTAACAAAGGAATTTGATAGAGTGAAATTCGCGCAGATCCCCAGATGCTAGAATATAGTGGCAGACGAGATCGCAAAGCAGGTGTCGTCAGAAGAAGAACCAACAAGTAGATGGAAGTCCAGAAACGCCCCAACATTGAAGAAGCTTCTACCTTTGCAATTCGAAGTGTAAACAGCTGGATGACCCCAATCTTGTCCTTCCTCCATGACAGACGCCTTCCACAGGACGTCGAGGAGGCCAGAAAAGTTAGGAAGAGAGCAGCCAAGTTTACGATCTTGAACGACAACTTGTACAAGAAGGGCTTCTCCATGCCCTACTTGAAGTGCGTCAATGAAGAGGAAGCCAAATACATTCTAGAAGAGATCCATGAAGGGATTTGTGGTGACCATGCAGGCCCTAGATCCTTGGTAGGCAAAGTTATCAGAACAGGTTACTTCTGGCCTACTTTGCAGGTGGATGCAAGAGAGTTCGTCAAGAAATGCGACAAATGCCAAAGGTTTGGGAATGTCTAGCACCTTCCAACAGAGAGACTGATGCCGATAACCTCCCCATGTCCGTTTGCACAATGGGAAATTGACATCGTCGACCCATTACCCTGAGGTAAGAGACAAGTAAAATTTTTACTAGTCGTTATTGACTATTTCACAAAATGGGTTGAAGCAGAAAAATTATCAACCAACACTAAAGCAAAGATCTAGAGCTTTGTATGGAAGAACATAATTTGCAGATTCGGGATTCCACGGACGATTGTATCGGACAATGGGCGGTAGTTAGACAGTCAAGGCTTCAGGGATTTTTGTTCAAGTCTAGGAATCAAGAACCAATTCCCATCCCCAGGACACCCACAAGCTAATGGACAGACAGAGGTGACGAACCAGACACTGCTCAAGATCATCAAAGTTAGGTTGGACGATGTTAAGGGAGCATGGCCGGAGGAATTGCCCAATGTCCTGTGGGCATACAGAACTACAACGAGAACCCCGACAAGAGAAACCTCCTTCAGACTCACTTATGGCACCAAGACAGTAATCCTGGTTGAAGTGGGAATCACCAGCATCAGATGAGAGGCATTCCACAAAGAAAACAATGACGATCAACTGAAGGTCAACCTGGATTGCTTTGACGAGGTTAGAGATGGAGCTTCTCACAAGATGACAAAACATCAGCAAAAGATGGCTGAGTACTACAACAAGAGAGTGAAGCTCAAACGACTCAACATAAGGGATCTTTTCCTACGCAAAGTCATCCTGACAACCAAAGATCCAGCCCAAGGGAAACTTGGCCCAACCTAGGAAGGGTCCTACCAGGTCACCCATTACTATAGACATGGTAGTTATCACCTAGAAACCTTAGATGGGAAGAAGCTGCCATGACCGTGGAATATTGAGCATTTGAAGAAGTACCACCAATAGATGTAACAGACAACTGTATTCGTATTTGAAAGCAATAAAAGAACTATTCAGCCAATAGCCTAATATAATGCAAACAAACCTAGTAGCTTAAAAACCAAAAATTGGCTAAAGTAACAAGATTCCTCTTAGACGGATATAAGTTACTGACGATGCCAAAATGACAAGATCCCTTAAATGGGTGTAAGTCAGCTAAAAATTGGCTAAGTAACAAGATTCCGCTTAGACGGATGTAAGTTACTGATGATGCCAAAATGACAAGATCCCTTAAATGGGTGTAAGTTAGCCAAAAATTGGCTAAGTAACAAGATTCCGCTTAAACGAATGTACGCTATTGATGATGCCAAGATGACAAGATCCTTTAAATAGGCGTAAGTCAGCCAAAAATTGACTAAGTAACAAGATTCCGCCTAGACAGATGTAAGTTACTAACGAGATCCCTTAAATGGGTGTAAGTTAGCCAAAAAGTAGCCAAGTAACAAGATTTCAACTAGACAGATGTAAGTTACTAACGAGGGGTATAAACTACTGACAAATGCAAGTCATTTACTGGTCAGCCCAGACTTCAAGCTAAGGGTAAACAAGCAACGAAGCAAGCAGAAATCAGACGCAGACAAAAGTATATCAGGCACAATAAAACAGGTAAAACACAAAGTAACCGATAGAATTAAAAGCCCAAAAACATCGGGCAACCGACATTGTTCCAACATTAGAAAGTAAAGACCCAGGAACACTAGGCAAAAGATATTGTTCTAACATTAAAGAAAATAGCCTAAAAACACACTGGGCACCCAAAAAAAAAAAAAGCATGTGCAAGTCTAGACAACAGCTTCTCATCCGTCAACATCAACAGGTTCTGAAGTATCTCCCTCAGGAGCAACGATTGTGTCTTGGACAGCTTGAGACGCTTGAGCAACCTCGTCTGCAACCATTTCCTTGTCCACAACTTCGAGGTCCAATTCCTCCAGGTCTACGCCAATAGGATGCTTGACGAGGAAGCGCTGCAAGAGCTCAAAACCTTTGTAATACCAGCTGAAGACTCTTCAATCTGTTGGAAGGCCTCAACAAACTTGGCAGCGACCGTCTTCATCCTTTCCTTTGGAGCCTGGAGTTGATCGTCCTTCTTGAGGGTTAGTTACCTCTCCGCTCTCAGGTTGTCAAATAAAACCTTGGCCTTTTCTTTTGCATTATTGGCCTCGTTCATGGCGATAATAAGGTCCTTCCTCAGCTTCGAAAGCTCCACTTCTAGACCCTTGGCCTTGGCCTCCGCAAACGAAACCCTAGCCTCTTGGCTCAAATACTCCGAATTTATGTGAATAGTTTCCCCCAAAACCTAAAAGGAAGATTCAACCGTAATAAAAAAAATAAAAATAAATAAATAAATAAATAAATAAAAACACTAAGGACAAGCTTGACGAACATATTACCTGAACAAGCTTGCGGACATGACAACCCACTATCTCGTTAGGCGGCACCCTAGAAAGAGCCTTGAGCTCGTCATTGGAGAAGACCTCCTGCGCCCTCATCTGCGCGAGATCAACGTCGTCCCAAACACTGGACAATCGCAAAGACGCCTTCTCTTTCCCTTTGTCTACTCGGGCCTTCTTCTTAAGTGGCGTGATCTCTTCCACCGAAGTATTTGGGGAAGCCGCCCTCGTTAATATAGTGACGTTGGCAGCAAGAGCAATAGGAAGCCCCTGATCCACGACATGAACCCCCTTCTTCCCAAGGGCAGAGAGAGGCTCGTTCTTCTTCGCCCTTATTTTCGCGTACATATCTTAATTGAATTTTGTCATTAGCTGTACAAAAGAAAAGAAGGAAAACACTTAAAAAAAAGGGAGAGAAGACGGCGGGATGTGATAATACTCACTCTTCTCTTCAATGGCTATGGCCCGAATAACAAAAGCAGAAGGTTTTAGACCAAGACAGTGACGAGCTAGAGTCCGCAGTCAACTAAGTTATCAAAATCATCTATAGACTTCACGTGCTTCACGGCAGCCTCCACGCAGTCCTTGTATTTGCTTTTGAGCTTTGGGCGCTTTGTAACTGCACACAACGAACAGAAAAGTTAGTGATGATGAAAAAGAAAGACAAACACAGAAGTACAAATGGACTTGCAGAGAAATGACTCGCCTAGACTCGGGGCTCTCCACCAACGGAGTAACCTAGGGACGTCGCTCCTAACTTTGCCAAGAAGGGTCTCCCAATCATCTCCAGACACAAAGAAAAATCGGGACTTCCAGTATCTAACGGACGAGGGCAAGTCAGTGACGATCCTAACCTTCCTGTCCCAGGACACAAACTCGTAGTACCCGTATTCTTTGGACTCCTTTAAACGGTACAAATAGGTGAATTCGTCCACCATAATCATATCTCCCTTTGTGGACTCCAGCCAAATTTCCATACAACTAACTACGATCCTCCATAAGTTAGGCATAAGTTGCCCGGGAGTAATATTGAAATGGTTTAGGAGCTCCATTATAAAATGGTGGACTGGAAACCTAAGCCCACTCTGAAAGGCAGCCTCATAAAAGCACACCTCTCCTGGTGAGAAGTGGCAAGCCCGTTCCTCTTTACAAGGAAGACAGATCCGAGCCCTCTCAGCAAATTGAAATCGATCCCTAAAGCGGGAAAGGGTTTCAGCATCCAGACCACACCCTCATCTAGAGTAGAAAAAGCCCTAACTACTCTCGGGGTAGAAACTGTGGTATCTTCCTCCATGGGGTCGTCACTAGATGACCGTCTCTAACTCACTGGACCTAACCTCTGACATAGCTCTTTGGTCACTCACTAGATCCTCAAACCAATCAATAGATTGACGCAGCAAAGGGAATAAATCAGTTAACACTAAGCTTAAGCTATTTCCCCCACCCACAAAGTCCTCAACTATAGGGCAGAAATTGCGAGAAATTCTCAAAGAGGCCCTTAAACGCGCAAAAAGGAAAGAAACAGAGGGACAAAGCACCCTGACCTCAGAACTACTAAGCATGGAACTCAAAAAACAACAGAAAAGGGTCAAGATCCTAAAGAAACCAAAAGCACAGAAAAAGAAAAGAAAAGGGGAAAAATCAGAAACCCATACCAGTTATCTACTTTACGAAAAACAAACCAAGGAAGGAAGAAGTTGTACCTCAAAAATGCAACCCCAAAGAGAGCAAAACGTAGGAAATCGCAATAAGAATAGTAGCTCAGAGAAAAAACGCAAAACAGTAGTAGTAGCAAAGGAAAGTGAAAAGTGAAGAAGAAAGAGGGAAAGGAAGGAAGTTTAAAAAAACTAAGAACAGAAAACTAAAAAAAAAAAAAAAAACAGCGGGAAATCCGAGAGTCCCACGGAGTGGAGCATTAAATCCACCCCTCAGGACAAACCACATGGCCACAACATGCCTGGCGCTGCCACTGCGCATTAAATGTGAAGAGAAACCCCAAGAGACACGTCTGAACAAAAAAAAAAAAAAAAAAAAAAAAACCCTTCACCTCTTAGTGATCGTCACGACATACAAGGACGACCACAAAGCCTAGGGGGTAGCTAATAGGACCAACGAACCCTTTTGCTCAAATGAACTAATCAGACATCTCCGTCCACATCTCCACGTCACTGACGAATGGAGGAAAGCCATTCAATGTAGTAGATAATACCTTGGACGGTTATAAGACCAGCTGTATAGACCGTTGGAGGCCCATCAAAGCCTACATTATTGAGTATGGAAGCGTTACCAAGAGAGGCATTAAAGCCACAATAAAAGCCACAACGGCTAGATGCTATGGAACCATATATAAACACTCCATAGAACCAATACAAGGTACACACAATCAAAAGATACACCATAACTCTGATCTCTGATATTCTCTTGAAACTTCCATACGCCGACTTTATCATCGGAGATTCTTTGGCAGGCACCACACCCATGACCATCTAAAAAATGTTTTGTGCGACATTTTCAGGTATAGGGGACGAGGTTGCTGGCTCATCTAGACGAGTCCACTTAACTGAAGATTTCTACTTCATCATGTAGTATGGGCATAGGAGTAAATTTATACAAACTTCATTTTTCATTCTCTTATTTTCCTTCTCAACCAAACAAATAGGTTTTCCATCTCTTCACTTTTCCATCCTCCCAACTAAACATATATGAGAGAAAATCAAATCTCTTCTATCGTCCCACTTTTCTATCTTTTTTCCATTTTCTATCCTCTCATTTTTCCACCTATCCAACACAACGGACCCTTAATTAGTTATCACTTGAAAGAAAAAATATATATTTCGATTAATTACATTGCCTACACTCCACCCCAAACTTGAAGGTAAAAAGCATTTCCCCCCTTTGATATCCAATTGACCAAAAATTTTTAAATTAATATTAAAAATGTTATATACTAACCTGCTCTTTGCTTAAGGGTAGGTTTCCAAAATTTTATGTTATTTCACAATTAAAATTTTAATTAAAATGTATTTTAAAATATTAAGTGTAAATTTTGCTTATTATTTTTCTTCTTTTTTCAATGGGTTATGGAGATATTTGCTGTTGAAAGTGTTTTGGTGCTTGATAAATTTTGTATTTTTATTCTAAATTTATCAGTTATTTAATTTTTTACTAACCATGGTTAAACTTTTGTAAATAGATTTTTATAAAAATTTAATATTTCATTACTAATATAAACAAAAAGAAGAGAGTGTTAATTTCTTCAAATTTCAAGGAAGTAGAGTGGTTTTTCTCTTAAAGTTTGGGGTGAAAGTGTCATTCTTCCAAATTTCAAGGGATAAAAGTGTAATTACTCCAAGATATTTATACCTCGAGAATATGTAACTAAAATCTGTTTGTGTTGATATTCTTCGTCACAATAGTAAAGTATAATCCATTTAAGCTGAATTTGTTAGGGAAATGACATCACTATATATTTGCAATCTGAAAGACCAACGTGATGTGAATCATGTCATCATCGTGCATAAATATATATTTTTTACGTCATTGAGCCATAAAGATAGGCATATTAATTGCTATTCTAGTGTTAAGACTAGTCTAGATATAAAGAGAATTTGTCCCGATATAGTATTACCTTATTTTACGGGCAAAAATGGCCCATTAGCATTAATTTTTGAAATATTTAGCAACAGAGCACTGTTTCGAAAATAATTAGGGAAATACCACTTTTTCCGAAAACGCCGCTATAGGGCCCGAAAACATCACTATAGGGCTTAAAAAACGCCACTATAGGGCTTAAAAACGCCACTATAGGGCCCCTTGAAACCGTTATGGGACTTACAAAAAAATTTTGCAGGAAAACGCCGCTATAGGGCCCAAAAACGTCACTATAGGGCTTAAAAACGCCACTATAGGGCTTAAAAACGCCACTATAGGGCCCCTTGAACCTGTTATGGGACTTATAAAAATTTTTTTCAGGAAAACGCCGCTATAGGCCCGAAAAAGTGGTAGATTGCTATATAGTTCGGAAACAGTGTTTCTGAGCAAATTATTTCCAAAATTGATGGTAATGGGCCATTTTTGCCTTATTTTACGTATAGCTCACAATTAATACAGTAAACTGTTAGATTTGGCGTTCCCGTGTGGTTCAAGACTCAATAGCTTAGCTAGAATCCAACGGCCAAAATTAATGAAGTGTCCCACAAGCTCCAATCATGCACTTGCTGGGAGTCAGGGAACTTATCGTAGCAAGTTGGCTCTTATGGGATGGGAATTCTAGCATTTTGTCCTTATTTTTTTTTTTTAAATTTGGCAATATGTTCATGTTTTGAAATTATTTAGGTTCATGTCTCTATTTTGAAACTCGATTTTCTCAAAATTGAGTTTCAATGTAAAACTCGATTTGTAAAAAATCGAGTTTTAAAACAGGGACATGAACCTAAATAATTTCAAAACATGAACATATTGCCAAATTTTTTAAAAAACTAAGGGTAAAATGCTAGAATCCCCATCCCATAGGAGCCAACTTGCTACGATAACTCTATCATTGCTCTTTATTCTATAGAGAGTTTCAGGAGTCTCACGTTCCCTGACTCCTAGCATGTGCATTATTGGAGCTTGTGGGACACTTCATTAATTTTGGCTGTAGAAAATCGAGTATAGGGCGATCAAACTTAAAAATAAAAAATAAAAAAAATTGGAACTCGAGTTCATGGAGCTTGAGTTCCATTCAAGGTACTCGAGCTACAGGAACTCGAGTTTAGGGAACTCGAGCTCCATGAACTCGAGTTCCACAATTTTTTATTTTTATTTTTTTAAGTTTCATTTGTCATAACTCGATTTTATTAAAATCGAGTTTCAAAACAGGAACATGGACCTAAATAGTTTCAAAACATGGACATATTGCTAAATTTTTTTTAAAAATAAGGGCAAAAGACTAGAATTCCCCCTTTGGGATTGGAATGTACTCTGCAATACTAGGAAGTGGGAATGATGCCGATCTTTGAAAGAACCGTGGTCGGCAAAATAGTAAAAGAATCATATCACATATCATATATCATATATCATATATATATATATATATATATATATGATATACCCTTCACTGTTTTTTATTTTTATTTTTTATGAATAAAGCTTCTTTTATTGACGAAATAGAAAGTAATAAAGAGACTCCGGATATCTCAAACCTACATAACCTAAAACCAAGAAGGGTGTGTTATTTTATAATTAAAAGTTACTGTGGTTTTTTAGTATAATTTTTGGTGTGTTTTTATATTAAAATCATTTTTTCTCTCCCCGATGTGTATGTGTGTTTGTTTCTTTAAAAAAAAAAGATGGTTTCAAGAGATATCTTTTTAATTACATATGAGGCCTATATATGTTGTGAGAGAAATGTCTTATTAGGCCATTTTATAAAATAAATATTTTTTCTTGAGATGACTCACAGATGAGCCTTTGATCTATTACAAAAATAAGCCCAAATGGCCAAATTGTGGGTAGAACGATTAGCTCTTCTTCTAACAAAATGCACATAATAAGAACAAAAGATACTCAAAATTTTCACAATATCTTTGATTAACCAAAAGGAATAGGACTGTGGTGTTTCAGTGGCATTTGGAGATCATTAACTTAATTTGGAGATAGCAAATAGAGTTGCCTTTGCGTGCTGCCGTCCACTGATCATTAAAGTATCTGTTGCTACCCATGATTAATGAATGACTAAACCTCTATGATCTCTGGCCACCACTGCTAGCTAGTAGCACCTTACCTAGCCTACTGACAATTTCCAAAGCTAAAGAAGCAAATCTATTCTCTATGTTTTTTATTATATTTTTTTTGTAAAGATTTGGACCCTATCCTAAGTCAAGCATGTCCTCCAAATTGAGTGATTGCACCAAGTATTGGAGAAATTAGATCCTTGCTGAAAGCTCGGATTTGTGTGAAACACCAGAGTTTGTTTAGACCCCCAATTAAAAATTACTGTTCGGTTGATTTTATTCTAACTTAAATTAAGTGTGAAATAGAGTAAATGCGAGCGTACAAACAATATAACTATTCTAAGCCATATTTATCGAAACATAGCAGTAAAATGAAAGTTAAAAAAGTAGGGAAGAAGAATGCAAACACAAGATAACACGCCAATATGTTATCAAAGAGGAAACCGAAGAACTCGGCGAAAAACCTCTCCGCCGCCCTCCAAGCAGTAATCGATCCACTAGAGAATAAAGTTGGAGTATATGAATAACAAAAGATTCTCCAAGCCTAGTCTACCCAATGTACTTGAGCCCTCCAAGTTCTTGCTACCAACTGACTTAACAAAACCTTGTCTTCTCTAACTCTCCGAATCTCGTAATACGTCCAATTGCATCCGCCAAGCCTCACCGGCTTCTTTTGGTAAATCTCCAAAACTTCCCAAACTCCAAAATACTCTCTACACTTTGAAAATGTGTGGATTGTGTTTGGGTACAAATCTCCTTTCAAGGTATGACAATGGAAGAAGGAAGGAGAAGAGGCTAGAATGATTTCTCACTAAGGATGAGTAGCTCTCTCTCTAAAAGATGGGTGTGTGTGTGTGTTGTAGAAAACTTTTTTAGGGTTTTTCTCTCTAAATGGCCTTCTTGCAATTTCTATGGGTAATGAGGGTATATATGGTATGGGTGAAGGGTAAGAAAGTCACACTTAAAAATCCTCCAAATAGAATGTTTCGCGAGTACTTCACAGGAAGGCCTTACCCGCGAGACACTCGCGAAATTGACAACTTGGCACGACTCTTCAACTTCCAGCATGTGCTTTTCACGTGGCTAATTCACAAGTTAGCTTCTCGTGAAATCCACTTGATTTTCAATTATTGCTCAATTCTTCACCAACTTAATACGAAACTCAATATATTAAAATCCCACAAAATACAAAGAAATAAATTAATGCAATTACAACACTTTTTGTCATGAAATAAGCCAATACTGATGTTATGCTAAAAATCATAACTTAACACTTGCTAAGTCCTCTTTTTGGTTTGTACGTCATATTTTATGAAGGATAAAATATTATGATGTGAACCTAAATCAATCGCTTTCAATTTTATATAAATTATAGTTTATAGATGTTATTTGTGGCTAAAACCTTTCTACCAATTGTAAAAGAGCAATGTTAAATTGACAAATTTTTACTAGGTTTTACTTATGAATGTTTGGTTTGGATAATTTTAGAGATGATGGAAAAAAATGAAGAAAAAATGCTTGAGATAGATGTTTGGTTAGGAGAGGAGAATGAAGGGAAAACTGATGAGGCTTGAGTGTTTTCTCTCAAGGCCTTCCAAAACACAATCTCCCCAAATTAGGGAGATTATAGAAGTGAAAAAAAGGAGCAAACTCCTTGGTGCTTTTGGACAAAATTGCGCCGACACTTATAGCAACAAAATTGCCTTTGGCTTGTGCTTTTTTTCTTTGGTGCAATCAGCATTTTATTCTCTCTTTCTTTCTTTCTTTTTTCTTTTGTTTTTTTGTGGTCATATGTTTCTTTTTCATCAATTTTGGTTGGTTTTATTTTTTATTTATTTTAATATTTTTTTAGAAAACAGTTTTGGATTAATTTCTTGTGCTTTTTTTTTTTTTTAATGAAGTGCTCATTCGTACGCATTTTTTAAGTATAATGTGTTACTTTTTTTATTTATTTAATAATGATAAATTTATACAAATTCTATTTTTATTCTTCTCATTTTTCTTTTCAACCAAATAAAAAGGTTTTTTTATTCCTCAATTTTTCCATTCTCCCAACCAAATACAAATAGAGGAAACTAAAATCTTTTATATTTTCTTACTTTTCTACTCTTCATTTTTTATCCTCTTACTTTTCTATCCTCCCAACCAAACAGACTCTTAAACTTACAACAACTATCACTAATTATCTACCACTAAAAATCAAGCACATCATCATGAGTACAATTTTTTTTATGTCTAGACTTTCTCATTACAATGAGTCATTTTTATCCTTAACCTTTGATATATTTTGCACCACATAGGACATTGTACCTGGCAGTGGCGGAGCCAGAGGTGGGGCGAGGGGGGGGCAGGTGCCCCCCTGACTCCACTTAAAATTTCTTTGTATATGTAAGGGACTCTGACACACAAAAAAAAAAAAAAAAAAAAAAAAAAAAATCTCAAACATCAAATCCTTTTCACCTAATTTACTGCTTTTGTAAGTTTTTGTAAGCTTTTGTCTGGTCCCACGTTTGATAATTATTTCCCAATTTTTTTTCTTTTTTAATTTTTATCATTATTTTTACCGATGCAGTATTTTATTGTTAAGTGATGATAAAAGTATTGCAAATTTTACTATTTATATCTTACAAATTGGCACGTTACCAATCACAAAAAATAATTACAAACATCTATCATTATATTGTTTATATAACACTTGTGGGGCCCAATAATTCATGGACCAGGCTCATTTGCCCTTAGAGAGTCCAAAGGCCCGAGCCGAGGAGAACTGTGGCCCAAACTCTACAATACAGAGCACAAAACAATTTTGGGAGGCAGCCGAGGACAGTTCAGTCCTCGGCAGATCCTGAATCCCACCGGAATAAAGGGGTAAAACTGGTATAGGGACGAATTTGTAAGGAGATCCAAAATATCTTGGGGAAGTTATCCTTACTATCCTTCCAGATAAGACCCAACACCTGACAGAGCCGTACTCTGCAGCCTTATCAACCATCCCCAACAATTCTGGGATTAGACTGATGGGACAAATATCAGTCTTGTAAAGATTGACCCTACACGTGGACGAAGGACAATTAACGCAGACGAGTATAAAAGAAGAAAGTAAGTAAATCTAAGGGAGCCCCATCCCACCTCCGAAAAAGAAAGACTACATGGGGGAGAACCTCTCAACAACACCGGACCTCACTGAAGAAAGTCCGCCGTTGGGTAACCGGGATAAGGCCTCAATGGTCCTCGGATCAACTCCGAGGAGTCCCATCCCATAGGGTGCGACGCCTTAGGGCTTAAATGTTCAAGCCCAACTCCTTTTTCTATAGGAGTCCCTCCAAAATCAGGATCGGAACATCGCCCCGCGACCAAACCCAAGCTTTTCAAGCCCACTCTCTACAAATCATATTGTGAGGGATTTTTCGTGTGTGAGCCCAAAAATGTTAATGGGCTGCAAATGATCCGTGTCCTTACAACACTAATCACATTTTTATCAAATCAATTTGTAAACTTTTAGTTGTAAATTTTGTAGTAACTATGAATTAGTTATTTTTGTTTATTTATTTTAATGATATAAAATATATTTATTTTCTTATAATTGTTTCTTTGTTTTGTTATTATTATTGATTAATATTTTTTAGATTAATTTCACTTTAAATGATGTCTTTTAATTTTATTCCCTCTAAACCAAAATTCTGACTCCACTTCTGTACCTGGTAGGTGCATGATTTACCTTACGATTTGATGATCCGACGACTCTGACTTTTACTTGGTCTGCACATGATGAAATTAAACGGTTGAGATTTTAAACCTAGGAACTAAATGGGACCCGCAGTCTTAAATGAGGAGTCACCTCACCTATTTATGTAGTGTAGCATGTGGTGCATATGCGGGAGAAGGGCAGATAGCAAGAAGGGCCGTTGGGATACGTGCATTCCGAACATGCGTAATTTTAACAACAAAACATTTAAAGATCATAAAACAGCTTGCACAGACGTAAATATCACATTTGGATTTACGACGAAAATACTGTGATTTTGTTTGTTTGCTATTTTTTTATTTTTTTAATATGAAAATATTATATACTTGATGTTTACGTGATGGATTTTTTTAGTACCCATGATTCCAAATTGATATTTTTTAATTGTAGTTTTGGGGATTTTTTTAAATATTTTAATCAATGAAGTTCAGATTATAATAATGATGATTTTGAAACAATAATTAAAGTGTAAAAATACAATTAAAATTTCAAATTTTAATTTAAATAAGTCATTTTTTATATAAATATGATAAAATTTTAATTTATAATTTATTTACTCTGTGATTATTACTCTAGAAGTTTATGCCATTAAATAGTTTTTGACATATGTGTGAGATTAAACCCCAAATTTTTTATTTTATGATTATAAGAAATTTTATAAAATTAACTAGAACTCACGAATAAATTTTTTTTTTTTGAAAGTGGACTCGATGTTTATTTAAATAGAAATAGAATCTTCATACAGAGCTTGTAGAGCAGGTGGAACTCACGAATAAATTAAGCTTTCAGTTTATTATATAATTAATTAACTCTACACAAAAAGCATTATTTTATATTAATTATGATTAGGATTGCATATATGATGGGCAGTTGCTTACATTAATAATATAAAAGTTTTATAATTAGGTTCAAAGTTAGGAGTCTAATAATTAACCAAGTGATAATTTTTTGTATTTCCAATAGAAACGTCTAAAACTTAAATAGTCTTTCTTTTATTATAAGTTATAACTATTAAAAAAAAGAAGAAGTAAAAGAAGGTTTTCGTTAAAAAAATAATAAAACACTAATAATTCCGAGTCATGAGGGTTTAAAAAGGGGAACCAGGGTACCAGTTTGTGTGCTCTCAAGCGTCAAGAGCATCGGTCGCTATTTGCTTCCTGTCCCTCTGAATTCTCGGACCATCTCCTCTCTCATATCTATATATATACTCTGCAGAGAAAGAGTGGCACGTAGGGAATAGACGAAAAATAGAGAGAGATAGAGAGATGGGAAGGGCTCCTTGTTGTTCGAAGGTTGGATTGCATAGAGGTCCATGGACGCCTAGAGAAGACACATTGCTTACCAAGTATATTCAAGCTCATGGTGAAGGTCATTGGAGATCTATGCCTAAAAAGGCTGGTAATAAGCTCATAATTAAAATAATGTCATGCTCTTATTATTGTTATTATTATTATTATTTTTGATTGAGCTTCATGCTCTTATTTAAACTTCATTAGAGTGAAAATAAAATTGATAACAGGTCATGGTATGTTAATCTTTCTTCTTCCATTTTTTTTTTTTTTTTCTGTATTTTGCTTTTCTTTCTTGAAACACGAACAGCAAAGTTTTTTCAATTCCGAATTCCTTTTTTTTTTTTTTTTTTTTTTTTTTCAATTCCCTTTTTAAAAAGTGTTGTATCGTTTGTTCTTTCCTCATATTTTGATTCTCTCTCTCCCTCTCTCTCTCTCTCTCCACCAATATTCATATCTCTATTAGCTAGCAAGTGTCCTTTGTTTAGTGTCATTTTCTTTCATTTTTTTGGTTAGGAGAATACCTTAATTTGTTTTTTGCACAAAATTTCATTCTCAAAAATCATCATTATGTTTCACACGAAGCTAAAAGTATGACTATTCCCTTTTTTTTTCTTTTTTTTTTTTTTGTCTAAAAAAGTCTCATTACTTGATTTTCTTGTATCTTTTTTTTGAGGAATCAAAATTTCTTCTACTTAAAAAAAATTATTTGTGTGCATGAAGGGCTGCTTAGGTGTGGAAAGAGCTGCAGGCTAAGATGGATGAACTACCTAAGACCAGATATAAAGAGAGGAAACATAACTCCTGATGAGGATGACCTAATTATCCGATTACATGCACTACTTGGCAACCGGTGGTCTCTCATCGCAGGTAGGCTTCCCGGTCGAACTGATAACGAGATAAAGAACTATTGGAACACCCATCTCAGTAAAAGACTCATAAGCGAAGGAACCGACCCTAATACTCACAAGAAGTTATCAGATCCACTCAAAGAATTAAAGAGAAGGAAGAACAACAAAAGCAAGAACAAGAGCAACAACATGAATAAGCAGAAGAAAAAGAGCAAGGGCGTGGCAAATGTGGGGCCAGAGAAGCCTAAGCTTCACCTTCCAAAGCCCGTTAGGGTTACTTCTTTTTCATTACCGAGAAACGACAGTATTGATTGGAATGTGTTTAGTGGGTCATCAGGGCCAGAAATTAAAGGAGGATATGTTGGTTTAGAGATGGTAAATAATGTAAATCCTTGGTGTAATTTTAAAGACGGTGAAAATGGTGTCGGGGTTGGCTTTCTTGTTGGTGATGAAGATGATCATGATGATCTTGTCAACGGCTCAGATTTTGAGTGCCAGTCTGATTTACCTTCGGGTGATAACTCTCTAGCGAAGCTGTATGAGGAGTATTTAGACCTCTTGAAGATGGAGGAAACGCAAGTTGACTTAGATAACTTTGCTGAATCACTATTGATCTGAAAAGTAAAATAAGAAAGTTGCCATGTGTCATCATGAGTGTGTTTGTTTTGAGTTTTCACCTTTAGAAAGTTTGAATCTTAGAAGAAGTTTCACGTGCTTACCTTCTAGCTAGCTAGCCAACTTAATTAGGTTATGTAAGAACTAAGAACCAATGGCCATTTATGTATATAATTGTCATAATAAAATAGAATAAAACTTGCGCATCTTGATAGTGATATCACATTTCACAGCTCTTAGTGCTTGTTACATCTCTTATTTTTCTTACTTTGTGGCTACGTTGTGGACATGTCACGTGCTAGCTATTTGTGTATATATAGACTAGATAGTTGTAAATATTGAAGGATGGTAATCAACGCCCGATCGATGATTTTTCTTACATCACAGGTTCGATGGTTCTGGAAGCATGATTCCCAAAAGGATTTGATTTGTTTCCATTGCTTTTGTGCACCAAACCCTAGATGGATATGTCCAACTATAACATGTGCCGTGTGTCAATATCTCTATTAATTAGTACTTGAAATCTTTTGAACGAATCTGAACAGCCTAATGTAAGTCTATCATACATATGGATCCTGGAATATGCCACAATTCTCAATAATTAGAGTGGAGAGTAGAAGTCACCACACAGTTTAGTTAGGTTCGAAAACCACCTTTGAACTCTATTTATATAAAAGTTTAGGACTTGTTTAGTACGTGTATTTAAACAAAAATTTTCAAATTTTTTAAAAATATGTGTAAGTGAAAAAGTGTATGAAATACTTGTAGTGTTGTTTAAAAACTGAAAATATTTATTTAAAATGATATATCAAAAACCCCTTAATATGTCATGTTAGTGTTCACTGACCATGTTTATATAGAGTTAGTGTTCATCGACCATTATTGGAGAAGAAAAATAGCTAGTTAAGCCAATGTTTCATACTTATCACATAGAGTATGAAAAAATTAATTCAAAACATATTTTCATAAAGCAAAAGCAAAGACAAAGGCATGTAGGGAGCAAGGGGCCAAAATTTTAAAATATATATTATCAGTATAATCTATATATATATATATATATATATATATATATAAAACCGAAGCCTTTGCTGGTACCACATTTTTCCACATCAGCACAGTATTTAAAAAATAAAAAATAAAAAAAAAACATTATAACATCTCAAAACCCTAGCAACCTTACCTCTCTCTCAAGTTAAAAAATATAAAACCACAGTTTCTGCAAACACTCTCTCTCCAAACATAAATATCAAATTCAACCCCTTTAATTTCTCTTTATATTTTTTAGGCTTCTATAGAGTTATAGTGAGTTATGCTGATTTTGTTTTGTGTGTGTATGTGTATAGATGGTCATAATACTCCGGTATTCCAAGAAATATTTGTGTTTTCGTTAATTGAAGGCCTTAGAGAGATAAGTGTTGCAGTTTGGAATAGCAATACAAAAGACGATTTCATTGGCAGCGGAAAGTAATTACTTTGTCTCATATTTTTGTTTTTGAATTGATTTTGTGTGCTTTTTAGACCCTTTTGGATCAATTTTGTTAATTGGGTGTTTTTTTTTTTTTTTTTATAGGGTCCAATTGGGGAAGGTTCTTTCAAAGGGTTACGACGACTGTACTTGGTGTCTGTATACTAATAGTGGGGGGTAAGTGCTATAAATTACTAACCCTTTTAAGTGTATAATCTGTTTCTAAAATTATCTATAATATTTTGTCCTCCGAAAATTTTATCTCTTTAATTTTAGTATATTGTGTTTCTTAAGTTATAGACAGATTTTCTTTGTTTCTTATTTTCAATAATAAATCATTTTATTGCAATACCGGTAATTGTTTGAGAAATCCAATATGTAATCATATCTCTATAGAATAGAGAATAGTAGAAGCCAATTTTATTACAACTACTTAAATTGAGTTGACTTAATTCCGTACAATTACAAAGTATAGCATGAAAGATAATGGAATTAATTGTTGTAATTTTTATTTTCTTTCCATGTTTTGAATTTCCATGTTTTTATTGTTGATGAGAAATTAAGGCTCAGTTGCACAATATGTGTAAATTCTTCAAAAGGCCACTTTAAATAGTAAGTCAATGTGTCTCTTATATTTGGGTATTAATTAGAATTATTTTCAAATGATTGTACCAATAAAAGTGAATGTGTATAAATTTTGTTTAACTATCCCGTGCATCGCACGGGTTAACGACTAGTATATATATAGATGGGTTTAAGTTACACATTTTCTAAACCATTAGATTTAAGTAGATCCAACGTTCAAAAAAATACACTCATTAATACTAATATTCTGATAAGGATTTCATTTATTATCCTTATTTATAACATTCCATACCTATCTCTAATCCCGAAAATATGTATATTTTTCTCTCTGCTCTCTCTTTCTCATCTACTACACGTTTCTCTCTCCATGTTTTTTGAGCGTTGTCATGTTAATTTGGTTCCATTTAAAGGATTGTTTGAATTTTTTTTTTTTTTTTTGTCTGAGTGTTTGTGGCATTTTTTTATATAAAAATTTAAAAAAAAAAATTACTTGACAACTAATTGTTTTTTTTTTCTTTTAGTAAGAATAATATTGGATATATAATGACAATATATCTGATTTTCAATCTTTGTGGTTCATGCCATTTTGATTATTTAATGATCGCACTTCTATTTACTTTTCTAGTTTTTGCCGCAATTATGAAACAAGCATTTTCAGTCATAAATATTGTCAAAACTAGGGTTTGCATGCAACAATGTAAAAGATGATTTTCTAACAGATTATTTGATTTTGTAAATTGAAAGGAACTGCATCATTTAGTAAAAAATCAGTCATAGATTATTTTTGTAATTTAAAGACCGTCAAGTTCCTTTTCAATAGATCACAAATGAGTGAGTAGAATGTATTAAGAAATAATCATATTATATATATATATATATATATATATATATATATTTGAGTAGATGCCAGTTTTATTTTTGGGTAAAATGCAAAAACATATCTTGAACTTTGGGTTCAAAATCAAACTTACCCAATCTTCTAATTTAAAATTAGAGTCTCATATTGGTTGACGATTATTTTCTTCCTAAACTTTGTTGCTGTCTCTCTCCGTTGAGAAAAAAAACTTTAAACATATAGAATCCTTTGCTTAGTAGTTAACATGATTTTTAGTAAAATATATATTTTTAATTAAAATGAAACAGAGGAAGAAAAAAAATTTAGATAAAATGATTAATTTGTGTATTTTTCAAAGATCAAGAGATTATAATTTTAAATTAAAATATCAAGGAGCCAGTATGATTTTTTGGACCCAATGTTCAGAGTGTTTTTTGTATTTTAACCTTTATTTTTCTGTCATTAATTCAGCTTTGAAATTTTGTATATTTCTTATTTTTTTAATGATCTTTTTTGTTTTTATCATTCTCCCTCTCCAAGAAATCCTGGCCGTGTCCCTTAGCAAAAGAAGTAGAGAACTCTAATTTTTACAATGTGTATCAAAACCCGATCCCTCTCCAAGACATTGCATAACTAATCTAAAGCATGCACAACACGTCTTAAACCATTTGTTCAAAAAATCATTGACCCGAAACTAAGTTAAACATGCCAAACATAAAAATCAATGATCATGCACAAATTCATAGGAGCAACCATAAAAGTGCAAAATGATCCAACACTAATTGATACGCGTTTATTCTCACGATATGTATCACAGTTATTATTCATAGCCTTTCATGCACGTGATAAATATATATATGCTTCATGTAAATCTCACACTCAATCAGTTTAATATTGAGCCAGATATATGTGTGTGGTTGTTAAAATCGCAATTGGGTTCCTACTTATCCAAAACAACAAATATCAATCCCAAAAAAAAAAAAAAAAAAAAAAAAAAAAAAAAAAAAAAACAGTCAAGTGGCTCAAAATATTAATGCCTCATATCAAGGAAATTACCCCATATCCCCTATTTGTGACCACTAAAATGAACAAAATTATCACCACCCTCATATTAAGACCAAAAAAAAAAAAAACCCCAATATATCTGCAAATCACTTTTATGGTTGTCATTTAGGAAAAAGTTTGGCTCCAAATTAGATTTAAGTTATCTTTCTCCAACCTATAATGTAGCAATTGAAAATATCATTCAAATGTAACTATAGTCATATTACAATTTAATGAATCATGTAACTTAGATTAAATTTGTACGGCACCGAGGTCCCAAGACCCAGATGGGCCCTGGGCTCAGGCCCAATGGCACAGCCCCATCACTTTAAATTCTGCTTGAAACTACCTTCACGAACTACGAGTTTTGAGCCTCGGCCCCTAACCTATGCTCGGCATAAATTTCCCGAACAATCAATGAAACCTTGTCCGGACGTACCATAGGATGCTCGGCAGTTCAGGGAACATCACTACCGAGCATATTCACCTGAGTTGGAACTAAGTTCCAAAGCCATAATCGCTGCATTTCACTCTCACCTAAACATCCACTTACAACAGATAATATTAGACCTTCAATTGCACTAACAATGACAATAATCATGATCTCCCCACTAACTTAGAGCTATAAATAGGAGAAGTTGGGGAAGAAAAGGGGGTTCAAAAAAAAAGGGAGAAAAAACAGTCATTTAGGAAGGGAGGAGGGATATTACTCTGAGTTTCTGTGCTGAGAACGACCCAAAGTAGGAAATCCCAAAGTCCACCCTATAAATAAGTTGTGAGCCCAAGTGAGGTTAAGCCCAACAGTCTCATTTCCGGCACGCACAAAATTACATACAAATAGTCATATATATAAACGACAAAGTTTGACTACAAATTCAGTTGTAGTCAATGGTTACAAGTCCTACTAAAAAAAATTAAAACTGAAATGCAAATTGCACCCTTTAAATTTGACTAAAATTCATTTTAATTTTCCAACTTTACTTTCGTTCAATTGAGTTCTTTAAGTTTCAAATTTATTCAATTTAGGCATTTTGTACAATTTCTTTTAAAAAATCTATAATATGCTTTTTTATAATGGCATTTTTTTTTTTAACGAAATTAGACGAAATGCTTAAATTGAATAAATTTGAAACTTAGAGGACTCAATTGAATGAAAATAAAATTAGAGGGCTTAAATAAATTTTAGTCAAATTTAGAAAGTATAATTTGCATTTTAGCTAAAAATTAGCATGACTAGATATTTTGAAAGTCTAAATATTAGATACTATGTTCTTTATGGTTTTTAATACATATGTCAAATTTCATGTCAATCAAGTGTTATTTACTATTCGATTTATGAACTTATATTTTATGCGTAATTTTTGAAACTACAAAAACTTGAAATTTTAATATCTAATCAATGATGGATTTGTTAAAATTTACATTCAATAAAAAAATATTAAATAAATTTTGTTAAAAAATCATCGTGTAATAAATTTAAAAGGATAGTTGTGTCTTTTTCTCACTTGTATGCTTCTTTTCTTGATTAGCAAACACTTAGGGTACGTTTGGTACACTGAATGGAGATTACGATAGGAATTGTAATCTTTATTACTGGGAATAAAATGTGTTGTAATATAGTAACTAAACCTATTTATTAGTTTGGTTATGAGTTATAACATTAGAATGAAACTTAACATGTTCTTAAAAAAAAAAATGAAACTTAACATTTATATTAGGAAATTTCTTACTCATAGAATTATATCTCCTTAAAATTTGTTATTTTTAAATTTAAGATAGATATGTGTTATTTTTTTTATGATTTTTTATTTTTATAATTGTTAGATATGTATGGAAAGTTTATTTACTTGGAAATATATTAAGTTTTGAAATTATTACACTTACTAAGGAATAGCTAATACAACCTCTTAAAGAGAAATAAAAATTCCTCATTTTGAAGAATAGCTATTCATAAGGAATGATTATTCGTTATAATAAAAACATAACCAAACTAAAGAATAACTAAACCATAGAAATAACTATTACATTACAGAAACTATTACGGTCTACCAAACATGCCCTTAAATTTATTAACAATTTCATTGTCACCTTTCATTGGGCAAGCAAGCCTCAGCGATCGGCTACCTTAGTTTAGTTGTACGTACTGAATGACCTCGGACCATCTAACAGGTTTCCCTTTCAAGAAGTATAATTGCCTTTTATTGCAGTACTATTTTTAGCAAAAGAGGTAACAATGTAATATCTCGGGAGTCAGGAACACATTAGTTCTACCTTCTTCAGTCAAAAAAGGAACACATTAGTTAGATACATTTTTGCATAAAAAGCTTCCTAATTTACTGAGAATTTTACTAATGTATGATTACCCTTTCAAGAATTGCAATTGCCTTTTATTGCAGTACTATTTTTAGCAAAAGAGGTAACATATCTCGGGAGTAAGGAACACATTGGTCAGATACAATCTTTTTCATAAAAAGTTTCCTAATTTATTAATATATACCCTTATGACATACATTAGTAAAAGTTATATATAATATAAAAGTAAAGCTACCATTATAAATTATCTTACAATATTTTTATAAACTGTTAATATAACTAATTTCTTATTGTTTTTTATATAGGCCCATCATTAATATTACTTTTCCATTTACTAATAATTACTTACCATATCAACTATTTGTAAAAAAATTTATAAAAAAATTTGTATATTGGCTACTCATAATATAAAGAATTTTTTTTTTGAGAATATTAAGTATTTTTTAACACACACACAAAGAGAGAGGGGAGAAGTTCATATTTAGCATATATATATATATATATATATATGATTGGGTTCAGGTTATACATAGTATAACATTGCTTAGAATTACACTATCTAATAACTTGTTATACATGTTCTATATGTTCTTAATATATATGTCAATTTTCATGCCAATCAAATGTAATTTACCACTCGATTCATAAATTCATCTTTTATGCATTATTTTAAACTACAAAAACTTGAATTTAAAAAAATTGATTGATGACATGACCATTGATCTTTGATCATCTTTAAAATTTGCAAATATGGAGAATATACGAAGATAATGTAATCTAACAGTAGATTTGTCAAAATTCACATTCAATTAAAAAATATTAAGTGGTGTAACATTACTTAAAGTTACATTATATAGTAGGTGTAACTTGAGGTCTTGAACCAAACTTTTATATATATATATATATATATATATATATATACATACATACATATATAAACATAGAGAATGTTAAAGTTGACTGTTATCTTACTTTCACACGCACATATTGACATCCGGCAATAATGCTTATTGGACTGCAGCCAATTTCAATGGCTTTAAAATAACCCTACAATCCACTAAGAATCTTCCAAGAATAAAAAACGGTGAAATTCTCATGAAAAATCTTATTGACATTGAACATATATGGATAACAACTTCTCATAGATTAGGATAGTACCGTATACATTTATATTTAAAAGGGTAAATTGTAAATTATACCCTAAAGTTTGAGGGTGTTTGGATTTTACATTCTGAAATTTCAGAATTTGAAATTTACTCCCTGGATTTTGGGAGTGTTTGGATTTTACACCCTGACATTTCAGAATTTAGATTTTACCTCCTAAAGTTTGGAAGCATTTGAATTTTACCCTTTAAAGTTTAGAGGCGTTTGGATTTTAGATTAATTCTTGCTTATCTATTTTACTTGTATGAAATATATAACTATAGTTACATATCTAAGATTATGGAAAGTCTTGGGTACAAAGTTACGATTATACAAACATTACACTTGAAACAGTAAATTACAATTTACATTTATATTATTTTTTGCGTTAATGATTATTGTGGGTGCCTAAGGATCGAGAAGGAAGCTGAGGAGTCGCACCAGTGACCCGAGGAGCAAGGATGAAGTCGAAAGGTCACAGCATTGACTTGGTGATACCACAGGCCACAACCCTAAGGGAGGAAGCCACCCGAGGAGAAGAAGAAACGGGTCTTGGTACTCTATAGTACTCTAAGTGGAAGCTAGAATCTGAAGAGAGTGGAAGTCAGTAGGCAGTAGGGAAGCTATTGGCCTGATGTAGCCTATTGCATCCGCATTAAATGATAGACAACAAATTTATTAGTCGCATTAATAAGGAAGTGACTTAAACAGTGTAAGCCACAGCTAAGTAAGTCTCTTCCACCATCTGCTTCAAATGTGAAAGGTAACAAGTGTCACAAAAGAATGGAGGTGAAGGAGAAATAAAGGGTGAAGATGCAATGAAGGTAGAGATATATAAGAAAGGGAGTGAGAGCATTGTATGGGGGATGGGAAAAAGGAAGGAGAGAGGAAAAGAAACAGAAGAAAAGACACTAGGAAGAAGAAAGTGAACAAGACCAATCTTGTACAATCTAGTCTCCTCGGGAGCACCCGGAGGGAACTCTGTATTTATTTGCATCTAAACAAAAAAACGAGATTCTTCCTAGTACACGTCCTTGAGCAGAGCCCATTGTTGTTGTTCCTTCTCACCTCTTACAAATTTCATTGACTTGGGCCAAGTTTGAGAAGCATAACCCATTACTCCTAGTGGGCTTGGGCTCCAAATCCTCCAGCTCCTACAATTATTTATAGTGGTTAATTTTTATAAAAAAATTTAACCTTCTAATTTTATCTTGACTTCTGAACTAAAATCATAAATTCCTAACCATGCCACTATAGAAATGTGTGTGTGTATATATATAAAGTTACATTTTTATACAATAACCTAGTCCCAAGCAAAGGTTCATAAATTTGCCCTTGATCATAAAATGTAGGAGCCCAATAGTTTGTTAACTACAAGATATAAAAAAGAGGGAAGAAATTTTGGTCATTGTTAATTGTCCGAATGGTTCTATAAACTATAAGAATATTGACAAAATTTGGCTAAAATTTTAGTTGTAACCAATGACTATAGCTCCACTTAATATATTTTTATTATATGTGAATTTTGACAAATTCATCATTGGATTACATTTTCTTTTTATATTCTCCGTATTTGCAAAATTTTCAAAAAATAAAAGATCAATAACTATGTCATCAATCAAATATTTAAATTTCAAGTTTTTGTTGTCTTAAATTATGCATAAAAAAATAAGTTTATAGATTGTACAATAAATAATATCCGATTAGTACAAAATTTGACATATGTGCTAAGAATATAAATAACATGCAATCTAACGATTAAATTTTCAAAATATATAGTTATATTAATGTTTTTAGTAGGAGTTGTAGTCATTGGCTATAATCAAATTTGTAGCCAAACTTTGTTCTAAGAATATTGTTTCTCAGTTATTTCTTCTATAGACAAAATCACTTCCAAACCAATTTGGAAATATCTCCTCCAAATCATTACATGACAATTTATAAAATTACTCATGTGTATTATTTAAACAAGTCACATGACTCATTTAAAAATTAATGCAATTAAAACTACACATTAATGATCTCTTCAATACCACATAGTGGATTGGAGGAAGATAGTTTCAAACTAGTTTGATTTTTGTTTTCCCTTTCTTTTACCATGTACGAGCGATATGGAGTAAAATAAATGATGTATATATAAACATTTCAAGTTACAAACTTCACTCCAAACTCCAAATTTCCTTCACATTTTTATTTTATTTTATTTTATTTTTTATCATGTTAATGGGTGTTTTTAGAGTAATTATTAATAAACCATTTGAGAAAATTTTTAACACTACTTTTATAGGAAATATAATAAAGCTGTCAAAAAAATTATTTATTTTATTATATTTTCATAAAATGTTTCTAAAAATAGTTCATAAACCAATATCTTAAGAACATTTGTTAATCTTTTCCTTCTATAAATGGATAATAAGAAAGGAAAAATGCGGAATTTGAATCACAAACGTCAGAAAAGGCAGCAGGAGTAGAAACAAGGCAGAAAGAAAAACTCTTATTGCTAATTTGTTATGGCACAGAGTCATACCGAACCATTATTGGGGTTGTTTTCGCATCAATTATGGCTAGTGGTTAGATGAGCTCGTGACCAACTTCTGGTCAAAATTTGGTAGGTAAGCACATATGTTTACAATGATAGTTTATGCCAAACTTTTTTTTTTTGATAAACTAGTTTATTCCAAACAAAAAGGGAAGAAAGAAATATATACACGTGACTTTGATTTGTTACCTTTGAAGTTGAAAAAACCAAAAATGCTGTTAACATCACAGAATAGTATATTACCAATCCCGTGAGCGAAGCACTGTCAGTGTACAGGCAAGGTTGGTGATGTTTAAGTAAATAGATTTAAGAGTGTTCCCATTATGAAAAGAAAAGCAAAAAGAGTCTCTTGCCAGCAGTATGATGTGGTAGTTTTGTCATGAATGTTACGGGATTGCTTGTTCTTATTATGATTTATCACATTTAAACTTTTTTTTTTTTGATGGGAAACTGAATGAACTTCATTGAATACAAGCAGCAAAAGAAACATCTTGCAGGAGAGCCTGATCAATAAGGCTAGGACTCTCCTCCACCCAAACATTAAAATCATTAATGTTTTTTGCATATTTGGCTAATAGATGGGCAGGCCTATTGCCTGCCCTCTTTACATGAGAGATTTCTACCTTACGGAAGTCCTTAAGTGCAGAGAGGGAACTATAAACAATTGCAGCAACAGCAGAGGGAGGAGGAGAAATTTCATTAAGGGCATTAACTAATAACAGAGAGTCTCCTTCCAAAATGAAGTCAATCACATTTAAACTTATCCAGTCACTTGAATATCTAATAATTACTTTACAATAATTTGGGCTGGGTGATGATTCTATCGATGGCAATGACAGATATGTCTTGGGTCTTCTCTCTTGTATTGGCCTATATTTGTTCAGACGCTCTGCAAGTAGACTTTGTTTGTTTCCACGGAAAATGTTTTTTTTTTTTTTTTTTTACGTTTTTAGAAATAATGGGTATATTTAGTAAGAGATTCCTAGTAAGTTTATTTGTATTTTTTTAAAATAATAAAAATATATAAAAATATACGTAATATTATTTACATATTAAAAAATATTATTTAAACAACAATAATAAATTGCCCAATATAATCTGAACAATGAGCAGGTTGCAATTCCGAAAATAAGCAAAAATAAGGGGCCGCTTGATGAGTATTTAACGTCCAATCATAAGTCATCTAACAATACTTTTGCCTGTCCAAGAGTTTCTTGTCCAATCAAGACTCATCTACCAAAACTTAAGTGGATGATATTCACTGCACCAACCCATTTGTCTCTAATTATAGGCGGGAATCCCAAAATTATCGCATTTCATCAATGTCGCTACGCTCATTATGCCATGTCTTTAAAAAATGGAGGAAATTGAGAAAGATATAATAAAGATTAAAGACAACACCCCCTCCCAGGTATGAGGGGGAAAAAAAAAACTATGAGTCTGTTTGGATTGAGTTTATTGTTGCTGAAACTGAAAACTGAAAACTGAAAATTGAAAACACTGTAGCAAAATAATTTTTAAATGTGTGAAAAGTACCGTGGGACCTATTTTTAATATTTTTTAATGCGTAAACAGTATTGCTACAGTACATAAACAGTACTGCTACAGTGCAAAACAGTAACTTTTGTCCACCAAAGTCAACTTATGCGGACAGAAGAAAAAAAAAAAAAAAAAAACAAAGAAAACACAGCACCAAACGTGAACGCAGATAAACGGGCAATCCAAACGCCCCCTATATTACCATTTGCAAATTGGGTTTTGGAAGGTTGTTACTGAAAGTATAGGAGAAGTTTAGGTTGGCATCTCACCAGTGTCCTCTGATTGAGTTATCCATTTTTGTAGGTCTTCCAAATTAAGCTTTTGTTTGGATGAGTAGTCCACTGAGTTTTTTCATCATTATCAAGTATTTTGTAATAAAAAAAAAAAATTAGTATGCACAAAAAATCATAAACATTTCTAATAATTCCAAAAAATTATATAATCAAAACTTTCATTTATACAATAAAAATAATATAGACTAAAATAGTTTACTAACTAAAAAAATTCAAGTGATCAAGCATCCAAAAATAGAATTTAATTTTTATTAATAAAATTTTGAGCACCTGATTCCACACATACTAAATGGTCATAAATATTAATGTACTAAGGTTTATAAGGCATGAAGAATGAAGATTGAAGTGTTTCGCACTTGCATTAAGATATAATGAAGAATGTGGATCTAAAAATAGTTGACTTGAGGGTTTTTTTTTTTTTTTTTTTTTTTTTTTTGCGGTAATAAGATGGTTCAAATTTGAAATTTTAATTACAAGGTGCAAAAGAGGCTACATAAGAATGTAGCATAGCCATTTTCATATGGGATAATTTACAATTTTAAAAGAACTTTCTTGCTTGATATAAATAGTAATGCTATAGACATACAATTTTTCATAATTATTGAATTAATAAATTATTATTTAAATCTATTACTGATATTGTTTTGTTGTTTAATATCAATAATTTGATACCTCGACAATTATAAAATAAAATTTTTTGTGACTCATTGTAGATCAAATTACAATTGCACCAGCCTTATAATTTCTTGACTATGAAAATTTTATTTTTAAATAGTAAGCAAACAATACTTGGAGATAGTTTGCCTGTGTTAGTGAATGAGTCGGTGCTTAGAAGTGGTGACTGAGTAAGAGCATTCACAATTGGTATTGTATATGCCAAATGTAAGGAAAATTTAGCATGTGAGGCCTAAAGTAGCTCAGCAGACGGAATGCTAAACATGTAAAAATGTAAAAAAATTTGCCATAGTGCTACAGTACCATTGTAAATATATGATGGTACTGTAACTAAATGGTATAAACAAATATAATTTTTTAATACACTCTCTCTCATACTTTTTAATTCTCCAAAATTTCTCTCTTTTCTCTTTCATTATTTCTCTTCTCTTCTCTCTCTTCCTTCTCTTTTTCCTGGTAGTGGTGGGTTTGTGATTAATGTGGGGGTCAGGTGGTGCAGCGGTGGCAAGGGCAGGGGATTGTGGTAGCGTGGGCCTGGTGGCTTGGTTACCGCCAATGAAGCATAAGATGGGGCCGCCGATGAAGCATGACCCTCTCTCTCTCTCTCTCATCTGGTGGTTTGTTGGGGTTCGGTTATGGATTTTGGAGTTTGGTTTGTTGGTGGTTTGTTGGTGATTGGTGGTTTTCTGATTTTGGTTTGTTGGTGTGGTGGTGGTGATTTTCCTATGGATTTTGGTTGGGTGGTGAGATTGGTAGTCGGGTTTGATTTTGCTATGAATTTTGGGTTTTGATTTTGTTATGAATTTTTAGTTTTGATTTTGCTATGGATTTTGGCTGGGTGACGAGACTAGGATTTTGGGTGGGTGGTGTAACTATGTTGCTCAGTAGAGGTGGATGGTGTGACCAAGAAGCTGGACGGTGGTGGTGGTGGTGGCGGTGGGTGGTTGAGAGAGTAAGAGAAATAGAGATTAGAGAGAGAAGTGAGAAATATTTTTATATTATTTTAATGTGTAATATGGTAAAATAAAAGTTGAGATGCTGGGTGTATTATAAAATGGTATTGTATAATTGATAAAGTAGGTTTTTGAGACGGTAAAATAGAATAGGATAGGATTTTTGGTTGTGAATGCTCTAAGCGAGTAGATGTAAGGTCCATTGGGCCTTACATGTTGCCCATTGACATCAAGACATGGGAAAGAGTTTACATTTTACGGATGGGTTGTGGGCTTATGAGTTTCGAACGGAGAGGGTTATTGGTATATTTTGAGTAGCTACATAGAAAACACTAAGAGCATCTCCAATAAGTTCTCTAAAACCAATTTTGGAGAACAAACACACAAAAAACTCACTCCAACAGCTTCTCTAAAAGCAAAACTTTTCCAAATTTTTTTTTTGAAGTTGTTACAGTAGTTCTCTTAATCTAAAGAACACTGTAGCAACTCCAAATGAATTTTTCTACTTAAAAAAATCATACAACTTAATAAAAAACAATTCTTTTTCTCTCCTCTCACCACGGCTACAAACACAACAATTCTTTCTCTCAAACATATCTAAACTCAAGCATAATCAAAATACAAACTCAAAAAACACAAACTTAAAATTAATCAAATCATAACAATAAAAGCAAAAAAAAAAAAAAAAGACATAAGTCATCTGACCCATCTGGGTTGCATTAGGGAGGAAGACAAGCGGTGGCGGAGCGAAAGGCGCGGCTTGGCACAGTGAATGCCAATTCTCCGCTGGCTTGTGTCCTTCGATCAACGATGGAGCAAGCAAGATCTCTCGCTTGTTCTTTCGCTCTGTACCTCTTTCTCTGTTTCTTATCACAAAGAGAGCTAGAGAATGTTCTGAAGTCAAGTAGAAAAAGAAAAAGAAAAAAAGTAGAAAAAGAGAGAGCTGGAGAAAGAAAAAGAGAGAGCTGGAAAAGAAAAAGAGAGAGAGGTTCTGGAATCAAGTAGAAAAAGAAAAAGAAGTAAAAAAAAAGGGGAGGATAGAGATAGGAGTGTGTATACGTGTGGTGGAGAAAAAACAAGAGAAAAAGAAAAGAAAAAAAAAAACGTATGGATGAAAGAAAGGAAAAATTGTATAAAGAATAAGAAATGACAATTGAGAAATGCTACCATAATATTTTCACAATAAATTTTAAGTAACAGATTGTTATTAACTAATATTGGTGAGTAAAAAAATAATTTTAGTAGTGGGTTTAAATTAGAACTAGTAACAACTTTCCATATAAGATTTTGTTTTGATTCTTGTAAAAGTATTGCAAAAAATGTTGTAGACATAATACTTCTTATTAAAAAAGATAATTGTTGAGAATGAATAAAGGAAGAATAAATAAAGATTAAAAAAGAATAAAGAATGAATGAAGAAATAATATTTAAATAAGATAGAGAAATGATAGAGAATCTGTTGGAAGGTGTATTTAAAAAAGTAGATAGGTAAAAGGTAAATGTCACTGTTCACTGTCCAAACAGTATAAAAATTTAGATAAGCTGCTGGAGATGCTCTAAAGTTTGACATTGTTTCCATTTTTTTTTTTGAGTAAATTGTTTCAAATTAAATGTTAGTGACATCAAGATGTAGGAAATAATTTAATTTTGAAGGAGATGGGATGTGAACAAATGAGCTTTACACTTTCTACTAATTGTTTATTTATATAAGGTTGAATTTAATCAACCATCTTGTTGGCTTTATTCCGTACCAAATTTACTTGTAATTCAGCATTTAGAAACCCTGTATTTATGTGGGAATCATGTAAGTGTAGTATGTGAGAGAGTGTGAAGAAAAAGCTCAAGAGTGTGCACTTAACAGGGCCTCGCGACTGGCTTGCGGCTGGCAAATCGCCAAAGCTGGCACACGTGTGAAGCATGCAGAGGAGCTGAAGAGTCACGCCAGCTGGAGCACTACAGGACAAAACTTCCAGTCTGGCCAGGCAATTAGCTCGCGACTCAAACTCGCGATTCAGTCAAGTCGCCAGACCACTTTGTTTGGGAAAAACTGACATTTCGCATTCCAAACACACACCAGTATAAATACCCCTTATATCCACCTATTGTAGAGTGCTTCCAGAGAGAATTTTGAGAGAGAAACCCTAGAGAAAAATAAAATTGACTCATCCAAAATTTTCATCATTTGATTCTCCAAATTCCTCTACTCTCACCCTCTCCATTGATATATCTTTGAGAAGTACATTTAGCCAAAACCTTTTCTCACCATACTCATATCTGTGAGGAGGCTATTTGGTGCTTGGGAAGCAGTTAGGAAGGGGGACCAATTGATATTAGTTGATACTATGGGTTATAGCGGAATCCGGTAAGTTAGAGAAGACAAAGGTTCGGCGTAACCTCATTGGAGCAAGAGCGGGTGCACTTGATGTGGTTTAATTACCTTAGTGCGATCCTTGACCCCGTTTGAGATGGACCAATCTCAATCTCTAAATGCTCCACCATATTTTGATGGTAGCAACTATGCCTTTTAGAAAGTCCAGATTAGAGCATTTTTGTGTTAAATGGATGAAACCATTTGGGATGCGATGGATGTTGGATGGACTAGGCCGGAGGCTGCTAAATCCACTTGGGATAAGGCGGCCCTTTGTGGTAGCTAACGCTAATAGTAAAGCTTTGAATGCAATTTTTTGTGGTGTATCTCCAGATGAGTTCCACAGGATATCTCACATCTCTATTGCCAAGGAGGCGTGGCAAATATTGGAGACCATGTATGAATGAACAAAGAAAGTGAAAGACACTAAGTTGCAGATGCTGACCACTTGGTTTGAGGAGCTGAAAATGAGTGAGGACGAGTCATTTGACTCATTCTATAGCAAGCTAAATGAGGTGGTTATTGGCAAGTTCAACTTGGGTGAGAAAATGGAGGACTCAAAAATAGTGAGGAAAATCCTTCGATCATTGCCGGAGAGCTTTCGTGCAAAGGTTACAAAAATTGAAGAGAGCAAGGACCTTGATGATATCAAAGCTCAAGAACTAATTGGCTCACTTCAAACATATGGGATGTCATTGCCCTCACAAAGGAAGAGCAAATCCCTTGCTTTTAAGACGATTAATGAAAAGATAGAAGCTCACGACTCATCTTATGAAGATGTTGTCGAGAAAAATGTTGCATACCTTGTAAATAATTTCTGAAAATTCTTAAAATTCAAGAACAATGGAAAATTTGCTGAGAAAGGGAAATTCCCAAGTTTTGGAAAGGATAAAAAGGAAAGGAAAGATGGGAAGGAGTCTCAATCTACTCAAGGAATCACTTGCTTTAAGTGCAATGGACATGGACATGTCAAGAAAGAATGTCTCAATTATTTGAGAATGAAGGGCAAGGTGTATGCCACAACTCTAGGTGATTCGGACTCTTCCAATTCGGATTCAGATGAGAGCTGTGATGGAGAAGGGAATTACTCCGCTTTTATGACTATTGCACCTATTGAGTCTTCGGACGATTTGAGTTTGCTTGTAGAAGAGCTGGGGGAGCATAGTGAGGTGGAATCAATGAGAGTAGTTGAAGAATCAGATGTTGAGGACGATGAAAGTACAGTGGGACTTCAAGAGAACTACAATTCCCTCCTTGAGAAGTCAGGAGAATATGCAAGGGTGGCTAAGGCAGCCGTTAAAAAAATGAAGAAGGCAAAGGAGAACTATAGAAGTCTCCTAGTGCAATATAAGGAGGCTAAATGTGAAATAGAGACACTGAATGGAGAGCTAACTGAAGCTTACTCGAAGATAAAATTTCTTGAGCTTGAGGTGGTTCAAGCCAATGCTAAAGTAGAGCGAGTTTCCTCCAAGAAGCTTGACGAAGTACTTTCTCGTCAAAAACCTTTTTCCGACAGAACCGGATTGGGATATACTAGAAAGAGTAGTTCGAATGTCAATATCTCCAAGGAAGTAAAGTTTGTGAAAGCCCAAGAACCAATGGTAGCTACCACAAAGGTTGAGAAAGTGAAGCTGGAGAAGAAGAGAAATGTGACTGACCAACTGGTGTTGAATAAGCCTCGTAACCAATCAGTGGTCAGGTTTGAAGCCAAAGGGCAATCACTTCCAAAATCACAAAGAGGTCTAATAACAAACCATTTTTGCCATCATTGTGGACTTCAAGGACACACCAGACCAAATTGTCATAAGCTTAGAGCAATGAAGAATGCAAGTGATCAGAGGTTAAGAGGACCAAGAAATGACAAAAGGAATTAGGCTGTTGAGCAATCAAAAGGTCAATATGGTGATTCCGGAGTGATGGATGTGATGAAAATGATTGATGCATTTACCACCTGTTTGGCAAGCTTCAACAGAAGGTTTGAAAGTCATAACACTCGTACCCAATCTTATAGGGATATCACCCTAAACGCACGTGACGTGTGGGTGAAGAAGGGTACTCATGCATAAGCATTACAACATGTCCATGCATTAATACTTCCTATATTTTTGTGACTTTGCTTGGTTGTGTGCTTTTTTTTGTGTTGCTAGTTTGATTTGAAAATTTGTGTTTATTTGTTTGCATTTGCTTTAAATGTTTTTACATTATTGTTTTTGATCAATCTTTTCTTGCTTTTATGTCAAAAATCCAAAAACACATAAAAAGTAGAAAATCCAAAAAGTTTGATCGACATTTTTGTGTTTTGTCACAAGCATATCTTGCCTTGTACCTTTGTATTAATGGCTTTATGCATTTATGAGCGTAGCTTGTTCCCTGTGCACTCATATCATTGTGGGAGAAATCTTGACATCTATGTGATTGTTGTAAATAGATCTTCAAACTTATCATGAATGATTAGTCAATAGTTTTGTTGATCTTGAGACGTGCATAGACTTGTGCCTATATATCTTCCCACTCTTTTATTTTATTGTTTTTGCTTAAAAAGCTCAACAAATGTAAATCTCCAAATGAAAAAAGATAATGAGCTGCAAAAGCCGTCACACGTACTAGTTTTTTACTAGAAAAAAGGGAAAGCGACTTTTATGAAAATGTATGATGCTCAAAAAGCCAAAGGCTTGCTCATCAATTAAAATATTAAAAACTTCAGGCATCGATCTCAAAATGAGATGTGTTGATTCAAAAAGATCAAATGTTATGATGTACATGGAGCCAAATGAAAAGCTTCAAAGTTAATGTAATTAAGTTTATGTGGGAGGTCATATATGCATATTTCTATAATTGAGATAGGTCACTCTATCTAGTGCTAATTGTGTATGCCTTGGTTGAATTGATCATTGAAACTTCACATTAGACCATGGACTATCTCATTTTTGATACCCACACACATGTCTATGTTCAATGAATGTCATATTCATTTGTGTGATTGTACTTGATTAAATGTGTTTCACATACTCAATTTTGTTGATTAAATACAAAAAGATTTTTTGAAAGTTTTAATTGTTTTTGGAAAGTCTTTTGTTTTTGCTAAAATATCAAAAATTTCAAAAACAGTGTTTCCCTATTCTGGCGACTTGGTCATGAGTCAAGTTAGTTGCTTGCCCCAATCGCGAGCTTACACAGAAGGTTTACGCGACTCACTGGAAGGTCAATGTCCCAGTCAC
This sequence comes from Quercus lobata, assembly GCF_001633185.2. Lineage (NCBI taxonomy): Eukaryota > Viridiplantae > Streptophyta > Magnoliopsida > Fagales > Fagaceae > Quercus > Quercus lobata. The sequence goes on along the minus strand of NC_044911.1, from coordinate 45,880,041 downwards.
GAAAAAGACTTATAAAATTTTCAAAATTCTGGGTTTTTAAAAGTTCTCGCGACTTGGTTTGGCGACTTGATCGCAAGTGGAAGCTCCAGTCGCGAGGTTATATAGAAATTTTCGGGGCTCCCTTCGCGACTTTCTCGCGGGTGGACCTTCCAGTCGCGAAAAACACTTAGACAAAATTTTCAAAAATTTTGTCACAGATGTCTAGAGACTTGCATGCGACTTGGTACAGTCGCAAAAAACGCGTGTTTTGCGTTTCTTGGATAGTTTTTAAAACTTTTCAGTTTTGCCTCAAATATTTTTAACTGTTCATTATCTTGTCCGTTCATATCACTCTCAAACTCACCGTGTTTCTCACAAAAAACCTCCATTGTTCTTCATCATCTCAACTTCAATTCTCAAGAAAAGGTATGGGTTTTCTTATTTTCTCTAAGTATTTCTTAGTTATAGCCTTGTTTTCTTGGATTTGAGAGTTGTTTTTGAGTTTTGAGACATATGTTGTTCGAACATGGGTTGGATTGTTTTTGTTGGGTTTGATTGAATAGGTATTGTTGGTTTTGATAAAATAATGCTTGATATAATTGTTATCATGGTTAACTTTCATCTTTTAGTATGATTATTGATCTGTCTTGTGTTGAGCATGTCATACCCATCGAGAAATGTCTTATAGACATGTGCTTAATTTTTAGGGATTTTGTGATATACACTATTTGTGAGTGTCTTGGTTCACACTGTTTGCTTATTTCATATTAGTTTATGTGTTTGGCTTTGTGCCCTAGGTTGTCCATGAATGGGTTAAGCACACACCCACAGAGTGTTCTGTTTAAAATTTTTATGATTACACTCTTTTGTATTCTGTTGTAATGTGTTCTCTCTTGTCTAGTTGGTTATGAATTGTGGTGTAGACTAAATCTTTGGTATAACCCTCTGTCCTTTTCAGTGCTACTAGTTTGTTACTATTTTTTGAGCTTCCATTTGTTGTGCTCTGTTTTTGTGGTCTTTGCTGCTATGGTTTTGCAGATGACTCCTACAAAGAAGAAGACTACTGCTAAAAAGGGTGACAAGAGATTGAAAATGGACAATTCAAAGTTCAGGTCTCCCCACCATTTTGATAGATACACTCAGTTCTACTTGAAGGCACCCATCATCCAAGAAAGATTTGTGGATTTGGTTGATTTGAAGGACACTTTCATTCCCAGTTGTCTTCAGGACAGAGGTTAGGATAAGTTACTGATTGATCTGCCTGGTGTATGTGAACCTCTGATTAAAGAATTCTATGCTAATGCTATTTTAAGAAAGGATGAGATCAACTGTTGGATATGAGGACATGAATTCAACATAGATTTGGATGATATTGATGAGGTACTGGGTTTTGAGGACTTGGACCATGATTTCACTCACTACAACGACAGAATGCTTTCCATTGAAACTGTCCAATCTCATATTGGTGGAGTTAGAGAAGGGAGATGTCTCAACACTGTTACTTTTCCAGCTGATATGAGATGTCTTACAGTAATCATGATGTTCAACTTGTACCCGGTGAAGAAGATGACCACCATCAATAATGCTAAAGCCATTTTCCTCATGGAGCTCAAGGAGAACACCTACATTGATATAAGTTCTCATATCTTCTTCATTATTGCTAATGAGACAAGAACCACTCCAAGGGCAAAGCTGATCTTCCCTAGTCTACTTATGAGGCTTTTTAGAGCAAAGGGTGTGGAAATCCCTCAAGACATTAGTCTCATGTCTACTCCCTCAGCCATTAATACTCTAACTATTACAAGGATAAGAGTTCGTCTTCTGGGTGATGAAGAGGAGGGTGATCAAGAAGAAGGAGAACCAATGGAGACTGAGACAGAAGCTGAAGGACAACCCTCAAGTTTAAGAGGCTGTGACAAAAGGAGCAGAGTTTCAACATCCTATGCAGTACCTCTAGATGCATTCCAGATCATCCTTAAAAGGATTGATGGGCTCTGAGATGTCCAGAATGAGCAATCTGACAGGCTGACTGCTATCCAAGAGTAGATGAACCTTTTTTCAGCAAAGTTTGACAGTTTTACCACCCAGCAGTAGCCCTTTGGCCATTCTAGTAAAAAAAGAGGAGATTTTTGGAGGGTAGATCTTAAGGGGGAGTGCCATTTTGAGGGGGAGAGATACTTGTTCTTATGGTTCAAGAGCTTCACAGATTCTAGAGTTAGGTGTGAGTGAGTTTTGTTCAATTGTTCCCAACTCACATGTTAAGTCTAGAGTTTGTTTTAGGGTTTTGTCACGAAATAGCTAAAGGGGGAGATTGTAAGGTTGAATTTAATCAACCATCTTGTTGACTTTATTTCGTTCCAAATTTGCTTGTAATTCAGCATTTAGAAACCCTATATTTAGGTGGGAATCATGTAAGGGTAGTGTGTGAGAGAGTGTGAAAAAAAAACTCAAGAGTGTGCACTGAACAAGGCCTTGCAACTGGATCTTGTGACTGGCTCGTGGCTGGCAAGTCGCCAAAACTGGCACACATGTGAAGCATGTAGAGGAGTTGAAGAGTCATGCCAGCCGGAGCACTACAGGACAAAACTTCCAGTCTGGCCAGGCAGTTAGCTTGCGACTCAAACTTGCGACTCAGTCAATTCGCGAGGTCAAATCACCAGACCACTCTGTTTGGGAAAAACTGACCTTTCGCATTCCAAACACACACCAGTATAAATACCCTTTATACCCATGTATTGTAGAGTGCTTCCAGAGAGAATTTTGAGAGAGAAACCCTAGAGAAAAACAAGATTGACTCATCCACAATCTTCATCCTTTGATTCTCCAAATTCCTCTACTCTCACCCTTGAGAGGTACATTTAGCCAAAACCTTTTCTTACCATACCCATATCTGTGAGGAGGCTATTTGGTACTTAGGAAGCAGTTGGGAAATGACTAATTGATATTGGTTGATGCTATGGGTTATAGCGGAATCCGGTAAGCTAGAAAAGACAAAGGTTTGACACAACCTCGTTGGAATAAGAAGCTTGGAAGGCTTAAGTACACTGGGTAAATTAAGTTTGGAGGATCTTCTACTGTTCATATATCCCTACTTGATTCTCTAGTGGATTATTGACTGCTTGGAGGGCGGCGAAGAGGTTTTACGCTAAGGATTTCGGTTTCCTCTTCGATAATACATCGTTGTGTTGTCTTTGTGTTTGCATCTCTCTTCCCTTAATCTTTGCCATTTAATTTTTGCTGTGGTTGTGATTTTATTTGGTTTAGATTGTTTTATCAATTCTGGTTTAGCTTATTTTCATATTTCGCATATACATTGTTTGATAATAAGTTTGAATTGATAATTTGTAATTTGGAAGTTTAAACATTCAAAGTGTGTCGAGGGGAAAATGGATACCTCTATCTAAGATGTTGGGAAGCCAAGCCGAAACTCAACTATGGGCTCTTGAGATTGTACCCAAAGGCTTTCGGTGTAATGACAAAGCCTATCCAAGCAAGAAACAAAGACTGCACATGACAAAACAGCAACAAAAGCCCAATGGAAAACACGTTACAATACTTAATTAGTACATTAATGGTCCTGGTCTGATAGTTCAAAGCAGTCCTCTAGTGTTACGGTATTATCTCCAGCGATAGGGTAATTTTAGGTTAGTAAGTGTGTTTACATGGTTAAAATCATATTTTTTTCCTTATTATTATTAAGTCAATATAAGGGAAAACTTCCATAGTTTCCGAAACATTATGGCCTTCATCATAATAATACTAAATAAGGATTAAATTCTACTGGAGCCGTTTCAGCTTCTGCAGAAGCTTTCCAGCTTTGGCTGGAGCTGTTGCAGCTTATGCAGAAGCTGTTGCAGCTTGTGCAAAAGCTGTTGCAGATATTTTCGACTAAGTTTCCTCTCTTGAAAAATTATATGTTTAGTCCATATATAATTTTGGTAAGTAATAGACTAATTGGTTGATGTTTGATGAAGTCTTAGAGATGTAAAAATAGTCTTTTTGTATTTTAACCAAATCTTGGAGAGTAAGGAGAGCATTTAATGCTAGATATGAGATACTAATGCGTATTTAGCCATGTGCTTGGAATTGATTTATATGAAAATAATAATATGATATAATTATATTTTAAAACTTATATCATATGATGGTCATTAATTTTTATGTCAAGAGCATGGAGAGTTTTATCATTTTAAGTGTTATGTGATATGAGAGATTTACCAAATATTACCTATTGCACATTGACCCGTCAGAGTTCAGGGAATTGGAGAAGACATGCCAAGCAACATGCTTTCTTTTATCAACTTTGAACCACTGGAGTTTTACTGAACATACTTCTTGGCCCTCCAAATCATGACTTCCAAAATTCCCCCGATGAGACTCATGAGTAAAAAATGAGATGATGTGTTATGAGCTTGAACCAAGGGCTTTGACGCCTTTTTTGTGTAAATATGGGCTCTTTTGGGCTTAGAAGAGATTTTCCCAAAATTCATGATAGTGTTGACGTGGTGCGGGTCACCAATGAAATGAAGTCATGTGGTGTGAAAAATTTGTCCTCAACAAGGTGTTTTACACACTATTTGAACATTCAATTTACAAGGAGTTTTGTAGCTTATTAGCATCCTTTATGGGTAGAACCAAATGATAGATTTGTGTCTTTCATTAATTGTAATGATTAAACTATCAAGGAAAAAAAAAGCTGTTTATTTAATGTGGGGCCAGAGAACTTGTGATCCCGGCCTACTTTACGTTAGGGCCCAAGGCCCAAAGCCGAAGAGGGACATTGCCGAGGACATACAATGAAAGTCCAAATAGCCTAGAGATATAGCTGATGACGATTTTGTCCTCGGTATCCCAAAGCGCTCCTGAAAGAAAGGGCAAGTACGGTATATGAACAGTTTGAGGAAAAGCTGAACACCTCCGCATTGATGGAGAAAGGACCCCTGAACAGTATAGCGACAAAGGACAAGGGAAAGGCTGCCATTACTGCAATTAAATATTCTGCGCCTGACAGAGCAATACTTTTCAGCTTTTACAACCACCTCTAACCACTTTGGGTATGGGCTGATAGGACAAGTATCAGCCCTAGAAAGCTGAACCTACACATGGACGTTGAAGGGAGGGTAAAAGCTAGTATAAAAAGAGAAGTAAGCAATCCAGAAAGGGGGCTGGGAAAAAAAGGCCAAGAACCAGAGCCTCCCAGGCCGTGTCGAGGAGAAAGACTTCTTGGGCAAACTTAGTTCACCTCTGTGCGTCCATCACGAACGCCATGACTAACCACTGTCCGGTGACTAAGGCCTAGTCTTTCAACCCACTCTCTACAAATTTTATTGTTTGAGCCTTTAAGATACGAACCCAATATCAATTTGGGATCGTTACAAATTGAGTCCTTACATTTAATTTTTGGATAATTTTATAAAAACACACTAAAATCTGACTTTATTTCAAATTAAGCCCTAAAATTATAATTATATCAAACAAAACCTTTTAGTTTTAAAATTATCACAATATGAGCCATAAGTAAGTATCTTTCAACTAGGGGGTGTTTATTGGCAGGAGTGACAGAGTTTGAAAAGGTTTCTTGGGCCACCCTGCCAACGTTGGTTTCCTAAAAACGCAAATTGTCGTCTCATCACCGAATTGATATTCTAGAAATTTTGGAGGCCACCATCACATGAGAGAGAGAGAGAGATTTTAAAACTATTACCCACACAACAAATCAACCACAATCAAACCCAAAACCATAATCAAACCCACCACCTGCACAATAAATCAATAAATTTGGGCTGATGCTAGTTTTATTTAGTTGAAAAAGAAGCAGATTTAGGTTGATGTTTGTTGACAACTGTTTCAACTAATATCAAAAAGCCAAATCTTTCGCCAAACACTGCATCATTCATCGTTGACAACCCCACATGGTTGTTCGAATAACTATATATATATAGTTGACTAAGATTTACCTCTAAATAGTCAGTAGTTCTGTAGCTCAGATGACACTTCCCTGTGTTTCCAATAAAGGTATCGATGGTTCAAATCCTCTCTTTTATTGTAATTGTGGAATGACAAATTTTTGCTCCAAATATATTTGACATGTGACGAATTATTATAAGATTATTCTTGTGTATTATTTAAGCAAGTTTGCACGATTCATAAAAAAATAGTGTGACTACAACTACACATGGATTTTATCTTTAATTTTCACATGGTAAGTTTTTTATTTTTTATTTTTTATTTTTTATTTTATACAAGATAGAAATTTTATCCTAGCCTTATCTAAGTGTATGTGTGTGTGAGAGTGCCTTTTTCTTGACACTCAGGCCCAAGGATCCCAGGCCTGAATGAAAAAGGGAGGATTTGGTGGACCGGGCCTTGACTCACCGCAGCTAACGAGCTGTTTAAGAATCAAGTGAATGCAGAGAATGCTCTTGACAATATAAAGAAAAAATGACAAACAAGGATATCGAAGAGTGCCAAAAATTAACAACGTAAGTTCAGAAGGAAAGAAATCAGGATTAGCAAAACGATAAAAAGAAATGGTGCTGTGGGGATCTTGGGAATTATTAAGCAGTGTTTCATTAATATATTATCTGTTCGATTACAGAAAGCTCACTAGGACGTGATACAAGGTCCAATCAAGCTCAAAAATTACAGTCTTGAATGGCTATTTCAACCTTCAAAACTTGCAAAGTTTGATTCTTGTTGAATCCGAGTATGTGCAATAGTGGCCTTTACAGGATACCGGGAAGCAATATTTGTTTTTCCCTTAGTATTTTTCTTTCTGCACGGATTTTTCTGATAGTTTTTCCTAGGAAATCTCTTCTTTCTTGTATTTCTTTCTTTTTTTCTCGCTGCCTTCTTCACAACCCATCCCCTCCTTTTATAATGGAGTTTTCTGGGCTTCCCGGGGAACCGTTGGTTCCCCTGTTTTGTTCTTTTGCAAACAGAGCATGTTCTGTCCCCATCGTCTCGGTAAGTCCCTTTTCCGTTTTCTCTCATTCTTTCCTTCTTTTGGTTCTAATTCTTTTGAAAGCTTCTGGTTAGCCATCCTCTTTAGGACGTGCTGAGGTATGCCCTTCTCGGCATCCCCACTTCTGGCGTCTTCCTCTTTTCCCTTTCTTTCCTTTTTGGGCGGAATCCTGTTCTGCCATTTTTGAAAGTCGCTTGTTATCATTCTTCTTCCCTGTCCTGGTTCCCCGAGGCCCTTTCTGTCTGTGCCATGAGAGGTCGCTCGCGTTTTCTTGCTTTTATTTCTTGTTTTCTTCTTCTGTCTTCTTTCTATCGATCTGTCCCAGTCTTCCTTTTTCTTTGTGCCTGAAGGGATCCATGCCTATTGATTGTTCCTGAGGATCCTTGCTTCTTTATACTTTGCCGTGGTCTCTTTTTGGATGCGTTTTTCTTTTCTGGGCTTCAGGATCCTCTGGGCCTTTCTTTTATTCCCCCATGGGTCTTCCGTATCTATTGCTTTGGGCTTAGCCTGAATTTTTCCTTTTGGGCTTGACTTGTTCTTCTGTTTTGGGCTTATTTTATTATGACCCTTTTTTAGACCTCAACATTTAGCCCCCCGAGCTCGTGGGTTGCCTGAAACCCACGCGTGAGTGATTTAGGTTTCCCAAGATTTCCGTGGTATCCCCCTTTTTTCAACTTCTGCTGGGTTTCCTTCTTTTTTACTTGGGATCCCGACCCCTTTTTCTGCTGCTTTTAGTCACCTCCTTTTTGCGTGTCGCATTCCCTTATAATTATTACTTTTTGCAGCTTCCTCTTTATACGGGACGTGGCAGTTGGGTGTTTGAGGTAAAACTCCTCTACCCACTTTTCTCGTTTCCTATTATTTCTCATTAATAACTGCTGATTAATCCCTTCTTCAAATTAAATTTTTGGCAACTGGCGCGTCTTTCCATAAACTGTTTTCCCCAACTGCTATTTGCGTCTTTATTGTAGCCGTTTCATCTTATCACTTTACTTCTCTGAGTCTTTCACTCTTTGTGTTTTCTCTTTCTTTTCTCTTCTTCTCTGTTACTCTGGTCTTTCTCCCTTTCGCACTTTCAATCTCTTTTTTTTTTTTGTTGTTCTGATGGCTTCTTCTTCTTCTCGAAAGAGGAGAGAGCGTACTCCCAGTCCTTCTGAGGGTGAAGGTTCTTCTGGTTCTGCTCCGAGTGATTCTCACGAGGTTATTGAGCGTCCGGCCTTCCCTTTACAGGAGCCTTGGTATTCTCTCAGTTTATTTTTCCCTCATATATCTCATGGCGAAGCTCCTCCATCCCCTCACGTTTGGATGTTTTCTGGCCAAGCGGGTTTCGCTGGTTCCGCCCAGGTTCCTGATCCTAGAGAGATTTTCGATCTCCAGATCAGACAAGGAATCCGAGAGGCGGTTCCTATTTTTTTTGATTTTGTTCCGGGAAAGATTCAGGGCTGGCCTATATGGGTAGACAAGGAACTGTCTAATGCTGAGTTTGTGGGTCATTTGGAGCACGCCGGTATCCTAAAGGCAGTGGCTATTTCCAGAAACCTTGAGGGCTTCAGAGACGCCAAAGGGCTCAGGCATCTAGTACGTCGTTGGTGCCCTTCCCTTCATACTTTTTTCTTTTCTACTGGTGAATTGACGATCACCTTGGAGGATGTGGTTAATAACTTCCTCCTCCCGGTGTTTGGTGAAGAGAACCCCTTTGATATTAACCTTTCTGGTGAGGATCTCGTGGTAGAAGAAAAATTATTTGGTCATTTTGGTGGTCGCACCGCCTCTTCTGATGGTAAGCCGGCTAGGATGGGGAGATGGGTGATGACCCTCTCTCGTGAGAAAGATAAGGAAGTGAGGTGGGCCGGTTTTCTGGCCTTTTGGCTTAGTAAATTTTTGTTTAGTGAGTTCCCTGGGTATGGAGTTAAGTCTTCGTTTTTTCTATTGGCAATCAAGTTGGCTCGAGATACCCAGTATCCTTTGGCCCCTCTGTTTTTGGTTCATGTTTACTCTTAATTGGACCAGCTTCATGGAGATGAGGCTGAGGGTGATTCTTGTTATGTGATCACTTCATCTCTTCACTGTGCTATTCTTCAGATTTTCATGTGGGACCGTTCTGCAGCTACTTTGGCTAAGTGCAGGAATTTGAAATTTGTGAAGGACAAGTTCCAAGGATCCCCCGACATAGTGAAGGGTCTTTGTGGCAATTCTACCGATGCCTTTCTCATTATTTTTCGTTGGATTAGCTTGAAGGGTGGTGGCCTCAATCTTGTGGAGTTGTTTGACCAAGTAGGGAGCTTATACTGGAGATCCCCTCGTGAGTTTGGTCCTGGCTTTGCGTGTGATTCTGTGTTGTCTTCTTTTTTATCTTCTACAGGTAATACCTTTGACTTGCGCCGTGGCGATGAGAGTAGTCTGGCTTATCTTGCCTGCATTAGCCCCTCCTGGCTTCCTGTGCCTTCTTCAAGTGGCCCAAAATATACTCATTATTCAGCACACCGGGTGCTCTGACAGTTTGGTTTTGACCAGGACATTCCTCCAGTTTTTAAGGATGTGGTGCCATCCCTTCCTTCCTTGGATCCTTTCCTGAGGCTGCAGGCCTTTTCTTATTGGTCACGGAGGAGCCCCCAATTTGCAGTGCCTAACTCCCAGAGAGGAGTCTTTGCTTCTAGTGGCTATACCAGTTATTGGAGAAGAGTACAAAAATCTTTTGTTGATTATATTGGCTCTGGTACAGTTCGGGAAGCCCCAAATCCTAGTATTGTTTCTGTTCCGACATCCAATAGACGTTTATCCCTTCCTACTGCTGGGATTGTTTTTGCTGCTGCAAGCAGCAAGACTGGGTTTGCAGAGTGGCATGCCTCCAGGGGAGGTTGGGTGGCTTATGGACAGGATTTTCCTGAGACTTGGCTGGGTGATAGTCTCATCATTGGTGCTTCCTCTGGGGTGCCCATCAAAAAAGGTGCAACGGAGACAATAAGTGTTGCCACTGCTCCGAGTAAAGGCAAGGATGTCAAGCCGAAGAAGATGAAAGCTGTTGATGTTGGTGAAAGTACAGGGGGTGTGGAGATAGGCTCTGAGGTGAAAAGAAGGAAAACGGGGAAATCTCAAGCACACTTGGCATCGCAGGAAGGCAAGGATGTCAGGGAACCTTTGGTTTCAAGGACCCGGAAGAAGACTAAGGTAGAGTCTTCTTTTTCCCAGGTTCCTGTGACTGCTTCAGTCCATGGTTCTTTAGGATCCTCTGGTTTGGTATCCCAGCCTCCTTTAGGACCCTCTGGGCGTACTCGTAGTAAGCAAAAGACTTCCAGAGAATCTGTAGAGAGAGAGAGAAGGGCAAGACTCCTTTCCTTCTTCTCTCTTTTTTTTTTTTACCTTGTTGCACTTATTTTTATTTTTGCTGACGAGTGGTAATTTCCTTTGCAGTCCAAGCGCAAGTCTGATCACAAGAAGGGTAAGAGCCAATCTTCTGGAGACGACGTGGTATGTGTGTTCCCCCCTTTTTTTTGTGTTGTTAGCATTTCCTGCTGTTGTGTTTTTTTTTACTTGGCACTGCCTTCTCCGCTTCTTCTTCCTTTAGGTGGAGGTATCCCCTCCTATGACTGACAAGGCTCTGGGGGAGGAAACTATCACAGCTCTTTCTGTTATTTTTCCTGTTATGGGGGAAGAGCCCCCTGCTGGTGAGGAAACTGGGCAACCGATGCAAGGTTCCCAGGATTCTCAGGATCCCAAAGCTTCTAGGATCCCGTCATCTCAAAGTCCCCATCTTGAACGCACTCCTAGTCCTATCAGGACTGTGTTTCCTCAATCCTTGTCAAGATAAAGGTGCTTTGGGAGACACTCCTTTATCCAAACAAACAGGTAAACCTTGTTTCCTTGAAATAGCGTTACTTTTCTTTTCCAGTTTTTTTTGAGTTCCTCCTTTTCTTTTTTCCTTTTAGGTCAAACCAGTGAGAAATCCGCTCCCAGTGTTGCCTCTTCTTTAGAGTCAGAAAGCTCAGAAGGTGAGTGCAAGCTGCTCCCATCGTGTTTCTTTTTCTTTCCCCCCCTTTTTTTTTTCTTTTTTTATATGGCGAAGCCCCCTGCATCTATCCCTTCCTTTAGCCATTTTGCCACTGGTCCTTCACCTTTTCTTCAACTTGCCTTATGTTCCTTCCCAGAATCTTCGGGGAAGTCAGGAGATCAGGAAGAAGAGGCTCTGCCCCAAGAAGCTGGAACTAGTTTGTTCTTCTTTTTTCCCCTTTTCTTTTTTTTTAAAAGACTAAATCTGTTCTTCCTTTTCTTTTCTTCTTTTTTTTTGGATATTGATACAGGCTTTGCAGGTTCTGAGCCCGTTATCCCTGAAGGAATTGTGAGACCAATTCAAGTTGCTGATCTTCATCCAGAGCAAAAGGCTGCAAGTCCTCCTGTCTCTGCAAGTGGTGACACAGTGATGGGGGATGCCTCGAAAATGGCTGCCTCAGATCTTGATTCAAGGCTTTCCTCTTTCCTGGCTCGCTTTGATCTCTTGGAATTCAACAGTCTTCCTGCCAGCCACTTCCATGTTTTTGGGTCTTCTTATGGCAGCTTCCTGCGCTTCTCTGTTCCTGTGGAAGGCCTGCCGCTGCTAGAGAGTCTGCTCAAGAGTCACGGGGATTTCACCAGTGGCTTCAGGGGAGGCGTCTTTCTAGGCAATATTTTGATGGAGTTGCTGTGTGCTGTGCTGATTTCCCTAAGGAATTCTTCTGTAGATTCCTTGTCTGAAGAAAAGCTTCTGGAGTGGAGAGGGGTGGTGCAAGACCTTCTGGAGGCCAAGTTCAACTTGTCTTTTCTGCTGGATCACTTGCGTCTGCTGGCTCATATGCTGTTTCAGAGGCAATCATTCAAGAGTATAGACACTGAGATAGCTGCTGCTGAGGAAGCTTTGGCTCATGCTCACAAGGTTTTACAAGACTTGAAGGTCAAGCGGCAGAGGATCCTTTCTACTTTGGCTGTGCCTGTTATTTCTCCGGATGCCTCCCTGTTGGCCGGCCTCATTCCTTAGCTTATTTTTTTTAGATTTACATAAACAATTTGGGGTTGTATAAGTTTTTTTTTTGAACATTGCTCTACTCTTTGCTTTCTCTTTTTTTTTGTATTTGAAAACTGCTTCTCATTTCCTAGTATGTGAATCTGCCTTTTTCTTTGGTATATTGCCTTTTCTTCCTCATGACTCTTTTCTTTCCTGAGTCCTGGACCATGGTTTCCACAGGTTTTACTGCAAATTCTGGTCCAGGTACCCGGTAATCTATTATGCAAGTACTGAACTGGGTACACTAGTATCCTTTCCTATGTATATATTTTTTTTTGAGATACGGTCCCAGTTCATGAACTTTGACAGGTTCCCCTTTTGCCAAGTGCTAGGCTAGGTATCCTAGATACTTTACTTTTATTCTGTGATCCTAGACCTATGCACTTGGGACTGTTTGTGGGATATCCGAAATTATTTGTGAGGTGGATCCTGGGCCATATGTAAAAGGGTATTACATACTCTCCCCCCTTTTTTTTTGACTCAGGTACCCTTCCTTAAATCTATCCAAATTTGGTCTTTGCAGTATTTATGGAAAAACTCAAATGTTGAAGAAACAGGAACTTCATTAAAATATGGTCATTTTTAAGGAACAAAGAAAAAGTCTTTTGGTGCAGTATTGACCACAAAGTGTCAATTTATCACATGTTCCTGAACAAAATTATCTTAGACCAGAATTCATGATAAAGGCTGAAAAATAAAAAAAAGACAAAAATAAAAGAACTTAGCAGATAGTGAAGCTGGTGAAAGGACCCTGAGGTACCGGGATCCCCTTGTCCTTATGCATAGTATTGCTTCAGCCATTTCCCGTTTATGGGCTCTGTCAGGACTGTTCCATCTTCCTTGTCGAGGTAATAATACCCACTCTCATGAGCTGCATTGATGATGTAGGGTCCTTCCCATTTTGGGGTGAACTTGGAAGGCCCTGGCAGGTTCCTCCTCACATGCTCCGCCATCCTTAGTACTAATTGCCCTTTAGTGAACACTCTTGGGCGTACTGCTTGTGCATATGCTCTGGTCATTCTTTGCTGGTATCTCTGGCTCCTTTTCTTGGCCAACTCTCTTTCTTCTTCTACTCCTTCCAGATCTGCTAGCCTCTTTTCATTGCTTGCGTCCTCACTCTCTCCTTGATTTTCCTCCAGAACTACCCTTGGTGTAGGAATGACTAACTCCACAGGGCTGATGGCTTCTGTTCCATAAACCAGGGAGAATGGGGAGAATCCTGTGGCTGTCTTTACAGAGCTTCTACATGCCCAAAGCACATCTGCTAGATGGTCACTCCATTTTCCTCCATACTCATACTTCATCTTCTTAAGGATTTTCAATATTACCCTATTAGTAGCTTCAGCTTGGCCGTTTCCTTGTGGATAGTATGGGGTAGATCTTCCATGCTTGATGTGGTATGCTTCAGTTAATCCCTTCATATCTTTGTTTATGAATGGGGTTCCATTGCCGCTGATCAATCTTCTGGGGATCCCGAACCTTGTAATGATGTGGTCTCGAATGAAATTTGCTACAACTGCTCCAGTAGCTTTTTTCAAAGGGATGACCTCTACCCATTTTGTAAAGTACTCCGTAGCTGTCAGGATCCATATATAACCATTGGATGGAGGGTTTATAGGCCCTATGAGATCGAGCCCCCAAGTATGAAAAGGCCATGGCGTCGTCATATCCTATAGGACATTTGGGTGAGTGTGAATGGCATCTCCCAGGACTTGGCAAGCATGACATGTTTTGACCAGCTCCTCAGAGTCTCTTTTCATCGTTGGCCAGTAATATCCCAACAATAGTAACTGCTTGTACAGCCTTCTCTTCCCTGGGTGACTTCCACAATCTCCAGAGTGTACCTCTCTGACTACTTCTCTAGCTTCCTTTAGTCCCAGGCATCTGAGGGGATCCCCATGGTATCCCCTTTTGAATAAAATGTCATTCTGTAGGAAATACCTGCACGTTAGCTTTTTGAGCTTGTGGGCCAGTTCCTTGTCGGTTGGCAGGATCCCCTGAGCCAGGTATCCTATGAGAGGAACCCGCCAATTTTCTGCAATAAACACAGCGTAGCTTTCTTCTTTATCAATTGCCAAACGACATTCCTGGCATTTCCCCTGTATGATTGCTGCTTGCTTGTCCATATATGGCCAGTAATACCCTATACGTTGCATCCTCCTGTACAGGCTGACCTTTTCTGCAACTCCACATGCTTGGGCGTGTAATTCTTCTAGTTTCGACTTTCCTTCCTTCTCGGTGATACATCTGGACAGTATTCCTCCTGGCAGTCTTCTATACAATTCTCCTTCTATCTGAGTGTAATCCATTAATTCTTTGATGTTCCCTCTAGGGCTTACTTCTTTCATCTTTTCTTTGACTTCGTCCCTCCAGTCCCACTGTTTGGATTCTCCGGGGTACATCCCTTGGAGGATCCTTACAATAGAATGTTCCTGCCTTCCTATCTTTATCAGCGTATCCCTCCCATTAAATGGTATTTGGGATCCCAGGGTGGCGAGAGCATCAGCAAACCTGTTTTCACTTCTTTGAGTATATTCTATGCTGAAAGTTTGAAATTCCATCTCCAACCTTTGTGCCCAAGTCCTGTAGGCTGCTAAGCTTTGTTCCCGTAATGCAAAGTCACCTTTCACTTGGGAGACTACAAGATTGGAATCTCCCAATACTCTCATATGTTTCACCCCTATGCTGAGTGCTATAGTCAACCCAGTTAAGTATGCCTCATATTCAGCTGCATTATTAAAGTATGAGAAACCAAGCTTGAAAGACAGGGGCATGATATCCCCATTTTCACAGCTTAGTACAATTCCTACCCCATTTGAAGTTGCTGTAACTGACCCGTCAAACCTCATGGTCCATTTCTTCCCTGGGATCTCCATCATTGCTACCTCACCAGGGATTTCTTCGCTCAGCGGGCCTTTTTCCTTTCCTGGGAATTGAGCTAGCAAATCTGCTATGGCCTGGCTCTTGACAGCTTTGGGAGTTCTTATACCTATATCATATTGTGAGAGCAACACTAGCCATTGTGCTATCCTTCCTATGAGAAGGGGCTGGTGCAGGAGTGCTTTTATGGGGTGGGACTTGGTTACCAAGAGGATTTGGTGAGTTGAGAAGTACCTCTTCAACCTTTGGGATGCATAAATGATCACTAGACAGGTTTTCTCTATTCTGGGGTACCTGGTCTCGGTATCCTTGAGTGTTCTGCTTACATAATATATGGGCTGCTCATTTCCTTGGTCATCTTCTTGTGCCAGCAAAACTCCTATTGCCTGAGAGTTTGATACTAAGTATAGCAACAGAGGTCACCCACGTACTGATGCCTGGAGGGTGGGCAGATTATTCATAATGCCCTAAATTCTTTGAAAAGCTTCCTGCTGCTCCGTCCCCCAGGTAAATTCATTTCCCTTTTTCAATAGTTTGGATAGGCCTGCTGTAGCTGAGGCTAAACCAGGCACAAACCTCCTAATATAGGAGACCCTTCCCAGGAAGCTTTTGAGTTCCCTAACAGTAGTTGGTCTTCTCATCGTGGCAATAGCTGTGGCCTTGGCTGGATCCACGCTTATGCCTTTGTGATGTACCAAGAACCCAAGGAACTTTCCAGCAGACACTCCAAAGGCGCACTTCATGAGGTTCATTCGTAACTTGTATTTCCTACATCTTTCAAAGACTTGCTCAAGCACTTGGAAATGTCCTGTTCTGGTTTTTGACTTGACCACAATATCGTCTACATAATCTTCCATCTCCTCATGCATCATGTCATGGAAAATGGCTGTCATGGTCCGTTGATACGTAGCCCCCGCATTTTTGAGGCCAAAGGGCATTACAGTGTAGTAAAAGTTCCCTATTGGAGTTCTGAATGCCGTCTTCTCTGCATCTTTGGCTGTCATGCGGATTTGGTTGTATCCGCTGTACCCATCCATAAACGAGAACATTGAGTTTCCTGCAGCTGAATCTACAAGGAGGTCGATATTGGGCAAGGGGAACTCATCTTTAGGACATGCCTTGTTCAAGTTGCGAAAATCTACACAGCAATGGATCTGACCATTTTTCTTCTTCACAGGTACAATGTTGGAAAGCCATTTTGGGTGTTGGATGGGTTTGATAAAACCAGCTGTTAGCAATTTCTTGACCTCTTGAACTATTTGAGCTTCTACTTCAGTGTGGAAGACCCTATCTGGTTGGACTACTGGCCTCATCCCTGGGTCTACATTAAGAGAATGGACTACCAACTCTGGGTCTAGACCAGGCATCTCATCATAGGTCCATGCAAACACATCTCTGTATTTTTGAAGCAAGGTTACCAGTTGTTCTCTTTCTTGAGCCACCAATTGACTGCTAATGAAGACAGGTTTTCGGGATCCTGGTTCTGTCCCCAAGTCTACTTCCTTTAATTTTTCCTCAGGCTGAATCTGGGCCTCCTTAACTGGTTCTTCTGGGATTTCTTCTTGGGCCATCATGCAGCTTGGTGGTCCGGGACCTTCTTGCATAATGCATTCGGGTCCTGCGCACCTTCACAATCGATAAATTAGCCTTCCCCCAAGTTCCCGCACCACCACACATTCTCGGGATCCTGAAGAGCTGGGCTCCCTCTTTTGTCTTTTCCTTTCTAGAAGGTTCCTCAGATCACGGGTGCCCCTCCCTCCTTCTTCTTCTTCTAGGATAGGTGCCCCTGGGGTCCCCGGGGTGGGGTTCTCATCATCTGGCTCCAACTCATCATAAAACATCGTTTCTGCAAAGTTCACTTCTCCCTGGCTGAAAGGATTATGATTGGCAGGGATCCTTATGGGCCTCCCATTCAGTCTCCCTTTAATGCATTGATGGAACGTGGATGGAATAAGGCGATGTTTATGAAACCACAGGCGTCCTAGCAACACGTGATAAGAAACTTCTGCATTAATCACATGAAACCTTGTCAGAGCTACTATTGGCCCCACCCTTAAGGCTAGCTGCACGTATTCTTCTGTTGATTCTACCGATCCCCCAAATCCTGTTATTTCCATGGGAGCCCCCAGGATCCTTCTGTCGATTAAGCCAACAGCTTCCAAGGTGCTCAGGGCTATGAGGTTGAGTGATGCCCCCGTATCCACCAGTGATCTCCTGACTTGAACGCCGTTTATGGTGGCCATTAGATAAAGGGGTCTACGGTGGTCTGGGTGCTCAATCTCCATGTCTTCATCAGTGAAGGTTATTGCATTGGTTGTCTCCAGGAAAGCCCGACTAGCATGTGACTCAGCTGTAAAACATTCCATCCCTGAATCTGCTGCTATGCTCATGAGAGACTCTGTGGCCACCCTTCTTGCTTCTGGTCCGAATCCTAATTGATTGAATAGTGACCTGAACTTAGGATTCTTCTGGAGGGTCCTGACTGTGCTCGGGTGGAAGGATCCTTCAGATTCTCCTGCTTCTGCCGGGTTCCCGTGTATCACTACTGCTACCACCCCTTTTCCTTTGTGGTTAGGCAAGGGGTTCCTCTGCACTTCCGGCTCCTTCTGAGTGAGCTCCAGGGTTCCTTCTCTCAACTTTTTGTGGAAGAGTCTGCGAAGGGTCCAGCAATCCTTGGTGGAGTGCTTGACATAATTATGGATTCTGCAAAATAAAGGGTTCTTCCTTTCTTCTTCTGTTGGTGGCCTGGACACAGTGAATGGCCTGACAACCCCATCTCCAATCCACTTGTCTAGGACATGGCTTAACTCCTCAGCTGTACATGGGATCACTGGTGGTTCCTCGAACACCTTCCCATCTGGTCTCTTCCTTTTCTCTCCTACTGATGCTGTCATAGCTTGGGATGCAGGCAGCCTTTTTGTTCTCATGGTTTGCGCCGTCCTTTTGGTTCTCTGTAGCAGGTCAGCAAACTGTGTGATACATAAATTTTCAAGGTTGAGCCTGTAATCAAAAAGCATATTGGCTATACAGGTTTCCACGAGCTCCTTTTCTTCATGGTTTCCATAGCAGTCTAGGGACACATCTTCGAATCTTTTAATGAATTGAATAGGATCTTCTCCAGGTCTCTGCCTCACCATTTGCAGGTTCTGAAAAGTGATTTTGTCTTCACCAGGGTAATATTTGGCGCAGAATTTTTCCATCATCTCATTCCAGGTCTTGATGGACCCGGGTCTCAGTGTGGTGTACCAAGTGTATGTCCTATCCACCAAGAATTTGGCGAATTCCCTTAGACATAATTCTTTGTCTCCTGCATAGGGGCCCATAGTGTGGACAAACCTACTCACATGTTCCACCGCACTTCCATTCCTTCCATCGAAAGGATGGAACTTTGGGGGTTCGTACCCCTTAGGGTATGGTTTGCCAAGAAGTTCTGGAGGGAACGGGGGATCCCGAGAAAATTGTTTGGAGATTCTTGAGAGTTTTTCCCTTTCTTGTTCCAGGAGGGCATTGACGTCTGCCAGTGTCAAGTACTTAGGGTTGGCTCTTCCTCCCACTGCTGACCCTCCTTCTGGCTGCGTCCCATCTTGGTGGCCAGTAAGGGGAATATTGTCTCTGACTTCCTGTGTCCTGCCTTCTTTGAGAAGACGAACTTCTTACTCCAGATCCTTTAACATTGCTGTCATCCTGGCCATTAGGTCTGGTTCCTGCCTTGCGTGTCTTTGTTCTGACACAACCTCCTGTTCTACCAAGGGTATCCCACCTCCTTGTCTAGAGATTTCCTCGTTTTCTCTTACAGGCTCAGAGGCCGTAGGTGGCACATTAGTTCCCTTACTGTTTCTTTGTCTTGGAGGCATTCTCTGTGAAGGGTTGCTTCTTCCTTCTTCTTTGCCCAGTCCCCAGCGGAGTCGCCAAAATATGAGAGTGCCTTTTTCTTGACACTCAGGCCCAAGGATCCTGGGCCTGAATGAAAAAGGGAGGATTTGGTGGACTGGGCCTTGACTCACCGCAGCTAACGAGTTGTTTAAGAATCAAGTGAATGCAGAGAATGCTCTCGACAATATAAAGAAAAAATGACAAACAAGGATATCGAAGAGTGCCAAAAATTAACAACGTAAGTTCAGAAGGAAAGAAAGCAGGATTAGCAAAACGATAAAAAGAAATGGTGCTGTGGGGATCCTGGGAATTATTAAGCAGTGTTTCATTAATATATTATCTGTTCGATTACAGAAAGCTCACTAGGACGTGATACAAGGTCCAATCAAGCTCAAAAATTACAGTCTTGAATAGCTATTTCAGCCTTCAAAACTTGCAAAGTTTGATTCTTGTTGAATCCGAGTATGTGCAATAGTGGCCTTTACAGGATACCGGGAAGCAATATTTGTTTTTCCCTTAGTATTTTTCTTTCTGCATAGATTTTTCTGATAGTTTTTCCTAGGAAATCTCTTCTTTCTTGTGTTTCTTTCTTTTTTTCTCACTGCCTTCTTCACAACCCATCCCCTCCTTTTATAATGGAGTTTTCTGGGCTTCCCGAGGAACCGTTGGTTCCCCTGTTTTGTTCTTTTGCAAACAGAGCATGTTCTGTCCCCATCGTCTCGGTAAGTCCCTTTTCCGTTTTCTCTCATTCTTTCCTTCTCTTGGTTCTAATTCTTTTGGAAAGCTTCTGGTTAGCCATCCTCTTCAGGACGTGCTGAGGTATGCCCTTCTCGGCATCCCCACTTCTGGCGTCTTCCTCTTTTCCCTTTCTTTCCTTTTTGGGCGGAATCCTGTTCTGCCATTTTTGAAAGTCGCTTGTTATCATTCTTCTTCCCTGTCCTGGTTCCCCGAGGCCCTTTTTATCTGTGCCATGAGAGGTCGCTCGCGTTTTTTTGCTTTTATTTCTTGTTTTCTTCTTCTGTCTTCTTTCTATCGATCTGTCCCAGTCTTCCTTTTTCTTTGTGCCTGAAGGGATCCATGCCTATTGATTGTTCCTGAGGATCCTTGCTTCTTTATACTTTGCCATGGTCTCTTTTTGGATGCTTTTTTCTTTTCTGGGCTTTAGGATCCTCTAGGCCTTTCTTTTATTCCCCCATGGGTCTTCCGTATCTATTACTTTGGGCTTAGCCTGAATTTTTCCTTTTGGGCTTGACTTGTTCTTCTGTTTTGGGCTTATTTTATTATGACCCTTTTTTAGACCTCAACAGTGTGTAAAGTTCATTCTTAAAGACTTGAACCCTGACCTTGACCCTGACCCTGACCCTTACCCCCCAGACTCTACAAACATTTATATTTGTGGAGTGACTATCGCATCAAATGTGTGTAATGGCACACGGTAAGTTGGAAGATAGCTCCAAAACATATTTTGGAGGCAAACTTTTTTTTATCCAATAAAAAAAAAAGGAGAGGGGGTGTTAAATCGCTAGTTAGAACACCATCTCTCCAAACACGACAAAAAGCATCCTTAGAAACAGCGTTTTATGAAATCAAATAAGTAGCAAAAACTTGAGGGAATGGGCACAGTAGCAGTGTGATGGGCAAGTATGTAGTAAGTTAGGCAATATTTCAAAGTTTTAAGGAAAATAACATCTCGAGTTTTAGAAACTCGAGATCCATATTAAAACCCGAGTCCCAAAGACTCGCTTTGCGAGTGTTTGGCTGGACGATTTGGACTGAAAATGCCACATAGATCTCGAGTCTTTAAGACTCGAGTTCCATGCAAAAAAAATTTCCCCTATAGTGGCGTTTTTAAGTATTATAGTGACGTTTTAAAACCCTATAGCGGCGTTTTCCTGTAAAATTTTTTTTATAAGTGTGATCACCCCATAACAGGTTCTGGGAGCTCTATAGTGGCGTTTTTAAGTCCTATAGTGACATTTTAAAACTCTATAGCGGCGTTTTTCTTCAATTTATAGAAATCGAGTCTTTAAAACTCGATTTCCACGTGGATTTTTTTTCACATCATACCTATCCGCTTACAAATCGAGACTTAAAAACTTGAGTTTTATCTTGGAATTCGAGTTTTAGACACTTGAGATGTTAATTTTCAACATTATTTTGAAACGTGACAACTAGCTAAATTTTTTGATATTTATTGTTATTTGGAAAGGGTGTTCACAAAAACTTTCTCAAAAAAAAAGAAAAAAAAAAAAAGTAGCAAAAACGTAAAAAAGGAAGATAGATTGCGAAAGGCAAAAAAGAAAGGAAGATAGGCATGGGAACTGTAACAATGGGGCCATGGAAGCAGCTTCTTCTCAGCGCATTGGACTCCAATTCCCACCTCAAGCACTCTTCCTATTTTCAACTTGTGCCTTCATTTTTCCCACATCTTTTATTTTTCTCTTGCTTTCTTTCTTTCTTTGAAAACATCGTCTGTAATTGTTGTTTTTGTTGTTGTTGTTTTCAGGCTACGATTGGATCAAATGGGAGACCTTCAAACCGCACTCTGGTTTTCAGAGGATTTCAAGAGAACACTGACCAGATCCAAATCAACACTGATTCCCGAACTCACAAGGTTCCTTTTATTTTCCTTATTTAGACACTTTAATTCTTTTTAAAGACTTCAAATTTGTGTTTTAATTCACATGGGGATTTTATTTTTCCTGGTTTTAGATGTAATTATGATCTGGGTTTTGTATTTTATTGAAGATTGAGCCGTTGGGCTTGGATTTTGGCTTAAAACTATGCTAATTGAAGTTATTGTTCACTGCCCATTTGCTTTTCCATGGCGTTTTTAGTGGGCTATGTTGAGTATTGTGGTTTGTATTAATTGAGAATCTGCTTGTTGAGGTTTATTTTTTTGGCTTACTATGCAGATAGAGGATCTTAAGCATTGCCCATTTGCTGAGGTAATTATTCTCTAAGGTATAATCCAAAAATTATGTCAAAAAATACATTTTCCTATAATTCAGCTGTACTACTATACTGCATTCCCACCATTGATTGCTGAAGCTTGTCTCCCAGTTTGGTAATTTTGTGTTCTTAGGTCTATCCTAAATTTGAAATTTGATTTTTAGATATGTTGGTATTTTACCGACTCTTGGGAGCAATTCCGGATCAATGGGAAAATTGATATCATTGATGCATCAACTACTGATCCCAAGAAGCTTCAGGTAAGACTTGGTCTTATTTGTGATTTCAAGCTCATTGTTAATGCCTCATTTTGAAAATTCCTTGATAGTGTAGAGATATGGAATTCATCCTACCTACAAGAAACATCTATAGGTTTAGAAATATGCTCCTGTAAGTGTATGTATTTGATGGCACATGCCAATAATAATGGCTTGCTAAATTTTTAAAAGGAAAAACCATTTGGTTCATAATAAGTGAAGCCACATTTTGATTTTAACAAAATTCATAATGACATATGTCAGTGACCTGGAAATTTGCATTTCTTGTTTAACTCTATTATTGTTGTGTAAAAGCTTGGTTTTGTGATGCATATAAAGATTTGCAATTTTCATAACGTTTTATGCAAACTGTTGATGTAAGACAGGACAGATAGCCTGTGTTGTTATATCTTGAGAGAGCAGAAAGGCTACTAAAGTAATAGTTGATTTGCAAATATCCAATGTCAAGTTCTAATTTTTATCCAACAGTAAACTGATTACATACACTGCACAACCTTTAGTGATGATCCTTGAGAGGCCATGGTAGTAAAACTAAAAGTGGAGATGATGGTGGCTGGGTCTGGCCTTCATGATATAAGTGACTGGTGTGGATAGCGATTGAGGTTCTGTTTAGTTACTAGAGGTTGTAGAATGATGTTTGGTACAAAAGCTTTGCCTGTTATGCTTTGGTGTTGATAAAGACAGTGGAGGAGGATAAAGGTTTGGGGGCTGTGGGCTTTTATGATAGGTTTGGTGTTTCAAATGATGGGGTTTTATGGTGATCTTGGGTGGTGATGTGTGGAAATTAGAAGAAGAATAGTGGCTGTGGGTGGTGGATTGGGGTGGTTTTGGATAGAAATTTGAGGAAGAATGAGTTCTATTAGGGCTTTTCCCCCTGAGTCCATGATATCTGCAAGTTTTTTATAATGGCTGGAGTAATATTAGCATGCTTGGCCTAAGGTACGTAAAGTTTAAATTTTTAACCCCTAGGTTGGCAAATTAAACTTTACATAACAGTTGAAGAAAGTATCATATCCCCATTTTACAAAGAAAAGGGACTGAAAAAAATGAAGAGCTTTAAATTTCTGGAAATTTTTTAATTTTTTAATTTAATTTTTTTTTTTGAACAAGCTAATTGAGAATTTTAAATGATTTGAACCCTACAACACCTCTATCAACATACCGTCACCTCACCTTGCCTCCACTCAAACACACCACAGCCACCACCATAGTCCCAAATGCAATTCCAAGTTGTCCTTAACCACATTGTCACAAACAAAACCAGCACCATAAGCCCATGATTGTCCTAGTCACATCTCGGCAAATTCTTCTCCGCCATAAGCGCTGGCCAAATTCATAAACTTTCATTTCATCATCAGAAAGTCTAGCAAAATATCCCATCTTCACCGTTGTAGAGGTCTCTATATGAATTGTAAACTTTGGAAGTTAGGATTAGATGAAGAGAGGGAAGATTGAAAGAGGAGAAAAGGTTAGAGAATGGGTTTAGGGCTTAATTGTTGTCCCTTCACCATAGCATATATTTAAATTAGAGTGATCTGATTGTTACAAGAAGACCCTTAAGCTAATAGAAGAATAACAAACCAATTATAAAACAACCACATAACCAAGTTGGAAGACAATCGTTGGAAGGAGGCACAAGCTAATGATTTTGTTAGAATATTACCAAGTTGATCATTTGAGCAACTGTGGGGGATGACAATTTGTTTCCTCGTCAATAAATCTCAAATCAAATCATAGTAAATTTCAACATGTTTGGTGCGCTCATAGAAAACTAGATTGTTAGCAATGAAGATAGTGCCCTAATATCATGGTACATCTCCATAGAAGTAGCTACACCACCACCAATATCTTGAAAGAGAGAATGAACCCATAACATTTCAGAAGTAGTATGAACCGTAACTCCATACTTAGCTTCAACACTAGAGGGAGCAACAGCGTTTTCCTCTTTACACTGCCAAGTAACAAGATTACAGCCAACAAAGGTATAATAGGAGGTAGCCAGCCCATCAAAACAACTACTGGCCTAGTTGGCTTCTAATCTTTGAACCACGTAGATTCTAAACCAAACAGTAACATAAAAATCATAAATTCCTTCACTGGAACAGATAACAGATAACAGGAGCTCCTTTCAAATAATACAAGATGTGACAAACTGTTTCAAAATAAGGTTGATGAGAAGCATGCATGTAGTAACCAACACCAACAATGCACAAGTAATGTCAAGACGAGTAACGATTAGATAAATCAGCTTCCCAATCAAGTGTTGATATCAACCAACATCCGCAAACAGTTCACTGTGCTTGTCATCAAGTTTAATAGTATAGTTGATGCAGGACCGTTAAGAAAGTTCAGTACTATACTAGGTGTCTTGATGAATTCTTGAATAAGGATTATTGTTTAAGAGATTAGGTTAGAAAAGTATGAATGTTGATGGCTGTTTGGGGCTGAAACAGGGGATAAACAGAAAATAACATAAATAAAACACCAGGCAATCACACCTAGGGCTTCCTAAGCATCACACCTAGGGTTCCTCGACATCACACCTTGGAGAAGTTTGCATCACACAAACAAAGCTTAAAATAAGCTGCTGAATTTTATTAATCAAAATATTTTGAAATAACATGACTACAAAAGAGCCTTTATATAGAGGCTATAGCTATCCTTTTCCTAGTAGGACTTGACTCTAAATAACCTATTCCTAGAATGAATAGGAATACTAATAAAAATTAAATAAAGGACTTAATAATACGTAAACATAAAATAAGACTCATGAGCCTTTGGTACAGCCAAGGACAGCCCATTCCAGATTTCTAGAAATTACCAAATTGCTCTTATTCTAATAGAACTTAATTATTAAAACTGATCCAGCAGCAACTAAACAATAACATAAGACTAAGCAAGGTCCCATGAGAGCGTCCCGTCATCCGAAACATCCCAAATTAAGGCTTGAGCATTAGAACCAGCTTTTTGCCTCTTATAGGTCTTCAAAGTGGGCTGCCACTTACGTTCCCCATCAATAGTGCATAGGAGTATCAATAGGATGAGCTCCTAAATCCCAGCTTGGGAAAAGATCAAGTACATATTACTTTTGTGAGAGAGAGGGAGAGAGATACCCTAAAAAGAACGAGCAACTTTATTTGAAAGGAAATAGTGAAGAGCACCCCAATTTTTTGTATGGAATAGCTTACCCAAATATCATTTCAAATCAGTAGTACCGATGGAGTCACTTTCATAAATGATGACATCATCCACATGAACAATCAAGACAATCATGCCAGCAGAAGAGTGGCATACAAAGACAAAATGATCAGAGGTAGAATGTTGGAAGCCATACCCTTTGGACATCTGGATTGGTATTGAATTGAATATGAGTGCATGGGCATTGGTTGAGTCCCACATTGGGGGTGTACAAAGTTGAACTTGGCTACATAAGCGATTATGAGGAGTCCTAATTGTAGCTTGCCTGGTCTTTTTTAAGTATAACATAGACGTGACTAGCGCTTCCTTAAGTTGTGACAGTTGTAGTACTTAGACAACCATTTTCTAGACTGCTTAGTTTTCTAGACTGCTTAGTGGAAGAAATTCTCTCATCTATCTCGTAAATCCAGGAAACATTACTCTAATGCAGAAAAAGATTCAACAATAAGGTACCAAATTTTCTTGGAAGAGTCACAAAATTTGACTATCATAGAAATATGGGGTTTCAAACAATGTCACAACCATTCCATAACAACTGAATTTTCACTCACTCAATCCTCAAGTGGGATCCACTGTATTAAGAGGATCTTTTCAGATATTTCAATTTTCGTTTCATGTAGAAAGTTTTTCAGTGTGTGCCCAAGCTAGATAATTTAAACCATGTGATTTCATTAGGTAATTGATTTAGGCGCATCATCATCCTTAAGCAAGGATTTTTTTTCCTCAAATATCACAATAATAGAAGTCCATCTAAAGTTTTGTGGGAAATATTGAAACTTGTTTAAAATTAGTGTTTGTAAAAGTGAGCTTAAGCGCAAAGTGCGAAGTGCCAAAGCTCCAGCGTTTTTCACCTCTAAAGTGAGGCGTGTTCAAAAAGGCATTCTTCTTTGTGCTTTTTCAAAAAGCTCAAAGCGCCTTTTATATAAACCATTGATTTGGTGTATAAAATTAAATGTTATGTGTTGCTATACACTTCTATAAGACCCATTTGGGACCATAATCACTCTACAGTCCACCATTGATCTTATAGACTAATTCTTATAAACTTATACATTATTTACTAATTATTCTCTAATATTAGTAAGGAGTCAATTAGTCATAATGCATTATGTCTATCAGGTATTCAAGAAAGGGTATTGATGGAAGTACTCTATCTAGTTGATCCAAAAAAAAAAAAAAAAAAGACTTGACTTTCAATTTTTGTGGTAAAATTGTAGGAGGGGCTTATATATAAATGTTATATGAATTATATAAACTCTCTTATTTCAATTTATATGATTTTTTGATCACTTGATTATTGTATTGTCCATTAATAATTATTTTCAAATTATTATTTTAAGAATGTGAGTTTCACTTCAATAATGTGCACGCTTGCACTTTGCACCTAGGCTTTGGGAAGCCTTTGTGCTTAAGTGTGCCAACGCTTTTACCAACATTGGTTTAAAATGCTATGTTAACCTCAAATTTTGGCTACACAAAACTTGCCCACATGCACTTTAAGAACATGAAGTTAAATCGACTATAACATTTGATTCCCTTTGGGTAAATTGCAATTTTCCACCCAAACTATGAGGTCATGATGCTGCACAAAATTCTCAAAGATATTTCTAGGGAAAATAGAACTTTGTCTATGTCTATGCTTGGTGTCATATATTTTGTTCATAACCGATACCAAGTCCGGGAAAAGGGAGAGGGTTGCAGTAGGCTGATGATCAACATAAACTTTAGTCACTTAATTAGGAAGGATCCAATATAGATGCTCATTGGGGTGTTCCCTGCTAGCAATGTGCCACATCAGAATTTAGGACTAAACCCATGTTGTTGTTGTATTCGCAAGGAAAATATAAAAAGAGAGAGATACCTAAGAGTCTACCTAGGATTGACTAGAGAGACAAAAATAGAAGGCCCGGCTTTAGCACTAAGGGTTGTTTGAAGTTTGCACCAAGCATTGGATGGAAATTCCCAACCAAAATATATTAATTAATGATCACGTTACCTATAATAGAGAATTCTAAGGCCTATAAATAGGATTCCCAAGTTACATCAAGGAAGCAAGGGAAATAACTTCATAACCAAGTAAGAAAATGAGACAACTAGTAACTAATTACATATAATGAAAAAAAAAAAAAAAATAGCATCAACCAGCATTAATTACGATCAATCAGGTCCATTAGAATCAATCAACATCAGTGTGGTCAATGGGCATATTCGGTGTTTGCACCAAGTTAATAGCAGTTCATTAAACTTTAAATGTGAGCAATCAAACTGATGGGTTAGTTGCAATGCCTCACTACTTTTAAAGTTTTTCCAAATTTTAGTTATGCTTAACTATCAAATTTACGTGTGTATCTTGTCATAATATAAAATTAAAAGGCCAAGAGTCTTGTAACCCAACTGGAACCTTCAATAGAGACGTTTAGGGCTCAAATCTTCTCTGTTGTTGCAACTATTGAACTATCAAAAGGATAATAATACATTAAAAGGGGAAAAAATTATTAGGAAAAAACTATGAAGAGAAAAATGCTTCACTTGCATATTGTCACCAAACAAATGCAAATGATACTAATTAACCTTGTTTCCCTCAATATTTTCCCAAATTTATTTATTTATTTTTTAAAATCATGTAATAAGCATTTTCAAGGTTATAATGGGATTGGTGAAATTTTAATTGTGATGGAATATCACAACTAATCTAATTATTTACGGGGTTGATAATTTCACCTATGGAATATTGCAACTATTCTAATAAACTAGGGGGTTGATGGCTCAAATTTAAAGTTTTAGGAGGACATTACAATCGAACTTGTAGTTTGGTTTGGGGTTTCTTGGGTCCTACCAACAACAATACTAGATCTTCTTTTTGGTTGGAGGAATTGGTTGGGGAAACACTTGTCAGACATTTGGAATTTAGTTGTGCCTGATGTAGTGTAAATGGAGGGAGCATTATATACGTACGTTTGAGTATGTTGATACTTCAGGAGACCAATTGCTTGCTTCATTTAGTGGTTAATTTTTACAATTGGTCTCGGGTTGGGGTACTCACATCTAGTGATTCCCTCTATCTGTTTTTTAGTTCTTTTCTCTTTTGTAATTAAATTTTTTTTTTCTTTTTCTTGCTTGTACTATTTGACTGCTTTGTACTCTTTTTGCTTAAAGTATTATTTTTAGTATAGCTTTTTCTTATATAAAAAAAGGAAAAACTACAATTTAACCCCCCCCCCCTCCCCCCTTCCCTTTTCCTTTTTTCTTTAACCAAATCCTAAGTGGATGTTAGAAACTCTGGACTTATTTTCAGGCCAAACCATACCTCTTAAGTCTTAGTGCTTTACATTATAAATGTTTTATCATTCAAGCTTTGACCTATCTTCAATGCTTACATTTCCTTATACGTTTTAATTCCTTATGCAGCAAAGACAGATATCTTGGTTTGCTAGTTCTCTGAAATCAAGACTGCAGTATTCAGGGCCTAGTCCAGGTCTTCCCTGTCTAAGTGAACAGCCACACCAAGGTTTCTTAGATCCTTCCACAGGTCCAGTTGTGGCATTTTGTCTGCTGGTTCTAGATCCAGATCAGGTTTAGTAGCTTCTCTAGTCTTGTATGCATTTTATGATCTAGTTGTTTCCAATTCTTAATGTTATGATATCCACTTATCCCCAGGTTGATTACTTGAATTTGAAGAGCAACCTAAGGGTAAAATTCGCATCTGGACTGAATGTTAATGGAGAGAAGTGCTGGACTTCAGAGATTATCAACCCATAATATCTGCTTTTTGATTTTTGGATTCCAATTTAAAACAAGTTGCCAATTAAGAAGTCATTTATCAAATTGATTATAGGGAGATTCTTTTCATGATCTCTCCCTAGTGCATTGTATAAATTGATTTTCTTTTTCTTCTAAAAATAAAATGGAGATATATTTGTGTAGATGTATGACTTGTAATTCTTTGGTTATGTCTAGATCAGGCAGTACAATTCATGACTAGTACTGAAACAGTTAAAGAGTTTTACATACCTCATTTATGTGAAGCCTTTATTTTGATGTTGTAGATGTCTACTAGCCTTCAATGCAAAGCATCTTTGCCTAAATGACATCCCATTCCAACATTTGAAAGGAACTTGCTTGGAGGAGACCTATTTGGATGGATGTGACTTTTCCTCCTAATTTTTAATCATGTGTAGATTAGGCAATGCAATTTATGAGTAATGAGTGACTAGTACTGAAACAGGTAAAGAGTTATACATACCTCTTTGATGTGAAATCTTTGATTTGATGTTGTGGATGTCCACTAGCCTTTCCATGCAAAGCATCTTGCCTAAATGAGCATCCCAATCCAACATTGTAAAAGGAAGTGATATGGAAATTCTTGTGGAAAGTCCAATCTTTCCCAACTGTGTTTGCGGAATACTCATTTGAGCAAGAGGCTTTTCAATGGAAGGGATAAAAATGCAAGTCACCTTCTTTCAACGGAAGAAAATGACTGGTCCTATTTATCATTGATTTCTGTACGTTACATACTATGTGTGTGTTTGGCAAAAATTAAAAAGTTAGCTTATTTTAATATTCAGCTTATTTTTGTTACTATTCATGGATCTTATTATACTTTTTGGTACTATTCATGGATTTCACTGTATTATTTTAGCTAATTTTTACCTTTATCTACAGTACTTTTAGCAAAAAAATTTTAATTTTAGTAAAATAAGTGGATCTTGAATAGACCCTATGTATTGAAAAGGGAAAACCTTGTTGTTTTGAGGGGTGGTTGTACCAGCATTGCTATACGAGGAAAGCTGGGTTGTTGGATTTACTTTCAATGCTATGAATACTATGACATGTTGGGCTGTTAGCTGCACTTGTTTCTTTGAACAATATTTCCAAGGGCTTTCCCTAAGCCCAATGAAAAATTAACAATGCTATATATGATTAGAGGGAAGATTCGCAATTAAAAACTGTGTTTTTTTCTTTTTTATTGAAAACTGTGTCTCTGCTGGTGCTGAAAGAATCCTTGTTTAATATTAGTTCATCACTTTGTTTAATATTACGAGTCTTTGTTGTAGACTCATGGACACTACACTATATGATGATAATGAGTAATATAATGTGTATTACTCGAGTTTTGATAGGAGTATTCTCGAACTTCTTAACTCCTACCTAGTATTACGTGTAACAATACAAGAACTCCTATTATAAAATCACAAATGGTATTAGTTTTTAGTTCATTACTTTATATTGTGCTTTTAAGTTCTTCAGGAATCTGGTAAGTATTGTACTCCCCAAGTTTATTGTACTATCATTCTAGTACTACCAGTGCTTTAGTAGTATTTTAATGTTTTTTTGATGAAGTAATATTTTTTAATTTGGGTTTCTGCTGCACTACCTATAATACGATTACTTCTTTTGTTTCACTTATCAGCATCTCTCGAGTTTGAGATTAAAGTGTGATCCTGTGGTACATGTATCAAGACGAATGGGGGGTTTGACATTCCACTAAATTTCTTGGCTTGGATATTTGAACGCATCCCCAGGCCAGTGCTTTATCCAGAAGATTATCTTGTGGTGGGAGTTCAGCTGACACAGATGGCGAAAGATCATGCTCGGTGGAACCTTACAATGCATGGCTTTTTGCTATTGGGCAACCACTGTGAACTGGATTTTCTTTTTAAAGGTATGCAGAACCAATCTTGTACTTCTATCCCCTCTTCATGTATCAAATGAAAGAATATTTGACTCCCAAGTCCCAACCATATATGTAGGTGGGTGCTAACCAGTAGCCACCTTTCAAAGGATCTTAGTCATTAACACCAGCTTCTTTGTACTTCCCTTGACTTTCGGGCATGCTACAAATTAGTTGTTAAAGCTCGTTTGTACTATTTGTCTTCCAGTAAGGAAAATTCTTGTAGGATCTCATGTGGGACCTATTTATCATTAAGACATAGGTTTCATGAGATCGTCTAATGAGATACTTTCTTTTTTCTATAATTATTTTTAACGTCTATTGATTATAGAAACTAGTAAATTGACTGTGCGATGCACATATAATGTTGTAATGTTTTATGTAAATTTGATTTTTGAAAATATTATACATATATTATAGTATATTTATTATAAAACTTTGTTAGTAATGAGTTCATCATAAAAAGTAAAAATTATAAATTGCACATATATATCTATTATAATTATTTTGTTCAAGTAATGAGCAATAATTAAAACAACTTTGAAGTAATATTGTATAATAAAAGTTGATAAAAGCATATTAATTCATTCTATATTATTGATTTTTATTATGTGATGTAATAAAAAGCTTCATTAAAAATATCTTTTTTGTTTTCTTTTGTTTTTGTTTTTTTTTTAATGCTTTGTTATTGCGGTATGGTGACGCTTATTATCATCGTTAGTTTCTCCATCATCAAGACTTCAACTTTTGAAGTTTAGTCTGTCCATATTTGTTCAATTTTTGAGGTTTCATCATTTTTTCTTTTTGTTGCATCATTTGTGTTAATCACTAATGAATTGGCACCGGGAGATTCTTGATTGGATCTTACAAAGTTTGGACTTTGTCGCTAAGATTTTTCGTAGGTATTTGCATTTATATTAAATTTCAATGATGTACCAGTTTTTTGTAAATTTTTTTTATTTTTTATTTTTGTTAATTTTGGAATAGTGCAGAAAAAAGAATTAATATAGCATATTGGATTGTGTATATATATTTTTTTCTTCCATACCTTTTTGTCATTTGAAGGTGCATTAAAAATCTTAACAACTATGTAATTTTCAAAACCATCCTTTAGATTGAATTCATTCAAATAAGTAGGAAAATCCATTTTTTTCCTAATTTTTTTTTTCCAAATCATGTGGGATTCCTTCTCCAATATCAATAGTTTTACAATAGTTTAAATAAGTTGTACCTCAATTTATTTTTCAGCAAGATTTCTTGTAGATTTATTTAGGATTTTCTCGGCATCTCAATCAAATATCACAAAATTTGTTTTGTCAATTGCATCAAAAACTTCAATTTGAATCATGTATCTGAAGTAGTTTGCAATTGTGTGTGTGTATATATATAGTAGTTATAGTGAGATAAATATATTATAAATATTTGGAGAGTATGTAGTTAATGTGAGTGCCTCTAACTTTGGGATAGAAAGATTTGTTTTTGTTTCACATTTTGCACACCAAAATGATCCTGCTTGTGGTTTGACATTCTTTTCACAAAGTACGCACAAAATGTAATACCAACCCATTGTTGTATCAGGGTTACTTATTGTTGCAATACCCTAACAGTTCACATCTTGCAATGAACTTTGAAATTAATATGTATTATTTTTTTAATATAAATAATAAGATGTATTATTATTATTTTTACGTAAATGATGAGTATAATTTGAAATAATTAACAAATCTGTTTCATAGGATCTTATTCAATGCATTTTATCTTTACTATTGTCTTCATATTATTTAAAGATTAATCCTCTTATGAAAATCGTTTTGCATGTATTTTTGGTATTTCTTGTATAGGATCATGTTTTTTACCATTCCTATCATTGAATTTTTTTAAAGAAAATATTAAGTTAATGGCATTTTGTGAGATAGTATATGCTATTTATTAGATTTTTTGTTATTATAAATTTTAGAAATATGCACTTGTCAATTATTTCAACAATCTCAGAGATCTCAAGATTTATATATATTTTTGTTACACTGGTCGATAATAAAGAATTTGTCTGCATAAATTGCATAGAACATTATTGATAGAAAAAAGTAAATTGAATTGAAATTGGGGAAAAATGGAGACATGATTTCATGAGAATGAGATTTTCTAGAAGTATCATCTATACGTGGGGGAGCAAGAAGAGAGTTTGTAAGAGGGTAAGAGTTTTTGCTTTGATTTGCACGTGGAAATGGTCAAACTTTGGTCATAACATATAAGATAATAACTGGGCTTGAGTTTTTCATAAGGTTTGGCCTACTTTTAAAAGGTAATCCATTTTGTAGTGAATAGCTTTTGGTCTAATTGGTCTAATTGTCAAGAATAGCTCATATTTGATATAATAGTAAAAAGAAGTTACTATGATCTATTAAGTAATACTAAAAAATACTTAATAAAAAAAAGGTAAAAAATGTTAAATTTATATCATAGTAAAAATAAGTTACTATGATCTATTGGGTAACAGTAAAAAAAATTTAATGAAAAGAGGTAAAAAATGCTAAATGAAATACTAGAGTGTCACGTGGTAGGACCTCTTACATTCTCACATGAGGTCTTTGCTTTTATATATATATATTGATTGATTGTAGCGTAAGTTTTGATGAATTTATTTGGCCTAAATGCAAAAACACTCACCTGAGGTTTGGCTTAGTTGTAAAAACATCCCTTATGATTCAATTTTTCCTTATAACTTCCTAAGGTTTTTATATCTGTCAAATTGATCCATGGGACTAACTTCTAATTAGCTTTTATGAATAGAAAATTCACATGATTAGTAACGCAAATTAGTTAGTTAGTTTTCTTTATGGAGTCACGTCATCGCTACATCATTCTTCTATCCATAAGAGCTAACAAAGTTAGTTACAAGGGTCAATTTGGTGGATATAAAAACTTTAAGGAATTATACAAAAGCATTAAAAGTTAAAACCTTAGGGGGTGTTTTAACAGACCAAAATTTTAAAGGGTGTTTTGCATTTTGGCCAAGTTTTTTTCAGCAGTTTATTTGTTTGTTGTATAAAAGTACAGCAGTAACTTAAAAAAGTGGTTTCTCAAATTTTTTTTTTTTTTTTTTTAATGTGATACTTTAAAAAAATTGTAAATTTTTTTAAAGTGAAAATTAAATTCGTCCAAATGAAGTCTAAGCATAATGTTACCTAGGCATTTATTTCCTTGCGGTTACCAAGTTATTTCTGTTATGGAATAAGGCTTTGAGTTGAGTATCTTTCACTATTAATAGAATCCCAATGAGTTAGAGTAGAAGCTTTATAGAATCCCAACGAGTTAGGGTAGAAGCTTTGGAGAGAGGTATTCTAGAATTATTAGATTAGGAAAAAGTTAACGATATCTTAAGGATTTTGGTTTATGAACCATGTTTATAATTTTTTATGGGTAAAAAAATAACTGATTTTTTTTACCACTTTTTATATTTCTCATAAGAGCAAGATTTAAATACAGTACTTAAGTATTGTTTCTTAGGTTCCTATTTTAAGATTTTGCCATGTGAATTTTTTCTCATGGGATGAAAGAGTATTTTTAAGTTAAGTAGCCACATTGCTGAATCTTAAGAGGGAAATCTAAGGAACATCACTTAAGGTACTGTACCTAAGTTTTGTTCTTCTCATAATATGATATCAAAACTTTCTTAAAATATTTCATTCACAAATGCTCTAAAGGCACCCATTAACTAGACTCATTAAATTATTGGGTTTCTACTCCTTCATATGATTTGTCTATATATAATCAATTTACTTATCTCCCACCCAACCTCTCAAAAAAAAAAAAAAAAAAAAAAATTGAGTGTGTTAGGATACTTATAAATGACCTACTTTCAAAATTATAAATAAAATAAAAAATATCATCCTCTCCACAATATAAATCCGATTATATCTAGTGTTCTTATGGTATATTCATTCTCATTTTATATAACCCATGTTGAATCAAGAAGAAATTATGTTTGTTGAGCTCTGCGGACTACGAATCCAACAAGCTCAAGTCTAGGTCTTGCTTCGTATGATAAAATGATAGTGGGGTGGGGTTGGGAGGTAGTTATGGATTAATCTTAGAAGATTATCATAAATTTGAGGAGGGGTTCTAATTAGTTCAATTAGTAAAGTTTATTTTCTCTGAATAAGGGTCTTGAATTCGAATTCTAGCTACACCAAAAAGAAACTAATTAGTAACTTGACCTGATAATAGATTTAATTATTTAGAGCAAACTCCCCTTGTATCTATAATTCTTATTTTTTAGGAATCAAGACAGTGAAACTTTTTCAACAAGGAGCTAGTATATGGTATACCTGGCATATATGCTGAGTACAAGATATAATTTTCATTCAACAAGAGGGAAGATTCTAATCAAAGAATCTTACTATCAAAGACACACTTCCCAAGGGTCTTTGTAGTTTGTGATAGCCCTTGGGGGCTTTGGTTTGGCGGCGGAGAAGTTTCATTTGTGGGGCTTGAACAAAATCAAGCCAAGGTGGAGATTTGTCACATGTGGCTTGGTTTTTGGTCCACTAATAAGTGGCCGAGTCCTATTAGGACTCTTGTTATGGATTGCTTTCAAACCATTACCTAGTCGGCTTACGTTAGTATAAATAGGATATATGTGTTGCAGCAATTGTAGAGTGAAATAGAGAGTTTGACTGCTACATATTTGTGAGAGTTCTCTAGTTTAGAATAAGGTGCAAGGTTTTCTTTATTCTTTGCATTTTTGAGAGAGCTATTGGGTGTATTAGAGATTGGGTTATTGTGAGAATATTGATATACTAACTTGTATATCTTCATATTTGATTAGTAGAATTTTTTTCGTTGTTCCCGAGGATCTAGGCTAAAAGCCGAACCACATAAATCCTTGGTGTTCTTTAGTTTGTGTGTGTTTATTTATTTTCTGATTTTGGGTTTGCTTCGTTCTTATTGCTTATTTCTTGGAGATCTTTCTATAGTCATAATATTTTCATAATTAATATTAAGGTGAGAGTGCTATCCAGAGGCGCTTTCCTACAACATAGCCCCCATTTTATAAACATTTTGTGGAGAGTCCAAATATTCCAGGCGAATGAACGTGTGAATCTGTGTAATTACTACACTAATCAGCTAGCACTAATTGAAGGTAGGTAGTCCAATATATATATTTTAAATGGGTTTGCTCAACTGCCATAGGGGTGTTTGCCTGTTTGGTAGAATAGTTTGAGAATTGTTATTTGTAGTTTTTTGAATTACGTGCGGGTAAAAAAGTGTGTGAAAATAAGTGTAATGTTGTTTAAAATGTGAAAATGTGAGTTTGAGATTGACGACCAAACAGGCCATGTAACCTTTTGAATCTTGATGGACTAGTTCGCTGAACCAAAGAGGAAGTTGACTTCACTACCTAATATGTGATGGACAGCTAGTTACTACCTAACATATATAAAACAACGTCCAAACAAACAACAAAGAAACTTACAGTTTTATTCATCCAACCCTTTGCATTTTTAGAATCACAATTACATGGTCCAAAAGAAATGAAACAATCCCACATATTACACACTTGTCCCAAAAAATTCCTTGCTTGGATAATGGATAGTACTATCACAATTGACAACAGTCCATTAGAATTACAGTTCTCATCTATCCAACAGTACCCTAGCACCGCGGCAGGTCTGCCGGAGGGTGAGGAAGTGTTTCCAGGACCCCCTCCCCGTTCTTGACAATGAAAGACGTGCCTAATCCCCATGATTGATGTATGTCTAAGTGACAGTGCATAAACCAAACCCCTGCAATAAAAATTGAAGTAATTACTTACATAAGCAATAACCAAAATTTTTCATAACTATTGACATAATTAACTGTAATTAGCGCATAATAAAAATGATGTAAGTGGTGGACCCAAGTGAATGTGAAGTAAATCTAATTGTAACAAAAGATGAAAAAATGTTATATCCTTAACATTACTCGAAAGAGAAATACCTGGATTGTCAGCGAGGAACCGAATAGCAGCCCATCCACCAGCAGGAACTCCAATAGTGTTCATGTAAGGTGGATCAACCAAGTTGAAATTTGCAGTTTGTGGATTATAGTTCCCAGTGCCATACCCCACAACATAGAAGCTATAGCCATGAAGATGAATTGGGTGATTCTCAGTGGTGACTGTCCCAGTGTCCTGCAAGATGAGTTGCACCCTAGTGCCATATTCAAGGACCTTGACCCTAGTCCCATTCAAAGCCTGTGTGTCATTAGGAATATTATTAGGTGCCCCATTGACAAAGTCATAGAACTTAAGGGGTGCCCCAGGAAAATCCTCAGTGAAAGAACCATTAATCTTTTTGTAGTAAGCTTCCAAAAGCGAAATTTGTGGCTTTATAAAACTAATGTTGTTCATAGATGCCGCCATAACCCCATTATTAAGGCCTTGGCAATTTTGATTGGGTGTCTTAGACTGACATTTTTGGACATTCAATCCGATGGTGATGAAAAGGTTTGCATCAATCTCTTTCGGAACATTAACAGTGTTTAGGCTTTTTAGTCCATCCATGACTGTCTTAACAGCAAGATTGTCACTAAAACTTGGTAATTGAGCAGGTAATGATACGCTATTAGTTACAGCACCTATGTATTGGAAGTGGGCAATGGCCGATATATTTTGGAAAGCAGCACCCTTGGCAGAACTGTAGGGTCCCATGGCCATGGAGTATTTTCCTATGGGCTGATTAGCGGTGACAAGGACATCAATGGTCTGGCCTGGTCCAAGCATCACACGGTCTGTGGTGAATGGCTTTGTGTACTCAGCATCGGCTTCCACGATGGTTAATTTGTGATTAGCAATGGCAAAAAAGTTCTCAGAGTTTAAGCCTGCGTTAATCAGCCTTAACAAATATGTCTTCCCAGGAACGACATCTATCTTGTACACATCTGAAATAATCAGCATATTACATAAGGAAAAAAAATTATGATTATTGGATTAGTAGATAATTAGCTAGCATGAAAATAATGTTATGTACACAAAATTTTCACAACCTTTTTTAATAATTGCTGACATGATAAATTGTGATTAGAATAATATTACTTTATATTATTACACTTTAATAATTGCTGATATGATGAATTGTGATTAGAATAAAATTACTTTTATATAATTACACTTTAATAATGACTAACATGATAAATTTTGATTAGAATAATATTACTTTTATATAATTACACTATTGACATCATTGTTATACATATCACAATATGTAATCTAATCAATTATGAAAATTTTCATACGTTAGACTCATTGGCTAAAATCCAAATTAATAGATTGATTGATTATTGTGTTAGATAACGTAAGAGATTGACAGTTTGACACCATTATGTTTGTCCCCAAAGAAAACAAGCCATTATGATTAGGTAGTGGTTGCTTTATAAGATAATACAGAATCTCTATACATGGAAGAAATCAAATACTAATTAATCAGTGAAATTGCTTAATTGTTTGTGATATGTGAATCAGGAATATCTCAAGCATCTGATTAATTGGAAAATCTTGTTTGACTAATATAACCAATTTAATTATTTTACTAGCAGTTTTCAAAAGCAAATGATTAGATGAAGTGGGTTTTCACAAGTTAGTCATAATTAACCAGTATAAATTACTCCAATAACTTTTTATTACCATTGTTGGAGCAATTGTAGTTGGGGCCTGGGTGACCATTAATTGTATAAGCATCTGTTATTGGAGGATTTCCACCGCTTGCTACAGTGGCGCGTTCAAGTTGTACCACATCTTTATTCCAATACTCCCCTGCCATATTCCCAAATCATCCAACATGCAACATAATAAGTAGAAGCAATTTTCATTTTAAATGATAGAAGTCTAAGAAACATGTATACGAAGGAAAAATCTTGCCACACATTTGCTATTGCATACCTCGTATATACTTCCTTTGAAATTGTGTTTTAAAAAGAACTTTTTAATTCACATAGCAGTGTGTGTACAATAAGTGTGCAGCAAAAAAAAAATGATAATCATTAATGTATATACTAATATACGTACCTAGGAGTAGAATATGCTCTTGATATGGGTACTTAAATGGGTAAGGGACCCCAGGCTTTGGATATACCACAAAGGCACCATAAAGAGTAGCCCGGAGCCAAGAAACATGAGCATGCCAGAAAAAGGTGCCCTTTTGATTCACCAATGTGAACTCATACGTAAAAGTCTGGCCAGACTGAATTGGACACTGTGTGATGTACGAAGGCCCATCGAACCAGCATGATAGTCTCTGTCTGACTCCATGCCTTAATAGAATAATGAAGTTAATATATATTTAATACAAGTAATCTTATGACCGATCAAAGAAATAAGTACATTAATAGGGTTAACGTACCAGTGGATTGTGGTGTTGTATGGTGTCTCATTGGTAATTTTGACAATTATTCTGTCATCTTCTTGGGCATAAATTACAGGGCCTGGAAATATTCCGTTGACTGTGACTAGTTCCTTGGTGTTGCACAGTTTTGTAATTTTCAAAGTTTGTATCTATATGCCATTAAATAAAAACTTCATTAATAGACATGCATGCATGCTCGAATATATAGAGGAAAAAAATAAATGAAAAATAGAGGTTAAAAATATGACATTCCAATGCTTATATAGGGATTAGTAAGTAACCTTGAAATCATAGAACCTGGTTGAGCTTCCTCTAGGCCAGTGTGCCATACGCGTAGCATGCACATTGTAAGCATAAGATATTAAGCTTAACCATAGTACAACAAGTGAGGTGGCAAAGTTGGCCATCTTCTCTGTGTGTGTGAGAGAGAGAGAGAGAGAGAGAGCGTTGGATTAGTTGAAGAGCAAGATGGGGGGTGAAGGGGGGGCTTTATAATAGAGGGAAAGTCTTAATTAATGTCTTTGTTTTATTTATTCAGAGTAGAAGAAAGGGGTTTGTATTGGTGTATCATGTTTGTCAGCTTTCATGATTCCTCTAACATGGATTGGTGATAATAAGGTGTTGGAGCGTGATTATCCAATGTGACCCCAATGTGGGGAAGGGTTTATCCCTCTCTCTCTCCTCTCTTTCTCTCATACACACAGTATTTTCTTTTTCCTTTCTGTCACATTTTCCTTAAGAAATGATCATGTCATTTGACTGAGAATATAAGCACACCTGCCTCTTAACACTATGTCAAAACCCCACCAGGACAGGACAGCTACTTCTCTATATTTTCTTTATATTGTTAATCATTATGTACTACATAAAATCTTTTATTTTTGCTTTTATTATTTGAATGAATTTAATTATATTGTGTCTTTTTTACATGGAAACTATTTGCTTGAGAAGACTTTCAAACTAAAGGGAGCTCCAACTTTTGTTTTTCAGTATTTGGCTATACTGCCATCCCTGATCACTTGAATGATAATGAGACGTATTAGGATGACAATGTCTCCAGTTACAAACTTACAATTATGTTTCTGTTTTCCCTAACATTTGTACTTTGCATGAGCTGCCCACTTCTGTTTGTGTTTCCATTTGTGTATGTGTATGAAAGGGAGAGACGAAGGGTTACATAAAGCATTGAAAAGACAAAGATTAAGACAACTCAAAACTTAATTTTTTTTTAATTTTATAATTTTTTACTTTACATGCATGGCACTCATAGGCAAAAGGTGAATAAAGGATGGGTTTGTTTGTTGTGCTTTTATTAGACATGCTCTTCTACTCAATCATCAGCAAGGTTGGTGCACGCCTTCACATTTCAACCCCACCTATACATCAAGATTTCACAAAGCTGTCTTATTTTTTTTTATTTTTTTTTATTCAGTACCCTCTTCGTTAAAAGCTATTCCCCTTTAGATTGAGCAGCTGACCATTTTGTAACTTTTTGTTTGGTCATTATGCTTGCCATACGAGTTTACCCAATTATATTCTTCTACATTCGTTTCTTTTATTGATTTGCTTTACTCCTTTTTTTTTCTTTATTATTAGTATTTTTTGCTGCTTCTGGCTTAGATTGGAAACTGCAATATGGATTGGAAGTGTAGCATTCAAATGATTCAATAAACGTTCTTCATGGTCGATATTGCCAATGCACAAAAACCCAATATTTACTTCGAGGTATCACTATCACTTACGACAAATACTTATGTCCGACATATTTTTTTAATGTATTAGTAACTAGTGGGGATAGGAAGGTGGCTTATGTCCAACATATTAATTACAATATCATGAGGTGATTTAGCATGTGATGTTCAGCAATGCTGCAAAATAATGTCAAAGTAATTGAACATAAGTTGAATGATTGACTTAATGAAGTTATTATGAATATATGCTCCAACTACTTGATCCCAAAAGGCTTCAATCCATAGGGTAATATCTTTCAATTAATTCTTGCTCACCAACTAACATTAGCAACATATATATTTCTACCCTTATATGACCTTTTTCTAACTTCATAGAAACACTGCTTCCAATCATGAGCAATTGTTTTTTGAACCATGAGTGGAAACTGATCTGTTTACTCTTCTCTCAACTCATGTGGCTGGGTTGAATTGCTATGTTAGTCTCTAATCAACCACAAAAGAATCTCACCAAATCAGATTATTATTAGCCCAATAAGACAATGATTGAAAAGGGTTGTCTAGAAGCCATATAAAATTGCCATTTTGAGCTAAATGTTCACTAGGAAAGCCAAAATATATATATATATATATATATATATATACTGGACCAAATTTGAGCAACCAGATGATTGTGTCCAATGCAGGCCATGATGTGTTGTAACTTCAAAATTACGCTGCAGCCCAGCGTGTGGTGGTGTCAGAACTCTGGCCCTATTAAAACATGAGCGTGCATGGCTTCCCATCACCAATTATAACTCTTTCATCACAAATTTCAAGTTGTTTGTAATTTTGTATCTCTCTCTTTTCTTCTCTTCTATGGTTATAAAAATTATGAATTAAGAATTACTTAAATCTCAGTAGACATACCTAAACAGAAAAAAAAATTTATAATAATATTAAGAAGTTCACGTCAGATCACTTATAAGTCTCCTTTAAACTAATACTAGCATTTATTCAGCCAAAAAAAAAAACTAATATTAGCATTTATTTTATTTTCCAAAGCAACCTACTATTCACTTAAATAATATAAGATTCCAACCATAGCTTAGACCTTTCTTTCTCTATATGTTCTTTTCCACTTTTAAATTGCTTAAGTTTATCTAACAACATCGTCCGAATCTCACATCGTATGGCATGCATGTAATTTTCTTTTTCAATACGTTAATAATGCATGGATGCTTTGCATTGAAGATGCTCACCTATTTGTATAATTAAATAAGTAAATTATTGAAGATCCATTGACTTTAACTCCAAAAAACCGACAAGTTGGAATACTACAGCATAACTACCATATATAAGAAACGTTGACCTTGAGCACTTGAAGCCGAATAAAAACTGGCATTTTGTCCAACTTGATGAATTTGGTTTAGCTTTTTGAAATTGAGTTTTTTTGAAAAAGTGGGATTTCCAAAAAGTATGGTATGAAACTGGATTTTTTGAAAAAAATTGAGTGTTTAGTAAAAACGGTTAAAAAGTACTTTTTGAAAATACTGAATGTTTGGCTAACACTTATAAAAGTGGTGATTTGAATGGTAAATTACCAAAAAGAACCATGTATATATAAGAGAGTTTATTTCATTTTTAAATCAACTACTTCATAATACTTACTCAAAAAAGAAAAGAAAAAAGCTACTTAATAATAATAATAATAATAATAATAATAATAATAATAAATATATTATTGTCATAATTATTTGTTATTACTATTATTATTACTATTATTGGTATTATTTTAATAATGTTGGTTTTTTTTAGCATCAATTATTTGTTATTCTAAAAATTTTGAACCAAGTATGTTATCTGTCTTACTTTAATAATGTTATCTATTTTTAATAATATCAATATCACTATATTAATAATGTTTTTGTCTTATTGAATATGATATTATCTATTCTGGCATGATGGCCTGAAGGGGTTTTAAAGGATAAAGTTGGGTTTTTAATAAAACAAGTGAGCAATTTGGTAATTGAACCAACAATTCCTGAAAGTTGAAGTGGTTTTTTTGCAAAAACTGGTCGAAGGTCCTTTGGCTTTTTGGAGGTCTTGCACTTTTTGAAAAAACAACTTTCTTGCTAAAACAACTTTTTAATACCCACCAAACACTTAGCATTTTGGACTTTGAAGTAAAAAGTTCTTTTTGCCATTTGAAAGTGCAAACAAACGGGCACATAGTTGTATTATGTTGCTATTGATTCAAATAAGAAATCATTGTTTAATAAATCTACATGTACCCAATATGAAAGTTTATTTAAGAAGTTCAAGAAATTATATGATCATGAATTTTGTCTCACTAACTTTTTTTTTTTCTTTTAAGAAAAAAACTTGAAGACTTTATTAAGAAAAAGAGAAATGCTATATTCACAACATTTTCACAACAAATCATAAGTAGTAAGTCGTTATCGGTTCAAATTTGAATTTAGCACTTAGATTACTTTTTTAATCCAACAATAACAACCAGTAACAACCTACCACTTAGGATTCATTGTAAAAATATTGTGGAAATATCATTTCTCTAAGAAGAAATGGTTATGTGGGGCCTGAGAACTTATGATCCGGCCCACGCTCTACTAGGGCCCAGGGCCTGTGCCGAGGAAGGTATTTGCCGAGGACGAATAGGGAAAGGCCGAAATGTCGGGGACACAGCCGAAGATGACCCTGTCCTCGGCATTCCAAGACTTCAAAGGGAAGAGCAACATCTTGTTGAAGGCTACCCCCAAAAGGCCCTCTGAAGAATAGGCGAGTAGAATGGGACCCACGTGGGGGTACGGTGCGGAACTGGTTCAAGGTAAATACGTCCTCTCCGCATTAAATGCGCCAGCAAACGTCCTAACTATATTAATGAGAAAAGACGTCTGAACAAGGTGACCTCGGTCATCGCAACTAACAAAAAGCAAGGGGAGGCAGTTGATGGGACGAGTACTTAAGTAGGTACCTGCCTGATCAACAAGTGGAGGGTTAGGATCAACCAAGAAGGGCTAGGATCAACCAAGAAGGGCTATATAATGTGAAGGTTGATGCGCCAGAAAAGGGGTTGGGAGAAAAGGCCAAGAACCAGAGCCTCCCAGACCGCCTCAAGGAGAAAGACTCCTCGAGCGAACACGGTTTGATTCTGTATGAATGTCACGACTAACCACCGTCCGGTGATCAAAGCCTAGCCTTTCAAACCCGCGCTCTACAAATGATATTGTTTGGGCCCTCTTTACGTATGAGCCCAATATTATCTTGGGGTCGTCACGAATTGAGTCCTTACAGGTTATATATCAACCTGAAGTACAAAATAAAAAATGAATGGAACATTTTTTTATCTAAACAACACAATTCGAGATAT
Organism: Quercus lobata; assembly: GCF_001633185.2. NCBI lineage: Eukaryota > Viridiplantae > Streptophyta > Magnoliopsida > Fagales > Fagaceae > Quercus > Quercus lobata. The sequence continues at coordinate 45,835,772 of NC_044911.1, read as the reverse complement.
TAAAAGAAGGAAAATTATTGAATATTCCGGGAGTACCATAAATGCGTACTCTTCCCTCTCACATGAATTGTGGGTCCTACCATGAATTTAATTAGTAAGACACATAATTATATGAAAAAGAGAAGTGCGCATTTATGGTATTTTTAAAGTACTCTATAATTACTCTTAAAAGAATGCATAGCTAAACAATGGGCAAGTTTATTACCTTCTCCCCTAGCATGAGAGTAAAGTAATTGATTGAATGATTCTTATTATATTCTTCTCAACAACCAAAAAAAAAAAAAAGTACTTATTATATTAGCTTTCCTAGTAGTCTTTTGGTGTACGTGCTTCGAACTTTTCAAATGAACCATAATTCTTTGAGATTTTATTAGAATTGAATACAGTAATGTAGGTGCGAACTATGAATAGTATAATAATGAGGAAATTTATGCATAAGGGTAGAGAAAAAAGAACCTCATTCTTCATCGATAGTATGCTCTTTAAAAGAAAAAGCCATTTCTTATTTTGGAACAAATAGAATGTTTTAGCGAAATCTCGAAAATAAATAAATAAATAAATAGAGGGAACGCTTTAGCTAGGCTTTAGCGGTTCTGTTCACTATAATTTATTTTGTGGGACTAATCTAGTAATTAATGATGTAATCCATGCCAACTAATGTCGGTTATCTCTAAAGACTAAAGATGACGATCTGTGGTATAATAACGAAATGAAATAAATAATCCTACTAAAATTTGATTAATATTTTTTTAAACTAACTAATGATCTTGGGCATTATCAAATTCAATGGTTTTAGACCATTGATTTCTATTATATTCTAATGGTAAAAAAACACACTAGTGGTTATGTCATCAATCTTCTATAAATCACTTAAATAAAAAGATTAGAGTTAGGTTATTTAATTTTCAAAAAGTTAGTTTTGTTAGTTTCTTGGGAATATGTCAAACAAAATGCTAAAAGCTTTGAGCCAAATATAACTGTATGAGTGTCCTAAGGACACATGTTAAGAAATAGTAAATGCTTAATTATGAAATGTAATGCACATTTTTTTTTATTAAAAAAAGGACTTGGTTTAGGTCCAGTGCACTACTCGGTCAGTTAGTGACATGTATCCAAAAGCAGATACATGTCATCATTTCAATGAGTCTAGTACTACTAGACATTGGACCTAAGCTTGACTCTTAAAAAATGGATTATGCTAATGGGTGTCTTTAGGGTAATGGTTAACAATCCATTTTAGGAAAGTTTTAACACCATTTTTATTGAAAATGAAAAAAACTATCAAAATATATATATATATATATATATTTTTTTTTTCCCATAAAAACTTTCTTTAAATAGATTGTCAACTATTGCCTATAAGAACATCCGTTAGCATTTCCCTAAAAAACGTACACCATCAATACTTCATTGACATACACGCCCAAATTTCTTGTCTTGTGATTGTGTGAGCTTTTTTGAATGTTTGTGTCAAGTTTGAATTTATATTTTGAAAAAAAGTATAAAAATATTATTTAATTAATATAACATTAAATATACTTTAACACATGTCCTTAGGAAATTTTAAGGAATAATAAATACTCAATTATTAGTTGTAATGCACATTTTTTGAAAAAGAAAATACACTTATCAATAATTCATTAACATACATGCCCAAATTTATTGTTGTCATGTGTGCGTTTTTGAATGATTGTGGATTTAAAAAAGAAAAAAAAAAAGAAAGAAAAGAATGATTGTGCAAATTTTAACTTTGTCTTTTGAAAAAATATAAAAATATTAAATAACTTTAACATGTGTCCTTAAGGCATTCTTACTACAACAAAGTTGGCTTTTTTCAAGGGTTATGCATTGTTGACCAATGGAGGAATTTAGCAGCTAAAGCAAAATGGAACATAAAAGAGGAAGATGCAGTACAAATGGTTATCAATAACCAGCATGGGCCCATCAAGGAAGCAAAATCCTTGAAAAATGTATAAAAAAAAAGCCTCGAGAAAAATTATTTTGAGATTCTAACCGACTCTTGATAACTTTTGAAACTTACACCGTCAAAAATGAAATTTCGATAGCCTTCGTGGCCCTCAAAACAAATGTTCTACCTTTTATTGAGGATTGCCAACCCTTGAAAAAATTATAAATAAACAAGGCTTGAAAGATTTAAAAGTACAACAATTGATAAATAAGATTATTTAAGGGTCTTCTGGCCCTCAAAATAATATTTTTATTTTTATTTTAAAAAAAAAAAACCACAATCATGCACAAGAACCACATATTACAAAATATTTATACCAAAACAAAAAATTATGTAACTAGGTCCAAACCTCGTTCAATGTACTATAACCACATACATCAAATGTCCAATGTACTACAACCAAATACATCAAAAGTCCACATTCTTCATGCCTCAAGGTCTCAAGGTAGTACCTACCATTAAAGAGGGAAACACCTAAAAACCAAGCAATTCTGCACAAATCCAATTCTATATTCTTAAGTTTAACAACATAATATGATAAAGAATTAAATTATCAATTTTTGAATGAATTGAGAACATAGATAGGATTCTTAAGCTATTGTCATATGTTAGTCAACATTGTATATATAAGCCAAACAAGTTTGATGAGTATAGACCAAAAAAAGATAATGAAAACACAAGCTGAACTTATCCAAAAAAGAAAATGAAAACACAAACTCTACTAAGTTTGGCAGATTCTCATCATATAGGAAGTAAACACAACCAAAAGTAAAGGGAAAGTAGCAATCAGAGAACAAAAGATAAAATAGAAAGAAGATGAAGAAAAAAACAATAGAACTAAAACTAGAACATTGTAAAGTTGTAATTTACAACTATATTTTTGTTGGCCTTAATTCTGAGCCAAATTTTATTGTAATTATGTTCAATCTTTTGTACCCTGTATTTCATGTGGGTTTTATTTGTAAGGGTTGTGTGTAAGAGAGAGAGAGTGTGTGAAGACTCAAGGCAAATTGAAGACTGAAGTGTTTTCGCGGGTAGCTTGCAAGTAAGCATCTCGCGAAGTGATGCATGTGCCATGTACATGACTGGAATGCGAAGAGTCAAGACAGGATGGAGACAACTACTTTTCACGAGTGTTTTGCGGGTAAGGCCTTCTCGCGAGACACCCGCGAAATATTCTATTTTGCTGAACTGTCATTTCTGATACACACTATCTGTACTCATACTATATATACCCCCATTACCCACATATGTTAAGGAGTGCTTCTGAAAGAAAACCCCTAGCCACAAACCTTGAGAGTTAGAGATTGTTATACCCACAATTCTCTACACAATTGCTTGTGAATTTTCCTCAACTCCTACCTCTCCATTTCCATACCATTGAGAGGTTGATAGCCCAAACACTTACCACACCCTTTCAGAGTGTTCAGTGAGGTTTTGGTGCTGTTGGGAAGTATTGGAAGAAGCCAGGTTTTGGCGGATGCAATCGGGTGTATTGCGGGATCCGGAGAGTTAGACAAGACACGGTTTCGAGAATCCTTGTTAGAGTAGGAGCTTGGAGGGCTTAGCTGCATCGAGTAGATTAGGCTTGGAGGGTCTCTTACTAACCCATGTATCCCAACTGATTGTTTAGTGGATCGATTACCGCTTGGAGGGCGGCAGAGAGGTTTTACGCAGAGTATTTCGGTTTCCTCTTCGATAACACATTGGCATGTTATCTTGTGTTTGCATCTTCTTCCATACTCTTTTAGCTTTCATATTTCTGCTGTGTTATATTGAATATGGCTTAGAGTAGTTTATTTGTTTGTCCGCTTGCATTTACTCTATTCCACACTTAATATAAGTTAGAGTAAAATCAATCGAGCCATAATCTTTAATTTGGGGGTCTAAACAGCTCTTGTGTTTTCAACACATTTTCGAGCTTTCAGTTGGTATCAGAGCGGGTACACTCGCTGTGGTTTTATTACCTGAGTGTGATCCTTGACCCTTTGTGATGGACTGATCACAATCACTCAGTGCCCCACCATTCTTTGATGGGAGTAACTATGCGTTTTGGAAGGTCCGTATGAGGGCTTTCTTGTGTGCTATAGATGAGTCAGTATGGGACTCTGTTGAGAATGGGTATGTTAAACCCACGACAGCCAAGTCCAAGTGGGACAAGGTAGCTCTTGCTTTGGCTAATGCAAACAGTAAGGCTATTAATGCTATATTTTGTGGTGTGTCCATTGATGAATTTCACAAGATATTACATGTAGAGACAACCAAGGAAGCTTGGACGATTTTTGAGACTACTTATGAGGGTACTAAGAAAGTCAAGGACACAAAGCTCCAGATGTTTACCACCAGATTTGAAGAGTTCAAGATGGGTGACGATGAGTCTTTTGATTCATTCTATGGGAAGCTCAATGAAATTGTAATTGCTAAGCTAAATCTCGGAGAGAAGATTGAGGATGCTAAGGTGGTGAGAAAGATTTTGAGGTCTTTACCGAAGAGCTTCCGAGCAAAAGTCACAGCTATAGAGGAAAGTAAAGATTTGGATGAGATCAAAATCCAAGAACTCATTGGGTCTCTCCAAACATATGAGTTAGGACTACGTTCTCATAAGTCGAGCAAATCTCTTGCTCTCAAAACCGTCACTGAGAGAATGGATGACTCCTCCGAAGAAGATGATGTGGAGAAGGAGGTAGCATTCCTTGCAAAGAACTTCCGAAAATTTCTGAAGATAAAGAACAATGGAAAGTCATTCAGCAAAGGAAAGTTTTCATCCTCCAAAGGTGATAGGAAGGAGTTCAAGAAGAAAGATGGGAAGGAGTTTCAATCCCTTCAAGGAATTGTGTGTTACGAATGCAATGGCCATGGACATCTCAAGAAGGAGTGTCCTAACTATTTGAGAGGGAAGGGTAAAGTGTTTGCCACTACCCTTAGTGATTCTGACAGCTTAAATTTAGACACAAAAGGAGAATGTGACAGTGAAGGAAATTATAGGGCCTTTATGGCTATTGTCTCCATTGATTCTAATAATGATTTGAGTAATTTGGTTGATGAACTGGATGATCTTTCTGAGGATGAGGAAATTGAAGAATAGGAAGATGAAGACGTGTGCCAAAATGAAAGGGAAATCAACCTACAAGAAGCATATGATTCTCTGCTGGAAGATTGTGGCAAATACGCCAAAGTTACAAATCTTGTTGTGAAAAAGATGAAAAAGGTTGAAGATGAGCATAGGTGTATACTTATGCAACACAAGGAAGCAAAGTGTGAAGTGGAACGACTCAAGGGAAAGTTGGTTGTAGCATACTCTAAGATCAAGTTTCTTGAACTTGAAATTATTCAAGCTAATGTCAAGGTTGAGCGCATCTCCACTAGGAAACTTGACAATGTGTTGTCATCTCAAAAACCTTCACATGATAAGACTGGTTTGGGCTATACCGGAGAAGGAAGTTCTAGCAGCGAACCCAAGAAGGAAGTAAGATTCGTTTCAGCCAAGAATGGAGAGAAACTCAAAGAAGTGAAGCCTGAGATTGAGACCCCTGCTGTAGTAAAGAGAACCATTGGTGCAAGACCAAAGGAAAGAGGGAAGTCATTACCCAAAAATCAAAGGGGGCCTTAAGTAAAGCATCTATGTCATCATTGTGGCGCACAAGGGCATATCAAGCCTAACTGTTTCAAGCTTCATGCACTCAAGAAGGCTGACTCTATGTGTGGCCAAGAAATTTCAAAGAGAGGACCAAAGGGAGCACAAGCTAAGGGAGCACAAGCTAAGGGAGATAGTGAAGGACATCTCATTGGAGACGTTATGGAAATGCTAAAGAACATATCACTATGCCTTGCTAGCTTCCCTTTGAGGTTTGAAAGTTATGTTGGTCGTACCCCTCCATCTAAGGCTTTCACCTAAAACACTTGTAAAGTGTGGGTGCAGAAGGGTACCTATGCATGATCACCCTCTATACCCATGTATTAATACTTCCAATGTTTAGGGTCATAGGTTCATGCATCATGACATGCATAATTCAATTTGTGTCTATTGCTTCTGGTTTATAGCATGTTTTTTTTACAAGTTTTGTTTTGTACTTGTTGTTTTGTTGATCTTACTTTACTTGTTCTGTTTTTTAGTGTGTTCAAAAATTCAAAAACCCATAAAAATTGGAAAATCTCCAAAAAGTTTGATCGCTTGTGTTGTGTATATCACATATGAGTTTGGCCTAGTACTTTCGTACTTATGGCGTAGTGCATTTACGAGCCTAGCTGGTTATGTATGCACATATATCTGTGTGGGAGAAATCTTGAAAACTATGTGTGATTGTTGTAAATAAATCTTCAAACTTGTCATGAATGATTGGTCAATAATCTTGATGATCTTGATACTTGTATAGACTTGTGCCTATATCTCTTCCCACTTTATTTTTATGTTTTTGCTTAAAGAGCTTAACAAATGTAAATCTTAAAATAAAAAGAGATAATGAGCTGCAAAAACCATCGCACATACTAGTATTTGACTAGGAAAAAGGGAAAGCGATTTTTTATTGAAATTGTATGGTGCTCAAAAAGCCAAAGGCTAACACTCAATATTGAAATATAAAAAATTTCAAGCACCGACCTCAAAATGAGATGTATTGTTCAAAAAATGATCAAATGTTATGTTTTGTGCAGAAACCAAATGAAAAGTTTCTAAGATTTGTAATCATTTTCCTGTGGGAGGTCATATATGCTCATTTTTATAATTGAGATAGTCCACTTGACTTAGTACCAGTTATGTATGACCTGATTGAATTGATCATTGAAGCTTCACTCTGGTCTAAGGACTATTCCACATTTGATACTCACCCAAACACACAAGTTTAGTTCAACTAATGCTTATCTAATTTGTGTAATTATACATGTTCAAATGTGATGTGTATGCTCAATTACTTGCCGATCAAACCCAAAAAGATTTTTGACTATTTTATATGTTTTTGAAAGTGATTTTATACTTTCGTGTTTTAAGTTTTTGTTCAAAATGCATTTTTGTGTTGCTCTTAAAAAACTTGTTTAGAGGCATTTTCGCGAGAAGCTCGCGACTAAGAGCTTCCCGCGAAAAGAGTTTAAGGGAATTCTAAAAATCTCATTTTCATACAGAGAGTATTGAGACTGTCTCGCGACTATTTTGCGACCAAGCACTTCCCGCGAAATGTTTTTTAGGCAAAAACTGGAAAACACAAGTTTCATATAGAGACTATCATGATTATCTTGCGACTGTTTCGTGACTAAAAGTTTCTCGCGAAAGTTTCTATGCTTTAGTGGTGTTTTTCGCGACTAATTTCGCAACTATCTAACCCGCGAAAAACGCGTGTTTTCAGTTTTATAAGGTTGATGTGACAGTTTATTTATTTATTTATTTTTAAACACTTTCTATTTCCCTCGTACTGCCTCTCTCAATCCAAATTTGTTTTCTCTCAAAACCCCATCATTTTCAAGCTTGATTTTTGCAAATCAACTTAAAGGTATGTTTTCTTAACATTCTTTTCATTGTTTGTCTAAGATTATGCAAAAATTAAGTTAGGGTTCTAAAATTGGGGATTTTTTGAAAAAGGGGTTGGGAACTTTGATTTTAAGCAAAAAAATTTCAAAATTTTGATTGGGCTGTTTCCCATTTGATCTGTGTGTATCTATGTTGGCCCCTTGTGGCATTTTAAACTTGTATTGAGGCATATTTCTAAGTGTTCATGCATTGTCCATTCATGTAGTGCAGTGTTGCATGCCAAGTGTTTGTTAAAATGTTTAAGTGACATTTTTGTATTGATTTGGACTCAAATGAGTTTCAACTTTTGGGAATACCCTTGATTGAACTTGGTTACCATATTTTGATCATTGGGTGTGTGTTTTACACACTTTGCCCAATTTGTGCCTAATAATGCCATGCCATGCACTGATAACGCCTTAAAATGTATACTTGTTATATATTTATATGGGCGTTATCTCCTTATTATTATGCTTAATTTGCATAATTAAGCCATAATTTGCATTAGTCCCTATTATTTATCTTTACATAATTTCTTGAATAAAATGCTATTCATTGTGTGTAATTTTCTACTTTCAGAAAATTATGTGAGAAAGATGAGTTTACAGGAATTTGTGAGAGAATGGAGGCCAAACTAGAATTAAAGTAGAGCTAAAGGACCATGCTTAAATGTCTAAGGAGGTGCAGCTGGAGTGCTTGGATCGCCTACCATGATTGGAAGCTTCAAATAAGGAAAGAAATCAAAGAAGCAGAATCTGAAAAGGAAAAATCTGATTTGAGCACTGATCAGTATTTTGGGCGTATCTCTCTCCTAAAAAATCCAATTGACACAAGGCTAGATGGGTTGAAACCATGACTTAAATATCTACAACTTTCCAGTTTTGAGTTTTTCGAAATTCTCAATTTTTGAAGGCCGAAATTAACTCACAAGTTACTGCTGTAAACCTAGACGGAAATTAAAATAGTAAATGTTTTATTTTCTTTGGACACTTAGACATTAGGGTTTTGAAGGAGGTTGGGCAGAACGAATTTTGGCAGAGAAAACCTTGTATTTTTCTTTCTCTAATGGCAGCCTAAACTCTTTGCTAGGGCTAGGGGTTATGTTTCTTCTATACGGTATGAATATTCAATGTGATTCTTTCTAGGATTTTATCAATAACATATTTGATTGTTCAATTAGATTTCTTTTGATGTATTAGTTCTTCCATGTTTTCAATAAGTTCAATCATGTTTTTCTTATTGTTTAGATGAATTTCTAATAGTTTCAAATAGAAATCAGGTTTTAAAGTGAATGAGTTTTTCTGAAAACTTTTCTAATCGCATTATTAATCGAGGTTATCATGCGTTCTTGAATTGTCACAGTTCAACCGAATCATAAGTTTATAATTGTATAAGAACAATCAATTATGAAATAGATATTTTCTTAGATCACAAAGAATTTCATATCGATATAGGGAAACACCTCGATGCCCTAGTATTTACATTATTGATTTAAATCAGTTTTTATTATTATTCTTGTTAACAATCACCAAGCAAAAATATTTTTCTTCTTCATCCAAATTGTTATTTAATTATATTGTCTTTAAATTTACCCTGCTCCTTGTGGTTCGACCTCGGTACTCCGAGAATTATATTGCTACGATCTCCTGCACTTGGGAGTGAGCAAGTATGCACCACCGAGGCACACACTAGGCACTCATCATGCATCACCTCATGCACACACATGCACAGTTTCTAATTTCTTGCATTGTGGTAATGTTTACATGTTTTAGCACTTAAAGCATGTTGTTTTAACTTTGTTATGTTCTGTTTTAAGTTTTTATACTTATGTTTTGGACTAACTTGAATCTAATCAAGTTTGTGCTCTGTTTTTGTGTTTGTGCACATGTTTCCTTTCTTCATTCTCTGTATACATGTGCAGAATGTCTCCCACCAAGCATTCAGCATCCAAGAAATCCTCCAAGCGTGCTCGCACGGATTCTGACAACTTCAAGTCTGTATAACGACTGCTACAGGCAAGCCACGATAATTATGGAAAGGGTTGTTAAATTGGATACCCTTGAGGACACTTGCATACCTGAAGTGTTCGAGGAAAGGATGTGGATGAAGCTGCTAAATCTGAATGGAGCTGTGTACTCGGAAATCATTAAAGAATTCTTCTCGAATGCTAGTGTGGAAGGAGATCATATAAATTGCTAGGTGAGACACAAAGAGTTTGTTATCACAAGGGAAAGCATACAAGAGTTCTTGGAAGTTCGTCCTCCTTCATAGCCAATCACAGTGCAATATGATGATCGCTTGGAATCTTTAGAGGAGATGGTGACCATTCTTGGTGGTACACTTAAGAAGTCCTCCATGAACACAATTCCGTTCAATCTGGAGATGAGGACTCTAGCTTATGTGATGATCCACAATTTGTATCCGGTCACCAACCTGACGACATTGTCTGCTCCAAGGACAATTTTCTTATACGATCTCTTCACTCATAAGGAGATCGACATTTGTGGACACATCTTCCACCTCCTGACCAAGAGCATCACTAAAAGGAACTCAAGGATGATCATGCCATTCCCTACTCTAATTATGGGCCTCATTGCAAAGGTGAGGCTCAAACTTCCGAGTGGTCTCACCATGGAACATAGAGATTACCTTATTGGAGCACACACGGTGACTCATAGCACAACTTACATCAGAGAATCCAAAATCGGTGTGCCTCAAATACCAAGGGATCGAGTTGAGGAAGGGGGTGGAGATACAGAGGAGGAGATTGAGAGATTCACCTCTGCACCAGAGAGTTCTGCTCAGCCATTCTCTCAAGCACAGGCACGGGGACCCGATAGACTTGATCGCCTCATTGATAGAGTAGACCAGATGTTTAGCATGCTTGACTCTCATATGCATCACACCGCAGACCAGTTTGCATACATCCAGGGTCAGATTACCGCATTATCCTCACAGATTGATGACATGTTGATGGCATAAGGATCTGATTTAGAGTCAGATCAGTTCTAACCTCTTTGGTCATTCCAGTCAAAAAGGGGAAGAAAATTTTGAGAGGGAGCTTGCACAGTTGAGGGGGAGCATAGCTTAGACCATAAATTTTGGTTCATTTCAGGCGGTTTAGCATTATTTTTGTTTAGTTTAAACTGTCTTAGTTTTTATAACTGTTGGATAGTTGTTTTATTGCTTTCTTTTAAAGCTTAAGTACTTTGAATTTATATTTTAGTTTAATATTCAGTACGTGTGTTTACTTCATTGCTTTGTAGCAATTTTTGTACTTTTAAGATATTGCTAATATGTCTTAAGTACTTCACACTTGTACCCTAGTAGGATCTTGTATCCTAGATGCAAATACTTCGTGTATTTTGCATTGGTTGTGTGTTGGACATGCAATTGATCATTGTGATTGGTCTTTATTGCTTTGCATGTCCGAATGAGCATTTACTAGTTAAATGTTCATTGAAGTCATTATTTAATGATTGACCTTGTTTGATCAAGATAAGCTTACATGCTTTATAGTGTTTACAAACTTGATCGCACTTTACTTACTCATGTACGTACAATGTATTCAACTTGTCATAAGCTTAATGAAAGTTTTGTTTGTATGCAAGTGTTTCAAGTTACAGGTATATACATGCAAGTACTTCACAACTTCTAGATTAGGTGTGAGTGAGTTTTGCCACTATTCCCAAACTCACATTTAAGTCTAGAGTCTGTTTTAGGGGTTTTGTCACGGAATAACTAAAGGGGGAGATTATAAAGTTGTAATTTACAACTATGTTTTTGTTGGCTTTAATTTCATGCCAAATTTGATTGTAATTATGTTCAATCTTTTGCACCCTGTATTTCATGTGGGTTTTATTTGTAAGGGTTGTGTGTGAGAGAGAGAGTGTGTGAAGACTCAAGGCAAATTGAAGACTGAAGTGTTTTCGCGGGTAGCTCGCAAGTAAGCATCTCGTAAAGTGATGCATGTGCCCTACACATGATTGGAATGCGAAGAGCCAAAACAGGATGGAGACAACTGGTTTTCACGAGTGTTTCGTGGGTAAGGCGTTCTCGCGAGACACCCGCGAAACATTCTGTTTTGCTGAATTGTCATTTCTGATACACATTATCTGTATTCACACTATATATACCCCCATTACCCACATATGTTGAGAAGTGCTTCTGAGAAAAAATCCTAGCCACAAACCTTGAGAGTTAGAGATTGTTATACCCATAATTCGCATTTACTCTATTCTGCACTTAATATAAGTTAGAGTAAAATTAATCGAGCCGTAATCTTTAATTTGAGGGTCTAAACAGCTTTTGTGTTTTCAATACATTTTCGAGCTTTCAAACCTAAACATAGATCACAAAAGAATATTCCGAAAACATATTTCCATTGTCTAAGAAAGTAGCCTCAACATCATCTCTAGTCTTTGCAAAGTAGTTATTGCATTTCTTACACGGACAAAAAATTGTATCCCCCATTGCTGTATGCTCAAATGCAAAATCAAGGAAGTTTTTAATTCCTTGTCTATATTTAGGAAGGGCTCTATTCCTAAGCTTTATCCAACTCCGTTCCATCTAAATTTGAATTAAAAATTAAAAAAATCTTCAATGAGGGACACACCTTAAGCTATACTCAACTGGAAAAGAGAACTAAAACCAACGAAAAAGTCTGCATAAAAAAATGTTTCAACATTAGAGTTTGAGACATTATATAAGACAATAGATAGATGATAGATCTTTTATATATTTATATATATATATATATATATATATAATTCCTATTGCAATATATGAATAAATATTCCTTTTTACAATAGAGATAGACCATAAAGGAAAACAAGAATTAAGAAAAAGTAAATGATAAGAATAAGTTTTCCAAAAAAACTAAGATATAAATGATAAGAATAAGTTTTCCAAAAAAACTAAGATATATTATAGAATTATGTAATATTACAAAGCTGCAGAGAATAATGAAGAATTTTTAATATAATAAGTTCTTATTTCCTAAATTAAGTAAATACATCAATAGGAGCAAAATTTTCTCTTGGTTTTTCAAGTAAGATGTATAACTACAAAGAACAGCAAGGGCTGAAATTTCAAACAAAAGAACCACAACCAAATTCAGGGGACTTGATAAAAAATAACTTCAAAAAAAAAATTATATATATATATATATATATATATATATATATACTCACTACAAAAAAACTGGTTCTATAGCTATTTTTTTTCCCACTAGTTTTGAAAACTATCACTATAGGATACCTAATACAGTGCTTTTAGAAACTGCCACAATAAGTTGACCTATTACGGCTATGGCAGTTTAAAGCCGGCGCATTTTAAACTACCACTATAGATACCCTACTACAGCACTTTAAGAAATTGCCACAACAGGTTGAGCTATTATGATAGTTTCCAACCGCCACCAAAGGGGTAAAGATCTAATGCTTCAAAGCATAGGTTGGGGAGTAAGGTGATTAATTCTTCCCTCCCCTGTACATGCAAATATACATGCATGTATAGGTAAAGAAAGGAAATCTCAAACAAGATATGATAAATATAACAAAAATTGTAAGAGGGAACAAAAAGACAAAATAGTTATGACGAAGCAATTATTCAAAATCAAGGTGGAATAAAGAATTCACAGGACTGAGACAAAAACATCAGCAAATACTAAAATAATGACTAATGTTCAACGTGAGCAAAATGCTGCCGAGCAATACATGAACTTGTGGATTGAATTGCAAGATGTGTCCTTGCAATTTCCCAAAGCTTTACAGGCAATAACTTTGATTGTCTTATAGTAGAATGGTTAAAATTATCTGCTTAATAAAAATTTAAAGAGTAGGTGAAAAATGTCATACACGGTAAGAATATGGTAAAACTTGATGAAGAAAAGGTGAGAGACGAAGCCAAAGCTATAATTACAAAAGCAGAAGATAACTAAAAGGAAAGGATTCATTTGAACATTTCTTATTGCTATGCCCTTTTGCCAGCGCAATTTGGTGGGGTTTTGAGCTTAATTTAAGAATAGAACAAGTGCAGCAAAGCTTACTGCAGAAGAGTTATACTATATTTAACTTATTTTGTCCCTATATATATATAGTGTATTTTCATGAATGTTGCGTAAGATGTGTCCTTAAGGCATTCTTAATTTAACAGAAACTTAAAGGAAATTAAAAATCGTAGTGGACAAAAAGTCATTAAATTTTTTCACCCTCTACCATTGTCTTTTCTCTCTCTCTCTCTCTCATCTTGGACCCCATGAACTCCTCCAATGGACAAACATGACTTAGTCCCAAATAGAAGCTCCTCCCATAACCCAAAAAAAAAAAAAAAAAAAGACATGGAATTGGCTTTTTTAATTTCTTAAATTTACTTTACTTTTCCTAGCCTTCTACAATCTTGTAATCCGTCAGGTGGTTCACAAATAAACAATTGGCCTTCAAACTTTTGCCAAATGATTCTAAATAATCATTGTACATGTAACCAGTTAGAACGTAATTTGCTTCTTCATCACGATGGTTATAACCATTGTGGACCATCTTGTATGCCTAAATTCCGTCCTTCATATTTCCAGACAGACTGACTGCCTTTAAGAAATTGACTGTTCCTTTACATGCTCTTTTGGGTCTTCAATAAACGCCACTTTATAGGAAAATTAGAGTAAATTTAAGAAACAAGGAATTAGGTACTGGTGTTCAGGTTTTTAGGCTGAAAAGGTTAAGGTGTTATCTAGTTCTCACAAGAACACCATTACAATGTATATATGGAACCTTTGAACACCTTTTTTTTTTTTTTTTTTTTTTTTGGGTTATGAGAGGAAGAGCTTCTACTTGGGACTGTGAGTTATGTGTGTCCATTGGTGGAGTTGATGGAGGTCTAGAGAGAGAGAGAGAGAGAGAGAGAGAGTTTAATGACTTTTTGTTTATTTTTAGAAAGAGAATTTAATGACTTAATGACATGACACTAGTCTTTTTTTAACCATTAGATCTAATGAAAATCAATGGTTTAAAAAAGATGTAACTTGAATCCATCTCATATATATATATATATATATATAAATTTTTTTCCATGTCAAGGGGTTCAAACCCCCCTAAGTTGATTGTGGCACTGCTATTGGATAAGCCGAAGTATATTATGACTTTATGAGGTTATCACATTTCTTCTCATTACTGTATGAGACTATGATCTAAGGGTGTTCACGGTGTGGTTTTAGGCCATATTTAGCACCGCATTGCACTTTAATAAATTGGTCATAGTGCGGGGCAATGCAGTTTGGCCAGTTTTCATATATATTACAACTATATACTACATATATAATATATATTTAATATAAAATAACACACACACATATGGGTGCAGTGTGGCGCTCTTAACTTTGAACCCTAAATTGTACTACACTGCACCACACATTTTTTCACCTCTACTTGTTGTGCGATATAGTTACTCCTTTTGTGGGTGATTTTGGTCGGTTTTGTGTAGTTCAAGCAATTTCGTGAACACCCCTAATCACATCCCCTCTCAATAATGAATGAATAAAAGTCATGAAAGAAGAGATAGGGTATATGAAGACTAATCCAGTCTAGAATTTCGTTGATCTTCCAAAGGACACAAAACCATTGCAAACAAATGGTTTTAAAGGTAAGACTGAGGTGGAGGGTTCAATTGAGAGATATAAGGCACACCTTGTGACAAAAGGTATTGACTACAATGAAACTCTCTCTCCAATAGTGAGATTTTCCTTGATTACTGTTGTCATTGCCGTGTATTTGGATTTTAGAATTATCCAATTGGATGTCAAAATTGCCTTCATGGCCAAAGGACAGGAGCATAAAGTTTTATGTTTAAACGATCTATTTAAACAATTATTTGAGCAATGGTATCTATGATTACATTGAGCTATGATTTCTAGTAGGTTATTTAAACACTCATTTGAGCAACGGTATCTAGGATTCCATTGAGGTATTATTTCTAATAGGTTTACAATGATCAAAGAAGAACATTGACAGTAAAATGACATCGACATTATTGTCAGCACTAAATGGTAAGTGTCCTCTGCTTTTGAGACAACGGATATAGGTGAAGCAAATTATATTCTTGGAGATTTGAGAGGTCTTTCAAAGAAAATTCTTAGTTTGTCTCAACAGACTTACATTAAGAAGATTTTAAAACGTCTCAAAAATGCATAACTGCAAACCCATTAACACTCATGTTTATAAAGGCAAAACCTTAAACCTAGAAATGTGTCCCAAAACTAAAGAAAAAAAAAAGGTAAGAGATGGGTGTTAAATATTCTAGTGTTGTGGGTAGTCTAATATGCGCTATGATGTGTACTAAACTCGATCTCGATGTATATTATTATCTTTGGATTTGCCAATAGTTTTCTATCAAATCCCAAACTTGCTCATTGGAAATTGATCAAACAGTATACACTGATACCTCAAAGGAATAGTAGTTGACACACTTGGTTATCAAATGGAGATTTGTGCTTATTTGGTTATAGTGATATTCGAGTAGTGATCTAGCTAAGCATAAATCCACAATATTGAGGTAAGCATTTTTGCTCTGTAAAGGAGCAATTTGTTAGATTAGTACAGAGCAACCATGGATTGATCTATCTACTTAGGAGGCAACTTGGTTGAGGAAATTCTTTTAGCAATTACATATGGTCACATATGCTGATAATCTTGTGACCATATATTGTGGTAGTATGACAGCTGTTGTCTATACTAAGGATCCCAAATATCATTGAATTACCAAATACATAGATATCATATTATCACTACATACAAGATATGGTCGTTAAGTAGACCTCAAATATATCACTACGAGGTTTTAGTCTAGTAGATTCTCTGACAAAGCCTAAATTTCTAGATACTTATGTGTCTCATGTTAAGAGTTTGGGATTATGTAGACCATTATAGTATTATTGACCACTAATATTGGATGTATTTGAATTGGAATTAATACATGTGATTTTCTTTTTTCATTCATGTTGTGACATTGTATTAATCACACTTTACAAGCGCACACATTCACCAGGTTTTTGGATTTATGGTGTATCAGTGTGTAAAGTTTAGAGATAATCTTTGTGATTTCTAGCACCAATCACTCAATCCATGGCTCACAAGGGTAAATGGGAGTGTTGGATTTGATCTCCTCTCAATGTGTAAGGTAATTTGGAGAGGGTGAAGGTATGAAAGTTACTCTGAGTTTCTCTACAATGGAATGGGTAATCTCTCCTCTCTACTTTGAATTAGGGTGAGATTTCATGGCTTCATGAGACAATAAAGATGTGCAATTGGATTTGAGAACAACGAAGAAAAAGGCTAACAAGTTTTTCTCAAGTGCCACCTCACTCGATCGAATTTCAAGCGAAACATTCTACCTAACTAATTTTTGAAATCTATTAAACTCGCTCAAAATTTGCCTGACAATAAGATTTTGTTTGAGCGAGGTACATATTGTTGCACTACCAACTTTAACTCTTGATCCTCTTGTATCAATGCAATTACAACTCAAATGAAGTTCAATACATGAAAATTTTGTAAATTACTAAGAAAATATCTGACATGAAATTAGCTAACACTAATAGACCTAATAGTAATCCATGAGCCCACTAGTTGCCACATTTTCATTTTCCTTTGGATCCAATAAGAACAACTTGAAAGGAAATTTGAATTCTACTTTTATGTAAGGAAGTCAATACCATACCAGAGATTGTACCGGTTTGGCCATTGATACGATATATTTCGGATACTGGTCAATACCGGTGTACCGTTTCGGGTTTACTACTATTTTTTATATTTATAAATAATATATATATATATATATATGTGTGTGTGTGTGTGTGTGTGTGTGTATTATAATAAATATAAAAGTTTACCATCAAACATTTCCTCAATTCAGAACTAATTATTCATAGTTTTAGACTTTAGTATCAATTAAAAAAAATAAAATAAAAAACTTTTTTTTGTACTAGCCGGTATTGCCCGAAATTGGCTGGTATGGCCGGTACGGCCTGTATTTAAACCAGTACGAAATGTTGATGTTTCGATACCGATATGTAGGGGTGTCCAGGAGACCCGGTGACCCACTCAACCCGGCCAACTCGCCCGATTCCGACCCGCCACCACCCGATCCGACGACTCCGGCGGTCGGACGCGGGTTCCGAACTGTCAAACCCGACCCCCGGCGGGTCGGTTGGCGGTTTTGCATTTCAAAACCCGTGAAACTCGACCCGAACCGATACCTTTAACGTTTCCGGCGAAATAATACGCAATCCAAACCAATCTCCGATACCTTTAAACGTTTCCGGCGAAATATTAAGCAACCCAGACCAAATCTCCAATACCTTTAACGTTTCCGACGAAATATTCAGCATACCAGATCAAATACGACGAGATCTCGACGTTATCTGACGAAATCTAGGCCAGATCTCGACGGATCCGGCCAGATCTCGTCGGATCCGGCCAGATCTCGCCGAATCGGCCAGATTTCGACCTCGGCGATGAAACCCGAAACCGACCCAATACAATCCGAAACCAACAAGACCCGAACCGAAAAATCCGGCCAGTCGTCCGGGTTGGTTTCGGGTCATATTTTAATCCACCCGACTAAGTCGGATCGGTTCCGGGTTGGGCACAAACCCGACCCCGCCCGACTCATGGACACCCCTACCGATATGCATATCGGTACGGTATTGACTACCTTGCTTTTATAAGATTTTCAAAGTTTTAGAAAAGTAAGAATTTCATGAGACTGTCTCATGGAAGGTTCTTCACACATTTGATGAGTCCCACACCATTTGTGGGACTTACATATCATGTGAAAAGCATTCTATAATGCGGTCTCATAAAATAATTTTTTGAAAAGCATTCTATAATGCAGTCTCATAAAATAATTTTTTCTACTCAGTGCAAAAGAAGAGAATGAATTAAAAACAATTTATTGAATCAACAAAGTGTATCTTCTTCACATAACATTCATCACTTGTGAAACTCATATATTATGAATGTAAAAGTGGCCGTGTAAGACGGTCTCATAAAATAATTTTTTCTGCTTCAGCTGAAACAGGGAATGAATAAATACTCGCATTGGATGGATAACGATTAGGCTAAAAAAATGACAACCCTTTTATTAGATCCTGATTACACAACAAGGCAGCCCTCACCAGTCAGTCACCATCTTCATGTACTGCCAAAGTAGGTGATGGTGAAGATTGACACCAAAAGACTTCTTCACTGATTAATGACCTCATCAGCTTACTATAATAATAACAAAGAGGTAGCTAGGTAATAATTAAGTATAGACCATAGACACCTCCCCAAATGCTGAGACACTGTAGCCAAAAGGCATCATATGAAAGCTGAAACCTGGCTCTAAAGCCCTCAGCAGAGCTTCTAAGGATGCCACAAGTACAACATTCCTAACACCAGCCTCAATCAAATTAACGCAGCACTCATGCAAAGACAAAACAATGTAACCAACTACTGTAACCTCTCCCACAAATTTCTCTGTAAATAGTATTAAGAAAAAAGGAAGCTAGGACCAGTCAATGAAAGAGGGACCCACAAGTGATTATTAAGGTTTGCTTTTCTTCTTGATGTTCTACTAATAATAATAATAATAAGTTCTTTTGTAAAAAAGCAACTGTGAGAGAGAGAGAGAGAGAGAGAGAGAGAGAGAGGGAGCTGGAGGGAGACTTATTATTAAGGAGCATGGGATGGCAGGCTTTTCGGCTGAGGAGACGATGCAAAGTTCAAAGTTCAAGTGGGGTTTTGAAAGAGAAGCGAGCAAGGCTGTACATCATCCGCCGCTGCATCTTGATGCTCATTTGCTGGAGAGACCATAAAGATAAGTGATTTTTGCGTGGCTAGATTGATGTTGATGTTTCTGCTTTCGCAATCATATTTAGTTGTAAACGGGAAAAAATATGTGTCGCAAGCCTTAGTATACAGCTGCTGCTGCGACGTTCAGACTTTGCCGGTTTATTTTTATCTGCAAAGTGAGTTTTACTTGTGACACTTAAATGTATGTGGGCTTTCATTTCCCTTTTTCCACTTGTTTTCACTTTTCAGTCGTAGATGACACTTTTTTTGTAGTTACGCTGTTAAAGCAATCATCTGTTGACTGTTGTATAACAAAAGCCCGTACATACATTTGCTTCAGTTTAAAATCAGTGGTAAAATCTTCCACAGCCCATTGTTTTCTACTGGTATGGAAAACATTTTTATTGGCATATGCAATGCTTATTTATCAGATTGTCTTCAGTTCTTCAGAGAATCAGACATTACAAAGTTAGGGCTCTAGGTAACGAGTAGGATGGAGCAATAGCTTTTACAAGAAACATTGACAGAATATGAAAATATTTTATTAATTTTGTCAGATGTTGCACTTGCAGCTAAGACCTTTGGTTAAATTTGAATAACTCGAGATCACCATGACAAGCCACTAAGCCTAACAAATTACCATTTTAATGTCAAGATTTCAATCCACATTTGTATCCACCACTTTTTGCCTACCAACTCTTGACATTATTTTTTAACAAATTATCATTTTAATGTCAAGATTTCAATCCACATTTGTTTCCACCACTTTTTGCCAACCAACTCCTGACTTTTTTTTTTAACAATGTACGGAATCTTTCTAAAGAAGAACTCTTTAGACTCGCCTCTACCAGTAAAATCTATGGACAATTGACACCACCTGCCAAAACTAATTGTCAAGTAATTTAGGGGCATTCATGTTCAACGGGTTAAGTAAGTTGTGCTCATGCATAGAAAACCATTTTTCTGTGTGTGTTGTGCTATGGCGGAGTTTTAGAGGGGAAATAAATCCCCCGTGTGTGACTGTAAACAGAGAAGGGCCTCAGAAATTGACTAAATATCACATGAAACTCAAGCCACATCATACTAGAAAAATGCTTCAATTCTGATATATTCTTTGTCAATTCTCCAAAGAAAGCATATATTCTTCATCCCCAATACAGATGGAAAGTAGGTTCCATATTCCTCTGTGTATACCCAGAATCCACCATACTGCAGAACCCTACGTAAATATCCATATAATATGTTAATGAAAAAATTCCTCTCAGGACTGAGGAGAAAAGCTCCCTTCCAGAGAAACTTTTCTTCCTCTTAATGCCACTACAGATTCTGGCTACGTTACACTGCACATAAACTGATCAAGACAGTGATAATCATTTCAAGTCTACAGAGTGACATGCATTGGATGCTCCATCCATGAAATATGTCAATGTTTGAGCTCAATGCCACATGAGCAAAATGTCCACATTACATATATATTTCTACTTGTAATGACTCTTGTGACTCTTAAGATTCAACACTTTAGCTCAATACATAAATAAAAATGGTAAAACTTAGGTTCATTTCCTTAGGTGTTGTGCATTAGGTTCCCCAATTAAAATCAAACACATGGCCATTGATTGATACAATATAAACATTGTTATCTTTCTCAAGGAAAATTAAATTCAATAGAGCTGTGTTTGAATTTAATGGGGGAACCTAATGTACAACACCTAAGGAAATGTACTTAAGTTTTGTAATGGCCAGGAAAAGCAACAATACCAGAAGTCTCATTGCTTTAGGGACCAGATAAGAGAAAAGAGGTAAAATCAAAACCAACCTAACTACAAGAGTACATGACCTGTTAGTTTCTTAACTTTCTTTCTCTGTTTTCCCATTTGAAGAGGATAAAAAGGTCAAAAGCTTTCTAGCCCAGCCATATTGCATAAGTAGAAGTAAATCATCATCTACTTCCATCTTTTTTTATTGGTAAAAAACACACGCACCCGATGAGCCTTAAACCCACGACCTCACCCTCCACTTAGCAATTATAAGGGAAGGAGGTGACTAGCTCAATTGGCAAGTCATCATTGGCTTCCAATAATTCCATGGATCCATATATCAACATTAAAATGGCATATGTATGCATATATTCATAAGTTCATTTACGTTACAGTTATGGATTCAGGTTTTGACCAGGTTAAAAGCAGTACAATACACAAAACTCAATTACTTATAAGGGGAGCAGGTGCCTAGCTCAATTGGCAAGTCATCACTGACTTCCATGGACCAGGTCAAAAGCAGTACAATACACAAAACTCAATTACTTATAAGGGAAGGAAGTGCCTAGCACAATTGGCAAGTCATCATTGACTTCCAATAATTTAATGGATCCATATATCAACATTAAAATGGCAGATGTATGCATATATTCATAAGTTCATTTACATTATCGTTATGGATTCATGGAATTATTGGAAAATATGTGGTGGAACACCATTCTGATTGCAGCCGAACAGAGCATGTTCAAGATATATACCATGGAAAACAAAGCTAAAAATGGGACATATAAAATGACGGATTCTTTTTTTGAATACAAGTTTTGGCCCTAAGGACCTACACTTCATAAGATGCGATCCAAGGTTGATTGTGCTACCCCTCGAGGTTCAATGACAGGGAACAAATGCAATTGGAGAAGTTCACTCACCATGGTAACCAAAAGGAGAAGGGAAAGCCAATTACAATACATAATCAAATGTTCAAAGGTATTATTCAGTCACGCATTCCCCATAAAGAACCAAATATCTAATGCAAGACTCTCAACCTTTGAAGAATAACTAGGACCCAAAACATAGGTGCCAACACAAATGCCATAGAATTGCAAATTTCCCCCAAAAAGAAGCAACAGAAAGGAGAACACCGGTAGATTCTAAACCCAGCATCAGAAGCAAATTGCATTTTATTAGTAACAAAAAGATTTTAATTCCTCTGAGTAAGGAAACACACAGAAAAAAGAACAAACCATTCACATAAAATTAGCTTACAAGAATTACAGAACTAAACTAAAAATTATGCAGCTCAACATTACAAAATCCACAAACCCCAATGGAGAAAAATAAAATCCACAATCAAACAAAGGAATTCAAGTCATAATCCAACTCACATAGATTGAGTCAACCCACAATTCGTAAGATCTCAAAATTCCCAATCCAATTCGACAGAAATTATCAATCAATCATCGCACCAAATCGAAACCCCATATATATATTTTTGTTTTTTTTTTCCTATAATAGAAGCGTGCGTACGCATAAGTACAATCCATATTGAAAGAGAAGAAATGAAACACAGTGAAGGGAATTGAAATTGGTTTTTTTTTTTTTTTTTTTAAAGTAGCAGAAAGAAACAATGAACAAACCCCTATATGTATAGAGAGAATCGTGTGCGTGGGAGCTAATTGGAAACGGCGGCGACGACAGGGTTGGGTTTAGGATTGGGGTTGTGGCTGTGGCTGTCGTTGGAGAAGATGAGAGGGAGATCGTGGGACTCGTCGGCGCCGTCGCTGTCGTCGAGATCGGTGGTGCTGAGGTTGATGCAGGAACAGCGTTCCAAGGAGGCGAAGAAGGCGGAGGCCACGTTGGACCCCACCCAGTTCGCCACCCTGTCCAGCTTGTCGCACGTTATCATGCTCCAGTTGTTGTTGTTGTTGTTGTTGCTGCTGCTGCTGCTATTGCTATTGTTTTCGTTGTTGTTCTCTTTCTCCATTATTCTTTTGCTTTTGCTTTTTGCTTTTTGCTTTTTCTTTTTCTTCCTTGCGAATTTGTCAGAGGCTGAGAGAGAGAAAGAGAGAGTAGAATCTTTGTGAGAATCGATGTGTTGTTTTTTGCAAAATGTAACCGACCAATGCCTTTTTTTGTTTTGTTTTATCAGTGACCGGAAGCTGCAAATATATATAGTTTTTTCTTTTTTCTTTTTTTGAATTGGTCAAATTACTAATTTGGCTATCAATTATTGGACAAAGTTCAATTTTGATCGCAATTGTTACTTTTATGAATTTAATGGTCACTCAACCTTTGAAATCAAGTAGATATCTCAATATTTCTCAAAAAAAGTAGTTTCAATAGTTTAGCAAAAAAAAAAAGAAGAAAAAAAAGTAGATATTTCAATAACGTAGTCGTCTCTCCTTTAATAGCAGAATTATTGTTCAAATTTTTTCTCTATAATTATTGGAATTTTGATCACAATTGTTAATTTTGTGAATTTAATAGTCACTCCATTTTTAAAATTAAGTAGATATCATTATGTCAAAAGATTTGTAATTCAATAATGTAGCCGACTCTCTCTCAAAAAAAATAAAAATAAAAATAATGTAGCCGACTCTCCTTTAACGAGCGTATTGTTGTTCAAATTGTCTTTATAACTGTGTTATCGATTATTAAAAAAAAGAAGTCAATGCCATCTTTGGTTTCCTCACAATTCATATTTTAACAAAATTATTAGTTGAAATTTGACTTGATTTTTAACATTTTACACTTTTTACAATAATCTTGTAATGTATGTTCAATTTGTCACGTACATTAGTTTTCAATACATCTATAACATTTTTATAACAAATTTTAAATTATAAATTATTAATTCTAATTTAAATTCACAACTAACTTTATTTTTTTGTCCACCTATAACAACTAATAACAACTTATCATTTAAAATTTATTGTGAGAGTGTTGTGAACATAGTATTTCTCTCGGTTAAAATCTAAATGAAAATGAGCTTTTAAGATGAAATTAACTTGATTTTAAAATTTGATAACATAATTTCGCACAATTAATAATTGACGGATTAAATTGTATTTGTTTTTTTTTTTTTTATGGAGGATTAAATTGTATTTTATTTTCTACTTGGTAGAATAAATTAATAATTTAGCTTTTTTTTTTTCAAGAATACTTCTAGACTCTTTTAAAGTACTACTATATATGAGAGAGAGAGAGAGAGAGAGAGAGAGGTTGATGCCAATGCCAAGTAACAACAAAACTTCACCCATTGTTTCTATTGTTACTATTTTTTTCCCCTAGGATTTTTTTTCAAACGACACCTCAACGCTCAACCAAACAAATATTAGTATTTGAAAATCTAGCAAACTTTTTTTTTTTAATAGCAAACAGGTTAAAACTAAAATACATAGTGATGCTCACTCACCACAGCCACAAGTTTTTTTTTTTTTTTTTTTTGAGAACCCGGACCATGAGGTCCAGGGAAGAAAAACTTAATTAAGGAACATCAAACAAAAGGAGAGGAGCAATGTCCTCTGGTACATCCTCTAGCCAAACAACTAGGTCCGGTAAAACTTTAGCCTTCTTGGCGAGAGCATCAGCAACTACATTACAGTTGCGTTTGACATGAATGAAATGAATAAAATCAAAATCAGCAGCTAGAATCCTGATATCTTCAATAATGTTTCCATACTCCGCTGACATTGAATTGCCTTGGATGACAGCCTGAATGACCACTGCAGAATCACCTTCAACAATTATTCGTCTGAGCCCAATTTCCTTGGTGAATAGAACCACCCTTCAACAAGCCAGCGCTTCCATTACTGCAGTTGAATTAGAGAGTGGGGTTGGGACTAAGAGAGCACCAATTGCATTGCCACTGCTGTCTCGGATGATCACGCCAATCCTAGCTGAGGAGCTTGCTTTGAAAACCACCACATCGAACTTGACTTTGTAGTATGGGAACTCCGGAGGTTGCCACTGAGATGAGACCGTAACAGATGGGGACTCGTCTAGAACTTCTTGAGCTGACACGAACTCCTGAAGAAGAGAACCTGCTCTTGGGATGATGTTGGCTACCGGTATCGTTGGACGCCCAAATTTCAGAGCGTTTCAACGGTTCCATATTGTCCATGCTGTCATTATAAAAATCTCCTTTCTGAAATTGTCCTTCACCTGCAAAAAACAATCCAATAAAGCGTTAAAGGTCAGTGGGCGGGCCTGGGCAGCAAGAAGAGTCCAAGACAGAGTGCGCCAGACTTCTTCCAACTTGCTACACGCCCACAATGCATGAAGGGTGTCCTCGGGTTTAGTCGTGCATTGCTCACAGAGGTCAGTGGTGCTGATATGTCTATGTTAGAGATTAACCATTGTGAGGAGGGCGTCAGTACAAGCACGCCAAGCGAAGTGTTTCACTTTGTTCGGCACCCTTAAGGACCATAAACTCTTCCAAAATTTCAGCTGGGGATCAGGGGAAGAGCTACTTGCCTCACCACTATTGTCCAAAGCAACTAGCATTTTGTAGGCGCTTCTAGTTGAAAAAATACCATTAAGGTTAAACCCCATGTAATATCATCAGGAGGCATTCGAAGAGTCAGAGGGATTCCCAAAATCAAGGAAGCTTCATGGGGGAGGGAAAGCCTTTCCACCACATCAGATTTCCACATTCCTAATTCATGATTGATCAAAGAGCACACCTTTGTGTCGGGTTGGACTGAAGTAAAGGGTGATATAGCAGTTCTATTGGATTTAATCGGAAGCCATCTGTCCTCTTTTATTCTCACATCTTGCCCATTCCCTACCCTCACATCATACCCCCACGGATCACATCTCTAGCTCCTAGAATACTCTTCCATGCATATGAACCAATGGTAGAGACTTTGGCATCTAGGATTGAGCAATCCGGGAAAAATCTTGCTTTAAATACCCTGTGGCAGAGGGAGTTTGAGTTGTTTATCATGCGCCACACCTGCTTAGCCAACAATGAGTCATTAAACTTCTCAATCTCTTTAAAGCCCAAACCCCCAACTTCTTTGGCCTCACATAAGTGCTTCCAATTCACCCAATGAACCTTTCTACTATCCCTACCAAAATTTTCTAATCAAAACCTCCAACTCCTTCACCAACCCCTTAGGGAGTTTGAAACAACTCATTGTATATGTGGGGATAGCCTGAATCGCCGATTTTATCAACACTTCTCTGCCTGCATGAGAAAGAATTTTTTCCTTCCACCCTTGGAGCTTCCTCCAAACCCTCTCCTTTAGGTAGATGAAACTTTGTTTCTTAGCTCTCCCCACTAAAGCCAGCAAACCTAAATATTTCTCATATTGCCGAATGGCCGATACCCCAAGGAGTTGCTGGATATTGCTTTGAACTTGTGGAAGAGTATTTGAACTAAAGAAAATATTGGTTTTCTATCTATTAATTTTTTGCCCCGACCCTCTTTCATAGATTGCTAACGAATCTAGAATAGTTTGGCATTCCTCCTCCTTGGCTCGACAAAATAGGACACTATTATCAGCAAAAAAAAAAAAAAAAAAAAATGGGATACTTTAGGACCATTACGGCAAATCGACACCCCATTTATATCACCCTGCACTTCAACTTTTTTTAGCAAACCCTGGACAATATGGATTTTTTTAAAAGATTAACCATTGAATTTCAAAGTTTTGGTTGGACTTTGATAAAGAATTGCTCAACTTTCAAATATTGATTGTTCATGCATGCGCATTAGCTTGCTTGACTATCTTAGAGCATCTCCAGTAGCTTCTCCAAATTTTTATACTGTTTGGAGAATGAACAGTAACATTTAACTTTTATCTACCCACTTTTTCAAATACAATTTCCAACAGATTCTCTATTCCACTCTCTATCTCATTTAAATATTATTTCTTCATTTATTCTTTATTTTTTTTATCATCATTTATTCTTTCTATATTCATTCCCAACAATTATATTTTTCAATGAAAGTGTTATATTCACAACATTTTTCGCAATACTTTCATAAGAATCACATCAAAATCTTATGTGAAAAATTGTTACTAGTTCTAATTTGAACCCACTGCTGAAATTATATTTTTACTTACCAATATTAGCTAATAACAATATGTTACTTAAAATTTATTGTGAAAATATTGTGATAGAATTTCTAAATTATCATTTCTTTTTTTTATATTATTTTTCATTTCTTTCTTTCTATTCTATCATCCATACGTTTCTTCTTCTTTTTTCTCTTGATTTTTCTCCCCCACACACGTATACCCATATATCCCATCCTCTCCCTTTTTGTTTTCTCTACTTTCCACTTTCTAGAACCTCCCTTTGTCTTTCTTTCTTTCTCCAGTTCTCTTTCTCAACTTTTTTTTTCATTGTAATAAGAATCGGAGAAATAGGTAGAGAGAGAAAGAACAGATGGGTTAGATGGCTCCGCTCTGCCGCCGCTGCTCGTCGTCCTCCGCCGCCGCCGCTCTTCTTCCTCCCAACGCAGCCCAGATGGTAGATAGCTTGTGTTTTTTTTTTTTTTAGCTTTTATTGTTATGGTTTGATTAATTTTAAGATTATGTTTTTGAGTTGTATTTTGATTATGCTTGAGTTTTTAGAGATGTTTGAAAGAAAGAATTGTTATGAATTTTTTTTTTTTCCATATTTGCTTGTTCTAATTCAACTTTATTTTAAGAATTGGATTTTGTTTTGTGTTTTGTGTTTGGATTATGTGAGAAACGGAGAGAATGAGAGGGAAAAAAAAATCCGGAGGAGAGAGAAAGAATTGATATAATAGTAACTGAGATAATATTTTAAGCAGAAAAATTGGTTTGGAGTTGCTACAGTGTGCTCTAAATTAAGAGAATCACTGTAGCAACTTTAAAAATAAATTTGGAGAATTTGGACGTTTGGAGAATCGACTGGAGTATGAATAATAGCCTTTGGTGCTCCAAAAATAGCTATACAAAGACAGTTGGAGATGCCTTAACCAAATTTAACTCGCTAGAGTGCACCTACAGTATGGATAAAAATAGAACCGGTTGGAAATAAATTTTTGTTATTTATTAATAAGCACAATGACTGACAACGAGAAGCGCATCTGGTGTAGTGGTATCATAGTACCCTCCCACGGTACTGACCAGGGTTCGATTCCCTGGATGCGCATAGTTTCTCTCTATTTTGCTATTTTTTACTCATTATGAAACATAATTTCTGGCCCAAGGAAGTGGAAACAAATATCTGAACTAGAAGGGAAATCCACCAATAGGGCCAATAGCTTTGAATGTAAGGCAGCAGACAGGTTTGTGAACAACCAAGTAATCAATTATTCAGCAAAAAAAAAAAAAAACCAAGTAATCAATTACAGTACTTTGTTTCGATCTTTCAATTTTTTTCCCCTTTTTTTAACAAGAAGAAAGATTAGTTTATGTACATGCCATCCCACTTGTCATAGTTCATACACTTTGCAATTTTACATTGTTTATAAATGTTCAAAAATACTATTTATAAAGCATTTAGATGAAAAATTAACTAGAGGCTTGACTTCTCATATTTTCACGGTGATACAATTGATTATTGGAATGACCTCAGTCCATTCATAAACACTAGTCAACAAGAACGGAGAACATGTAAAGAGTTACAGGAATTGGATCAACAAGTAACTCTTTAATGCTTAAGTATTTTCTTATAGTCTACCAACTACCAAGTGGATATGATTAACGGCAAAGATTTTTATATGTTTTTCAATTAATTGTCCATTTTTTGTGCTTGTGGTTGTGGGTGAAATTCACTTTGTTATCCAAGCTTGGACTTTCAAATTTGAAACATGGCATGTTCTTCACTCTTATGGAAATGTCTCATAGCAATAACGATCCATCCCATGAATCCCAATGATTGATTGGGATTTAAATGACTTTCGATATGAGGAATTTGTGGAATTCCATTGTTTTCCAACCATGTTAGACTGATCTAGCTCGAGCTATTTCTTTATTAGATAAGATACTCTTGTCGAGCTGCCGGCCTAGCATAGTCGAGCCAATCTCCCATTGGCATAAATGGAACTAAAACACCTAGCAAATAATCGCTTCCCTTCTCTAAATTTTGCAACAAAAGTTGTGCCACTTAGGCATGTACAACAATCGCTCAATCTGCTCGAATCTTACTTTTAGTTATAATAGAAACTCATTAAGAGAGTTAATTGAAATAAATTAAATAATTTGAAATTTTCATGGTTTTAGTTAAAATTTAACAAAGACAATACTTTTTTTGTATTGGTTTTCTTTTTAATACAAAAATAAAAATATTAAGTATAATTTAGTATTGAAATATATTAAGTGTTAATTTACTTGAGCTTTGATATCATATATATTATCTTGAAATCCAATGAAAATCAAAATTAACTTGTAATTGTAGTATAATTTTGTGCCAAATTTCTATTTTAATTTCTTTAACTTTGGTGTCAAGTAATTCATTAACAATACTCAGGTGCAAAAATTGAAATGACTACCTCACTTACCTAGTAAAGATCACCTCATTATTATTGCTTTTGAATGTTTCTTTGTGTAAGCATGATTACAACCTAGACCTTAGTTTTCAATTAATAATATGGTCATCTTAATGGGTGCCCCTAAATCAATTATTAATAGGAAAGTTTTAATACAACTTTTATGAGAAATATAAAAACTATTAAAAAAATAAGTTATTTTTTCTTTTCTTATAAAATTTTAAAAAAAATATTTCTTAGACCAAAGGTGTATTTTAATTTTTTTTTTCCTTAAAAATAAATGAAAGACAAGAAGCTTGAAAAGTAATTAAAAATTTTTGTAAGGACACGATTCGTGGCGGACCGTAACAGTGTTGGATTCGCACGTAAAAAGGCCCAAACAATATCATTTGTAGAGCGTGGGTTTGAAAGGCTAGGCCTTGGTCGCCAAACGGTGGGTTTACGTGATATGCATACATGGTTAAGTCGTCTTCGCCTTAGGAGTTTTTCTCCTGGAGGCGGGCTGGGAGGTTCTGGTTTTTGGCCATTTTTCCCAGCCCCCTCTTTGCACACTAACTTTTACATTATATAGTCCTTCTTGGTTGATCCTAGCCATCCACTTGTAGGTCTGTCAGGTACTTAGTCATGTACCTGTCCCATCAGCTGTCCCCTCTTACTTTTCTGTTTAGTCGTGAGGATCAAGGTTACACCGTCCAAGCGTCTTTTCTCATTAATATGATCAGAACATTGGCCAGTGCATTTAATGTGGAGGGAACGTATTTTCCTTGAACCTATTTTGCACCGCCCCTCCATGTGGGCCCTATTCCACTCACATCCCCTTCAGGGGTTTATTCGGGGGCGGCCTTCACTAAGACGTTGCTCTTCTCATCAGAGCCTTGGAGTGCCGAGGACAGGGTCGTCCTCAGCTGTTCCCCTTAACCCCTCGGCCTTTGATCACTCGTCCTCGGCACACTACCTCCTCGGCACGGGCCCTGAGTCCGGATAGTGCGTGGGCCGGATCATAAGTTTTCCGGCCCTACAATTTTAATTCAAACTTTTCAAAGGTAAATGCCCGTTTGGTAGAGAAGTTTGAATAATGTTATTTGAGTGTTTTTGATATACGTGTGAATAAAAAAATGTATGAAAATATGTATAATATTGTATAAAATGTGAAAAAGAGTGTTAGAATTTACTTGGCACAAAGTCTTCAAAGCCATCCTGTAGTGTAAATTTTTTTTTTTTTGAGAAACTCCTGTAGTGTAAATTTGAAGCTAAACAAGCACACACAGTATGATTCTCCAAAAAAAAAAAAAGCACACAGTACAGGAGAATAATGTAAATTATCCGCAAAGGAAAAGAGCAGGAGAATGAGAGGAGGCTCCTTCCTGGCTCAAAGTACGACACACACACTCACAGACACACACACAGACACAGAACGTCTCATGAAAGCCCCTCCATGTGAATAGACATGGATTTTGTTTCTCTTTTCCTACCCTTTTTCATTCTAAAGCTTGTTATCAAATTAAAGTACCCAAACTCCTTCATCATTAGGAGTCTCTTCCAAGCAACACTTCTCCACCACCACCACCACCACCACCCCCACCGTCCCCACTAATCAATTCCCTATAGGCTATACTACAATATAAAAATATACCCACCCACCCACCCACTCACTCATTCACTCACCCACAAAGACAAAATTCCTTTCTTCACTCTCTCAAGTCACAAGTAAAGTCACCTCTTTTTTCAATCCTAACATCTCAATTCTCATTTCTCAAACCACATTTATCCATACCCATTTGGAATTGTGGCTTGTGGGTTCAGTGAGTTTGAAACGATGCCGGGTTTAGTCTCAGTGCAGCAAACACCACCTCAGACACCGTCCGTACCCATTTTCATACCCGGAGACCCGACCCGGATAAATGGATGTTCCAACAAAAGCCCGTCTCCTTCCAATTCACGAACCCGGCCCGGAAAGAAGACTCCGGAAAAGGTACCCACTACGGATTCCTCGCTCGAGAACCCGGATAAGGGTCCGTTTCTGTTGAAGCTCGCCCGTGACGCTATGGCTTCGGGTGAGAACCCGAATAAGGCGTTGGACTATGCTCTCCGGGCCTCCATTTCGTTCGAGAATTGTTCGGGTTCGGGTCATGGGGTTGAGCTGGTGATGAGTCTGCATATTGTGGCCTCGATTTACTGTAGTTTGGGTCGGTTTGAGGAGGCGGTTCCGGTTCTGGAGCGGTCCGTTGAGGTTACGGATCATGAAAACGGGTCGGATCTTGCGCTTGCTAGGTTCTCCGGGTACATGCAGCTTGGGGACACGTATTCGATGCTGGGGCGGGTGGACAAGTCCATTTCGTGTTACGGGTCGGGGTTGCAGATCCAGATTGAGACTCTGGGTGAATCGGATCCGACAGTTGCAGAGACTTGTAGGTAAGCTCCGCAAACGGTCCGTACCTTTTATTTTGTAACTAGTTGCTAACGGCTCACTTTAGCTTGTGATGTTATGGGGTGCTAACGTGCGCTTGGCCGTTGCATTGAGATTTGGGCAATTGGGCCCAACATATCTTTCACCTCCTAGCCGAATTAAATTATAACTTTTTTTTTTTATGGCTAAATAAATAAATTTAATAAATTATTCCTAGTTTTATTAATGATTTTTTTTTTTTTTTTTATCTACTACCTTGGTAGAACTTATTTATTGAGCTCTCATTCTTCACACACAAGTCATAACCCATGCATCACCTCAGAGTTTTATCATAATTCATAACTACAATGATTAGAGACTGTTTGGTAACGTTGATTGTATTTTTTGAAAATACATGTGAGTGAGAAAGTGTGTAAAAATAGTATAATGTTGTTTAAAAACTAAAAACTGTTGCTCAAAATGTCATACCAAACAGTCCTAATTTTGAAAAATTTGAGCACTAAATACATCCATTTTGGCCCAAATGTGGTGGTCGAAATAGGTAGAATATAATAATATATTAATTAATATTATGTTATGCATAGCAATGATAAAAAAAATTGACTTCGGAAATGGCAGGTACTTAGCTGAGGCCCATGTTCAAGCAATGCAATTTGATGAAGCAGAGAGCTTCTGTAAGAAAACTCTTGAAATTCATAGGAAGCATACAGCACCAGCATCCCTTGAAGAAGCAGCTGATCGACGTCTTCTGGCTCTCATTTGTGAGGCAAAGGGAGATTATGAATCTGCACTTGAGCACCTTGTCCTTGCTAGCATGTCAATGATTGCCAATGGTAAAGATAATGAGGTTGCAGCAATTGATGTTAGCATAGGTGATGTTTACTTGTCTCTCTGCCGATTTGATGAGGCTATTTTTTCCTACCAGAAGGCACTTACAGTCTTCAAATCCACAAGGGGTGACAATCACCCTTCTGTAGCATCAGTCTATATTCACCTTGCTGACCTCTACTACAAGACAGGCAAGTTAAGAGAGTCCAAATCATATTGTGAGAATGCCATGAGGATATATTCAAAACCTGTTCCTGGCGCCACATCTGAGGAAGTTGCCAGTGGGTTGACTGAAATCTCAGCCATCTATGAAGCCATAAATGAGCCGGAGGAGGCACTGCAGCTCTTGGAAAAGGCAGTGAAGTTATTGGAGGATACCCCTGGGCAGCAAAGTACAATTGCAGGGATAGAAGCACAAATGGGTGTGTTGTTCTACATGATTGGGATGTATGGCAAGGCTCGGAACTCTTTTGAGAGTGCTATAGCTAAGCTTCATTCCAATGGGGAGAAGAAGTCAGCCTTCTTTGGAATAGTGTTGAATCAGATGGGATTGGCTTGCGTGCAGTTGTACAAGATAGATGAGGCTGCCAGGTTGTTTGAAGAAGCAAGGGAGATACTAGAGCAGGAGTGCGGCTCATTTCACTTGAACACAATTGGAGTTTATAGCAATCTTGCAGCAGCTTATGATGCCATGGGAAGGTGAGCATTCTTTCATGATCATTTCAAGCTTGTCTTTAGTTCTTTCTTAGCCTTTGTTTTCTATGTCTTAAGTTTTTCTGCTGAATCAACTTTTTGTCCCGTTCCTCTCTCTTGTAATATTGTTATTTTAGACAGGTCCGTGATTGTTCTCATCATGCATATGCATATATAAGTATCTTGCACACCCTGATTATTTCTGAAGGCATTTACAATCTTCAAACCCCTAGGGGGTGGTACTCACCCGATCACACCACATCAAGTCTTCATAACCTTTGAGTGAGCCTTCTGTTGTCTTGTACTCTAAGCTCTAACCGCAATCTGTCATGTTTTCCAGGATTATTATCATTTAACCATTTGAGACATACTGATATACTTATATTTTCCCCCTTCTTTTGGTAGCCTATCTCATCTTGTATGAATGTTAACCATTGAAAATTAGTGCATGCATTGTGACATTGCAGAACAGCCCACTGCCACTGACCTATACAGCTCAAAGAAGATACTCATAGAATTGTGGATACATAATATCTGAATCTTGTTCTTACTTGTCCCTTTATAATTTTAGTGTCTTATGTTACACAGTTTTGGTATTTATTAATTATTACAGGGTGGAAGATGCTATTGAGATACTGGAATACATCCTCAAGGTGAGAGAACAAAAGCTTGGAACAGCAAATCCAGATGCTGAAGATGAAAAAATGAGGCTAGTAGAGCTTTTGAAAGACACCAAAAGGACTCGGAACAGAAAGGGAAAATCACTTGAAAATCTTCTTGATTCCAACTCAAATAGGAAGAAAGAGGGAACTAAAAAGTGGTCTGGGTTTGGTTTCAAGAATTAACTAAGAATAAGATAACCTCTTCTGACCTTTTCCTCTCACTGACTTAAGTTTTTTTCATGTAGAAGATCAAGTTCTTACAATCGCTGGAGCTTTCTTGCTCCTTAATTTCCACTTTTTAATTTTAATTTATTATATTTCCATGAATGTTTTCTTATAAAATATTGAATTTGTTTACAGGATGAAATGCTCATATGCTAGTGAATATAGTTTTGTAATTGCAATTTGTCAGGCTGTTTTTGTTTCTTTGATTACTATCATTTAGGGGTGTCAATGTTTGACACGACCAGCGAACACGATATGAGTTTTTACAGGTTTGGGTCATAAACGGATCGACTTGAAATAGTTAAACATTTTATTCATTAAATTGCTAGTGTTGCTTTTATTATTAAACAAGAATTCACTACGCCAACTCCATGCATGTAATCTGAAGGTGGTTGATCTTTTGATTTTTTTTTTTTTTAAATTTTATATTTTAAATTAAACAATTTCAGTGACTTCTTTTATCATAACCCTCCTTGAATGAATTGTTTTCACTTTTCATCCATTACGGCCTAAGCGTTCTAGCCTTTAAGTAGGTTTTACTGTTTAGTAACTCTTCTCACATATTGTATTCCAGTGGAATGTAGTTGGAATACATTCTAGCGGATTGTAGTTTTTTTGACATCAAGGTGATGGTTCCCAAATATCATTTTTTTTTAAAATAAATATTTAATTTTTCATGCATATAACTCGATTCCAAATACATATAAAAAAGCAATGTTCTTTCACAAAGTTCTAATTAAA
Source organism: Quercus lobata (assembly GCF_001633185.2). Taxonomy (NCBI): domain Eukaryota; kingdom Viridiplantae; phylum Streptophyta; class Magnoliopsida; order Fagales; family Fagaceae; genus Quercus; species Quercus lobata. Next base: position 45,800,695 of record NC_044911.1, on the reverse strand, counting down.
CAATTTCTACAATTTCCAGTAACAAGAAAATTACATTATTTTTAATAAGATAATTAATTTTACATAATAATTTTTCAAATAAAATGATATTTGCCAGTTACATGTTCCCCAATTTATTTTATTTATTTTTTAATGTCAAACAATTTTTTACAATTTTTTTTTTTTTTTTAAATTTAAGAAATTTCGTACCCACCTCCAAACACCACAAAAGATCTGCCTCATCGTAAATTTGTATCAGTGCCACAAAGCAAAGAAAAAGAAACCTAACTATCTAAAACATTTGAAATTCACCACAAAATTCACAATTTCCTAATATAAAAGCTAGACATTCCTAAAAAGAGACCTAGAGCTACCTTTTTGGGAAACGATTGATTGACAAGTTATCCACAATGATCATCTAAGCAAATTCCTCATCTTCCTTCATTTTCATGATGATCAAATCATCGTGATTTGTAATCATCATGAGCATCATATACTCTTGTACTCATCCTCCTCTTTGCACGACCATGGTACTTCAACACCTCCTTAACTTTCCTTTATTTCTTGACTAGCTCCTCTTTGTGTTGTTTTGTTGCCTCAACTCAACCTGAGACACCTTTCAAGGTCGAGGTGGACGAAGATGAACGGGAGGATTAGGAGTTTAGTTTTGACGGAGAGGACTTGAGAAGGAAAAGAGAGAAGAGAAAACAAAGAGGAGAAAGATCATTTGAGCCTGTGAATTGTGCTTAAATGAGTCCTCTAACCTTTTCGTAAAAACTAGAATGAGAGGTTAAAATGAGAATCCTCGATTTTAGTAAAAATGAGGAGGATAATGGCAAAAGGAGTTCAGTTATAGCTTATAATGGGGAGAACTTTTTTTGCTGAGAATAAAAGATGGATTTGTAGGTGTGGTCACAACACCCGACTCACTTAATGAGAATGAGAAATGCATCCTAGAATTGTTTTAGTAAATAAGAAGAGGAGTACATTCTAAGAAAAATGAATTCTTTGTGTCTCAACAAAATTTACCAAACAAGCGCAAATGAAAAAAATGCATATCTTTGTTAAATATTGTAATCTGCAACCATTAAGTATTCAACAATTGCAATTTTCCTCTTCCCCCCACCCCCACGCTAACTATAACAAAATGGGAAGAATACTAAAGTTAATTTAATGCGGGTTTGGATACAAATCAATGTATGTTTCTAAAAATGGGGGCATTGCAGTTGTCATATATTTAAGAAAGGAAAAGTGCAATTTTCCTTAAAAAAAAATACATGTATTGTACTTTAGATGTTGTACCTTAAGTTTCTTAATTAAATTTAACCATGTGGTTGTATTGATTAATGCAGTACAAACAATGTTATCTTTCTTAAGTACAACTACAGAATTGAATTTAATTGGAAAACATACAATACAACACTTAAAAAACTATACTTAAATTTTACCTCCTTTTTAATGCTATTTGTCAATGACTAATGAAGAGTATGAATCCATTGTGGATCAATTAACGATCACCAATCAACCCTAAAGGGCTTGTCTAATTGTTTTAAAGTGTTACATGATCCATGAGATCATGAGTTTAAGGGCCTGTTTGGATTTTTTTTTTTTTTTTTTTTTTTGTCATCACTCATCACTCTTCACTCAATTTTCGTCACTTATCACTCATCATTTAAAATATCCAAATTTTTTAATTACACCCGTTTGGCACACATAACTCAGCTTCTCATCACTCACACTTTTCTGATTTTTGTGGGACCTATTCCTGTAACTTGGTCAGTCCTCCTGTTAAGCTTACCTATGGAACCATTCCCCACCATTTTCTCTTTTCTCATTTTCCATTCACCCCTTCACCCTTGTTACTCTCTCTCTCTCTCTTCACCCTACACTCTCTACCACTAAGCTCACAAGCTCAGCCTTCTTCTCCACTAGGGGTCGGAGCTCACAAACTCACAAGCAGATCATGCCGTGAAAGTTGGTGACCAACGAGGTTTGCACCAGCGGCTCAGCCTGGTAGTTCAGCGAAGGAAAGATTGGTCAACGCAGAACCTCGAGACGAAGAATCCGCCGCTGTTGTTGGCATCGAACGGCGTGAGACTGTTCTAGGTTTGTTGGCATCGGATTTTTCCCAAACTGTTCTAGGTTTGTTTGTTTGTTTTTTTTAATGCGGATTTGTATATTTTTCTGGATTTATGGGTTTGATTTCCTAGAGGTTTCAATGTTAATTGTGTTGGAATTTTTTGTGTTGAGATTGATTTTGAGTGGGTTAGTCAACTGGGTTTGTCTTCGTTTTTGTGCTTTGATTTTCTCTTCGTTTTTCCCCTATTATTCTCCTAAACCCCTCCACGAACCCAATGGCGAAAATCACGGTCTGGACTTGCGGCACCGATCTCCACCGTCACCTAGCGCCGTCGATCTCCACCATCACCCAGCCCTTTATCCATCGCTGTTGTGTGCTAAAAGACTGATCTGTGCCCGTGGAAGTTCCAATCGTCGTCGTTCCTCCGTGGTTATGTTTCTTGATTTTTTTTTTTTTTTAATGGGTTTGAGATGAGAAAGGCAGGAAGGAAAAAAAATAAAAAAATAAAAAATAAATAAAGAAAGAAAGAAAGAAAGAACGAACTGAGAATGTGTTTGGCGAAGAGAGCCATTGCAAAAGGTGGGCTGGTGTGACTTTGCTCTGACTGTGGGACCTATGTTGTGGGTGTAATTATGGAAATGTCATTGAAAACAGAGTTATGGAAACTGAAAACATCTAAAATGTGTTTTTAATTTCCATAACTCATCACTCAAAAATCAGAAAATTGAGTGATGGAAACAAAAACTGAAAATAGAGATATTGAAATCCAAACAAGCTTTTGAGTCATGGGTCCCACCATTTTTGAGTTATGAGTTATGGAAACAGAGTTATGAGTTATGGAAACTAGAAATCCAAACACCCCCTAAGTCTTTCATTCAAATACTTTGGGATCAACTTTAGAGATTTCTCCTTATTTGTATTCCCAATGTGTATGGGACAAAAAACTACACTTATCCGTAGATTAAATAGATGCTCTGAGAACACTTACATTTAACAAAGAAGAATAAGTTAAGGGCACCAACCAAAATGGTATGTCATAACTAATTACTCATAGTCACTTTGTTATGAATAAGGTAAAAATTAGATACATGATCTTAGAGCATTCACAATAAGAAAGCTAAAAAATATAGCTTTTAACAACTCAAAACATGACTTTATCTATTTTAACATCATACTTTATAATACACCCAACATCAAATATTTTATTTTAATATTCAACATATTAAAATAATATAAACAATACAATAAAATAATATATCAAACACAATAAATAACAATCATAACCAACACATTAAAATATTATTTTTTTAACACCAGACATTAATTTTTTTTTTTTTAAGTAGTTCACTGTAGCTAATACTCAAATTATTTTGAGTTTAGCTTCTTTGCTGTACAAGGCAAAGTCAATTTAGCAACCTAATTGGGGATGCTCTTAGGTGTTGTATATTGTGTTCTCCAATTAAATTTAAACAATTAGATGTATTGTCCAATAAAACACACAATGTTATTTTTTTCAAGAATAATTAAATTTAATCTACCAAAAAAACTTGGATATAATTGAAGAACTTAATGTATGCACATAAGTGTGTGTATATATATATATATATATACATCGTTATTGTCACAGTGAGAGGATCATACCACGGGCCCAAGACACCATCTGTCCTAATTGTAATTGATCCGAGGAGCCGGGGTATTTTTGTCCTTGCGCAGCCAGCAATGACAGAAGTGGGAAGGTTTAAAGGGGCATTTTTGTCCACGAGCAAGTAGTTTGATTCAAACCAAACAACACTGTCCCATATCGACCAGATAGTAAGTAGAACTTTAGTTTATTTAGAGCAAAGCAGCTTGAGAGGACACGACCTTACTTGAACAGGATCTGTTCTATAGGATCGTACCTCTGTATCCTTGCTCACTAAGGAGACAGGACCCCAAACCTGGTGGATGAACCATGGCCGTGTGATCAGAGCGTGATTAACGGCCTCGTTGTCTCTGTTAGAGGCACCGAACTGTAGAGGATCGTTCTCAACTTGCTTCGGCTGGGTTGGGATGGTCGCACGGCTGTCTGACAGGCTTCAAAATCTTTTTGCTCTCTTCACAAATCACAATATCCCTAAACTCTCTGAGTTTTTTTTTTTTTTTTTAATCTTCTATTTTTTTTGGATTGAATTGCTTGGTTTAAGGCTTTAAGTTGCAATGTGGTGATTGTTTCCTCTACTAATTTGATGCAAAAATGCATGTACACAAGTAACACAACGTGTTTGATAAAACTCCTAAGCAGTGTTTTGATGTTATTCTAGGAGGAAGAGAAATAACGACTGTCATGCTCTGTTGTGACTTTTAATGGGGTGAGATGTGGTTGTTCGCCTTCTTTTAAAATGTCAGTTTTTGGGTTCTTGTCATTTGAATATGCGTAAGCAGAGTTATAGATAATTTTATACTTTTGAGTTCACGCCTCCCTTTGTTTGGTAGCATAACTGCATTGCCTGGAAATGGCAGGTACTTCGCTGAGGCCCATGTTCAAGCAAATGCAATTTGATGAGGTAGAGAGCTTCTGTAAGGAGACTCCTAAAATCCATAGGGAGCATACTGCACCAGCATCCATTGAAGAAGCAACTGATTGATCATTGACGTCTTATGGCTCTCATTTTTGAGGCAAAGGGAGATTATGAATATAGCGTAGCAATTGATGTCGGCATTGCTGATAGCCTCTCTGCCAATTTGTGTCCCAACAAAATTTACCAAACAAGCACAAAAATAACAAAATTCATTTTCATACCTAGAAATCTATAAAATGCATTTTGAGTTGAGTTACCAAACTTAACCTTAGACTAAAATGAGTTGTTTGAAAAAAATTAATTATGATATATATTTATGATTTTAATTTACTCGTGCATTGCATAGGGGCGGTCACCAAGGGTTAATCAAGGTTGAAAAAAATGTAGCAAATAACATTAATAGTGAAACTATCATATCAACAACGATTTCAAAATGTAAAAACTTGTGAAATGAAATTTTAAAACTTTATGTATTTACGTATGTTTTTATTTTGTGATGTTAATATATTCAAATTTTATTTTTATTAAATTTTTTTAATGACCACCCCTAAACAAAATTCTTGAAGTCGCCACTAGTATTGCATGAGTACTTTTCTACTATATATTAACTAGCATGTCAAGAAGATAGGGAAACTTTAGACCGCTTGTTTCTTAAATAACTGGATCCAAGGAAGCCAAAAGGAACATGTTGGTGCTAACACAATGACAATGGAAATTGTTAGGTTATAAGGAATTAGGAACTAATATATTAGAACTCTATTTTGTAATATTGGCAAACCATGATCAAAATGTTTTAGTCTTGTTTAGACTTGCTAAAAGTATATGTTTTTTTATGTAAAGTTGGAATCGAGTTGTTGTAGGATTTATTGTGTAAATCTGCCTGACTCGATCGATCAAGAATTAGACTCGATCGGTCGAAAGTCATGCAAATCCACTGGTATTGCATGAGCACTTTTCTACTATATTAACTAGCATGTCAAGAAGATAGGGAAACTTTAGACCGCCTGTTTCTTAAATAACTGGATCCAAGGAAGCCAAAAGGAACATGTTGGTGCTAACACAATGACAATGGAAATTGTTAGGTTCTAAGGAATTAGAAACTAATATATTAGAACTCTATTTTGTAATATTGGCAAATCATGATCAAAATGTTTTAGTTTTGTTTAGACTTGCTAAAAGTATATGCTTTTTATGTAAAGTTGGAATCGAGTTGTTGTAGGATTTATTGTGTAAATCTGTTTGGCTCGATCGATCAAGAATTAGACTCGATCGGTTGAAAGTCATGCAAATTGTTTTTTTTGCAGAATTTCCAACTCAACCCAAGCCCGTTTGACGTATAGGGTTTTATGTTTTGCCCTAAGTATAAAAAGGAAAACCCTAACCATTTTTTAGGTTGCTCCTTATACTGTGTGTGTGAATCTTTTGTGAAATCAAGAGGTGGTTACCTTCACACATACTTAAGGTTTCCAAGATTTAAGACTATGTCAAGAACTTGATGATCAATTCAGTTGTAGAGTCAAGAGCTTAAAGATATACAAGCAGTTGTACTTGCTGGAAATCTAAGAAAGAAGTAGTCCGTGGACTCGGAGCTGTCACATGGTCGTGGTATTAAGTTTCCTACTCGATGTAGCAATAAGATGTTTATGGTCTAAGTCGCTATTGTATAAACTTCAATTCTTTCATAGTGGATTCAGTTTACCTTGAGGATAACTAGGTTAAATCCTCCTCAGGATTTTTACCGGTTTGGTTTTCTTGAGTTATCATATTGTTGTGTTTTTTATTTTCCACACTTTACAATAATATGATATATGTGTATTAACCTAAATTTAATAATTTGACTAGGTAATCACTTGGTTAATTACCTAGGTTAATCTGGTTGTGGTTTTAAGAGGTCTAAAAACAAACAAAAATCCCTATCACACCATAACTGATTGGATAAGTAATTGGATCCAAGGAAGCCAAAAGGAACATGTTGGTGCTAACATAATGACAATGGAAATAACACAAAAAGAAACTGAATAGTACTTCTGAATTTTACTAATTTAAAGAAAGAAATTACATAATACTATTTGGACTGAGGCGCGGCATTCGCTCTCTTTAAGGAGATTCAAGCCCTTGGTTGGTTAAACTTTGTAACTGATGCAAACCTTCTCTAACTTGTCTCCCCCAAGATACAACTGCCCAACAAGTATCGTATGGATAGAACAACCTTTGCACAAATTGCTCAAGCCCAAAACTCTACTAGAAAGAACACCCGTCCTTGCCAAGAGGCTGATTCATTTCCATTTCTGATACCTCCACCCTTCACCTTCCTCTTGCACACGTATCTAGCCTAATATTTGAGACAATTCATGTTAGCCCATTAATCACCACAATTAAAAAGAATAAAATAGTCTCTCTCATTTTCAATGTGGAATTAAACATTTTCACTAACTCCTCATCTTCCATATTCACTCTCACATATTTACATTTATGTTGTAACATTTATTCATTTTGATTATTTAATATTAAAATGCTCCAACAAAACATTGAATCAAGAACTGCATTCCTACCTTATTTGTCACCCTTTGGTGTATATGGCATCGTCTTTGAAGGAAAATTACACAATATAAATGAGGTTATGCTAATCTCAACTGCTTTAACTCGCAAGTACAATGTTGCTTTTATTGAAAATTTTACAAGTCAAGAACAAACAAAAGGAGACATCTAGCATCTTACTCCTGCCTGGCCTTACCAAGAGGATTGGCAATTGTTGTGTCAAGTTGAAATTTCCAGAAATTTGATTAGAGGAAGAAGAGGTGCTTCCTTGATAGGTAAATCAAAGGAAGGAAGCCAGCTTGCCAGAAAAGCCTTTCTCACAGCATTCCAATATCCTAAGAAAACAAAGTTCGCTGCGATCTGTGAGGCGCTTCTCTACACAGCTCATCTGGGTCTTCAAAGAGTGGCGATCCTAACTAATAGTAAGGAAATCCAACTCTTTTGGAGGTCTAAGACTCACTGGCCTTGGTGGATTGAAACTTTATTAGAAGAGATATATATATATATATATATATATAATGTTATTAAGCAATACTCTACGCTAGTTGTTTTTTTTAGAACTTCAGACTTTGAATTAGCTGAAAGCAGGAAACTTGCTAATTCAGCAAGACAGACTCCAAATTTTGTAATGTGATGTTATCTCTTTGCCTGGTATCAAAAAAATAATAATAATAATAAAATAAAAATAATGTAACTCGTGCTTATGCATGAAATGGAAAATTACAAATGGGGATTACTTAGCACTAAAATTTAAAAAAACATTAAATTAGACATGTGGTACAAAATTATACTATAATTAGAAACTAATTTTGATTCAATTTGAATTCTAAAATATTAACTTCAACATTATATATACACACACTTTTAACAAATTAACAAAATCCCAATTCAAACATGCTAAAAATGCACTATTTAGAGAAGTACAAGAATTTAGAGAAGCAAATCCCTTGTTTGAAACAATTATATCTATCACACTTTGGAGTTTGAAAATATCCAAACAAAATAAACAGAAACATCCTACGAAAGCTAAAAGGAGTGGCTCTGCAATTATAATTCAGCAAACCGATATGGGGCATATTAGGATTGAATTGTGCTAACCTTGCCATCAGGATTGAATTATGGTACTGCAAGCAGATAGTTAGAACAAGACAAAATGGCATTTTATTGGAACAAAGTGGGGACTCTTTACTTCTCTTCTCCCCTAAATGCTTTAGATAGAAAGATACAAACATTATGTTCATTGAAATATACCAATGGGACATGCAACCGTTTGTTGTATCCCCAAGAGCATGCACATGGAAGCCATGAAGTGCAGGTATAAAGACCATAAATATTTCCAGTTGCTGTAGCTAGGCCTGAAAGTTTTTGAAATGAAAATTATCACTTTAAATAAGAAAATAGAAATTTACATTTCCTTAATAAAATAACAGCAATTTCAAGTTACCATCTCCTTCTTGGGTGAAGTAGATAATGCCAGACAGCCTTAATTCTGCAACTAATTCTAGATTCATTTAGAGACACAACATCGTGTGAATCAAATTTTACTATAGAGTAATTTTGCTAAGAAAAAGGAAGAAAAAAAAATCCAACTCAGATTCTACATTTGATTTTTGATTTTTTTTTCCATCAAAATGAGGTCTAAACGTTGATTGCGTGCATTGACAATCACGTCTAATTTAATGGTAGGCTTTGTACTTTGTGGTTCCACCATGAGAGGATGATTTAGAATCCAAGAATGACATTGTTGCAGCAAGATATTTGGCTTCAAACACAGAAAAACAAACAGAATCAACAAATAGAATCCCAAACATTGGACCCAAACTTTGCCCCATAATATAAATATAAAATTTTGAGGGACATTAGACTTGTCTTCTTCTTCTTCTTCTTCTTCTTTTTTTTTTTTTTTTTTTTTTTTTGAGAACTGGAAATTTCTTTCATTGAAAAATGAAACTGAAAACTAATTACATCAAATCCTTTTGAACAACGTCTACAATAGATAAGGGAGTTGCCCCCAACCAAACATTTTAAGAACCGTGTATTAAGACCTTTCACGCCAATATATGTACTGCGTCGTTTGCTTCATGCTTGACATTGCAGCCAACCTAGCATCTTCATTAACATGGCCCAGTAAGGATGAATTCTCTGTAGGATTCTGAAGAGCTGTAACTACCTGCAGAGAATCGCTCTCAATAATAGCTTTTGTGAAACTTGTTTCTATAGTAAAGAGAATACCCCTTCTCAGTGAGAAGTTCTCACCACCAGAGTTTCAATTGTTTCTACATCTTAACCAGAGCTTTGACAGAAGGCCAGCCTGACGGTGGTGCAATTCAGATCTCTCTCTCTCTCTCTCTCTCTCTGTGCCTTAGAGCATTTGCAACAGTATAGCTATAATGCTATAATGCTAAAATTTAGCTCTACAAACACAAAAACCTTACTGCAGCAGTGGAGCTAAATCTAAAAAATTTAGCTCCACTGCTACCGTGCACATCTAAAAATAGATGTGCACTGTTCATGAGGAGCAAAAGAAAATATTATTATTTTAATCATCTGGATGATTAAAATAATGCCTCTCCCTCTCTCTCACGTTCACTCTCTCTCTCTCTCTCTCTGAAGTCTGAATATTCACTTTCCCTCAATCCGGTCTCTCACAGTCCCTCTTCTGTCTCACTCCCTCACTACTCCGGTCTCACTCCCTCACTTCGGCCGGCCTCTCACTCTCACTCCGATCTCTCACTCTCTCAACTCTGATCAGCCAAGCCGCCGCTCTGTCACTCCGATCTCTCACTCTCTCAACTCCGATCGCCCGAGCCGCCGATCCACCGCTTCTGCCGACCCAGCTCACCGACGTGATCAGTGCTTGCTCGTCGTGGGGTTCTTTTTTTTTTTTTTTTTTTTTTTTTTTTTTTTTTTTTTTTTTTTTTTTTTTTTTCCTGCTGTGGATTGGTGGCCGGTGGTGGTTGTGGATTTGTGGGTTCGATTTGGGTGGTGTTTTTTTTTTTTTTTTCCTTCTTTCCTGCTGTGGACTGGTGGCCGGTGGTGGTGGAGGTGGTGGTTGTGGATTTGTGGGTTCAATTTGGGTTGGTGTTTTTTTTTTTTTTTTCTTCTTTCCTGCTGTGGACTGGTGGCCGATGGTGGTGGTGGAGGATGTTTGTGCTGTGTGGGGGTGGTGGAGGATGTTTGTGCTGTGGTGGTGGTGGTGGTGGTGATATATTATTTTATTGTAGTAGAAATATTATTATTTTATTATAGTAGAAATATTATTTTATTGTGATGAATATATTATTTTATTGTGTTGAAAGCTAAAATAGATAAAGTAACTTTTGGTGGAGCTAAATTGCTAAAAATTTAGCTCCATTGCTGTAGATGCTCTTATGGACCTTCTCTCCCACTCTATCTCTCGTTTTTTTTTTTTTTTTTTTTTTTTTTTTTTTTTTTTTTTTTTTTTTTTGGAACCAACGCCTCTTAAACAGTACCGGCCAATCAACAGTAACATTTTATTTATTTATTTATTTTTTAACAAAATAAACAGTATCCAAACAGATCATTCAGTACATTTCATCCCTTTAAAAATTATCATGTGTTGTCATCCTAATGGCTAGATGCATTGTACCTAAGCCAAGTTCTTATTGTAGTCTTTTTGGTTTTCGCGTTTAATAGCAAAATTAAGAAAATTTAATTGATACAATAACTCACTTAGCATAAAAATTCAAAAACTTATATGAGACACGTGGTACAAAATTTAGAATTCAATTAAGAATCTAATTGGATTTTCTTTGAACTTTGTGCATTAATATAAATATAAATATATATAGAGATGACACCAACCTAATAAAAAAATGTATTCAGTACTTAAACATAAAAATAATAATACAATTACAAAAATTGATGGATTGTAATTCGCCAAAATATAAATGTGGCAACGCAAGGGCTGATAATTTTCTTTTTAATAAAATAACATTATGATGGATTATAATTTGCAACCATTAAAGTGTTTTACAATTTCAATGTTCCCCCTGACTATAAAAACGTGTGGAAGGTACTGAAGTTACTTTAGTGTGGGTTTGAACACAAATCCGCTAATGTGATTGAAAATACTAACAGAGTGGATAAAATACTTAGTAAGAAAAGTTAGAGTTAAATGGAGGATATTCTCACTTTTTAATCTGAAGGGGGATATAACAACTACCCTATACTTAAGGAGGGGAAAGTGCAATTTGCTTCACAAAATTTAGTTGAATTTAATTGAAAAACCTATAATACAATACCTAAGAAACCTAAATTTTACCCCAATCTAATACTATTTGTCAATGACTAATGAAGGGTACGAAACTATAATCATCAATCAACCCTAAGGGTGTGTTTGTTTTGAAGTGAAATATGGTGTATAGAAAACTTTGGAGAAAAAATGGGAATGAAAGGTTTTTTGGTGAGTATTTGGTTGGAGGGAGGGGAGGGCAAAAAATTAGTGGGGCTTAAGTGTTTTCTCGCCGGACCCACCAAAATGTTCTCTCCAAAATGAAGAGGAAACTGAGTGGGAGGAATTTGATAGATAAATGACGAAAATGCCCATGTACACTTGCACATGGGCTTGTCCAATTCATTGCTCTTTTTTTTTTTTTTGGTGTGGTCTATACGCTGCCTTTTTTTTTTTTTTTTTTAGTTTGGATGTTGCCTCTTACTTTTTTTTTTCTTCTGGTTTGGACGTTGCCTCTTACTTCTTTTTATTTTTCTTTTTTTTTCCTTTTGATTTCCTGGGCAGGCTTCTTACTTCTTCTTCTTTTTTCTTTTTCTTTTTTTTCCTTTTGATTTCCTGGGCAGGCTCCGTCTAGTTGCTCTTCTTCTTTTTTTCTTTTTTCTCTTTTGCTTTCTTTTGTGATTTTTTGTTTTTGTTTTTTGTTTAGATGTGATTTTTTTCTAGATATGATTTTTATTTCCTGATAAATTTGGGTGATTACTTTTTTTTTTTGTCACTTTTTTTGTTTTAATAGGCATCATTTTTTAACAAGGATATATGAATAAACTTATACATATACAAACACATTTTTTCCATCCCTCCACTTTTTCACTCCCAAGCAAACAAAAATTAGGGAAATTAAAATCTTTTCTATCTTCTCACTTTTCCACTCTCCCACCATTTTCTATCCTCTCACTTTTCCACTCTTCCAACCAAACGAACTCTAAAGGTTTTGTTTAATAGTAGACCTGGTAAAATTGGATCCAGATCTATTAGCTTGACCCAAATCCAATAATTTTTTACTCAAACTAAAAACAGGTTGACCCGTACCAAACCTTTTTTTTTTTTTTTCCTTTTAGGTCGAGTTAGGCTAACCTGTCTAACCTGCAACCCAACCCCTTTTTTAAAACTTTTTTTTATTTATTTAAATCAGACTAAACAAAGTTAGCAAATCATCCCAAATGCTAAACCATGTAAATGTAACATGACATCAATCATTCCATATGTAATGACTACATTGAATCAAATAGTGGCCACCATAAAGTTTTCTTTCTACTTTGACTACAGGTCAACAAGATTTAGAGAAATTGAGCTTACAATATAAACTCAATATTGTAAACTTAGACTGAAACAACATTTTTACATCCTTTGATATGATAAAAGACTCAAAGCATTGGTTTGAACCTCAAATTTCCAATAAAACTCATAAGATTTTTGCATTGTCAGCCTCATCTGTTGCAAGTAAGCCAACATCTTTTTCATTGTTTCCAATTTGAAAAAATTTTATATCTTAGAGGATGAGACTCAAAGGAATGAGTATGTCGCGCGAGAATGCCACCAAATTTATGGGCACCTAATTTCTATTTTTAATTTTATGGTTTTTTTAATGTAAGAAATCCTTAAAAAATCAAAACTATTCTGTTTTTGCCTTTTTAGGTACTCAATGACAAATCACCTAACTTTTATGATGATAATATGGTTAGTGAACATTTAATTGTGTAAGCTCAAGAATCTATGTATTATTTAACTTTTTTTTTTTTACTTTTTTTTTTTTGACATTTAGCATTTTTCTTGTTCATTTATTATTATTATTATTTATTTTTGCATGTGAAAAAAATATGAGTCAACCCATAACGCAGTCAACTCAATTTGCTTGCAAATTGTTTAGAATGACCCATTTTGATCTAAACTCTATTAACCCGACCCAATTGTGAGGTCTCTCTAATAATTTTCAAGCATTAAGTGACCCATAATATCATGAATTTAAGTCTTTTATGCAATAATCTGGGATCAACTTAAGTGATTTTTCCTTTAATTTATTATATACCCGATGTGAATAAGACAAAAAACTATACAAAAAATTAACTCAACCAGTAAAGTCTCTGATGATTGAATAAGATATTTAAAGTTCAATCCCCGCCTACACAAAAAATTATTGGTGTCTTGATTTGACAATAAAAAGTATGATCATCGGAAGAGAATGTCATAGGTTAAAATTTATCCAAAAAAAAAAAACTACACTTAATTAGATTCGATTAGATGCTCTATCAACAACCACATATTATTAAAAAATAAAAATAAAAAGTTAATCAAATAGAAGTTAAGGGCACCAACCAAAATTGTATGCCATATCTCATAGTCGCTCAGCCATAGTGGTAGGTTGTATGTCTGTGTTCTATGTTACATATTTTGTTCACAATTGATGTCCATTCCATAAAGAGGAAGAGTGTTGCAAAGGTTGAAGATCAACATATAATTTAGAGTTTATTTGGAAATAACTTATTTAGTTGAAATTAAAATTTTTTTACTAAATATTGTAAATAAAGCTAAAAGGTAATTGAAATAGTATAGTGGGATCCATAAATAGTACCAAAAAGTACTAGACATATAAATAACAGCAAAAACAAATTAGATAGTAAAAAATCTACTCTTTTTTTCAACTTTTCTCCGTACGTACGAGTCCAAATCTTCTGTCCCACACTTCCTGCTCCACTATATACTCCACAAATAAAAATATGCCACATGTCCATCTAATTTATTAAATGCTAAATTTATGCCTTCTATTATTTCAATTTCCTAAAATAAATAAATAAATAACCCATCAAATTTAGGTAATTGAAATAATAGAAGGCATAAATTTAGCATTTAATAAATTAGATGGACATGTGGCATATTTTTATTTGTGGAGTATATAGTGGAGCAGGAAGTGTGGGACAGAAGATTTGGACTCCGTACACAACCTTAGTCATTCTATTAAAAATAGTACACGAAACGGGCTCTCGGTAGTCTCTTGAAGACCCATATTTAATACCCGTTTTTTTTTTCTTAATTAATTAATTAATTTATTTGTTGTTATTGTTGCAGGAATAGGATCCGAAGATTTTTTTGCCCACGGACATGTAGTTTGATTCAAACCAAACAACATTGTCCCATATCGACAAGATAGTAACCAGGACTTTGGCTTATTAGTAGTAAAATAAGTTAAGAGGGCACGACCTTACTTGAACAGGATCTGTTCTATAGGATCGTACCTCTGTATCCTTGCTCACAAAGGAGACAGGACCCCAAACCTGGTGGATGAACCATGGCCGTGCGATCAGAGCGTGATTAACGGCCTCGTTGTCTCTGTTAGAGGCACCGAACTGTAGAGGATCGTTCTCAACTGGCTTCGGCTGGTTGGGATGGTCGCACGGCTGTCTGACAGGCTTCAAAATCTTTTTGCTCTCTTCACAAATCACAATATCCCTAAACTCTCTGAGTTTTTTTTTTTTTTTAATCTTCTCTTTTTTTGGATTGAATTGCTTGGTTTAAGGCTTTAGGTTGCAATGTGGTGATTTTTTCCTCTACTAATTTGATGCAAAAATGCATGCACACAAGTAACACAACGTGTTTGATAAAATTCCTAAGCAGTGTTTTGATGTTATTCTAGGAGGAAGAGAAATAACGACTGTCATGCTCTGTTGTGACTTTTAATGGGGTGAGATGTGGTTGTTCGCCTTCTTTTAAAATGTCAGTTTTTGGGTTCTTGTCATTTGAATATGCGTAAGCAGAGTTATAGATAATTGTATACTTTTGAGTTCACGCCTCCCTTTGTTTAGTAGCATAACTGCATTGCCTGGAAATGGCAGGTACTTAGCTGAGGCCCAAGTTCAAGCAAATGCAATTTGATGAGGTAGAGAGCTTCTGTAAGGAGACTCTTGAAATCCATAGGGAGCATACTGCATCAGTATCCCTCGAAGAAGCAACTGATTGATCATTGACGACTTATAGCTCTCATTTTTTAGGCAAAGGGAGATTATGAATCTAGCATAGCAATTGATGTCGGCATTGCTCATAGCCTCTCTGCCAATTTTGTGTCCCAACAAAATTTACCAAACAAGCACAAAAAATAGCAAAATTCGTTTTCATACCTAGAAATCTATAAAAATGAGTTGAGTTACCAAACTTAGAGCCTGTTTGGATAAGCTCTTTTAAAATGTGCGTTTTAAAAACCAACGTCTTTAAAACGTGCGTTTTGCAAACACCATTTTAGAAACCATAAATAAGCGTTTGGTAACAATGTGAATATATATATGTTTTCTATTTTTAAAGCCACATTAAGGGCTTGTTTGGTTGTAGATTTTAAGTATTGTTCAAAATGATGTGAAAATTGTGGTTTAAAAAATATTGTGAAAACACGTGTTTAAAGTACTCATAATGCAAAAAATGTGTTTGATACCATATTTCTAATAACATTTTTTTAAAAGTGAAAAAACATAATTGTGTATTTGGTATGTGTGGCAAGCAAAAAGTAAAAACAAGGAAATAAGCAAGTTATAATTGTATTACTATTTGCTTACACAATTCATTTTTAGAGGTGGAGTGCAAGGTCAACCTTTAAATACCCATTCTGTGACAAAAATTAATAGTCAGACCAATCTTAGGTGTGTAGTAAAAATATTCAACTAGAAAAAGCCCTTAAATGGCTAAGTGTCTGTCCACAGGTTTGGTCTAAGGAATAGGTTACAATTGGATACTCTCTCTATTCTTTCTTTCTCCCCCAAAAAGAACTCCCCTAGATCCAGATGTTTCTTGGCTTTATATCACTTAGCCAAAATGCATCTAGA
Source organism: Quercus lobata (assembly GCF_001633185.2). Taxonomy (NCBI): domain Eukaryota; kingdom Viridiplantae; phylum Streptophyta; class Magnoliopsida; order Fagales; family Fagaceae; genus Quercus; species Quercus lobata. The sequence continues at coordinate 45,784,480 of NC_044911.1, read as the reverse complement.
CTTTACATTTGGAGGGTTAGGATCAATCTCTCTTAATACTTGTCCCATCAAGACCTTGCTAGAAGGTTTTACACCAAGGTGTGGGCTGTGTGAGCACTATTCATGGTTATTTCTCCATTAATGCAGCTAGTTAAGTGGTTATAATGCATTTAATGCAGAGGGGATGGCAGTTTTTTCCTTCATTTTTCTTCTTTTCCTTGTTTAATGCTAAGTCACCCTTTTTCTCCCTCGAGTTATGCCGTGCTCCCTTCACCCCTGACTCTTAACTTTTTGAGGTTAGGTAGGAGTCCTTGGTGCCCTTGTCAACTGTGGTAGTTCAACATCTTCTCAAGTTAGGTGAGTACTCTCTAGGGGCATACCGCCAATATTCCATGAAGTTTACCTCATCGGAAATGCCCCTACCTATCCTATTAGCTTTTTTGGATCCTCGTCCCCCCACAGTATGTATTGGCATTTTAAAGAAAAAGTGTAATTTTTCTAATATGATCAGTAAAATGTAATTATTTATTTATTTTCTCTCTTTCCTCTCCATCCGATCTCTCTCCTCTGCAAGTCCAAGCTTGAACAATTCACCGAAACAACTGAATCAAAGCCAAATTGCTATTTTTTTTAGTTAAGACAAAAATTTATTAATGAATCCAAAGAATAAGTATTATACAACTGGGATCTAGCAAACCCGTTCTCCAGACAAGAAAGAAGCAAAAGAAAAAATTACAATGAGAAAACTAGTAAAGAGGGGCCGAGAGAAAATAGCATGAGAATACAATGAAAGAAGCCAAATTGCATCACAAGTCATCCAAACTAGGAAAAAGAAAAAAGAGAAGAAGAAGAGAGAGTAGCAGCGTTCAAAAGAGAGGAAAATAAAAAGAATAAAAGAAAGAAAGAAGAAGCAAAAGAAGAATAAAGAATATTCAAAAACAGTGTGCAAGAGAGGGAAAAAGAAAAAAAGAAAAGTCTGGAGAGAGAAAGAAAACTTGTTGGGTATTGTCAAATTGTGGATCTCACAATTTTCCAAATATTTACAAAAGTGTCATTGAACAATGTTATTTGAAAACTAAAAACTGGCAAGATGAGTTCTCTAAATTCAGTATTTAAATACCCTAAAATGAGAAATATAACTCAAACACTCCAAGAGAAAGATATGTTCATCGCCAAAAATATTAAATTAAATTTTTTTAAACTCATCAAGAGAAAGATATTAAAATGATTACGAAAATAATTATATTAAAATGTTCATTGCCAACAATATCAAAACTAGACAATCCATTATAATAATAATAAAAAAATTCTTATCCAAAATATTAAAAACCAAAATAGAAATAATAAAAATATTGTTTACAACCCACAAATGGACCGAGCTATCTTGTCACGAACAAATTTCATCTCCTCATCTTGTATATTTTCAACGTTTGCTTGTCTGTTACTACCTACTCTACTACTATTGCTTCTTGGTCTGTCCAAGTCATGCTCATCCCAATTGAATCCCTCATCCTCCCTATCATGTTTCCTAATAAAATTATGCAAAACACAAGTAGCAACTATAATATTTCTTTGGTCCTTAATGTCATAAGATGGCATTTGCTTCAAAATTTTCCATCTATTCTTCCACACTCCAAAAGTTCGCTCAATCGCACTTCTAAGTGATGAGTGAACATAGTTAAATCTCTCTTCTATGTGATTCCCTTGACTAGCTTGTCGAAAATCTAAAAGATGGTACCTCTATCCCTTTTAAGGTGGCAAATATCCTTTCTTTAAGGGATATCCAGTATCAACTAAATAATATTTTACTAGTAAAAGAAAAAAATATATGTAAGATGTACGTAAATAATATCCTTCATACATATTTAATATATAAAAATAATATATACCTAATAGTGGTTTTGGAAAGTAGACAAATTATTAATGGATAGCATCTAAGAATATACGTTTATCATATGCTACACCTTCCCATCCAGCTATAACAAATGTGAAAAGTAATCAAAATCACATGTTGCCATCACATTAAAAACATCCTTTCTATTATAATCTGGAGCTTTCTTGTCGTCTCCAACAACAACTTGGATATGTGTACCGTCAATGGCACCAATATAGTCCTATAATAGAACATAAATTTTAGTTACTTAGGAAATAATCCTAACAAATATTAGAAGCAAATTAGAATGTATGAAATGAATACCTGAAAGTGTGGCATGTATAATGGATTTTTTTGTATGTGTCTTGGAACTAAACTAAATGTAGAGTCAGAAGGCTTGAGAATATCCATTGACATTATGTTAAGACGCTTCAAAACTCTATGAAAATGTCTATGTATAGTCTCACCAAAGTGTTGAAATCTTTCTTGAACCAACCAGTTACATGCTCCTTGTCCAAGTATCATCAAACATATACCTACTGACTCTTCAAGTCTAATATGTCTTGTGTGCCGAAGTCCATATGTATGTTGTAAAACATTACACAACTAGAAGATAACATGTGACTTCATTCTAAACATTTCATGACATTTCGTTTCATTACCCGTCAAACAAGGTTGTTCAAAATCTCTACAAGGTTGTTTATCAATATATTTCATATAATATATCACTGCAGCATGACATTCAGCAACAACAAGATCATATAATTCTTCATCATCATGTTCATCATTTTCCACATCATAAGAATGATCATTATCACTATTATCAATATAATCATTGTAATCCATATAAACTAGTCGCTAACCCGTGCGATGCACGGGAAAACTATTAAAAATAAGATTTTAAAAAGAAAATTTTATTAATTTTAGTTTATATCGAATATTTATTTATGGTAGTTTAAAATATTATTTCAAATCTTCATTTCATTTTATTTTAGTTGGAATAACTTATATAATTAAATGAAATGCTTATAAATAAGAGATGACATTAATAATATACTATATATAGTTAGTGATTATTCAAGATATCATTCAAATATGACAATTTTTTGGTTCTAAAAAAAGAACAATATTAATGCATTTAAACACAAAATACTATATTGTCCAATAGATATTACAACTTTAAAACTAAAACATGAGTAGTGATTTTTAATGGATTGGGGTAATAGCACAACTTTTAATAGAAAAAAAAATTTTGATTTAAATTTTTTGGAGTATCACTATATTAAAAATGCCGAAAGGAAGTAAGAAATTCCACTGAAAAATGCTACAAATACATTTGGGGTTTTTTTTTTTTTCAATGAGCAGGTATATTACTATTTAGTAGAGTCTTAATACATGGGGGATGCTCCTCCATCCAATACATCATTGTCTAGCAAACCCAGCCAGTTCTTTGCTTCAAATGCTATCTTCTCTGTTGGTCCGTTTGTTCAAGGAAAGCCACAAGAGAAAAATATATTCCTAATAGAAGAACCAACTACCAAGTAGTCTAACATCATTAAGGATGTGGCCAATGCTCAAATTGGTAGGTCCAGCTGACTTTACTTCATCTACTGGACTATTAAATTCACACTCTATCTCTACTGCTTGAAGCCCCAAATCCATAGAGGCCATGTACACCCTTCAACAGGCTATCTAGACTGATTATTTCTCTAAACTTCCATATATTCCACAGCAAGTGTACAGGTTGTTTGCACCAAATCCACTACTAACTTCAAAGTTTCATCCACATGCCTTTGGTTTCGATTTGACCATAATAGCCAAACTCCACCGCAACTAATACAATCAACTGAATTGGTTAAAACAATTATCAAATATTGGGAATATAAAAATACAATCAACTGGATTGGTTAAAACAATATATCACCTGGGAATATAAAAATACAAAACTTGGTATTATGTATATGATACCGTTGAAAGATTTAAATATCATTGCATGCTTCTTGAATTCCACCCATCACAAAAGCCACGGCTTACATCAAATTGGCCTTTGAAATCTTGATCTCCTTCATCCCTAGAACCTGGAAAATCAAATTTCTAGACTAATTGAAAATTTGTAAATATTTCCAACTATCATCTAACGATGAAATTATTATATCTTTTCAAGAACAAAAAGGAAAACAAAGACCAAATGTTCTATGTAGCAAATTTGAAACCTATCACCAAGAAAAAGAATTAAACCTATTGGAAATTCATTAATTGGTACCAATGCAAGTAATTGGTACACTAAAATATATTAATAAGTAGATAATGGTGACGATGAGAGAATAAAACTTTACAGGAAAAAAATAATATGAATAAATTGCTTGTGTATGCTTTGAAGCTACTACCATCTCTATCAAAATTTTGAGGAGAAAAATAGAATGAAATATATTAATAAAATAAATATATAAATTTTATTATTGATGCATCGATTTCTCTAATGTTAAAGTGAAAAAATAATATTCACTCTCACAACAACTCAAAACATTTACTTAATATATTATATCATCCATACCATCCAGCCACCACTTCCATTCCGGGTGATCATCTCTAACCACCCTTTGAAATTTTGTGGTTGCCTATGTTTCCTACCCATCACAAAATTCTGCTCCCCACCATTAAGCAAAACTTCGCAAATAAGTCTTGTCGCATTTAGAGATCTCAAACCAACCATTTTCATTGTAGAAACCAAAATACACACTCAGTAGTTCCACCACTATAAATTATACAACAAATTGAGCTATAGCAAATATTAGTAACACAAAATCTCATAAAGGATTTAAAAGTATATCCCAAGAGGAAAAAAACAACAAATTTTTAATACAAATAGTTAGAGTCTACCTTTTAATTTGGAGTATGTACATGTTTTCTTAAAGAATATAATCATATGAAACTTGAAAGCAAGTTCAAAGAATAGGTGCAGTACATAAAAGCTAGTCATTCATTTAAGTTGGAGAAAAAAATCCATTCTGGTTCAATTGAAAAAGCATTAAAAAATGACGGTCATGTTTTTACATCACACAAAAAATGACATTGAGAAAATACGGCCAACAAATACATCTCACCCTGATTAAATCAACAACACAGCATCACATTCCCTACTTATCTTCCTCCTTACCACTCTCCATGTATTATGACTTCTAGAACAACAACAAAAAATCACTTACAAATTTTATCAAACGACGTGTAAGAAAAAAAAAAAAACTTAATGGAAAGAGAGAATTTTAAAAAGAAAAGAGAGTACCATGTTGAAGCAACACCAGCATCAATATAACCAAGGGTTGTTTTTTCTCTCAAGGCCTGTGCAGGCTCCTTTGTGCCTAAAAATTGAAAACATAAAATGAGGTTTTTGTAGGTACCTATGTATTTTTCGGTTATGAAGTCAACAAATTAAAAATATGTAATATGCCTTTTGATTTTGCATAATGATAGAGGTATTTGTTAAAGCTTGCTATTTGTTAAGTCTCTCTTAACCCTCTCTCTGAATGTCTACCTCAAATTTATAATATCTAATACCATGCCCATCTTGCATAATCATATATAAATGAGTTATATAACTCTCAAACAACTATACTAACCAACCCCGACCTTCAAAAAAAAATCCCAAAGAATCCAAAATAGCGGTAGCCCTAACATAACATTCCGTAGGCTATCATATAAGACAACCCAGAGATTATAATAATTTATAAAAAGGGAAAACCAATGTAAATGAAAACGACAGTAACACTATATATCAAACCAAAACAAACCCAAAATTGAAGTCAAATAGAAGAATCCCAGGAAACAAAAATCCAATAAAAATTGCATAACCAAAAAAAGGGAAAAAGAAAATCCAAACCAATGTAAAATGAAGATGAGAAAAACACTATATGTCAACTAAAACAAACCCAGAATTAAAACCAAATAGAAGAATCCCAAGAAACCAAAAATCCAATAAAAATTGCATACAAAAAAAAGGGAAAAAGAAAATCTAATTACAAAAATTTCGTGATTCTTCTTTGCCATAGATTTGACAACAAAGTAAGAAGAAGAAAACGTGGAAATCTGCAAAGAAAAAAAAAACTTAAATCTAGAGCAACCCACAACCACAAACCAACAAAATTCCATGAAAACAAAAACAAAAAAACTTAAATCCATAGCAACCCAACACAAACTAACAAAATTCCATGAACAATTGAAGCGGATAAAGAGAGAACAATATATAGAAATTAAGGAGAGTAAAAAACATGTTTTAATTACCTCAAAATAAAACATGATGGGCTGGATTGAGTGACGATGGAGAGGCAAAGAGAAATCGATGTAGTGGCAGTGATCCATGGTGGCGGTGGCGGTGGGAGGATCGAGTTTTGGCGTGCCAGTGTATATTAGAAAACAGAGAGGTTGTAGGGTTTAGACGTGAAGGCTAAAGAAAGAGTTGTAACTTGAATTAGGGTTCTAAATTGATAATTCTAATATAATATAATACTAATAAAACGTTAAGAAGAATTTTAAAAAAAAAAAAGAAAAAAAAAAAGAAAAGAAACACTTAGTGTACGTTTTAGCTAAAAAATGTTAAGAAGAATTAAAAAAACATTTTATTTAGCAAAAACGTTAAGAAGATATAAAAAAAAATTAAAAAAAGGTGACGTGAAAGCTGATGGGGGGAATAAATGGAAAAATTATAATATAAATAAAACATCAAAAATAATATTTGGATATTTATCTGTTTGTTCAATATAAACCCTCAAGATATACTAACTACTAAGATATCAAGTTAAAGTCAACTCAATATATGAATGATTAGGCTTTTTTTTCCTTCTTTTTTCTTCTTCTCTGTGCACTGTTCACAGATTAATATTTAAACCTCTATTTCTTTCCTTTTTACCACCTGAAATGATGCAGCCCAAAAGGCCACTGATTTAATTTTTTTATCAGAAAACACAACAAACTCAACACTAGTAAAAAAATAAAGTTGATGTATTGGCAGAACAATGAAAAGAGATCCCAACTCTTGATTGAATAGCTTTCTGTTCAAAGATACAACCAAGCCAAGCTTCTATAAAATAGAAACTTTATAGGGAACTAGGCCTTAGCCTTTTACAAATAAAACTCAGACCAGTGTAAATATTTTAGAACAGCCCTTTGAGACCCTTAAATAGGCCGAAGAATATCTCTGTAATTCAATAAAGAATCTGATTGGCTTCTCTATTTATATATAACTAAATATGTAAAACGTTGTTTTCAACCAAAAAAAAAAATATATATATATATATATATATATATGTAAAACGTTGTTTGATTCAAACCAAACAACATTGTCCCATATCGACAAGATAGTAACCAAAACTTTGGTTTATTAGGAGTAAACTAAGTTGAGAGAGCACGACCTTACTTGAACAGGATCTGTTCTATAGGATCGTACCTCTGTATCCTTGCTCACTAAAGAGACAGGACCCCAAACCTGGTGGATGAACCATGGCCGTGCGATCAGAGCGTGATTAACGGCCTTGTTGTCTCTGTTAGAGGCACCGAACTGTAGAGGATCGTTCTCAACTGGCTTCGGCTAGTTGGGATGGTCGCACGGCTGTCTGACAGGCTTAAAAAATCTTTTTGCTCTCGCCAATTTGATTAGGCTATATTTTCCTTCCTTGAGGATATACGCAAAACCCGTGCTTGGTGCCTTATCTGAGGATATTTCCAGTGGGTCGACTGAAATCTTGGCCATCTATGAAAACCATAAATGAGCTGGAGGAGGCAGTAAAGCTCCTGGAGAAGGCCGTGAAGTTATTGGAGGATATGAACAACAGCATTGCATGATTGAAGGGATAGAAGCGTAGATGGGTGTGATGTCCTACATGATTGGGATGCACAGCAAGACTCGAAATCTTTTGAGAGTGATATAGCTAAGCTTCATTCCAATGGGGAGAAGAAATCAGCCTTCTTTGGAATGGTGTTGAACCAGTTGGGATTGTCTGCACGCAGTTAAATTTGTGCATGTATTGTCGCATTGCAGAACAGCCCCCTACATATAGAGGTTTTGTGGATTAGTTAATAAGAGAACTCCGAAGCTATGGCATCCCAATTCCCCCTCCCCCCGCAACACCCCACCCCCAAAAAAAAAAGATACTTGGAGAATTGTGGATAACAAATATCTTAACCTTGTTCTTACTTCCCCCTTTAAGATTTTAGTGCCCTCAGTTTTTGAGCTGCTATGTTATAGAATTTTGGTTTTTATTAATGAGACTGTAGTGCATTCTCAAGGTGTGAGAAGAAAAGTTTGTGACAGCAAAAATGCATTGCTTTATTAATAAGCTCGATCAGATTATTTGCTTTATGAATTTGATGCAAAAATGCATGTACACAACGTGTTTGATAAAATTATTAAGTAGTGTTTTCATGTTATTCTGGGAGGAAAAGAAATAACGACTGTCATGTTCTGTTGTGACTGTTTTGATGTTATGAAAAGAAATAAGGACTGTCATGCTCTGTTGTGACTTTTAATGGGGTGAGATGTGGTTGTTTGCCTTCTTTTAAAATGTCAGTTTTTGAGTTCTTGTCATTTGAATGTGTGTAAGCAGAGCTAAAAGTTTTCTTTTTGGGGCTGTGATTCATTGGGGTTTGAGTTCACATCTCCCTTTGTGTTGTAGTGGTGTTTTGAGTTCACACCTCCCTTTGTTTAGTAGCATAACTGCATTGCCTGGAAATGTCAGGTACCTAGCTGAGGCCCATATTCAAGCAATGCAATTTGACGAGGTAGAGAGCTTCTGTAAGTAGACTCTTGAAATCCATAGGGAACATACTGCACCAGCATCCCTTGAAGAAGCAACTGATTGATCATTGACGTCTTATGGCTCTCATTTTTGAGGCAAAGGGAGATTATGAATCTAGCATGGCAATTGATGTCGGCATTGCTGATAGCCCTCTCCGCCAATTTGTGTCCCAACAAAATTTTACCAAACAAGCACAAAAATAGCAAAATTCATTTTCATACCTAGAAATCTATAAAAATGCATTTTGAGTTGAGTTACCAAACTTAACCTTTGACTAAAATGAACTGTATGAAAACATTTAATTATGAAATATATATGATTTTAATCTACTCGAGCATTGCAACCATTAAGTATTTAACAATTTGTAGCTCACAACTTTATTAAACGTGTTAGCGTTCTTTCAATGTGGATGGAGGATGTTCCAAGTTCCAACACACATCAATAATGTACTCATAGCCGATTATGACTAATTTCTGTTTAATGAAATATGTCAGTATTTCTGCTCAAAAATAAAAAATAAAAAATCATTCAACATTTTCAATCCCCCCCCCCCCCTAAACACAAACTATAGCAACGTGTGGAAGGTAAAGTTACTTTAGTGTGAGTTTTAATAAAAATCAGCTTATGTGATTGAAAATACAAACTATAATAACAACGTGTGGAAGGTACTAAAGTTACTTTAGTGTGGGTTTGAACACAAATCCACTAATTTGATTGAAAATACTAACGGAGTGGGCAAAGTACTTATTACAAAAAGTTAAAGTTAAATGGAGGATATTCTCACTTTTTAAATTGAAAGGGAAAATAAGTAAATAACAACTACCCTATACTTAAGGAGGGGAAAAAGCAATTTGCCTCACAAAATTTAGTTATTGGTCCTCAAGTCTTATTCCTTAAGTTTTCCAATTAAATTTGATCATATGGTTGTATTGACTAATGTGACACCAAAAAAAAATGTTATTTTTCTCAAGGACAACCACATAGTTGAATTTAATTGGGAAACCTATAATACAACACCTAAGAAACCTAAATTTTACCCTTATCTAATACTATTTGTCAATGACAAGGGAAGGCTATGAAACTAAAATCATCAAACAACCCTAAAGGGTTCGTTTAATAGTAGTCCTGGTAAAATTGGACCCAAATCTATTAACACAGCCTAATTCCAATAATTTTTTACCCGGAGTAAAAATGGGTTAAGTAGTACCAAACCTTTTTTTTTTTTCCTCTTAGGTTGAGTTGGGCAAACCCATCTAACCTGCAATCCAACCCCTTTTTTAAACAATTTTTTTAAAGAAAAAAATCAGACTAAACAAATTTAGCAAATCATTCTAAATGCTAAACCATGTAAATGTAACATGACGTCAATCATTCCATTGGTAATGACGATGTTGAATCAAATAGTAGCCACCATTTCTTTCTAGTTTGACCATGGGGCAATAAGATTTAGAGAAACTAAGCTTACAATATAAATTTTGCGAGCATTAAGTAGCTTAGACCAAAACAACATTTTTATGTCCTTTGATGTGATAAAAGGTTCAAAGCATTGGTTTGAACCTCGAATTTTTGCAATAAAACTCATAAGATTCTTGCATTGTAAGTCTTATCTGTTGCAAGTAAATTAACATCTTTTTCATTGTTTTTAAGTTGAACAAAGTCTATATCTTAGAGGATGAGAATCAAAGGAACCTGTATGTAGCCCGAGAATGCCACCAAAGTTATGGGCACTAATTGTTCTATTTTTAATATATAAAAAAATTCTATCTTTTTTAATTTTATGGATTTATTTTTAATGTAAGAAATCTTTTAAAAACCAAAACTATGTTGTTTTGCCTTTTTGGGCACTTAACGACAAATCACCTAACTTTTGTGATGATAATATCATTAGAGAATATTGAATTGTATGTTTAAGATCTATGTATTATATAACTTTTATTTTTAACTATTTTTTTTATTTACTTTTTGACATTTAACATTTTTCTTGTTCATTTATTATTATTGATTTTTGCTTGTGAAAAAATACAAAGCAACCCATAACCCAATCAACTTAATTTGCCTACAACTCATTTAGGATGACCCGTTTTGACCTCAACTAGATTAAACCAACCCAATTGTGAGGTGTATCTAATAATTTTCAAGTATTAAGAGTCTGTTTGGTTGGGAGGATGGAAAAGTGAAAGGATAGAAAATTGAGAGAGGATGGAAAAGCGGGGAGATAGAAGATATTTTAACTTCCCTCATTTGTATTTGGTTGGAGGGTAGAAAAGTGGAGGGATAGAAAATAGAGTTTGTATAAATTTACTCTCATACTCCTATTACATAACTTTTTTATATAAATATTTTATAAAGGTAAAATAAAAAGAAAAAATGGTTCAACTCTAAATGATTCAAAGTATGGACCACAACTGCATACAGAGCAACCCAAAAAAAAGAAAAAAAGAGGAGTTTAAATGTGAGTAGCAAAAAATCCAAAAAATGATTAAAAAAAAGGAAAAAAAAAATTTCAACATGAGACCAAAGAACCCATAAATGAAAAAGGGAAAAAAAAAAGTTTTAACGTAGCGAAGAAAGGGGTAGATAAGTCATTTTAATCCAACCACATCTCCTCCCCATTTTCTCTCCAATTTTGGGGGCTAAAAAATGGGGGGCTTGGGGAGAAAACAGCTAAACCCCACCATTTTATCTCCTCCAAAATGACTCCAACCAAATACATTTTCTACCCAAACTCTCTCTTATTTTCTCTTCCCTATTTTTCATTCTCCCTATTTTCACTCCAACCAAACGTAGCCTAAGTGATTCTTAAGATCGTGAGTCTAAATCATTTATGTCGAGCATATAGGACAAAAAACTATACATACTTGGAGAATAATTAGGTTATGTTTGGTAACAGTTTTTGTTTTCTATTTTCAAAAACTTGTTTTTGAGAATATAAAGAAAAAACAATTTTCTTATATTTTTGAAATCATAAACATGTTTGGTTAGTTAAATTTTTTTTTTTTAAAGTTTTTTGAAGAAAAAATAGAAAATACTAAAATATTTTGTTACTAGGATTTGAACTTTAATGCTAATTCATTAAACGAGATAGATTCATTACATTAAATGCATATTTTCATTGAATTTTAAAAATTAAAAATTGAAAACAACCTTTTGTATGTTTTCAGTTTCTTTCACAAATTGAGTTTTTAGAACAATTTTTGTTTTCTTTTTATTTTAGGTTGCCAAACAAGTTTTTTAGTTTCAAAAATAGAAATTTGTTTTTGAAAATAGAAAATAATGAAAAAAAAAATAGTTACTAAACATACACTTAGATGCTCTATGAACACTCACATATTAAAAAAAAAAAATGAAGTTAGGGGCACCACCCAAATTGGTATGTCATAGGATTATCAAAAAAATGGTATGTCATAGTTGCTTAGCCATAGCGGGAGGTAGTTATAACTCTAGCTAGTCTATTGAGGACCCATATTTGATCCCAATTTTTCTTATTATTGTTATTGTTGCAGTAATAGGATCAGAATTGCTCAAAAAAAAGTAATAGGATCAGAAAATTTTTATTTTTATCTGAAAGGAAAGATTTTATTAACTAACAAGGAAATACGATCAGACGCTTCAGACCACGGGTCTCAGATACATCTGTCCTAATTGGTCCGGAGAAATGGGGGTATTTTTGTCCACGATCAAGTAGTTTGATTCAAACCAAACAACACTGTCCCATATCGACCAGATAGTAAGTAGAACTTTAGTTTATTTAGAGCGAAGCAGCTTGAGAGGACACGACCTTACTTGAACAGGATCTGTTCTATAGGATCGTACCTCTGTATCCTTGCTCGCTAAGGAGACAGGACCCCAAACCTGGTCGATGAACCATGGCAGTGCGATCAGAGCGTGATTAACGGCCTCGTTGCCTCTGTTAGAGGCACCGAACTGTAGAGGATCGTTCTCAACTGGCTTCGGCTGGTTGGGATGGTCGCACGGCTGTCTGACAGGCTTCAAAAATCTTTTTGGCTCTCTTCAAAGATCACAATCATAATCATCCCTAAACTCTGTGAGTTTTTATTCTTTTCTTTTCTTTTTTTTTAATTGAATCGCTTGGTCTAACTTTAAGTTGCAATGTGTTTGAAAAAATGCCTAAGTGATGTCTGATCATATTCTAGAAGTTTTTGCCTGTCAATTGACTTTGGAAATGGTAGATACTTAGCTGAGGAGGCAGTGAAGTTCTTGGAGAAGGCCGTGAAGTTATTGGAGGATATGACCGGCAGCATTGCATGATTGCAGGTATAGATGCGTAGATGGGTGTGATGTTCTACATGATTGGGATCATGGGATGCATGGCAAGGCTCGAACTCTTTTGAGAGTGATATAGCTAAGCTTCATTCCAATGGGGAGAAGAAATCAGCCTTCTTTGGAATGGTGCTGAACCAGTTGGGATTGGCTTGCGCGCAGTTAAATTTGGGCATGTATTGTAGCATTGCAGAACAGCCCCCTATGGCCCTATCCTATATTCCTATACAGGTTTTGTGGGTTAGTTAATAAGAGATCTCTAAAGCTATAGCATCCCAACTCCACCCCCCACCCCAAAAAAATAAAATAAAATAAAAAAATAATTACTTGGAGAAATTATCTTAACCTTGTTCTTACTTTCCCCCTTTAAGATTTTAGTGCCCTCTGTTTTTGAGCTGCTATGTTACAGAATTTTGGTATTTATTAATGGGTGGTTGATTTTATTGAGATATTGGGTCCGTTTGAATAATCTGTTTTAAAAAAAGTGCGTTTTGAAAAACAACGTTTTGTAAACATAATTTTAAAAACCACAAATAAGCGTTTGGTAAAAATGTAAAAAAAAAAAAAATTGTGTGTTTTTTAATTTTAAAGACACAATAAGTGTTTGGATAAACTATATTAAAAATTGTTGTTTTTGGTGTAAATTCCAAACACAATCTTGATTCTTGAATGATAAACAAAATAAAGAAAACTCCTTTATCCATTTATTCCTAACCTCACCCAAAAAAAAAAAACACGGAGTTCTGATTCCAACAATATCTATATGTCTACAAATTTAAAGCAATAATTCTAACCAAAACCCAAAATGGGCATGTCTCAAAAGTAGCCAAAACCCCAAATAAATCCACAACCCATGAAGAAACAAAAATAGCAGCAGCAATAAATCCATCAGTCAAAATAAGTTCTAAAATTTTGATTTCAAACAATCATGTAACCCACAAGCAAAAAGCCCAAATCTATAACATAAAATCAATAGAGGGGTAACGGAGAATGGTTACGTGGCAAGCAAGATCAAGAGCAGCGACGACAAACAAAGCAGAAGCAAGAACAGAGAACCTACAGAGAATGGCAGAATGACTGAGAGAACATAGGAGATATACATGGGGAAAGGGATAAGCTTTTATTCAGTAATTAAAAATATCATTGGCGTTATTTTGATTTTCTGAAGAAAAATTTAGCGATAACTCAAATTGCGTTTCTGAAAAATTAGAGAAAAGCAGTTCTTTCTAAAATGTGAAAAAAAAATCTAGGTTTAAAAAACACAAACGTGCTGATTTTGTGTAGCCAAACAATTTACAAAATCACGTTTTGGCTAAAACGCGTGTTAAGGCTTTGTTAACAGCCTATCCAAACAGGCTCACTGTAGTACATTCTCAAGGTGGGAGAAGAAAAGTTTTGAACAACAAATCCAGATGCCGAGGATGAGAAAAATAAGTCTACTAGAGCTTTTGAAAGAAGCCAGAAGGACCTGGAACAGAAAGGGAAAATCACTTGAGAATATTCTTGATCCCAACCCAAATAGGGTAAAGGAGGGAACTGAAAGGTGGTCTGGATTTGGTTTCAAGAATTGACTAAGAACAAGAGAACCTTTGCTCACATTTTACTCTCACTGACTCCAGTTTTTGTCACATAGAATATCATGTAAAGATCAAGTTCTTACACTTGCTGGAGCTTTCTTGCTCCTTGAATGTTTTCTTATAAATGATTGAATATGTTCAATTTGTTTACCAGATGAAAAGCTCATTTGTTACTGAATATAGACATATAGTTTTGTGATTGCAATTTGTAAGGCTGTTCTGGTTTCTCTCATTACACCATCATTCTATTTTGATACAAACAGCATTCTTTTTTTTTTTTATATATACAAGGATATACAAACAGCAATCTATTTGTTAGTGTTGCTCTTGTTATTAACAACGAATTCACAACTCGAACTCCATGCTTGGAATCTGAAGGTAGTTAGACTTTTTTTTTTTTAGTAAATTAAAAAATTTCGGTAGCTTCTCTTATCGTTATCCTCCTTGAATGATTTATTTTCATCTACCTTGGTCGTGAGGCCACTCTATAACCTCAGCATTTTAGACTAAGATGATTTGTTTGAAAAATTGTACGCATGGTTCTCTGTTTGAAGCAAAATTTTTCTTAATAATATAATTTTTTGAGATCTATGAGTAAGAAAATTCAAAAAAAGTGTAATTTTTTTTTTTTTAGAGACCGACAATTTTTTAGAAGAATTTTAGAGACCGACATGACCAAACACCTTTTTTTTTCTTTTTCTTTTTCCGCCTGACAAGACCAAACTTATTGTAGGGAGAAAAAAAATTTGAAAGTAGGATGGATTAGTCAATCTTTAGATGTTTATAAATAATATATGTACGTCATTATACGTGTGTATATACGTTAGAAATATACAATATTAGACACAATATATTTCTTTTTCTTTTTCTTTTTTTCGAGATAAATAAAAAATTTATGCAAATAATCAAAAGAATACGTAACTCAATAGAAAAATTAGCAAACTTAATAGAGAAATATTATGTCAAAAACATTTTCACAATAAATTTTAAATGACAGGTTGTTATTGTTATTAACGGTTATTGATGGGCAAAAAAGTAATTTCAATAATGGATTCAAATTAGAACTAGTAACAACTTATCATTTATGATTTGTTGTGAAAATATTATAAAAATGTTATAAACATAACACTTTTCAACTCAATATATATATAGGCGAAAATACTATTTTGGTCACTATATTTTGGAGTCATAGTCAATTTAATCCCTACATTTTAGTAGCAATCAATTTGGTCCATATTATTTTGAACTTGCAATCAATTTGGTCCTTACCGTTAACTCATTAACGAAAAATGCTTACATGGCACACGACATGCACAGTAGGCACACTTAATGCCTACGTGGCCACAGAAAATAATTGTAATAAAATTATTCATCATTTAAAAAATTCCATGTCAACGTTAAACAAAAAATCCAAAGTAGAAAAAAATAATTTTTTGAATGGATTATTTTATAAAATTCCTTAGTTTTTCTTGGCAGTTTTTCTTGGCAGCCAAACACAAAAACTCAAAAACACAAAAATCGAACTCAATCCAGAAAATTCACAATAACCAAATTTTGTTTCAAGAAAATGAACTTGGCGTTCACGTACTAACTCAAACTTATCTTCTCCTCCTTAACCATCTGCAATATTAACACAATACAACAAACACAGATTTGTCTCAAAATTTTGATAAAACTTGGATTCAAATAAATAATTACACAATAGTATACAACAATGCCTCCTTGTAAGGAAGGTGAGAAGGTGGTCTTCTAAAAGCATAATGCTTGATGGCTTTATGCTCCTACGCTTTCTTGGATTCAACCCAAGCAGGTACACAACGTGGCCCAATCAAACTATAGAGTTTTTGAGCCATTGGATTCAACCCCAGCAAATAGCAACCACTGCCACCATCTCTCAAGAGAAGTTTCTCAAGAGGAAAAAGATTACTTCCGCTAATGCCTTCGTTGACATGGATTTGGTTATTATGAATTTTCTAGGTTGATTTTTGTCTTTCTAGATTGTTGTGTTTGGCTGCCAAGAAAGAGCAAGAACAAACGGGGACTCATTTTTCTTTTTCTTTTTTGGCCTGATGTGGATTTTTTTTGTTTTTAATTTTTTATTTAATGCTAACATTGCATTTTTAAATGATAAATAAATTTGTTATTATTATTTTAGTAGCCACGTAAGCGTTAAGTGTGCCAACTATACATGCCGTGTGCCATATAAGCATTTTCCGTTAATGAGTTAACGGTGATGACTAAATTGACTACAAGTTCAAAATAACATGGACTAAATTGACTGCCACTAAAATATAGGGACCAAATTGACTGTGACTTCAAAATGTAGGGATCAAAATGGTGTTTTCGCCATATATATATATATATATATGGGTTGGATTCAGGTTACACTTAGTGTAACTCTAAGCAATGTTACACCACCCAATAACTTATTATAGAATTCACATTTTGAAAATCTCACCGTTGAATTACATGTTTTATATATTCTTAATAATCATGCCAATTTTTATGTCAATTGGATGTTATTTACCATTTAATCCATAAACTAATCTTTTACGTATTATTTTAAACTACAAAAATTTGAATTTAAAAAATTGATTGATGACATGGCTATTAATCTTTGATCAACTTAAAATTTTGCAAGTATGAAAAATATACGAAGATAATATAATCTAATGGTAGATTTTTCAAAATTCGCATCAAATTAAAAAATATTGAGTGGTGTAACATTGTTTAGAGTTACACCAAGTGTAATTTATACCCAACCCTATATATATATATATATATATATATATATAGAAATTGAACAATTATTAATGTATATAAATATATAGAATCCAAAAAACTAAGCTAAACTGATAATTAAACATGTAAATTGGTAAATCAATTTAATTTTTTAAACACAAGTTGAAAAATAACAAGTTGTAGCACAAAGAATACGTTTTTATCATTTTTCAAACATAATAATAATGTTCTTTTATTTTGTAGAGAAAAAAAAAATACTATATTATTTTCCCTTCTTTCTTTTGCTTTTATTTTACAGTTTCGAACCCTAAATACATTGATGAATATGATATATTTTCCTTGTATTTTCGTAATAAATTAAGTTACAAATAAAATATATTAACCAATTAATATTATGCTATAAAATATATATCCAAAATCCACCAAGGACCGGCCAGATTTAACCAAAGATGTATAGGTAAAACAATTCAATTAGATAACTAACTCCTTCTAAACGTTTAAGACTTGTTTAATTGTTGATGAATTATGACTGATCCAACAATTTCAAATCTTTTAGGAACTTTCGTGGAGACTTGCATTCCAGTCGCGGTCCAAAATCTAGCTACGGCTGGTCATGAAATGATCAAAAACACGTGGGCATTGAAACTAATGATAGAGTCATGGAATTTAATCACAATTTAAAGATTTTCTACATAAGTAACAAAAATATGCAATACGAGAAAAATCAAAACTTGCAGAAGATAAGTTTGACTAAAGTGCATGAATTGGAGCTCATCTCAAGGATTGTGATAAGCTTAATGATGTGTCCCAATAGAATCATTGAGAATTCTGAATTATATTCCCATTGGGGGAAAATATTCTTCTTCCTTCTAAAAACAAAATTATCTACCTTCTAAGGCAAAACAAAAAAAAACCCTTCCAAAGTCCAAACTGGCAAATTAGGCAATTTTTTTTCAAATTCTGTATGTATGACAGCCAGTTAAGACAGAAGTTGGATGTCACCAAACAGGAAATTTCTTCATTGGATAGAGACTAAGTTATGTCTCCAATATCAACAGTGTGTTTGAAAAATCCTAGCTTTGTGCCAGTACTGCTTGTTAGGTTCACTACTGTCCTAACACTGAGATATCACAACATTTTTTTCAACATAGTGATCAAATTAGACGTGTACTAAGTGGCCGCCTCCCCAACTTCCTTGCACTTAACTTTGAAATTTTAGCACCCCAAAGAAACTAGTTACTCCATCAACATCTTACTGGTATCTTCTTCTTCTTCTTCTTCTGTTATATATACTTATAAGTTTCCACTCCTCAACCTTGCATTTTGTAAAGATACTAGACTCAAGGTTAAAGCAGCAGTGAGGCAAGAAGCAGAAACAGTGAAGTGAAGTGCTTGTGAAACAGAGTAAAGCAAAGCAAGTGGTGTTGACACAAAACGGCACAAGGGACTTATGCTACTTGTAGTTTTCAATTTGTATTAGTTATTTAAGTTTACACGTGAGTGTTGCACGTGCTATATGTAACTACTCTCCGTGTAATTAGGGAATTAGTTACTGTTTCAGTTAGCTGCTCTGTTAGTATATATATTGAACTCGTGTACAGATAATCAATCAATTCATTTTTTTCCAGAATCAGAATATAGAAAGTTCCTCCAGAAGTTTCTTTTTCTCTATCTCTTTTTCTTCGCTTCCGTAGCTCTCTCTATTCTCTGTTTTCCAATCTTACATGGTATCAGAGCCTGAATCGCTTTCAATGGCGTCCAATCCTCAACAAAGTTCATCTTCAACCTCACAGCGTGAGCTTTCACCAATGGAGGATCCGCATAGCCCATTCTTTCTGCATCACGGTGAATCACCTGGTGCGATCTTGGTTTCGCAGCCATTAACAGAGGATAACTATCCTACCTGGGCTCGTGCTATGAAGATGGCTTTGGATGCCAAAAGCAAACTAGGTTTTGTTGATGGATCAATCACTGCTTCAATGGCAGTCACTCCACTGGAGAAGAAGGCATGGTCTAAGTGCAATTCGATGATTTCCTCTTGGATTCTGAATTGCGTCTCGCCTCATATCACTGCTAGTGTGATCTATAGGAACACTGCTCTTGAAGTTTGGAATGTACTCAAGAATCGTTTCTCTCAAGCTAATGGACCACGAATTTCACAGCTGCAAAAGCAAATTTCCACTGTGATGCAAGGAGATTCAACAGTCACCTCCTACTTCACAGTGCTTCAAGCTTCGTGGGATGAGTTGTTAAATTTCAGACCTTTGCCTTGCTGTTCTTGTGGCAAGTGCACTTGTGGTGTGAATGATAAGATCAATTCACTTCAGCATCAAGATTCACTGATGCAATTTCTCAATGGATTGAATGATGCCTACTCTCAAGTACGGACTCAGATTCTCATGATGGAACCTACTCCTTCTATAGACAAGGCTTTTTCTTTGGTGATTCAAGAAGAAAGGCAAAGATCTTCAGGTTTCAATCTAGGTTCATCAGTTGAAACAACTGCTCTTGCTGTTAAAAATCAAAGCTTCACTCATGGCTCTGGTTTTGCAAATAATTCTGGCAAGAATTTCAAAGGCAATGCTGGAAAAGGAAGGCCTATGTGCAGTTATTGTGGCAAGCTTGGTCACATCAAGGAGAAGTGTTATAAATTGGTTGGTTTTCCACCGAGTTATAAGCAGAAGGGAAAAGCTCCAATGGCAAATCAGATCAGTCTTGAGGGTGATCAATCTCAGATTGGAGAAACACAGCTAGGCAGTGGTAATTTTCCATTCACTGCGGATCAATGCCAGCAATTGATTTCTCTACTCAACACTCATGCCTTCTCATCTGATTCTTGTGAGGGTGTTCATTCAGCCAATTCTGCAATTACTTCCACTGCTGCTTCAGGTAAAACTTGTCATATGTTTCAAGATTGTATGTCTTTAAGCATGCGACATTCTGTATTTGCTGTGAATCCTGTACACAAAACTGCTTTTAATAGTGAGACTTGGGTTCTTGATACTGGTGCTACAGATCACATAATTCACTCTGTCACCTTATTCACCAAAATCACTAGTTCTATATCTACTTCTGTTCAATTGCCTAATGGTGAGAAAGTTGCTGTCACTCACATAGGCACCATCCAAATCACACCCACCTTAATTCTTGAAAACGTTCTTTGTGTTCCCTCTTTTTCATTCAACCTAATCTCTGTTAGCAAATTGACAAAATGCCTATCTTGTTGTTTTGTTTTTCTTTCAAAATTTTGCTTCATACAGGACCTGTCATGTTGGAAAACGATTGGAGTGGGTAAATTGCACAACAATCTCTACTTGCTGCAAGTTTCACCAGATTGCAAATCTATATCAGGAGTTTCTTCCATTTTACAGTCTGTTTTTGATTCACTTGTAAATTCTGTTTCCAATGTTCCTGTTGTTTCTAAGCCATTTCTTTGGCATCTTAGACTTGGGCATGTTTCCGATAATAAGCTCAATACTCTGCACAATCATATTCCTGATGTAATCCAATTTCAAAGCAATAAAGATTGTGTTCTTTGTCCTATTGCTAAACAGAAAAAGTTACCATTTCCATCCTTTAATCACATTTCCCCTAATGCTTTTGATATTGTCCATTGTGATGTTTGGGGTCCTTTTGTTAAACCTACTCAAGAAGGTTTCAAATATTTTCTTACTTTAGTTGATGATGCTACTAGATCTACTTGGGTCTATCTAATGAAATACAAATCAGATACTAGGCCACTGCTTGTTTCTTTTTACAACATGATATGTACACAGTTTCACACAAAAATCAAGGTGTTTAGAACTGATAATGCTCCTGAGTTTTTCTTGAAAGATTTTTTTTCTGCAAATGGTATTATACATCAACATTCTTGTGTAGCCACTCCACAACAAAATTCAGTTGTGGAGAGGAAACACCAACATATCTTGAGCATGGCTAGGGCCTTGAGATTTCAATCTAATGTCCCTCTTTATCTTTGGGGTGAGTGTGTGTTGACTGCTGTACATATCATTAACAGGTTGCCTTCCCCTATTTTGAATAACAAATCTCCTTTTGAAAAGTTATATGGCAAAACCCCTTCTTATGAGCATCTCAAAGTTTTTGGTTGTCTTTGTTTTGCTTCAACTTTAATTCAACATAGAACTAAGTTTGATCCCAGGTCTGTACCTTGTGTTTTTCTTGGATACCCATTTGGTGTTAAGGGTTACAAACTTCTCAACCTATTTACTAAGAAAATTTTCATTTCAAGGAATGTGATTTTTCATGAAACACTTTTTCCTTTTGTGTCAGATCCTTATTCATCCTCTTCTCATTCCAATATTCCTCTACCTCATTTGTTTCCTTCAGTAGCTTCACCTCATGATCCTTTGCTTTCTTTTCCAACTTCTGATATTGTCACAGATTCTATTCCTTCACCATCTCAGGTCAGTCCCTCTACTCCACTTCCTGATCCTTTTTCTTCCCTTTCTTCCAATACTCCTACCCTAGATGAGTCCCTAAATGAGTCTCTTTCTATGTCTAATCCTCCTAATACATCTGGTAGTCCTTCTTTTTCTCCTGCTATTGCTGATGTTGCTCCAACCTTAGACATTGTTGCTTCCACTCCATCTTTAAGAAGGTCACAAAGGGTTTCCAAGCCTCCTACCTATCTGCAATCATACAAATGCAGCTCAGTTGTTTGTGATCCATTTTCTCACTCCACTTCTTCCATCCAGGCAGGTTCTTCACATCCCACTTCAGGTACCAAATACCCTTTATCTTCTTATCTTTCTACTTCACATTTATCCACTTCTTATGCCCATTTTTGTTCCCTCATTACTAATATTCCTGAACCCAAGTCCTACTTTGAGGCTGTCAAAACTCCACAGTGGCAGGACGCAATGGATACAGAAATTGCTGCCTTAGAGGCTAACAATACTTGGACTCTCACACCTTTACCTCCTCATAAGAAGGCTGTGGGTTGCAAATGGGTTTATAGGGTAAAATATAGGGCAGATGGCAGTATTGAAAGATACAAGGCACGTTTAGTGGCGAAGGGGTTTACTCAACAAGAGGGCCTTGACTTTACTGAAACTTTCTCTCCCGTTGCCAAAATGGCTACTGTCAAGACTTTATTGGCTGTTTCTGCTGTTCGGGGTTGGCATTTGGCTCAACTTGATGTTAATAATGCCTTCCTCCATGGTGATCTACATGAGGATGTATACATGCAGCTTCCACAGGGGTTTCACTGCAAGGAGGGACTGGTTTGTAAGCTCAATAAGTCCTTATATGGACTTAAGCAAGCTTCCAGACAGTGGTACTCTAAGCTTTCATCCACAATCTTACAATATGGTTTCAAACAATCAAAGTCAGACTACTCTTTGTTTACTAAGAAGTCTCAAAGGTCATTTTTGGCCCTATTAGTTTATGTGGATGACATCCTCATTGCTAGCAATGATGTCAAGGCAGTGGAAGAACTTAAACTATTTTTGGATAAGAAATTCAAGCTTAAAGACCTTGGAAGTTTGAAATATTTTCTTGGCCTTGAAGTGGCTAGATCAGATAAGGGAATCACATTGTGCCAAAGAAAATATGCCCTTGAGATACTTAAGGATGCAGGGATGACAGCTTGTAAGCCTTGCACGATTCCAATGGACCAAAATTTGAAGCTAAGTAAGCATTATGGAGAATTGTTGGCTAATCCTGAAATCTATAGAAGATTGGTTGGTAGATTACTATATCTAACCATTACTAGGCCAGACTTGGCATATCCAGTCCACAAGCTCAGCCAATTCATGTCCAAGCCTAGAAAACCTCACTTGGATGCAGCTTATAAGGTATTGCAGTATATCAAAAGCTGTCCTGGTCAAGGAATTTTGTTGTCTTCAAGATCTGATTTCCATTTGAAAGGGTACACTGATGCAGATTGGGCAGCATGTGTAGATACTAGGAGATCAACGACTGGATATTGCATATTTCTAGGTGATTCTTTGATATCATGGAAGTCTAAAAAGCAGTCTATTGTGTCTAGATCTTCTGCAGAGGCAGAATACAGGGCAATGGCTGTGACAGTATGTGAAATAACCTGGCTGCTAGCTCTATTGAAGGATCTTGAAGTTTGTCATCCACAACCGGCCCTACTTTTCTGTGATAACAAAGCTGCCATATATATAGGAGAGAATCCTGTATTTCATGAGCGTACAAAGCACATAGAAATAGACTGCCACCTGGTTAGAGACAAAGTGCAAGATCAAGTGATCAAGTTGTTTTATACTCCAACTCACACACAGTTAGCAGATTTGTTGACAAAGGCACTTGGTGCTAGACAATTGTTTTCTTTACTTGACAAAATGAGCATAATCAATATCCATAGACCTGAAGCTAACCTTGAGGGGGGCTGTAAAGATACTAGACTCAAGGTTAAAGCAGCAGTGAGGCAAGAAGCAGAAACAGTGAAGTGAAGTGCTTGTGAAACAGAGTAAAGCAAAGCAAGTGGTGTTGACACAAAACGGCACAAGGGACTTATGCTACTTGTAGTTTTCAATTTGTATTAGTTATTTAAGTTTACACGTGAGTGTTGCACGTGCTATATGTAACTACTCTCCGTGTAATTAGGGAATTAGTTACTGTTTCAGTTAGCTGCTCTGTTAGTATATATATTGAACTCGTGTACAGATAATCAATCAATTCATTTTTTTCCAGAATCAGAATATAGAAAGTTCCTCCAGAAGTTTCTTTTTCTCTATCTCTTTTTCTTCGCTTCCGTAGCTCTCTCTATTCTCTGTTTTCCAATCTTACACATTTCAAAGGAAAAATATGGGTTTCCAAGTGGTAGCACAAGGCAGGGCTCACCAACCGTGCGCTGCTTGTAGGATGCTTCGCCGGAAATGTGAGAGTGATTGCTTGCTTGCGCCATACTTTCCGGCTGAAGAGGCTGAGAAGTTTGCTGGCGTGCATAAAGTATTTGGTGCCAGCAATGTCATCAAAATGATTCAGGTGGGATACCTATGGTGTGGCACATGCATGTAATCTTTTCTAGGTTTATAATTTTGGGATTATCATTTATACACTGCTTCGAATAAAAATATTTTATCCCACTTTTTTGGATTATCATTAATACAGATTCCACAATTTGTGATGTACTACAATTGATGGAAAAGAAAATGGAAAACAAAAAGTTAGATAGAGAATTTCTATTAACACTTCCTGTTAAAAGGTCCGGTCCAATTACATGATATGTACTGTTCCATTGATTATAGTGTGATCAAGTGGCATGGAAAAAGCCCAACTTAAGTTTAACTTTTAATTTTCTTTTGTTATAAAATAAATTTTCTTAATTAGGAACTTCTTATTCTAAGATATTGGATTTGTCATTTTGGTCATAGATGGTGGAGGAGACAAGCAGGGAGGATGCTGTCAAAGCCATAGTCTATGAAGCAACAGCCAGGCTCAGAGACCCTGTGTATGGCAGTGCTGGAGCTATTTTCCATTTGCAAAAGATGGTTCAGGAACTCAAGGTGCAATTGGAATCTATAAGTGCTCGAGTTCTGGAGTCACAAGCACAAAGAGACGAGCTTTTAGGACTTCTTAGGAATGTCAATCACCTCGATCGTCTTGTCCATCCCATTAATGCCCCAGTGCTTGATGAAGGCAGTTTTATGTTAGATGATGCTGCGTTAATGGCCTATGATCCTGTCAAATTTCCAGCAGAGTGTGACTGGTTTTTATTAGAAGAATAAAAAAACCCACATAAAAAAATATTTTACATAGAAGACTAGTGAACACAAAAGTATATATCCTTAGGTAAAAGGTGAACCATATATATTAGGAAGCAGGTGAATTGATTTATTGTAATAACAAATAATCTTTAGGACTAGCGAGTTAAACTTTGTGAAGAACTACACATTTTCAGTGTGGAAATAACCTAATAAGTTGTCAATTTGTTTCATGATGTAATGGTAGGATCAAATTCTTGTCAATGATTACTTAATTTATTGGTGATATTTTATTGGCAGTGTTATGCTTTCTGCGTATTTTGTGCTCTTGCTTTTTACAGATAAAATCTTCTGCCTTGTATCAATTAGAAATTCAGCATGATCACCTCATTTTCAAACAGTTTATGTTTATCTTTAAATGATGTAACTCACGATAAACTATACATCGAATGATTCAATAATTTACATATTTCGCTGTATTTGATGTTGTAATATTTCAGAAAACCGGCACCAGAAGACAAAAAGAGAAGTACTAGAACAAAATATTTTTTTAACTCCCATTTGTCAGAAACTAGCTGAAGAGACTGAAAGCCGCCTATATGCCTAACTATATTTGGTGGCCTTATCCCAGATTTCTAAATTGGAATTTTACATGCATGAAGTTTGAGAGAGAGAGAGAGAGTTTGCACGTGTCAAATTTGGAAGGAACTAGATTATACCATGGTTCTCCATTCTCCATTCAAAATAACGAGAGAGAAGTAAAATGTAGAAGAAGACAACCAATCAATGACGTGCCACTATCCTCAAGAAGCTTTCACTTTTTTTATTTTTTTGAGAAGTAGTGGTAGCTTTTTTTTCCAGAGTATACCTCAACAAGCATAAATTACACAATCTAATAAAAAGAAAAATTTGTATATTGACAACAACAACAATAAAAAAAACACGTAAATACATAAAGTTTACAATTACTTTCTACGTGGTTTTTTTATCAAATATTTGTCCATAATTCTAGCAAAAAAGTAAACAATAAACTATAAGTTCATTTGAAATATTAATAAAATTATTAATTATTGTTGTTTAGTTGTTTCATTAATTTATTTGTTTTTTATAAATTATAATTTGTTATATTGTTATTTCATTAATTATAAAATTATTTATTATTGTTTAGCCTAACATAATTTAATTTGTTTGTCTTTTATAATGTATTGTTTCATTATTATTTAGCCTAACATAATTTAGTTGTTTAATTTGTTTATTAATCGTCTTCTATAATTTGTTGTGTATAATTAATATGTATAATGTAATTAAAAGTTGAGTGGGCCAATCAAGTCATAAACCCAAGCCTTAAATTATACCCATGTTATAACCCAAAGCATAAACCAAGGCCCACCCTTTAATTTAATTTAATTTTTAATAACGTTTTTTCCCTTTTTCTTTGTTTTCTCTGTCAAGTCTTATTTTAACTTGTGTCATTTTCGCTTTAACCTTTTTTCTCTCTTTCACACATGCTTTACATCTTATCTCTATCCTGTCTCTTCTAGATTTTTCTTTTTCTTTTTTGAAAGGGAATAAAACTTCATTACACCAATAACAGACATACAAGGAAACCTGCTACACACACAGGACAGAGAACATACAAGTTACACCATATCAGAATGCAGAAACGATTGAACAAAGGAAGGAGCAACGCCTTTCCAAATTTGATGGCTTCCAGTTCTTCAAGCATATTTAGCAAGCTCATGAGCCACTGTGTTGTAGTTCTGCTTAAGTGCTTGAAATGGCAAGACTCGAAAGAATCACAAACCTGAAGAATTCCCTGAATAAGGTGCCCAAAGGTGCTTCCCATAGCCTTATCATTGATTGCTTGAATGACAGCCAAAGAGTCTGATTCAAAGACAACCCGAGGCAACTAAAGTTCTTGAGCAAGAAGGACACCTTGTTCTAATGCAAAGATTTCTGTAAGCTCAGCAGAGTAATAAGATTGAAGTGGCAAGCAAAGAGCAGCCACAACTTGACCATTGCTGTCTCTAATGGCAAGTCCCACACTGGAAAAATTATCTTGCTTTGAAGATGCACCATCAACATTCACTTTGTGGATTCTAGGGGGTGGCAGAACCCATTTAGAGGGGGCCGGTCTTGTTGGGTCGAAATCCCAACTTGCAGAGTAAGCATAGTCTTCCACAACAATTTTTGCCATATGCCAAACCTGGAGTGGGGAAAGGTTATTATCCTTGTGCACAATTCTGTTTCTATTGGACCATAAAGCCCAAGCTGTGGCAAAGAAGAGTTCCAAGTCTTCAAACGTTGAGTGGGATAGGATAAATAAAGCAGAGTCCAGGAAAGATTTTCCAAAGCCTTGCAATCGAAGAGGATTTTCAGGCCAAAGGCTCTAAACTAAGGATGAAAAATCACAACTAATAAGAGCATGATCTATATTTTCAGCTTCTTTACCACAAACAAGGCATATCTTATTTTGAGCAATCCCTCTACTGAAAATGGCATCCATAGTAGGGAGACTATTGACACATACTCTCCAAGCAAAAACTTTGATCTTTGCTGGCAGGTTGTGTTAGAAACTGAAGAGAATATGGATGGACAACCAAAGTGGGCATGTCCTTTTGTATACTTCAGATTGTAACACCTAGGAGTTATGGAGTAATGGTTTAGACCATTACTCTACCCTACTAAGCCCACTATTCCACTCAGCATTAATGGAATGGTGTGTATATAAACACCAAGAGTGGTATCAATTGTACAGAAAACGAATTCCACATTTCTCATAGTGTTTTTAGAGTGTTGTGAGGTTCTTAGGTTGTGGGTTATGTTTGCATCACTCTAGTAGTGTGCAACACCGTTGGAGAAACGTTTTTTGGCTCGTGGGTTGCACAAACTGGAATTCAAAACGTGTTTGAATAGCTGGTCTACGTGGAGGCTGGCTCTAGACAACGTAGAACAATCAAGGCTCCTGTGTGATCGTCGGTTTAGTCTGAGAGAGGTATGCCGAAAAACCAATTATTTGTATTCCGCTGCGTGTCTATGTTTTTAACATTGGTATCAGAGCATTCATAGGTTGTTCTCGATGTCATAGGCATATATGATTAGTTCTTAATACGTTTTATGCTTCTGTGATATGCTATGAATTTCTATGCACCTCACATGGCCTTCAATGGCAAGTTTTGATTTTGAGCATTTCGTGCCTTGAAATTAATATATGTTGTTTATATTACATGTATTAATATGTACCTTAAGTTTCGTAGCGAATCTCTAAGTGTGCCATGAGATATAGTTTCACAAAGCTGAGAACACCGAAACTTTAAAGACAAAACTGCTCTTATATGATTTCTGTTTACAAAATATGATTTCATGTTATAAATCTATATGTTATAAGCTTTAAATCGGTATATGGTATGTTAAAAACGGACTTGAAATGAAGAAGATATAAAACTTTGAATTTAATGTCTGAAACTCGTGTTTTATGGCCGAAAGAAGTTGAAAAGAAGAAAGGTTGAAGACAACCTGCACGTGTCTTTCACTTGCCTAAAGGGCTTTAGTGATAGCAAATAATAATAATAATAATAATAAAAGAAGAATACAGAGGAGGTCCCACAATTACTAACTTCTTAAACACCTATTAGTATTATTATTATTATTTTATTATTATTATGTTTTTTTTTTGCTCTGCTAACGGCACTGTAAAGTAAGCCCATCCGCCACTTTTGGGATCTTGTCTCTTTGTGAGATTTTTTTTATTTTATTTTATGCGTATTAAGCCTATTTAATATTTATAATTGAGTTTTTTTAAGTGAAACGCACGGTTCAATTTAGTATTTATTTCTCATGAAACATGAAAGGTATATGTTTAAATGATATGGAATTTATTTAATTTTGTAAATTATTTAATTTCATTATTATTGTGAAATATGGTATTAAGAATATATATATATATATATATATATATTTACACAACGTTAAATATTATATTTAACGCAACAAAGAAATAATTATTTCTTAGTGAAATAATGTAATGCCTATATGAATTGTTCTCATGAGTTTAAATTGTGATAGCATGTTTGGCTCAATAGTTAATTGATAAAATTGGTGAATTTTTTTTTAATACATATTTTTTGTAAATATGAAATATAGAATAGTGGGAGTATGGTTGAGTTGCGTTATCTCCCATACATAATTTTGCACGAATAGATTAAAATTAAGCTTAGTAATGGACACTAGTGGCGCAAGAGATGATTAAGAAGCTTAGCGAATTTTCGATCTTGTGACATGTGTTGATTATCTAAGTTTATTTTAGATCGAACGTCAAAATTTTTGAAATGTGTGTGTAATGTCCCATTTGTGAAATTTTGTAGTGAAATGGCTTCCAAAGGTATAGTTGCTGATCTCAATAAAGGAGAGAAACTGGATGGTGAAAATTATAATATTTGGCACCATAAAATCCAGTATGTGCTGAATGAGCAAGAAGTCCTAGAGACTCTAACTCATTCGTTGAGTAAACCGGATGAGGGAAGCACTGAGCAACACCAACGTGATCTTGCTGCCTATGAAAGTTGGCGTAAGAAGGATTTGTGTGCGCGCTTTACAATGCTAAGCAGCATGCACAATGACTTGATTGGTGAATTTGAGCAGTATACAACTGCACAAGACATGTGGAAAGCTCTAAAGCTAAGATATGGAGGGACATCAGCCACTAGACTGCGTGGCTTAACAATGAAATTTGATTCATATAAGATGCGCTCTGAACATACGATGAAGCAGCATCTTAGGGCGATGTCCTCCATGATTCGAGAGCTCAAATCAGTTGGAAACAATCTTACTGACGAACAACAAGTCCAGGCAGTGATTCGTTCACTACCAAGTTCATGGGAGACGATGTGTCAAAACTTGACATATAATGAGAACATCAAAACATTTGATGATGTGGCTCGTCACTTGGAACTTGAAGCTGAGCGCCTTGAAGCAGCCAAATCGATCAGTTCTGTGCACATGGCTGAGACTAGCTCGCGTAAGGCATTTAGGCCTAAACGCAAGCAACCTGATTACGCTCCTGGACAAGAGAGACCTAATGGGCCACCGCCTAAGAAGGCTAAGTTTGTCAAGCGCAATACTAGAGGAAAGCGCGCAAAGAAGGACAAGTCTAAGTTGACTTGTTATAATTGCGGAAAGAAATGACATTTTGCTCGTGAATGCGCTGAGCCAAAAAAGGTAACACCTAATCCTACATCTCATCATGTTTTTGTAACTAGTCATGTCCTTGTTGCTAATTCTGCTCCTATGTGGACTGTAGACTCAGCGGCAACAGAACATGTAGCAAGAGATAGAGTGGGATTTGTGGAGTACCGCCGGATTCCTGTTGGCAGTAGAGACATCAAGGTGGGAAACGGAGCTAGCGTGGAGGTACTTGGAATTGGTACCTACAAGCTAGAATTGCGAGGTGGTCGCACTCTGTTGCTCCATGACGTGTTGTATGCTCCAGAGATCCGGAGGAACTTACTTTCCGTAGTTACTTTGTTAAGACTTGGTTTCCGATTTATTTTTGAGAATAATTATGTTTTATTGCATTTGGGAACAGTTTATTATGGCCGTGGTTTAATTTCAAATGGTTTTTTAATTTTGGACATTGAATATTATAATAATGATAGTTCAGTTTTTTTGACTTCATCTGAAAATACTTCTAATAATTCAAGTATATGGCATGCTAGGCTTGGTCATATAGGGCAAGAGAGGATGACTAGGTTAGCTAGAGAATGACTTATGGGCAATCTCGCTAAAGTCACTTTGTCCACATGTGAACATTGTCTTGTGGGAAAGTCAAAAAGAAAACCATTTGGAAAAACCACAAGGGCATCTTTTCCATTGCAACTAATCCACTCTGATATATGTGGTCCAATGAATGTGAGGGCAAGACATGGTGGTTTCTACTTCATCACATTTATAGATGACTATACACGTTACGGTCATGTCTATTTGATTTCTCATAAGTCTGAGGCTTTAGATTGCTTTAGACGATACATGAGATTGGTTGAGAATCAATTAGACAAGAGCATTAAGGCTCTTAGAACTGATCGTGGGCGTGAGTATCTATCTGAGCAATTTAAGGAGCTCTGTGATGAAAAGGGAATTGCAAGGCAGTTAACCATGCCTTATACACCGCAACAAAATGGTGTGGCGGAAAGGAGAAATCGAACACTATTAGAGATGGTTAGGTCAATGATGGCGCAAGCAAACTTACCAATTTCGTATTGGGGGGATGCACTTTTGACTGCAGCCTATATACTTAACCGAGTGCCCTCTAAATCGGTATCTTCCACACCTTATGAAATATGGACCGGCAAGAAACCTGATTTGAATAACTTGCGGCCATGGGGTTCAACAGGTTATGTTCACAATACTTCTCATAGATATGGGAAGTTAGGGCCTAGAGGAAAGAAGTGTATCTTTATAAGATATTCTGAGCATTCCAAAGGCTATGTGTTGATAGGTGAACAACTTGATGGAAGTGTAACTGAATTGGAGTCACGTGATGTTGATTTCATTGAAAGTGAATTCCCTAACATAGGTGAGGTTGAAAAGAACTTGATTCTTTATGAAATGATGGATCAAGAGGTAGACGCCCCAAGTAGACTAGTAGAGGACAAGGAAGAAATTCTTGAAACTCCTAGAGACAGTGGGAGCGACTCACAACCTAGTGGGAGCACACCACTAGAAGTTGATCCACAACAACCTCAGCCACGTAGAAGCAACCGTGGAAATATTCCTCGTCGTCGTTTTGAGATTGAGGGGGAAGCTTTCATGATTGCTTCACAAGATGATGATGAGCCAAAAACTGTGCAAGAGGCTCTCTCATCTTCTGTTAGTAATGAGTGGATGAAAGCAATGAATGATGAAATGGAGTCTATGAGGACTAATCAGGTCTGGGATCTGGTAGACCTACCGTCAGGGCGTAAAGCAATTGGGAACAAATGGGTTCTTAAAATCAAACGTAAGGCGGATGGGTCAATAGAAAGGTATAAAGCTCGATTAGTGGCAAAAGGATACACTCAAAAGGAGGATGTTGATTACGAAGAAAATTTTTCTCCGGTTGTGAGGTTTGCCTCTGTTCGACTCATTTTGGCCATTGTTGCAAACTTGAATTTGGAATTATACCAAATGGACGTTAAGATAGCCTTTCTCAATGGAGAACTAGATGAAGAAATCTATATGGATCAACCTATTGGCTTTGTGACCAAAGGTCAAGAGCACAAAGTGTGCAAACTTAAACGATCCATATATGGTTTGAAGCAGTCGTCTAGACAATGGTATTTGAGATTTCATCGAGCCATTCTAACGAATGGGTTTACGATGATCGAAGAAGATCATTGTGTCTACGTAAAACGATCCAAGGGAAGTTTCATTATTTTGTCATTGTATGTCGATGACATATTGCTGGCCGGTAATGACATGGAGATGATTATCGCCACAAAAGGGTGGTTGTCCTCTAACTTTGAGATGAAGGACATGGGTGAGGCAGATTATATTCTAGGGGTTAAAATCCTTAGGGATCGCTCAAAGAAACTTTTAGGTTTATCACAACAAACCTACATTAAGAAGGTTCTTGAGCGTTTCCAAATGCATAATTGCAAACCCATAGATACTCCAGTTGCAAAAAAATGAGAGCTTAAGCCTGGATATGTGTCCTAAGACTCAAGGTGAAAAAGAAAAGATGGCACGTGTTCCTTATGCTAATGCAGTTGGAAGCTTGATGTATGCAATGATGTGTACTCGGCCTGATATATGTTATGCTGTTGGATTAGTCAGCAGATTTCAGTCTAATCCAGGACTTGCTCATTGGAAAGCTGTCAAGAGGATATTAAGGTATCTAAAAGGGACAGCAGACTACATCCTTTGTTATCAGGGCTCAGATTTGCGTATGATTGGCTATAGTGATGCTGATTGGGGTAGTGACCTAGATGAACGCAAATCCACATCTGGATATGCTTTCTTGCTCAATAATGGCACCATCACTTGGAGTAGCAAGAAACAACCCTGTATAGCATTATCAACTATGGAAGCAGAGTATGTAGCATGTTCAGCAGCTGTTCAGGAAGCAGTTTGGTTGAGGAGGTTCTTTCAGAATCTTGAGGTTGTCAAGGATGCCTCGGATCCCGTTACGATACATTGTGATAGCATGGCAGCACTTGCCTATGCTAAAGATTCTAAGTATCATGGTAGAACCAAACACATTGATATACGATATCACTACATTTGAGACATGGTTGCTCACAATGAAGTGGTTCTAAAACACATTTCTACAAGCCTCATGATTGCTGATCCTCTTACAAAGCCTATAGGAAGGGATATCTTTCAGGCTCATGTTAGGAGTTTAGGGCTACGTAGAATATGATAATATGTTGTTTTTAGTTACCATTTATTGTATTTTTTTTGGGATATTTTGTTTTAAATACATATGATGTTATTCAGTTAATAATATGTATGTTTACACACACATAAACCATATGATGAGTTCTATGGTATGAAAGGTATGTCGGCAGGCTTAGGTTGGCTCACTCACACGAGCGATCGCCTCTAGCACTTGAGTAGTGGGTAGAGATGAGACATTGTGTCATTCAATGCTTATGTAGCATATATAGATGGTTGACACAAACAGATGTCGCCTTAGTTGGGACTAAGATGAGGTCTATAATATATTTATCTTGATTAGACCATACATGGATAGCCCATGATCCATGTAGCCTATGGTTAGCCAGATGCGAGAACTTATTTGATGCCTAAGGTGGCAAGCAAATAAGGGACTCGAGTTAGGCGCTTAAGTAGCGACTAGACTAAGATTTGTACGGTGTATTGAGTTAAGACATACACTCTTACTTAAGAGAACTCCACCGTAGCATGTATTTCATACTACATGTGCTTGCACGACCAAAAGCGGAGGTGAGAGAATAAATCCCTGCTTCTTCACCGTGTGAGTCCCATGGATCTTTCATTAAGATTCTATTTATGCCCTTGTTACTTTTGACTATGTCATGAAGCTGAGGTTTTGATGTCTGCTACTTTGGCATGTTACCTATGGCCATGTTGGATTCGGTCTAAAGGGACATTGCTGGGAAAGCGATTGGACCAAAGTTAAAGGACATGAGTACAAAGGGAAGACTATTTTTGTAACACATCCTTATATTTGTACTCACTGTCGACAGGTTATAGCGCTTATGGTAGTGAAATAATCGTGAGTACATCTAGATAGTTATGATGGATCAAGCATAAGTCTGAGTATTAAACTCAAGAGGGGTTAGAGATGCTTGGTTTGATGTGTTAATATATGTCTAGGGCATAACGAGACACTTTAGGGATGTTGCTATGCTGGTCTTGGTATGAGATTTAGTATAGTGCTCCCAAATTTATTTTTCAAATGTGCTCGGCGGTCGCACAACCTATTTGCTAGTATGAACACACTAAGAAACACATTGAGAGATGGAT
The DNA here is from genome assembly GCF_001633185.2 of Quercus lobata. Classification (NCBI taxonomy): domain Eukaryota; kingdom Viridiplantae; phylum Streptophyta; class Magnoliopsida; order Fagales; family Fagaceae; genus Quercus; species Quercus lobata. The sequence goes on along the minus strand of NC_044911.1, from coordinate 45,750,063 downwards.
AATAGGGCCATGCCCATAGTGGATGAGTGGGAGATGTTAGAAACTGAAGAGAATATGGATGGACACCCAAAGTGGGCATGTCCTTTTGTATACTTCAGATTGTAACACCTAGGAGTTATGGAGTAATGGTTTAGACCATTACTCTACCCCACTAAGCCCACTATTCCACTCAGCATTAATGGAATGGTGTGTATATAAACACCTAGAGTAGTATCCATTGTACAGAAAACGAATTCCACATTTCTCATAGTGTTTTTAGAGTGTTGTGAGGTTCTTAGGTTGTGGGTTATGTTTGCATCACTCTAGTAGTGTGCAACACCGTTGGAGAAACGTTTTTTGGCTCGTGGGTTGCACAAACTGGAATTCAAAACGTGTTTGAATAGCTGGTCTACGTGGAGGCTGGCTCTAGACAACGTAGAACAATCTCAAGGCTCCTGTGTGATCGTCGGTTTAGTCCGAGAGAGGTATGCCGAAAAACCAATTATTTGTATTCCGCTGCGTGTCTATGTTTCTAACAGGTTGAGATGCCAAAGCCTTTTCCACAATTGAACTTTCTCCTCTAACATTTGACACAATCATATTGTGGGCTATGTGATAGGCACTTTTGACTGAGAATTCTCCTCGTTTATTTCCAATCCAGATTATTTTGTCTTCTGGAAGGGTGTGACTTAGAGGAATCTTCAATATTGTGTCAGCTTCAAAGGAGAGGAAGGATGCTCTTATCAAATCCACATTCCACCACCTTGTTAAAGGGTTAATGAGAGATGAGATCATTGGGAATTGGGGAATGTCATTTGGAGGTGAAATGACCTTGTAAGTGGAAGGGTTGGAAGCCATTTGTCATCCCATATGTGGATTAGTTTCCTATTGCCCACTCTCCAACGAGTTCCCACTCTAATAATATCCAGGCTACTGTGGATGCTTCTCCAGGAGTATGATGGGGGATTACCCATCTTAGCATTTAGGATATCCTCGGTAGGGAAATATCTAGATTTGAGAACCCTAGCCACAAGAGAGTTTGGGTTTTACAGGATTCTCCATGCCTACTTAGCAAGCATTGCTTTGTTAAAAGCTTGAAGGTTTCTGAACCCTATTCCCCCATTTGCTTTCTACTTACACATTGTTTTCTGGCTAACCCAACTCATTTTAGTTTCTTGCTGCTTCTAACCCCACCAGAAATTTCTCTTCATGCTTTCTAAATCTTCGCAAAGACTTTGGGGAAGAAGGAAGCACCCCATTGTATACATGGGAATTGCTTGTGCTACCGTTTTTATGAGAATTTCTTCCCCCCCCCCCCTCTAAAGAGAAGTTTACCCTTCCAGCCAGCTAGCTTTTGCCCAATCCTTTCCTTAAGAATAGAAAACACTTGCTTCTTCAATCTTCCAAAGAAGGATGGGAGGCCCAAGTATCTCTTGTGTCTAGAATCCTGCATAGGGCTAAGGGTGGCAAAAATCTCATCCTTGACTCCTTGAGATGTGTTGAGACTGATGAATAATGAGGATTTCTCAGTGTTTATTTTCTGACCTGAGGTTTCCTCATATTTTTGAAGGATTTGCTTCAATATCCAACATTCCTCAGCATTAGCTTAGCAGAAGAGAATTCTATCATCCGCAAATAAAAGGTGGGTGACTCTTGGGCATCCCCTACTTATAGAAATATCTATCCAATGCTGGTTATGGGCTGCCTCATGAATAAGAGCAGAAAGCCCCTCCATACAAATGAGAAAGAGAGCTGGAGAGAGAGGATCTTCTTGCCAAAGGCCTCGGGTAGGGGTAATATTCTCACAAGCAACACCATTTATTAAAGGCGTAACTGTTCTTTTCGTCCCTACATTTTGGGGTCATTTCTATTTTGGTCTCTACATTTCTATTTTACCATTTTTAGTCCCTAATCCAATTAACGCTTGTTATTTTAGTTCTTTCCATCGCTCAACTAACAGAAAAAGCTGACATAGCAAACGGAGTGCACTGTTGACACAGTAAATGCTGACCTGGCGAATAAAATAATAATAAAAAAATTATTTATTATTTAATAAATGCCAAGTCAGCATAAAATAATAATAAAAAAAGATTTTTTCATTTTTTTTCTAAATTATTTTAAAATAAAATAAGATAATTAAATTAAAAAAAATTATTTCTTTCATTATTTTTTTCTAAAGAACATGTTCATGTTCCTTGGGTTCATCCCCAGAAATTTTCTTGAGAAATAAACACACAAAGAAACCCACTTAGAACTGAAACCCAGTTTCTCCATAACTGCTTGGATAAAACACCACTCGACCCTGTCAAACGCCTTACTCATATCAAGTTTTGCCGCCATATAGCCCTCCTTACCTACATTTTTGTGATTTAGAAAGTGCATCAACTCAAACGCCACAAGAACATTGTCAGTTATTAGCTTGTCAGAAGTGAAAGCACTTTGATTTTCTGAAATAATATGAGGAAGAAGAGCCTTAAATCTATCTGCAATGGTTTTTGATATGAGGTTATAAACTACATTGCAGAGGCTTATAGGCCGAAAATCAGCCATCTTTTTGGGGTTATTAATCTTTGGGATGAGAGCAATGTTGGTTCTATTAAGACTAGCCATAGACATATTACCATTTAGGACATTTAAAACCATATTAGTAATGCTACACCCCAGTACTAATGATAAAAAATGGCAGACATACCATCAAGGCCGGGTGCTTTTGTGGGGTGAATCTGCTTGAGGGCAGTGGTTACCTCATCTCTTGTAAAATTCTTGTTTAGGCTTTCATTCATCTCTTCAGTCACCTTTGTGGGAATAGCAATAGTTATCTCATGCATCAGAGTTGGGGAGGTCGTCTTATACATATTCTCAAAGTAGTCAATAGCAACTTGAGTAATACTCTCTCTTCTAGATTTTTCTTCAAATCTACTTTCCTTTTTTCTTTCATCTTTTCCTTCTTCGTCCTTATTTCTTACTCAGCTTTTCTTCTCTCTCAATGTTCTCCTCAAGCATCATTTTACGCCGCCACCATGCTTCTTTCAACAAGCATCGTTCATCCCTAATAGCACCTCCATGCTCCTCTTTCAAGCCGCCTCTACCCAGCACAACGTCTCCTTACCTCCATTACTGAACTATATTTGCTTTGTTTGGATTATAGGTTTATATTTTCATTATTTTGTATGGGAAATCAAGAGTTTTTGTTTCAACCTGGAATCCGTTTATCGGCCGAAATCCAGTATTTAACTTGGTACGGCCGAAATAGCTCCGGTATAACCAGTATTTAAACCAGTAAGAAATAACAGCATTTCGGTACCTTCCTAACCATTAGTATGGAAAATTCTAATTCTACTAGCCGATACGGTACGAAATTAACTTCCTTGCTTTTTTTCCCTGGTGGGCTTGCTCTATTACAATTTTTTTTTTTGGGTGATGATAGCCAAACCTTCTAGGTGATCTAACTAACTCCTAACAACACCATTGGATGTGTGACACCTGTGCTTTCCTTTAACAGCTTTAGTCTTGCATCCACGCACATGATGTCCACGTGCCTTCATTAAGCAATACACTACCGTTTCCTGTATAACTTAATTTCTTTCAGCAAAGCTACTTGTTGTCATTTTACTCTTCATCCGCTGATGCTCTCTGTCATTTGACTTGATTTCTTGTACAACTGAGTCAATTTCAACAACATGGGTATTCACAATATTGAAAATATCCTAAAATGTTTGGATATAAGGTTTCTAAACCTCCTGAGAATTATCACCTAACCAATTCATAGATGTTTGATGTACACAATACTGGAAAAAAAAATAAAGAAATAACCACAATAATAACTAATAAATAAATAATTAAATTTGTATTAAATTTTTTTAAACACCTTGAATACGTAAAGGCTAGTAGGTTTTGAATACATTTGTGTAGTACCTTGCTCTTGGTTATATTTATGTTGTGGTTTTCGTTGTGCATATGGTTTTTTGTTTGATTTAATTTGGATTAAAATTGATTGGTAGTTGATTTTGAGTGTAATATATAATTTTGAATGTCTTTCACACTCTCATATTTAATTTTCACAAAGCTGTATATTTCTTTTGTAATCTGGACATCTATGAACTCATACTGGAAATAGGATTAAGGCTTAGTTAAAGTAAAAAAAAAAAAATAGTATTAATTTCTTAAAACACCAAGAATACTATTTGAGAGTCCACCTATTCTCTAAGTTTAATATCAAGCGACTATTTTTTTTTTTTTTTGGTGCATCTATTATTTTTTTGAACCCAAGCCCAAAAGTTTAATGAATGGATATTATTGCTTTTGGATCTTGAACTTTCTAATGACAAAAAAAGATATACTACTCATAGAGCACCTTGTGGGATTCACTATAAAAAAAAATTGTACGAAACTAACATAAACATAGGAAAGTGTCTCACAATTATCGTTTAAAAAAAAAAATAGTTATCAAGTTCTTTTTTAATCCTAAAAGGTAGCCACTTAGTCCTAAAAAGTAGCCAGTTAGTTCACATCCATAGCAAAAATTCCATATGCTAGAGGCTCTCATGTTGTCAACTACTTTTTTTTTTTTAAATGGCAATTATGAAGTTATATTTAATGTTAGCCACTTAGTATACAACCAAAACTAAACTTTAAAATGGAATAAGAATATTTTTTATAAATATTTAATAGGCTCTCTTGTAACTAGGAGCTCTCTCTCTCGTGTGACTACGAGATTCTTCCCTCATTTAGTTTATCTAGGGGCCTGTATTTTGTCTCTTTTTTTAGTCAAGATGGTAGAAGACATTATCAACAATTTGGAGAATATGAAGTTGACCACTGAGGAGGAAGAAGTCATTGCTATATTAGATGAAGGTTGCAAGAAAGAAATTGAAAGTTGCAATCTTAGCCTGATTGGAAAGTTCCTTACATGCAAGCATTTTAACAGAAAAGCGGCCCAATCTACACTGAGAGAGCATGGGGACTTGAGGATGGGCTGCAAATCATTGAAGTTGGGTCTAACCTATTTCAATTCAAATTTGACTCAGAGTTTGAGTTGGTTCGGGTGCTGAAGGGAGGACCGTGGACGTTTGACAATCAAGTGCTTTTGATGCGCAAATGGCAACCAGGGATGACTGCGAAGAATGTTCAGTTTGATACGGTCTCTCTATGGGTGCAAATATGGGGAGCTCCTTTTGACACGGCCTGCCCAAAAGTTGCAGAGGAGGTGGGCTGACACATTGGGAAGGTTAAAGAAGTTGAGAAATGTCGACAATAAGTCGACGATGGGATCTGCAAAACTTGTTCATAAGAGTTAAGGTGGCTATCCCAATATCAAAACCGATGCGGAGAGGAGGTTTTCTAGCAAGGTCGGATAGGAAAAAGATTTGGGTGTCTTTCAAGTACAAGAGATTACCAATGTTCTGTCATCATTATGGGCTACTAAGGCATGATCTGAAGCACTGTGCCAATTACTTTGCAATCACTAAAAATAATAAGGAAGCACCATGTCAATATGGGGAGTGGTTGAAGGCGAATGGAGGAAGGCAGTAGGCAGGAAGAGGGAAGGATATCTGAGTTGACCCGGCGGTGGATGAAGGAGGCTAGAATTCAACAAGTCAAGGAGTGGCGGCAGAGGAGGAACACAACAATGCAAACCCTAGCGAACATGTGGAAAGTGAAAAAAGGAAGAGCGGAAATCTAGGGATGATTACAGAATATGTGATTAATGTCCTTGAAGTCATAGAGGGGGTTGATACGGTTATGGAATGGAAGGCACCGGATTGCATGGACAACAACTCATAGGATTTAATTCACTTAGCTATAGGCAATAAGGAGGGCGCTAGGGTGATCGTGCAAAGCAACGAGATGAAGTAAGGGCTACGCATGTGGAGGATAGGGTGTGTGATGGGCCAAAAAATTCAAAAAATAGGCCCACTTGGACTAGGTCGGCCCGTATGATTGATGGGTAGGAAGTATCAACCCAACAAAATCCTGTGATGTTGGGTAAGCGAGGGTTGCCTCAGTGGGGTGAGGATTCTGCAAAAGAGGAGGAGGGGCACACAAAAAAAATGTGAGAAGCTTCATGGAGGAAAAATCCAAAACGCAGTGGCAGGGGTGCATGACCACCATTGCTGGGCACAATGAGAGTACTAAGTTGGAACTACCAAGGGCTTGGGAACCCTTGGACAGTTCGAGGCCTTCACAAACTTGTGACGGAACAAGCTCCCAAGGTGTGTTTCTTAATAGAGACTCGCCTAGATAAGGAAGGTTATAACAAGCATTGCAAAGAATTACCATTTTAGAATAAATTGATAGTTAAGAATCCAAACTCAGGAAAAGGTTTTGTGCTTCTTTGGAATCTAAGTTGAAACTAGATGTGATCAACTACACTGACAATCATGTTTTGGCTAAAGTTGTGGAAGAGGATGGCTTTAAGTGGTACTTGACAGGCTTTTATGGCTAGCCTGAAGCTAGCCAAAAACATAAATCTTAGGCTCTCTTGTCACACCTATCCATGTTGGTTGAGGGATCATGGTGTTGCATTGGAGATTTTAATGCCATTTTACTCTCCTCAGAAAAGCAAAGTAAGCACCCACCACCATACAAGCAAATGGAGGACTTTGGATTAGCGCTAGAATCGTGTAGGTTGGCTGATATGGGCTTTCGTGGTTACCCTTTTACTTGGAATAACAAAAGACCTGGGGATGCTAACACAAAGGAGAGGTTGGATCGGGCAGTAGCAAACTTGAAGTAGAGAGAGAGGTTTCCAACTAGTACAATCACACACTTATTTTTCCATGCATCGAATCATGCTCCACTTGTGCTACAAACCATGACAGACCACGGGTTGAGAGGCAGAGGGGTGAATGGCTTCAAGTTTTAAGAGGCATGGTTATTATGGGATGATTGTGAAAGAATGGTGGCTGACTCGTGGACTGCTGGGCACGGAAGGTTCAGCCATGTCCATTATTAAAGATAAAATAGTGAATTGTGAGGTGGACTTGCATATGTGGGGTTCCTTGAAAACAAGACCGGATGTGGATGAGATTAAAAGATTACAAGCTGTGATGGAGAACATTAATAAATGTGAGCCTTCTGAGGAGAAAAGGGCAGAATATTTGGAAGCTAGCTTGATGCACTACTCCTTAAGTAGGAAATTTTCTGGCACCAACGCTCTTGAGTTTCTTGGCTTAAATATGGAGACAAAAACACACAATATTTTCATTCCAAGGCTTCATAGAGGCGAAGAAGGAACTTTATCCAGGAGATTAGAGATTAACAAAACAATTGGGTGGAGGAGATGGATGATATTGTGGAAGTGGCAACTGAATATTTTGAGTCCATTTTTAGTTTAGGTGGCAACAACAGAATGGAAGAATGCATTGACTCAGTTGCTTAAAAAGTAACAGATGACATGAGGGAAATTTTGTCCAATGAATATAGTGCAAATGAAATTAAAGTAGTATTGTTTCAGATGGGACCAACAAAGGCTCCTGGACGAGATGGTATGAATGCCCTCTTTTACCAGAAATTTTGGCATATTGTAGGTAATGATGTGACTGCTGCTATGTTAGATTTCTTGAATTCAGGTATTATGCTGCCTAAAATAAATTTTACCCATATTGTTCTTATCCCTAAAATAAAGACTCTGAAGAAAATTACAGATTACAGATCCATTAGTCTTTGCAACGTAATCTACAAAATTATTTCAAAGGTCTTGGCTAATAGACTTAAGATGATACTCCCACAATTAATTTCTCCTTCACAGAGTGCTTTTGTCCCTGGTCGCCTGATTACAGATAATGTACTGGTGGCATATGAAACTTTGCATGCTATGAACAATAAGAGATTGGGTAAAAAAGGCTCTCTTGCTTTAAAATTGGACAGTAGTAAATCTTATGACAAGGTAGAGTGGGGTTTTCTGAAGGGCATTATGTCTAAAATGGGTTTGCCAAATAGGTGGATTGATAGAGTTATGTGTTGTGTGACATCTGCTTCCTTCTCTGTGCATATTAATGGAAAAGCATATGGTAATATTCGCTCTTCAAGAGGGCTCCACCAAGGTGATCCCTTATCCCCTTATTTGTTCCTGCTCTGTGCAGAAAGTTTTACATCCCTACTGGCTAGAGCACAAAATGAAGGATGTATCCATGGGGTGGCCGTGTGTAGACGTGTACCTTGTATATCTCACCTGTTATTTGCAAAGATGACTCTTTATTATTTTGTAGGGCTACTCAAGGGGAGGTGCAGGTTATTACTGAACTGTTGCAAACATATGCAGATGCCTTAGGACCAGTGTAGTCAAAGGCGTTCCGGGCGCTCGCCTAGGCGCCCAGGCGAGGCGAGGCGCCAGAAAAGCGCCTCAAAGGCACTGAGGCGAGGCGCCTTTAGTGAGGCGCTCACCTCTGGAGCCTAGGCGCTCGCCTATATGTATTTTGTTAGGCAAGAGGCGAGCGCCTGAGTCAAATTTGTGTTTTTATGAGCTGTAATGGCATGTTTTGTAAATTTAAAGAGGTGTATGGTTGGTTTTAAACTATTACCTCAGTGGGGATAACCTGTCTCCCACTATATCAAATAAATTAATATAAAAAAAGCATAAAAAAAGATAAAACAAGAGATAAAACAAAGAACTTTCGGGAACACTTGACTTTAGCAAAACAACAGTCATTTAGCAAAAATAAAAAAAGAGTAAAGCAGTAGTCAACAAACATCAGAGCAAAGTGTTTCGTCTTCTTCTAGGTTTTGGAAGAGAGTGGGCCAGTGGCTGCCGGCAGTGAACCAACAGCAGGTAATATTTTCCTATTCTTTTAGTTTTTTTTTTACACTTTTTCTTTCCCTAAGTTCTTTCTCACAGCAACATTGCTTTGGTAGTTTGTCGTTGTCCACACTTTCAAAGCATATAAAACTCTCCTCTTTATTTCTTTTCTATTTTTTCCCCCCTTTTCTCATCTTTGCTGGACTGTTTTTTTCTCTCATTTCTCATCTCTGCTGGACTCTGTTTTTTTCCCCCTTTTCAGAGCATATAAAACTCTCTCCTCTCTGTTTTTCCTCTGTTTTTTCCCCCCGTTTCTCATCTCTGTTGGACTCTGTTTTTTTCCCCCTTTCAGAGCATATAAAACTCTCTACTCTCTGTTTTTTCTCTATTTTTTTTCCCGTTTCTCTTCTCTGTTGGACTCTGTTTTTTTCCCCCTTTTTAGAGCATATAAAAACTCTTTCCTTTCTGTTTTTTCTCTGTTTTTTTCCCCCTTTTCTCTTCTCTGTTGGACTCTGTTTTTTTCCCCCCTTTTCAGAGCATATAAAACTCTCTTCTCTCTTTTTTTTCCTCCCCTTTTCTCTTCTCTGTTGGACTCTCCGTCTCCAGCAACTTTCTCCTCTCTGTCTCCAGCAACTTTCCCTTTTCTCAAACTCATTACTTCACTCAATTTTAAAGCTTAAACCATAGTAAATGATACATAGCTAGCTTAATATAGAATCCTATTAAATGTATTGTATTGGGTATTTTTTTTTTTTTTTTTATGTAGAATGGCTTCAGATAATGGGAGGAGAAAAGATCCGGGATGGAAATATAATTATTTAGCTAATGTTGAAGATAAAAATGCAGTGACTTGCCTCTTTTGTAATAAAGTCACAAAGGGAGGGATACATAGAGCAAAACAGCATCAAGTAGGGAATTTTAAAAACAGTACAAAATGTTTAAAATGTCCTGATCATGTTAGAGAAGAGCTTGCACAGTATATGGCAGAGAAGAAGAGTGACAAGGAGAACTATGACAAGATGCCTGATTTTGATGATATAGATAATATGATTGAAATTGAGGATGTATTTGATGATGAGGTAGAGGAAGTAGAAGTTATCCAAAAAAGGAAAAAATCATGCTCTAGTAAGGGAGGGGTTGGCAGTAGCACCCAATTGAGAACTATGAAATTAATGCCAAAGTCTAAGAAGTTGAAAGGTCCTATGGATTATTTTGTAAGATTAAAGCCAAAAAAAGTGGTTGCACTTAGGAAACAGGGTAAGATGAAGCAAACTAACATCAATGATAAACTTGACAAAGAGAAAAGAGCACAAGCTTGTCAGTATATTGGCTGGCTATTTTATCTAGCTGGTATACCATTCAATGTTGCTCGCTTAGATGAATTTAAATGGGCAATTGAAGCTATTGGGCAGTATGGTCCAAATATGAAGCCTCCTAGTTACCATGAGTTAAGAGTTCCAATTCTCAAAAAGGAGGTGGCTTATACAAATGAGTTATTGAGTAATCACAAGCAAGATTGGAAGAAATATGGTTGTTCTATTATGTCTGATGGGTGGACTAGTAGAACCAATAGGACCTTGATTAACTTTTTGGTGAATTGCCCATTTGGAACCATGTTTGTGAAGTCAATTGATGCATCATCTTTTATGAAAACTGGGGAAAAAACTTTTGAATTACTTGATACATTTGTAGAACAAATTGGGGAGGCTAATGTAGTCCAAGTAGTATCGGATAATGGATCTAATTATGTGTTGGCTGGGAAGTTGTCGGAAGCAAAAAGGCCAAATTTGTATTGGACTCCATGTGCTGCACACTGCATTGACCTTATATTAGAGGACATTGGGAAAATTCCTAGAATTGCAAAACTTTAGAAAGGGCCATTCAATTGACTGGATATATCTACAACCATGGAGGTGTCTTAAATATGATGAGAGAATACACAAAACAAAGAGAGCTGGTTAGGGCTGGAAAAACTAGGTTTTGCCCTTCATATCTTACAATAAAATCCATTCATAAGCAAAAGCATAACCTAAGGGCCATGTTTACTTCTGAGGAGTGGGTTCGTAGTAGATGGGCAAAGGAAGCAAATGCTAAACGAGTAGTAGAAACGATTTTGATGCCTTCTTTTTGGAATTCTATAGTTTACATTCTTAAAGTTATGGGCCCTCTTGTTCGGGTTCTTCGCCTTGTTGATAATGAGAGAAAACCAGCTATGGGTTACATATATGAGGCAATGGATAGGGCTAAAGAAGCTATTATAAAAGCTTTTAATGAGAATGAAGAAAGGTATTCAAATATTTTTAAAATCATTGATGAGAGATGGGAATGTCAATTACATCGGCCTTTGCATGCAGCGGGTCATTTCTTGAATCCTGAGTACTTCTATTTTGATGATAACATAGCAACAAATCATGAAATTACAACAGGATTGTATGCTTGCATACAAAGACTAGTTCCTACTGCTGAAATTCAGGACAAGATCATGGCTGAGCTACCCATCTATAAGAAAGCTGAAGGACTCTTTGGCATTGAATTGGCTAAAAGATCAAGAAAGACAAGGGCTCCAGGTAAGAAAGCATTTATATCTAACTTATAATGACTAGTACAGTGGCACTTTTTACCAAAAAAAAAAAAAATCTAACTTCTATGATATATCATATATCATTACTTATACTTATTTTTTTAACATAGCTGAATGGTGGAGTTTGTATGGGAGCTCAACTCCGAATTTGCAACAGTTAGCTATAAGAATCTTGAGCTTGACTTGTAGTGCATGTGGTTGTGAGCGCAATTGGAGTGTGTTTGAGCAGGTGAGTTTTGAAGTATAATAAGTAGATCTTATCCTTTGATGAACTACTTTATTTCATAGAAAATTACAATGGTTTAATTATTCACTATAGTCTAATACTTAGTTTTCATAAATGGTTGTAGATTCACACCAAAAAAAGGAATAGACTTGCACAAAAACGACTAAATGATCTGGTCTTTGTGAAGTATAATCAAAAGATGAAGGCACGATATGATAAGCATGATGTTATTGATCCTATCTCCTTAGATGATATAGATGAAAGTAATGAATGGTTGTTGGGGGAAATGGGTGTTGAACCATCTATGAATGTTGAAGATGAGTTGGTTTTTGATGATGATGATGATGGTTTGACATGGGGTGTAGTGGCAAGAGCTGCTGGTGTTGGAGAACCAAGGAAGAATACTAGATTCCAAAAAAAAAAAGGGCAAGCTCAAAGGCCTCAACATCACAACCAAATATTGAAGAGGAAGATGTTGATTCTGATTCTGATGAGACCGAGGAAGAGAATGTTGATGGTTACAAATCTGGTTCAAGTGGCTTTGAAAGTGATGGAAACTTGAGTGAAGACTCTAATGATGACCTTTAGATTAAAATAACACCACATTCAGGCTATTAAATAGGCTAATGGGCAGAATGTTCAATCTTCAAATGCTTTTGTTTTGTCATGGATAGTCATGAAGTTCAATCTTCAATGTTTTGTTAAGAGTTTTCTTCTTTCTAATATGAAGTTATGAACAATATTTTGGTTTAATATTCAAATTTAGTTGATATTTAGATGGAGACTAATTTTTAAATGGTGATTTATGTTTATATTTAGACTTAGTTGATATTTGATAATTATCTAGACTTAGTTGACTGTTTTGTCATGGATAGTCATGAAGTTCAATCTTCAATGTTTTGTTAGGAGTTTTCTTCTTTCTAATATGAAGTTATGAACAATATTTTGGTTTAATATTCAGATTTAGTTAATATTTGGATGGAGACTAATTTTTAAATGGTGATTTATGTTTATATTTAGACTTAGTTGATATTTGATAATTATCTAGACTTAGTTGACTGTTGATATTTGGATGGAGACTAATTTTTTAGAATTTGGCGCCTCGCTTCACTCGGGCTAGCGCTTTTTTGGTGCCTCGTCGCCTCGGGCGATATAAGGCCTTGGTGCCTTAAGGGCACCTTTCGCCTTTGACTACCTTGCTTAGGACAATGCATTAATTTTGAAAAGTCCTCTGTCTATTTTAGTACAAACACAGCCACGGACCAAAGGGAGAAAATTAAGGTGGAGTTAGGTGTTAGGGAGGTGGACAGGTTTGAATCCTATTTAGGGTTACCCACACTGGTTGGCCGAGCCAAATATCAAACTTTTTCTTTCATCAAGGATAGAGTATGAAAGAAGATCCAGGGTTGGAAGGGGCAAATGTTGTCAAGAGCAGGAAAGGAAGTTCTTATTAAAGCAATAATGCAATCTATCCCTACATATACTATGGGGGTTTTTCTTCTACCGGTGAAGCTTTGTAATGACCTAAATGCTATGTGTGCAAGGCTTTGGTGGGGCCAGATTGGTAATGAAAGGAAAATTCATTGAAAGAGTTGGATTGCACTAACACAATCTAACAAGGAGGGGGGAATGGGGTTTCGTGACTTACGAAATTTCAACTTAGCAATGTTGGTCAAGCAAGGATGGAAGCTATTACAGGAAGAGGATTCTTTGGTGTATGGATGTTTTAAAGCTAAGTATTTTCCACGTAGCTATTTCTTAGAAGCATCAGATGTACCCAATAGTTCTTTTGTGTGGAAAAGTTTATTGGTAGCCCAACCACTGCTAAAGAAGGGAAGCTACTGGAGTGTAGGGAATGGCAACTCCATTCGGATCATGCATGAAAAGTGGATTCCAAATCACCCCACCAACCAAGTATTACAGCAACCAATTGATGTAGATGGTGAAGGGAGAGTCAATATGCTTATAGATGAGATGGTGCATGAGTGGGACTGGGGGTTGATTAGAGAGAAGTTCTCCAGGGATGACACAGAAGCCATAATTCGCATTCCCTTAACTAGAAGAGATGTACCAGACACTGTAGTGTGGCTTCCCAATAAAGATGGGGTTTATTCAGTTAGATCGGGGTATTGTATTGCCAGGTTGCTCTCCAAAGAAAACAAACGGCATGGAAGAAAGCTCAAGTGGACAAAACAGGGGGTTGATATGGAAAAGGTTGTGGAAGCTCCATTTGCCAAATAAGATCAAAATATTTGGGTGGAGAGCGTGCCATGATATCCTACCAACGAAAGAGAATTTAGCTCGGCAAAGAATTACAAGGGATAGTGTGTGTGTGTGTGAGCTCTGTCAGCAAGGATCAGAATTGGGTATCCATGTTTTGTGGGGATGCAGAGTAGCTAGAGATGTTTGGGCGGGCAATAAGGGAAGATTGCGGAAAAGTGTGGGTGGAGAAGCAGACTTTATCCATTTGTTTAAGGAATTGATGGATAGGTTGTCAAGGGAGGAACTTGAAGTTTTTCCTGGTGCAATGTTGGCTCATCTAGAATCAAAGAAACTCGGTTTTACACGAAGGTACCTTGCAGGATCCTTCCCGACTTGTTCAACCAGCTGCAGACCTGTTGGAAGAATATAATGAGGCGCAAGGGTAGTTAGCTTTCTTTTCACATATCGAACCGGTGCAACAGTGGGAGCCACCGGTGGGTTTTTCTTATAAGGTAAATGTTGACACTGCGGTCTTCGCAAAGATAAACACATCAGGTTTTGGAGTGGTGGTGTGCAATGAGAGGGTAGAAGTCATGGCGTCCCTAGCAGCTAAAGGACCACCGATATAGGATAGTGAAGAAGCGGAAATGCTTGCCTGTTGAAAAGCTTTAGAGTTTGCTGTGGATGCTAGTTTCATGGACGTGGTGCTAGAAGGAGACAACTCAAGCGTGATGTGGGCCATTTCAACTGGGAGAGCTAATAGATCACGGTTGGGTCATATATATGAGGACATCCAGTGCCTTGCAGCAAGTTTTCAATGCTTTACTATTAAGTTTGTTAAGCGTAGTGCAAATGGTGTAGCACACTCACTAGCTCGCTTTGCAAGGAATGTAGAGGATGAACTAGTTTGGCTGGAGGACTCCCCACCACTAGCACTTGTGGCCCTGTATTTTGACTCTTATCGTTTTAATCAATGAATAATATTAGATTTCACTTTCAAAAAAAAAAAAAAAAAAACTTTAAAATGCTAAAAACTCACATTGTCAACTTTTTTATTTTTTATTTTTATTTTTAAATAGTAGTTATGTAGTTATATTTAATCTTAAAAGATAGACACTTAGTACACATTTATACTTAAAGTTTCGGATGCTTAAAAAAGCCTAAAAAAAATATTAATGCTTTGTTTGTTTCAACATAAAATATTTGCAAAGGTAATATATTTTCAATATTACCCTTGTTAAATTACTAATATATCCTTTAATTTAAAAAAATTTGCGATGAAAGGCACAACCAAGGACAATATTAAAGTGTAACAATTTCAATTAATTGAAAACGTAGTTGTAAGAGGCAAAACCAGTGATCCAGCCCAAACTAATTCAGAGTGGGCTAGGATGGAGGCCCAATACAATTAATTTGTAGATGTGGATTATCAAGGCCAGCCCTTCAAGTCTTAGTAGCTTTGTTTGGTAATTTAAAGAAAGAAAATTGGCTAAGACAACAATTTAAGTGGAGAATAATAGTAAGAAAGATATAGTTTCTTATTCAAATTCTTCCTCAGGCTAGTTGAGGAGCAACAACTCTTTGGATACACATTTCTCTATTACACAGTTCTCAATTTCTTTCTCTCTCTTCCTCCTT
The DNA here is from genome assembly GCF_001633185.2 of Quercus lobata. Lineage (NCBI taxonomy): Eukaryota > Viridiplantae > Streptophyta > Magnoliopsida > Fagales > Fagaceae > Quercus > Quercus lobata. The sequence goes on along the minus strand of NC_044911.1, from coordinate 45,734,700 downwards.
AGATTTCTTGATCCCCTTTTCAAGAGGATCTTCCTTCCTATATATAGTTGTTGGGATTGCATCCAAGCCTTCCACTTGGATGATCGTTAATCCCTCCTTGGATACTTGTCTGATCACTGCTTTGCTGGTGGTGATAGAGTAAGATGTAGGCTATGGGGCACTGTTCAGGGGTCATTCTACTATTAATGTGGCAGGCTGAGTTGGTACAATTTATTTAATGTGGAATTGATGAGTGCTTTATCTGAAAGCTTCCTCCCCCCTTTGCTTGCACGTCTCTACTTCCTTTCTCAGCATTCAACCTTATGGCCTATATGGTTTGTCTCTAGTCTCCCAAGTGTCAGATCTTTAGGCTCCTCGGGCAGGCCGCTTTCCTCAGTTTCATTGACTGGATTATACTGATTTGTGTTGGGCTTGATCTGAATCATCTGATGAATAGTTGGGCCCAACTGCTCCTTGGGTTGAGTCCATTTGACGATCTTCATTCTTCGGGCTTCCCCCTCCCGCAGTAGTGTTACACAAATTGATAAATATAGGCATATATAGGTAGGATATTTACAAAAAATGGTCTTAATATAACCACTTGATAGATTGAATACCACTTTGCACACCAGAATTCATCCATGTGGCTGCTATGCGATTTAACAAAATTGTTGATATGTCACCCTAAAAAAAAGGACAAAATAAACAGTAGGGCTTAAATAAAAGAAAAACAACAGATATCAAGAACAAAAAGAATAGGAGGAAGAGAGAGCACCACTTAGAAAACATTCAAAACTATAAAATAATTAATCAAACCTAATAACCACAAAAAAGAGACAAAAATATATATCATTGCAACTCTTTGAAAAAGAATTCGCACCAAAGTGAAACAATTAAAGAGAACATTAAACACTCATCAAACCGACCAAAAAAAAAAGAAAGAAGAAGAAGATAATGATATGGAAAAGATAAACCAAATAAAGGACTAAAGGGCAACTCAAAAATAAAAGCAAACCTAATTTGTTGTAGGTATTAGTCAAACCTGTTAACCATGAAAAAATAAAAATAAAAAAAACAAAAAAAAAAAACAAAAAAAGAGAGAGACAAAAATATATATCATTCCCACTCTTTGAAAAAGAATTCACACCAAAGTAAAACAATTAGAGAGAATATTAAACACTCATCAAACCATTAAATAAAAAAAAAAGATAAAAAAAAAAAAATAATAAAAGATAATGATATGGAAAGAATAAACCAAATACAGGAAAGCAAATATTGAAAGGCAACTAAAAAAATAAAAGCAAACGTAATTTGTTGTAAGTTCCCTCCTTGCAACAAAGAAAAACAAAAGCAATATATACATACGCTTTTAGAAATAATGAAGAGAAGATAATGAAGAAAAAAGACAGAGTAACGTACCAAATTCAACAGAAAACAATTGCAAAAATCTTATCAATAGACAAACTGTCGTGGGTGTGATTAAAAAGTATTAGAAGATTGTTGATTTTTTTTTAAAATAAAATAAAAAAACCAAAATAGAAAAGAGCAAATACACATACCGTTGAGTAGAAGCAGATTTGAGCAAGAGCAAATAATAAAAAATGATGATAATGGTGGAAAGAAGATTAGCACAAAATTGAGAGAATTGGGAAATAAACAAATTGAGTCTGAAAACCAACGTCAATGTGGTTAGTGTGGTCCTATTTTGTAGACAGTGTTTTATGTGGGAGTTACAGAAGCATTTTTATAAAATTTTGCCCCTGCTTAAACGTAGGGTGTAGAGTGTAGTGGTATTTTGGACACAATGAAATGTCCATTCCAAACAGGAGAAGCTCCTTAAATAGTAGTATAGAAAAGTGAAACAATTAGAGAGAATATTAAACACTAATCAAACTGATTAAATAAGAAAAAGAAAGATAAGATAAGATAAGATATTGATATAGAAAGGATAAACCAAATACAAGAAAGAAAATACTAAAGGGCAACTCAAAAATGAAAGTAAACATAATTTGCTATAGGTTCCCTCCTTGCAGCAAAGAAAAGCAAACACAATACGTAAGCTTTAAGAAATAATGAAGAAAAGGTAGAGTAACGTACCAAATTCAACAAAAACCAATTGCGAAAATCTCATCAATAGACAAGTTGTCGTGGTTGTGATTAAAAAGTATTAGAAGACTATTAATTTGATTTTTTTTTTAATCAAAATAGAATAGAGCAAAAACACATACCGTTGAGTAGGAGCAAAAAAAAAAAAAAAAATGATGATAATGATGGAAAGAAGATTAACACAGAATTGAGAGAACTGAGGAAGAAACAAATTGAGTTTGAAAACCAACGTCAGTGTGGTAAGTGTGGTCCCATTTTGTATATAGTGTTTTACATGGGAGTTACAGAAGTATTTTTACCAAGTTTTATCCCTACTTAAACATAGGGTGTAGGGGTATTTTAGACCCAATGAAATGTCAATTCCAAACAAGGGGAAACCCTTTAAATAGTAGTATAAATATAGAAAAGTGAAACAATTAGCGAGAATATTAAACACTCATCAAACCAAATAAAAAAAAAAACAAAGAGAAGATTAAAAAAAAAATGAAAAGATAAGACAAGACAAGACAAGATAAGATAATGATATGGAAAGGATAAACCAAATATAAAACAAATACAAGAAAACAAATACTGAAAGACAACTCAAAAATAAAAGCAAATGTAATTTGTTGTAGGTTCTCTCCTTGCAGCAAAGAAAAGCAAACGCAATACATAAGCTTTTAGAAATAATGAAAAAAAGACAAAGTAACGTACCAAATTCAACAAAAACCAATTGCAAAAATCTCATCAATAGACAGGTTGTTGTGGCTGTAATTAAAAAGTATTAGAAGACTGTTGATTTGTTTTTTATTTTTTTGAATAAAAAAACCAAAATAGAAAAGAGCAAGTACACATATAGTTGAGCAAGAGCAAATAAAAAAATAGTAATAATAATGAAAAGAAGATTAACACAGAATTGAGAGAACCGAGAGAACTAAAAAGAAACAAATTTTGAAAACCAATGTAAGTGTGGTAAGTATGGTCTTATTTTGTAGATAGTATTTTACGTGGGAGTTATAGAAGCATTTTTATCAAATTTTACCTCTACTTAAACATAAAGTGTAGGGGTACTTTGAATCTCTATTCCAAATCAGGAAAGTCCCTTAAATAATAATAGTATAAATAACCTTATCCTTGTATTTCAAAAAAGAAAAAGAAAAAAGATAACCTTATCCTAAATTAAATATGTGACGATGTCTGTAATAATAATTAAGGATTTGGTTAATAGGTATTCATAGAGCATTTGTTAATGTAACATTTTAGAAAAATTTTGATAGCATTTTAAGAGAAATATATTTAAAAAATTGTTAAAAAAATTAATTTTATATTTTCTTATAAATAGTTTTTAAAAGTATTTCTCAAACCAACGCTATTACAGAATCAGTAATTTCTCAACACAGGAAAGATGGTTTTTAAACACAGGAAGGCAAAAAACGACGACGTAGCCCATACTTATAAACCATTCTTCTTCTTCTTCTTCGTCTTATAACAGTCTCTCTCACTCTTTTGTCTCTTATCTCCACTGATCTGATCATGCCCGACCCCAACCCAATTCCGGGCATGGATCCCACCGACCACCTCCCACTCGCTCTCCTTCCGTCGGACCCAATACCACCCGCCCCGACCCGATCCTCCCCACCTGGATCCACCATAGATGTCCTCCCAAACATGTCAGGCTACTCCTGGGTTGCCTACGCGGCCTCCTCAATCCTCGTGATCTCCCATTTCCCTTCCCCCGACGAAACCCTAATCGGCCCCATCTTCCGCCAGCTTCTCCAGCTCTCCTCCTCCGCCATCGCCGCCGTCTCCTGGTCCCCTGTCTCTCCCTCCAATGGCGACCTCGCCGCCGCCGTCGACAATTGTATCCGCCTCTTCCAACATGACTCCGCCACCTCCAAAGGTACCTTTTAAAATTTTGAGAAAAAAAAAAAAAAACTGAACTACATTATTGATGAATTGCATTTCTAGAGAATTTCATTTTCCCGGAAATATTGAAGCACTGATTTGTGTGAATTTATTTTATTTCCTATTTCTTCGTTTCAGTCTTTCTTGTTTTGATTTAATTTAATTTTATGTTTACTGTGTTTAATATGTCTGAATTTGCTGAGACATAAGAGCAGTGTGACTTTGATGTTTTAGTAACGAGAAATGCTATGTTCACAACAAATCCCAAGAAACAGGTTGTTTTTTTTTTTTTTTTGATAGAAAGACTAAAACTTTATTTATGAAGATAAAGAAACAGATACATCATGGACAAGAGCTTGTTCTAAAAAACAAGGACACTCTTCAATCCAGGCAGAGAAATCATCCAAGCCAAGAGCTTGTTTTGCCAATAAATGAGCAGGCTTATTGCCTTGCCTTTTAACATGAGAGAAGGGCACTTTCCTAAACTCATTACATTCAGCTAGCATCCCATATATCAGACTAGAAACAGTTGATGGAGCATTCGAAACTTGCTTTAGAGCCTGAACAACAATCAATGAGTCCCCTTCTAAAACCAAGTCTCTGATTCCCACCTCCTTAGCAAAGATTATACCAGCTTCAATTGCCTTTGCTTCAGCTTCAACAATCCCCAATGGAGCATGAAATTTCTTGCTTAAACCTGCAATGAATTTTCCTTCATGGTCTCGAATAATAACACCAGCACCTACAGCCTTTTGAGCCATAAACCTTGCAGCATCAACATTAACTTTATAAGAAGGAAAAATAGAAGGAGACCAAGCTACTTCCAAATGAGTTGGTGGATTCACTGATGTTCTGTTTGCTGACCAATATTCATCTAGGTAGTTCTTACACCAGTCAACCAACTTCAGACCTGCCTTCCTCGGCTTCCCATGAATCACTTCATTTCTATTAGACCATAGAGCCCATGCAACAGGTTGTTGATGGCTATAATTGGAGCGCAAAAAAAGTAATTTCAGTTGTGGGTTCAAATTAGAACTAATAACAACTTACCGCCTAGGATTTGTTGTGAAAGTTATGGCTAGGATTTGTTGTGAAAGTTATGGGAAGTAGCACTTCTCGTTAGTTATTACGGGTTCTTAGTTATTCTATTGGTACATAAAATTTGACAACAACGATAATTAATGTTGCACCTTGGATTTTATTTTAAAGGGTATGTATTAGCTATATATAACAATATTTTAAAATAAAGAAAGAAAAGCTTGTTTTTAAATTTACTCTCATAAATGTTGAGTTTTATGGCACCTTGGTTTTATATGAGAGTTGGATCTATTTTTTTTCTTTTTCCTTTTGATTTGGATATCTTAAAATGCGAAATTTGTTACTTATATATTCAGGTTCTTTTTGTTGGAGCCAGAATGCAGTACTTGTGCAATCTACAAAGGTGGAGGCGATCCAATGGACGGGCTCCGGAGATGGGATAGTTGCTGGTGGAATTGAGGTGGTTTTGTGGAGAAACAGTGGCAAGTCATGGGAAATTGCTTGGAAGCTTAAAGCAGAGTGTCCTCAAACTCTGGTTTCTGCAACATGGTCAATTGAGGGACCTTTGGCAACTGCAGCTTATCCTAGTGAACTGCAGACTGAAGAACCGAGGGTTGATGTGGCCAGCAAATGTGTGTTAGTATGTCACATGAAAGGAAAAAATGATTATGCAAAAACTGAGTTATATCATCCTTTGCCTGTTTCATTGATTCAATGGAGGCCATCAACAGGAAGACTTTTGAACAGAGATGTAAAGCATCCATCAAGACACATACTGCTAACATGCTGCTTAGATGGAACAGTAAGGTTATGGTGTGAGACTGATAATGGAAGGGTCAGAAAAATTGGCAAGGAGACCAATGATCACAGAACCATGAAGCGGTCTTTCTGTGTAGTCGCTGTAATAGAGATAGACCAGGCCTTAAAAGGAACTCTGGGCATGGATGTATCTGTGTTGTGGGCCACAGAACTTGGTGGTCTTTTAAAATCTGGTGATGGTGTCAATCAATTTTTCTCCACAGAAGGATCTGGGCATGATGAGGCGGGCAGATGTGAGTGGTTAGTTGGGTTTGGTCCAGGAATGTTGGTATACTTTTGGGCTATTCACTGTCTTGATGACGTCTCCCCGATGAGGTTCCCTCGAGTTACATTATGGAAGAGACAAGAACTACAGGGATTTGAAGTGGGAGAACTTCGTAGAAGTAGTTTTTCAAATGTTAAAGACAGATTACTTCTTAATAAAGTTTTCATGTCAAGGAATCGCTTGTCTGGTCCACCAATGATCTGCTCTTTGATTCATTTATTACCTTGTGATTCTTTAGTTTGGTTACTGTTAAATACTCAAACATTAAATAAAATGGAGAATACATCTCTTAATAAATCCCAGACAGAGAACTATTTATCATGTTCTGCTACTGGAATTCTAAATTTAGGAGGTCATGCTGGGAAAATCATACAAGTCGCTGTGTATCCTTATAGTGGTGAAGTTGAATTGGCTGTTTCTTTGGATTCTAATGGATTGCTTCTTTTTTGGTCACTTTCCACCATTTCCAACTGCATATTGGGTCGTCCAACATTGATTCCAACATGGAAACTTTACGGAGAACTTGTAACTAAAGATTCATATTCCAAATATACATGCTTGATGTGGGCACCTTCGGTATTGGACGACAAACTGGTTCTTCTTATGGGACATATTGCTGGAATTGATTGCTTTATAGTTAGAATTTGCCCCAATGAAGAAGAAAATATAGAATGTCACTACTTATTCACCGTTCCTTTCACCGGTCATGGTCCATATGAGGATGGTCCCACAAATATCTATTCAAATTCTTTGTCTTCAACTTGCAATAAAACCTTCAAGTATAATAAATTTATGATTTTGGGGATATGGATGAAAGGTTTTTGGGCTCTGTCATGGGAAATTACTCTCCATTCTTTTGATTTATCTGCAAGCTGCTGTGAATGTAATTTTGGCACTAGAGATGCTGCAGAAGGCAGCATGTGGAAATTTGAAAGTGTTTTTGCTGGTAAAAGATATTGTCTTGCTGTGAATCCTAGCTCATCATATTTACCAGATCCTCACTCCCATGATCAGGTTACAAGTTTTGCTGTGGTCTGTCCAGGTAGTCTTACTTTTGAACAACAAAAGGTGACTTCAAATAATGATCCTTCTTGTAGTTATCCTGCATATATTATGGCCACAGGCTGTTCTAATGGCTCTTTAAAACTGTGGAGAAGTTACCTTGGTAGACCCTCAACCCTTCATGTACCATGGCAGCTTGTGGGTATGTTTGTTGCACATCAAGCTCCCATTAGTGCTATATGCTTGACTGGTTGTGGGCAGAAGATTGCAACCTTCTCTACGGAATGTCATCCAAATTCTGTCAGCACCCTTCATATATGGCACACTGTTCACCTTACAGGAGCAGGAACTTTTATGTTAGAAGATACATTATTCCTTGACAAAGATATAGTTGCTTTAAATTGGTTAACATTAGGAAACGGTCAGTTATTACTTGGAGTTTGCATGCAGAATGAGTTGAAAGTATATGCTCAGAGGCGTTGTGGTGGTCAGGCTTTGTTGAACTCTGGAAAAGCTTTGAAAATGGACATATGGATTTGCATTGCATTTTCTCATACTATCCCTCCCATCCACGACTTCCTTTGGGGACCCAGGGCTGCAGCTGTGATTATTCACGATACTTACTTCTGTGTATTTAGTCAGTGGTTGTTCCTTGAGCATAAAAAACATCAAGTTGAGTTCCATCTGAATTATAACAAGGAAAATTGCCTCAGTTGTGATGGTAGAACAGATGAGGGCATTCTTTCTGCAGTTTTCACTGATTATGACATTGGTAATTTCAAGGAATTGTCAATCGAAAATGGTAGTGGAGAATGCAAGTCTGGGCTGCCTGTAAAGATTAGTAAGAATGATTACATATCCAGCAATTTGTTTGTAGAAAAGGTTCCATTGATACTTGGTTCGGGTTCCAAGCTTGGTTTATGGAGCATGCTAGAAGTAGTGGAGAGGTTTGGTGGATCTGTGCCTAGCTATCACCCTGAAGCACTCTTTATGAATATATATTCAGGTATTATGAAGTGGAATTACTTGGTTGAAACTCTGATTTAAGTGCCATTACCTTCTTAAGCTTCAGAATTTAGAAGTTTGACTGAGATATAAAATAATTGTTATAATTTTTCATCTTAGGTGTAAAGATTAAAAAGTCAGAAACTATACTTCTTGAATCTTCCTTGTTTTGCTGTTATTCATCATTGGTCATATTTTACTTGTGCATAGAACATTGCTTATTCTAAGTGCTGGTAATTTTTGTTGGTGATAATTGCAAAGGAAAGAATGATTGATAAATTAATTGACCTGTTGGCTGCACTTGGGAACTTCGCCTGTCATTTTGTTAACATATTTTAACTATTTCTTTGTCTTTTTTTCAATTATCCTGAGTTCTTTCTGTAGTTCTTATCTGATCCTTTGTGATGGGAGAACTTAGTGACTGATATATTGTTTATCAAGTTATCTTTCAAAAGTAATGCTAGAAACACAAAAAAAATTCACTACTTGCTGAAATGGCAAGTTGTGATTGGTGCATCATCACTTTTACATGACCCACAACTCTTATTGTACGCCAATCACAACCTGCCATCTCAACAGTTTTGAAAATAGTTGTGCAATTTTTGTGGCATTAGACATTGTATCTTTCAATGTCAGCCTGCCTTCTTACGTCTGTATACTCTGTTTCAAGCAAAAATTAGTTTCTGCCAGTCTTTGGACAGCCTTTCTTGGATGTTAGCATAAATATCATGCTCCCATTAATAAAAAAATCCATTCAATTGGTTTAAATTAATGTGTTCATTTTATTAAACTAATTCTATTTCTTATGTAGTATGTAGAGTAATATATGTTTTGATGGAGACCAAAACCTAAGCATACTAAATTTTTATTTTTCTTGCAACAAGAATGAAGGATTACATATGTGGGTTTGTGAATCCTTCACATTAATGCTCTGTCCTGAAAGAACTTATTCTGATCGGCTAGCTCTCCTCATTCCCAATCTTTTATTCCCGTAAAATTTATCTGTGGTCACATCCTTGCTGATGCAAATGGACAGCCCTTAATTATGTTAGACATGGCAATTAATTTTTTTTTAATAGGTAATAATATTATTCAAAGAAATCAACAAGTACACAGGTGACAATTGAGAATGGAGATCGTATGCAATGGAAGTTGACAAAGAATGGGGAGTTTGATATCTGTTCGTTTTACAAAAAGTTGAGAAGCCCCTTGCCCATTATTTTTCCTTGGAAAGGTGTTTGGAAGGTTAAGGCTCCTCGGCGTGTTTCCTTTTTTGTGTGGACTGCTGTATGGGATAGGATCCTTACAGGTGACAATTTGAGGGGTAGAGGGATGGTTTTTGTTGACTGGTGTATCATGTGCCGTTGTAATGGGGAGACGGTGGATCATTTGTTAGTTCATTGTGGTAAGGCTTATCGGTTGTGGAGTTTGGTGTTTAGATCTTTTGGGATTTCTTGGGTCTTGCCAAGATCGGTTGCGGATGCTCTATTTGGTTGGTGGAATTGGCCTAGAAAGCATGTGTCTAGCATTTGGAACTTAGCTCCATTATGCTTGATATAGTGTCTTTGGAGGGAGCGAAATAGGAGGATGTTTGAGGACATGGTAAGTTCAGATGACCAGCTTTTGGCTTCTTTCAATGGTAATCTGTTTGACTGGTCTAGGGCTTGGGGACTCACCTCTAGTGATTCCCTCCCTTTGTTCCTTACCTCTCTCCTATGTAATTAGTATCCTTTCCTTTCTTTTTTCTTTTTTCTCTTTCTTTCCCATTGTACTTTTCTCTCTGCCTTATGTTTTTCTGCATAAGGTAGTTTCTTGAATATATATCTTTATTACTTATCAAAAAAAAAAAAAAACAAGTACACAGGAAGTATTCTAGAAAGGTTACACGAGTTCTAAAATTACAATGAATGATAAAGTTATGTTAGACATGGCAATTAATCAATCCCCTCTTGCTCAATACATGGCAGTCTGCTAAAGTTGGAAAAGTTGGAAAATTTTGCCTTGAAATTATAAATAAGGAGTTTGTGAATGTGTGCATCATGCATTTGTGTTTATGTGTTCTTCATTCTCTTGTGCTAATTACTGGTTCCCATGTAAAACTAGTTTTGGCATTTCTACACCAAATATTGCTTCTTTAGATTAGGATTCTTCAATTAGAATGCATTCCTTTCAATGTATCAATTGAAGCATGTTATCTCTAATGTGTTTAGGTAATTGGAAACGTGCATACATGGCTGTGAGGCATCTTGTTGAATTTCTTACCTCTAATTATGGTTCTAAGATGGAAACTGTCTCTGCAAAGTCTAGCGTCACTATCCCACAGATCCTTTTATCAAATTATTTTGAAGGAATTTTTTTGAGAAATTCAACTGATAAAGGATTTCAATGGAGTGGAGATTTGATCACAACATCGTCACAGTTTCAGAGCAGCACGAACCAATTTGCATTCAATTCTGAGTCTATTGCTTCCAATAATATATTCACTTCCTCTTCCACAAAATCTGAACTCGGTGGCTTTGTTAAGCCTCTTGAGAACTTGTATGAGTTAGCAGCTATAAACAACAAGGAGAAGATGCAAATTCTTGCAATAATAGATCTTCTTGGTGAAGTTAGTAACCCACACGCTTCTACCTATGAAAGTCTTGATGAACCTGGGCGAAGGTACTTCTGAATCTGATGAATTACATAGTTTCCCATGGCGTTCACATGATGCTTTTTGCTGTACTTTTGCAAGATCTACTTGCCAAAAAAATTTATGTTTCGAATGGATCTTTTCTATATAGGTCTATAATGATATAATGACAATTTTTTAGATAATGTAAAAACCATTTATTAAATGTTCATGGCTTATTTACTTATATGAAGAAAAAAATATGTCATGAAAGGCTAAAAGGAAATTGAGAACGTGTGATGGAAATTCATCCCCCCCCCCCCCCCCAAAAACCCCACAAAAAAAAAAAAAGAAAAAAAAAGAAGAAGAGAAAAGTAAAACAAGTATTAGATCACAAGTGAGTTTTTCTAATTTTTTGTTGCTTTAACATGAGTTATGCCCTCTTAAATCATGTCATTGCCACTCTAATTTGGATGTTGGTGCAGTTTGTTAACTTTTGTGGATTTTACAAGGCACAAATCAAAATGGTTAATTTTGCATGCAGAATGCGTGGTTAATTTTGTAGTGGAATGTGGAATTATATTTCTTCATTTAATTTTTTGCATGTAGAACACATGGTTGATTTTGTTGTGGAGTCATTTTATAGAGTGACTAAATTTTATGTTGGCTATTAACCTATTGTAACCCTCCTCCCTTTTCTGGGCTTGGGACTGGCTGCGAATAAAATATATGGCACTATGCAGAGACCACATGCGGAGTTAAATAATACATGTGGTCAACCTTGACTAATTTGTTGAGGATCCATATCTGCCCCCAAAAAATTTGGGACTATAATTTGGTTGTTGTTGTTGTAGAACGTGTGGTTAATTGCTGACATTATTTTTCATATTTGTCCGCACAACTCCCCCCCCCCCTTTTTTAGTGAGCATCATGTTCGGATTTTATTTATGGAGTTGTACTTTTTTTTTCCCTTCAGGTTTTGGGTGGCATTGAGGTTTCAGCAATTACATTTTTTCCAAAAATTAGGTAGAACAGCATCCGTGGGAGAGTTGGTTGTTGACTCTGGTATGATTGTATGGGCTTACCACTCTGATTGTCAGGAAAATTTATTTGGTGCTGTTCTAGCTAATGAACCATCTTGGCAAGAAATGCGGGCAATGGGAGTTGGATTTTGGTTTACTAATACAACACAATTGCGTTCACGGGTAATGTTTCCAGCTTTTATTATTATTTTTCTTGTTCCATGCACTATTTTAGGAAAATGGCTTAATCTTTTAAACAGTAACAGAAAAGGACTATCCTCTTTACCTGAGTAACATAACCCACCTTCTTTGTTGTTCCTCGGACATTGAAGCAGAACCTTTCTATGGTTTATAATTGGAGAGTATTGAGAATGACTCTGCTTGTTGAATTAGAGAAAGTTGGATATTACGATTGATGTATGTCTTGTCGGATGATTCTAACATCCATCTGGTAGACTATAGTTACTATAGTTTGGCTTCTTAGCAGTATGTGAATTAGTGTTGTATTAACCAATGCTGGGATTTCCTGTAGCATTTGCAGGATAACTGAATGGACAAGAATATGCTGTTTATCCTGGCTGACAATTTCTGGTTCTGTCTGTTCTGTTTTCTTAGTGTTTGTATGCTGGTGACCAAGCCAGTGACGCAAGGGAAAGACATTGATTCACATAAGCTATAAGTGTAGGTGTCTACAAGGCAGTTTTTAATTATCCTCTTACTATTATGGATGTAATCTGTGGCATCTTTATATTTATTGTCTCTGACTGTCAAACATGCAGTGCTTAGCCTCCCCCTCCACGGCCCCTTTTTTGGCCAATAATCTTTATTAACGATAGTAGCAACACCTATTTCTGTAGACAATGTATTGGGCAGAGTTCTAGTCTGTTTTTGGATCCACTGAATCTGAGATTCTAAATCTTTAGGAGTACTTCAATTAATCCCAAATTTTTTGGGGTTGGCTATGGATCCTCAAGAAATTAGTTATGGTTGGCCGCATGTATTCATTTTCTCCATCCTCAACTGACTAACTAATTCCTCTTTCAAATAAAATTATTTATTTTTTGATTTAAAAAAAAAAAAGAAAAAAAAAAGCAGAGTTCTAGTCTGTGTCTTTACACTTTGACATAAATTTAATACAGGTTTTTTTACTGTAGATCGAGAAACTAGCGAGAGTACAATATCTGAAGAAGAAAGATCCTAAGGATTGTGCATTATTATATATAGCATTGAATAGACTCCAAGTGCTGGCTGGCCTTTTTAAAATCAGCAAGGACGAGAAGGATAAGCCCTTGGTGGGTTTTCTTGCACGTAATTTTCAGGTATGGTGTTAACCAATTGATTTATTTGTTGAAATCTAGAGAAAACAATTACAAACAAGGCACTTTTCAATTAGTTTCTGTGGAAGATGTTAATTACCCATCTCTTTCTTTTTCCTCTGTCAGTGTTATTGTGTGGCAATTTAGATAAACAATGAGCTTGTAATTTCACTAATTTTTGTCTGCATTAATTACTGCTACAGGAGGAGAAAAATAAGGCTGCTGCTTTGAAGAATGCTTATGTTTTAATGGGGAGACATCAGCTAGAGCTGGCCGTTGCTTTCTTTTTGCTTGGAGGTGATACTTATTCTGCTCTTAGTGTTTGTGTAAAGAACCTTGGGGATGAGCAACTTGCACTAGTAATTTGTCGGCTTGTTGAGGGGCATGGTGGACCATTACAGCACCATCTAATAACAAAGTTTTTGCTTCCATCAGCAATCGAGAAAGGCGACTACTGGCTAGCAAGCCTACTGGAGGTTTGAGGGATTTGTATATATCATTTTTTTTAAAAGGCCATTCTAGTAATCAGCTGCATGTATAAGATCTTCCTGCTTTTGATGATGTCATAACTTACTAGAACCCGTTCTTGATCTGCAGTGGGAACTGGGGAATTACTTGCAGTCATTTTGTATCATGCTTGGTTTCCAGATCAATCCTGTGACTGAAAAGTCTGCACTTTTGTCTAAACATGTTGCCTTTTTGGACCCAAATATCGGTCTTTATTGCCTAGCACTAGCCAGCAGAAATAGCATGAGAAATGCTGTAGGGGAGAAAAATACTGCAGTTCTGGTTAGGTGGGCAACTTTGATGACAGTCACTGCCTTAAAAAGATGTGGGCTTCCTGTAAGTTCAATTTACAGTTCATGCTATTGCAATATGGGCTTATTTGTGTGGAATGGTACATAGTGTTTCAGTTATGTTTTATTGAATAATTTGTTTATGTTCAGAGTTATTACCTTTATTTATTTAAACCTATTCATGAAATCTTCCACTTTTGCTGCATGACTTTCAACCTACATTTGTGAGACTGTGACGTAGGATAAATTGGGGGATTTGTCTACATGTGCTCATGGTGGGTAACGTCTAGGAGGATTTGTGGATCTACAGTTTTAGAACAAATGGTTAAGATTCAAAATTGGCTAAATTTTAATGAGTTTTTTTATGGCTATTTGTAAGAGAGAGAATGTAAGGTGTTAGGGTTTTGATAGGTGAGAGGAAGGGCTTGACTTTGGAATTGTAAGGAAGAAGGAAAAGAGAGGAATTTAGGGTGTTCATGGGCTGTATGAACAGTACCACAAGAGAGTGAAGAAGAAGAGAGAAGAGAGGGAGGAAAAAGAACAATAAGGCTAGGCCTCAATACTCAACATTGAGCACAAATATATGAGGATTCCTAGTTTGACTAGTATACTAAAAACCTAATAAGAGATTAACTTGGACTCAAAGAAAATAAAACCTAAGATACTTAGGACCTCTTTGAAAATTCTAGACTCAATTAAACTACCAAAATACTCTTGATTTGCTGGGATTGCGGGAATTACAATTTTGCTCCTGATTTCAATTGACCATAACTAATAAAATAAAAACCCAAATTTAGGGTGTTCATGGGCTGTATGAACAGTGCCACAAGAGAGTGAAGAAGAAAAGAGAAGAGAGGGAGGAAAAAGAACAATAAGGCTAGGCCTCAATACTCAACATTGAGCACAAATATATGAGGATTCCTAGTTTGACTAGTAAACTAAAAACCTAATAAGAGATTAACTTGGACTCAAAGAAAATAAAACCTAAGATACTTAGGACCTCTTTGAAAATTCTAGACTTAATTAAACTACCAAAATACTCTTGATTTGCTGGGATTGTGGGAATTACAATTTTGCTCCTGATTTCAATTGACCATAACTAATAAAATAAAAACCCAAATTTAGATAAAGAACGGTCGATGGATCAGATTAAGTCACAGTTGGTTGGCACTTTATTCACTTGGAACCAGGCCTTCTTTCATTTCCATGAGTGTGGTCCAGATTTGGTATCCTTTCTAATAGCATGTATCTCTATTAATTTTTTCTTCTCTTCTTTTCTTGTGTGAGTACTCTGTAGCATACTACCTGTGTACTTGGACCGTGTTTTTTTCTCATCAATAAAAGTTTTTCTTCACTGATAAAAAGTAAAATACATACCCAAATTAACAATTGTTTTAAACTTAAAGACTCTTACCTGGCCCTTTAAAACTGCACAAATTTTATTTCAATTGGACTTCACACCTGGGCTCTTGAATAGATGAATTTGCAAAGTAACAACAAATCAATCTTCCACACTGCATCAATCTGTAAATGGAAGGTCAAGATACTAAAAGTTCTTTTGTAGTTACCCACTCATGCTATTCCTATTTGTCCTTTCTGTGGACATCTAGCAATTACCATATTTAACATAATCATGCATGTCATATGGTACTGAAGATGTGATGCTTGGATGAAGCAATCCATAATGGTTGAAAGTCATACTTCTTTTATAGAATAGAATTTGTGAGAATGGCATCCTATCCTCACAAATAGATCCTTCAAACAACCATAGTCTATCTAGAAGGGCTTTTGGAGTTAAGATGTCGGTTAAGAACCTAAAAAGCCTGCTGGAAGCTGACCAAAGTTTGGCATATCTAACTTGCTATATACCCCAACACTATACTCCAAAGATTGAAATTGAAATTCTTATAAAATTTCTTATAGTTTGTAAGGTATTTTTATCTGTTGAGTTTTCTTTTGTTGGTGACTAATCCAACCTTAGACCCTGTCTATGTGTATATTATCATGTTTCTGATACAGAAATGTAACCAATATTTCTCATATTTGTTGTAGCTTGAGGCTTTGGAGTGCCTTTCTTCTTCCCAGAGTGTACTTGGGAATACAGATGAAGAGAGTAATGATGCTGGAAATTTTGAAATTCTATACAGGATTCTAAAGCCTTCTCCACGTGATTCGTCTAACTGGCTTTCATGTGATGTAGCTTTCCAGTTGGAGTCCCTTGATAAATTAGATTTGGCACTTCCATACTTCTCAAAACTGATGAGAGAGCATCCAAGTTGGCCAGACACCATTATAGGATCTGCTGGAGCTAGTACATGCTCCAAGGAGTATAACATTCATCAACATGATAAATTACTTCAGAACTTCCAGCATAAGTTATATATAGGGCTTGAACAGTTAGAGCAGAGGTGTTCCTTGGTTCCTGCCCATATAATTAGCATGGTATGTTGTCTATGGATTATGATTTTATTTATTTATTATCATATCTGGCATATACTTTCCATCGACTGATTTATTTTTGCTTAATTCCTTTAACAGATGTTAGTCTCACTGTGCAATCACGGGTTCTTGTTTATTGGATACGATATATTGCATGGTTATAATTCTCAATATCAGTCACAAGATGAGAGCCATACAGTTGACAGTTTCCACAAGCCACTTTTGAAGGCTACCCAAGAGATTTCCCTCTTATTTTCACGGTTTATTACTGTCTGCAGTATAAGTTGCTCTCAACCAAAGTCGGGTTATATTGAGAATGATGTGTCTGCTGAAAGTAGGTCTAAGTGTTTAGATGCTTGGGGGTACTTCTTTCAAGGGCTTATATTGTCGTTGTGGAGTTTAAGAGCTAGTTTGAGAATGATTTCCAACTGTGTCACCCAAGATCTCATCAAGAAACCCCTTATTTTCCTTGATTTATTTGAGTATATAGTACATGTTGCATCTGCTTGGCTTCAGAAAAACTCAAGAGTGCTCATTCTGATGGTGCAACCCCTCTTGATCATGTATACTAATGGGCACATGCCAAATGAAGTTGATATAATGAATTTGAAGAAACTACTTCCCCAGATTGCAGAGTTGGGGGCTCAGAATCTATTAATAGATGAGAAAGCAAAGGGCCTTCAGGCTTTAAATAGTGTGCCAGATAAACAAGCTGTAGATGCAATGCATTCAATTCCAGAAGATGAAAGATGGAAAATTATAGGTGCTTGTTTGTGGCAACACACGGCGAGATTCATGAAACAGAAGCTGGATTTAGTGTTTGATAAAGTTGAAAATAAATTGACTGGCAGTACAACAGAAGAGATCAGGCTGGTCTCATTGAGCTTGGCAGAGTTACTGAAGACCACACTCACAAATCTTTCTTCTTATCATGTAAAACAGGTTGCATCATTTCTATGGCATAAAGTAGAGAATGGATTGCCGGTAATGACTCTTATATGGTTAAAAGGATCTAGCCAGCCTCACCCCAGAGTCTCCTATGAGGGTACTGTAAGTGTTGATATCATGAAAAACAAAGATGAGTCTTCAATTTCTGAAATACTATGGGATATCTGCGTTGGTTCTGAGATATTATTTGAAGGCTTTGCACAAGATAATATAAATTTGTCACATTGTTTTGATCATAAACCCTCTAAAGCATGGAGTGATAGATGTATGGGTTTGGGAGTAAATGAAACAGAGGAATCCAACACTTATGATGGTATGATTAGCAGTAGTTCTACCAGCAGTGAAGCTGGATCACCAGCTAGAGGGCTATTTCGTAATGGCCCTACTTTTCTAAGTTCCTGGGAGAAAGATACAACGCTTAAAAAGGAGGTTACAACTTTCCAAAACCCTAGAGAAATCTATAAGAGAAATGGGGAGCTTTTGGAGGTAATATTACTTTCCTTTTTTGTTTTATTATTTGTTATTAAATTTGTCTTTTTTTCACAGTATATATTGATTGTGATAATAAAAGATCTTGGTATTGAATGTATTGAAATATCTAGAGATGGCAAGTAGGTTCTGAAAATCACAATTTCATAGCTCTCCCTAGTGCATTCTACAGTGACTAAACCTTATTTCTTGAGCAGGCATTGTGTATCAACTCTATTGATGAAGGGCAAGCTGCACTTGCTAGCAATCGTAAGGTTAGTCTCTGTACACAAACTCTAGCTTGCATTCTGAAGCATTCAATTTGGTAGGCATCTGGTGTACTTATCAAAAAAAAAAAAAAAAATTTGGTGGGCATCTGGTGAAAAATTATATTTTTGTTTCTAAATTGCTCCACTTTGTGTCTGTATGATCTTTGGCTTCCAGCCAGAGGTATATATTTAAGTTTTGTTAAACTGTCTCAAACAGTGTAGTTGTGTCTATTATACGTATTGCATTCCACATGAACATCTAAATGCTATGGTACTCCTGTTGACATGGACCGCTATATATGGATGTGGGCTGCTAGGAAGCACGGACACTTCATTTAGGGTGCCATATCCGTGTCGTATCCACGTCGTACCTGTGTCATAAAGGTGTCGTACTGGCCATTTCATATTATAATTTTCCAAAAATTGCTTGTGTCACTGTGTCATACCCGTGCTTCCTAGGTGGGCTGGCATGTCTGACAAAAGGTAGAGGAGAACTTTACAGATTCATCTGTTTTTGGATCCTAAAGTTTCCAATTTACCAATGTATGTTTACAATAAAAAAGAAGTTAAAACCCTGCATCTTTGGGAAAATTATCATATGTGATTGCAGGAGTTGTGTGAACTTTTTTGAGATAGAAAGTAAATTAATTCACAATCTGTTTCCTTGTCTTGTCTTTATCTTTGTTAAATGCAACTCTTTGAAAAAAGAATATTTCATGTACTGCTTGGATGAGTGATCAAACTGGTTTTTCCAATTTTACATGATAAAATGTTACTGCTTGGATGAGTGATCAAGCTGGTTTTTTCAATGTTACATGATAAAATGTTTAGCCTTTTTCATAATCTGTGTGCCTCTCATAAATTATTAATCTTTGTCCTTTATTCCCTCCACACCCCCCCCCCCCAATTTATTTACTAGCTGCATCCTGGTAGCCTCTTTTGAAAAAGAATTCTGGCCACTCTAAGGACGATATTTAGAAGTTCTTTCTCCCTTAAAATGCCAGTGATGCACTAATGCAAAGCATCCTGCTGGCACCTTAAAATCTTGGTTCTGTTATTTTAGTTTACTACTCACCTGCTCTATTATTCAGCTTAATGTTGTGCATGAGTGCATCATTAAAGTTTCAACTTTCAAGGGACAAAGAACTTCTAAATATTGTTCTTAAGAGTGAATTATAGTGGTCAGAACTCTGAATTCTTTTTCTATTTTAGGAAATTGTGTCTTTATTCAATGTAGTTATAAAAATTACCAAGTCCATCAAAAGCAGGAGTCTAGGGCAGTGTTTATTCATTTTGCTTTTAGCCGCAGTAAATATCTACAGAAAATAAGTGTTTTGTTGCTACCTTTGTGTTCCTTGATTATATTTTAGCCTTTACGTGTACCTTGCATACTTAGCACAGAATGATATGCTAAAAAAGTACTAATTGTCAAATTCTACCTGAATCAGGGCATACTATTTTTTAATTGGGAAGATGGGATGTCTTTCAGTGGTCAGTCAGACTATATCTGGTCAGAAGCTGATTGGCCAAAGAATGGGTGGGCTGGCTGTGAATCGACCCCAGTTCCAACATGTGTATCTCCTGGCGTTGGTCTGGGAAGCAAGAAAGGGTTACACCTTGGGTTGGGTGGAGCAACTTTTGGTACAGGCTCTTTGGCAAAACCTGGCAGGTACTTGACAGGTGGTGGAGCATTTGGGATTCCAGGTTATGCTGGTATTGGTGCCTCTGGCTTAGGTTGGGAGATTCAACAAGACTTTGAGGAGTTTGTTGATCGACCAGCTACTGTGGAGAATGTATGCACAAGGGCTCTCTCAAGTCATCCCTCTATGCCTTTCTTCTTGGTTGGTTCTAGTAATACACACATTTACTTATGGGAGGTAAGAAACTTTGATACACATTGTAACATTTGCACTGTTTTATCTGGGAATTTTGCGTTAGTTTGCTTTAATTTATGGTCCTGGAATATTCTTGTACATTTTGTGGAGCAAGGGGGAATCCATTTAATATTTTCTACTTATCAGAAAAAAGTGAATCCTGTCAAGGTTTTCATTCTAAAAAATAATCCAATATATTGTCTTTTTAAGATAGAATTATCTCTTCCTTGATTGAGCTTGAATAGATAGTTCTATTGGTCATAGCAAGGGGATTTTCGAGTTGATCGTAACACAGTTGTCTCAGTCTGCATATTTAGTCTTTGAGCTTCTTGCATTAATCATTTGTCTGTTCAGCAGACAGACATAAGGCACTAGACTCCATGGGAAATAATTTTTTCATGTTGAAGCTTACATGTTATCAAGCAAACCACCAGGCCATTTTGAGTGGTTTCGATATTCCCACAAAACACCACCAACAAGCTGCAGGCAAAGCTGTAGAAGTGTGGAGTACAAATACAATGAATGGACAAATGTTTGAATCTTGAATGAATTTTTTGAATTGTCCATGTCTCATTGTCGCTTTTTAGGCATAATGATAAGGCTAATGTTTGTAATAAGTGCAGTTTGGTAAAGATAAAGCTACTGCAACTTACGGGGTGCTGCCTGCTGCAAATGTCCCTCCACCATATGCTCTTGCATCAATATCAGCTTTACAGTTTGACGACTGTGGACACAGATTTGCTACTGCTGCCTCAGATGGAACCATATGCATATGGCAGCTGGAGGTAGGAGGGAGGAGTAACATTCGTCCTACGGAATCATCTCTTTGCTTCAATACCCATGCGTCGTATGTATTCTATCTCTGTTAGTTTCATGAGGCAATTCAAGTCACTCTTATTTGCAAGAATTCATGTTTTGTAAGAAATGTGTGTTTCTTTCGGGGGTGTTAGGCAAACCACAGAACTGGTACTATTTTAATCCGACTTGTACCAATTGAACTAGTTTTCCTTTATATCCAAGTTTGTCTAGACTTAAGTTAGAACCAATTTTGGTGGGAATATATACGTAAAAATGCCAATTTTAAAACTAGTTTTTGATAGAAATGTGCATGTGGAGACACTAAAATCTAAAAACTCATTTTTGGAGGAGATGATCTTTTGAAAGAAATTTAAAACTTTTTTTTTTCGCCAAATGGGAATGTAAACTAAAAACAATCCAAACCAGTTATATTGTTTCTAGCTGGCCAGGTTCAATGACGTGCCAAGCGCCTTCTTGTGTTTTCAAATAGTACTAAATCTATTATTAACATTTGCAGGGATGTCACTTTTATCTCTTCAAGCGGATCAATCATTGCTGCAGCTGGAAATAGCTCCAATGCTGTTAATGTGGTTATATGGGATACATTGGCTCCACCTTCCACCTCTAGAGCTTCCATTATTTGTCATGAAGGTTTTCATTTACATTTGAATCTGCATTTGGTTGCATTACTATTTTTATCCACCCAACTCTATGGATTTTAGTGAAATGGATATAGAAACATTCAAAGTAGGAAAAAAAAATGTACAAATTCATTATGTGATTATACTCACACAAGGAGAAGCAGGCATTTACGTTAAGATTGTTTAGTTGTCTTATCCTGACAATAAGGTGATTTCTTGGTGGTGACATAATCATTACAAAAAATGTTGACACAATAAAATTGTCTAATTATGTCAGTACAGACGATTAGTGCTGGCAATTATGAACTATGTAAGGTGAAATTTGATGTTACCGAATCGGGAAATTAGACAAAGGAATCTGTTAATTTACTTGCTCTGTCTCTCATATTCTTCTTTTTTCTTTTTTTCTTTTTCAGTTTACTACAATAAGAATTCTTTATATCCTATATATATAAAAGATGATCCAGGTTTTGACAGAATCATTAGTGAAAGTTTAAAGTTAAAATCATATACCATAACATGCATCAGAACTGGTACATTAAAATCAACCCCCCCCCCCCCCCACCCCCCCAATCTTTTTTTAGGTGGTCTTGCCATATTTATTGTCTTGTAGGTTGCTATTTCAGATGTGATTATTTTACGTATACATTAAATTGGTAAATTTTCTCTTGCCTGCTGTAGTACTGACAATTCCCTTCTCTTGTGAAGGTGGTGCCCGCTCCCTTTCCGTGTTTGATAATGACATAGGAAGTGGTTCTGTTTCTCCTCTTATTTTGACTGGTGGTAAAGATGGTGATGTTGGACTCCATGACTTCCGGTACATTGCTACTGGTAGGACTAAAAGACACAGGCACCCTGATAATGGTGAACAAAGCATTACATCTTCAAGTATTGACATGCGAACAGGGGACCAGAATCGAAATGGGATGCTTTGGTATATACCAAAGGCTCACTTAGGTACATTCATTTCTTTTTTATGTGATAACAAGTTATGCATGATGCTTTAAATCTAATTTTTTTAATCAAATGGTCTGAAGGGAGTATCACCAAAATATCTACCATCCCAAATACTAGTTTGTTCTTAACTGGAAGCAAAGATGGAGATGTCAAACTTTGGGATGCCAAAAGAGCTAAGTTAGTATATCACTGGTCGAAATTGCATGAAAGACACACCTTTCTGCAACCAAGCTCTCGAGGCTATGGCGGAGTTGTTCGGGTACCCTTTTGCTCTTGCAATCATTTTAAACTTTAGAATTAATATCTAAGTTTGTTAACATAACATAGAGTTTGGTTTGGTTGTGGGAAGAAATTTCTTTTAGATGTATCCCTGTACTAAAGCAAAAACATATTCATATGTAACAGGCTGCTGTTACGGATATACAAGTTTTTTCACATGGTTTTCTTACATGCGGTGGAGATGGCACTGTAAAGCTGGTAGATCTCAAATAGTAGCAAAATGGGACACAAGGAATTCTAAGCCCAAGATGTCTCTGCTCATGGGAACTATATTTGCCCAATGATACCATAAAATTTTGAATTCCATATAAAATGGTTAGTAGGGGAAGGCGAAGGTCAGTGCAATTTTCCATGCTGCTCATTCTGGTGCTTAATTCACATATCTTTACACGGTCAGCAATGCATACATCTTTCCGTACCCTTCATTTTTGAAAAAACTCGGTGTGAGAGCCTCGGATGCACCCAGCCTTTTGTGTAGTTCCTTCAAACTCCATTAGGAAGTGGAAAACTCATCTCCTTTTTGGTAAAACCCTTCCTTGACTCTCATCCAACGGTTTTTGCCTGGGTAAAACAGTGTAAATGAAGGCCACTGTAGTAATTCATGAAGCCCCTTCCGGAGCCAACAAAAAACCTCTTTCCTGTTATATGCCCTAATTGAAAGGAATAAATATTGACAAAAAATTCCTGAAGGAAAGATACCATTCAGGATACCTGGGTTAAGTGAAGATTTTTGTGCTGAGTATATACTGTTCACTGCTCTTCTTATTCTGCAGTTTAAGCTATGAAGGACAACAGAGAGTTCCAATTTTTGTATAAATATATCTTCCAGCTATGTAATTTTGCATGTATACGTTTGAAGGAACATACAAATTTGACCTTTTATGGTCCAAATCTGTTGGATTCTATAATTTGTTGAGTAAATAAACATTTGTAATTCTCTCAAACACAGCCTCTGGTGATTATTTCTTTCTTCTCTGGTTTATTACCACTTGCTATTTATTGGTCATTGTAATTGGCAAAATAAAATTTAGATTTCTCTTTTCTTGTGTTCAGAGATATATTTACACTCAATCCCCTCCACAACCACCCCCCCTTCTCCTATTCCTTTTACCTTCAGAACACTAGTCAAAATACAACGAAAAGCTTTTGAGGCTATTCCTTTGGATCCTTTGGAGGTGGAGGCAAAATCTTTTGAGGATGGCTTACAGTTTGCAAAGGATGTGGGGTTACAAAAGTTTGTTTTGGAAGGTGACTCTCTTAATGTCTATTGCGCTCTTGCTAATCTATTTCCTCCTTTAGCTTCTGTTGGACCTATTATTTATGGGATTCAGGCTTCCTGTCATGATGTTCGAAATGTTATGTTCTTCCTGTCATGATGTTCATGTTATGTTTTCACATACGTGTAGGCTGGGGAACAAACCAAGCCATCTTTTAGCTAAACATGCTGTTAGTATTGTTGATTTTTCTGTTTGAATGGAAGAGAACTTTATTTCTTGAAACAAGCTCTTCATCATGACGCAATGTCGTTTTCTATTTAATGAATTTTCAAGCTTTCCTATTAAAAGAAATGTATCTTAGTTGATAACGTTATTGCCCCCAATCTCCATGGGTGCTTTAATTCCCTTTTCTTTTTTCTTTTCTTTTTTGGGTCGTGGGAGAGTCCTCATCCAGTCCTCCTCATGGTTCAGATCTTTTTTCTTCTGCATTTAAAATTAAAAATTAAAAAACGATTGGGCTTTTATTGGGCTGAGCTGAGTATGGCCCAGAAAAGCCAGAACTAAACATCAGGACCAAGCTTATCCCCGCAGTGAAGGCATGAAGCTCCAGGCCATATAAAATTTTAGACTAGGTAAATAGGGAGAGGGGTTTGGTGGGGTTAAAACCCCGGGCCAACTTTTTTTGTTTTTGGCTAAACTTCAATGTCATTAAACAAAACTAAGAACACGATGAGGAATCTCCCTTACAAACAAAACCAAGAACACGATGAGGAACCCCGGGCCGACTTATTAATTGACAGTTTGACTTTGATACAATGGAGAGAGAGAGAGAGTGAGAGAGAGATTCTGTCAGGGGCAGCACTTGAAGGTCAGGGTGGTCGACCACCCTGCCCTGAAATTTTATATATACATATATATATATATATATATATTTATATATAATAATTTAAAATTTTATATTTGTCTATCCTTTAAAATAAATTTGAAAACATGCTCAGTTTTTTTTATACCATTAAAATTAAACTTTACTCCATAATTTGCTCTACTTAACAATATATTAGGATTTTCAAGCAAAAAGAAAAAGCCAAAAAAAAATATTTGAACTAAAATCTGAAAAAGAAAATATTATAACATAGCAAGCCCAAAAAATTATAATATTACTTGGTTGTATATATTGAATAATATGTAGCTTGTAATATTGATACTAAAACTATCATGCAACGATTTCAAAATATGAAAACTTATAGAAGAAAATTGTAAATTTATTTACGTGTTTTTTAATTGTTATTGTTATCAATATATGATTTCTTTTTATTAGATTGTGTAATTTATGTTTTTTAAGAAACACCTTAGTAAAATTCCTAAAACCCCCCCTGAATTCTGTGGGCATAAAATAAACAAGTTGCACTTGAAATGAAGGGAATTGGTGAAGACGTAGGCTCATGATAAACACATGGAAGAGGATTGAACCTCAAGGCTTAAAAGTGCAATCTTTTCATTGGGTTGGAGATGCAGAGCCATTGTTTTTGTTTGTTTGTTTGAGTGCGGCTTGCAAATCAAATCTACACGGAAAGTCGAAAAAGACCACATGTAATGTAAGCAAATGTCAACAAAGTAAGTCTCCTCCTCCTCCTGTCTCATCCTAGCTACAATTACCATTTACATGGCTCTCTCTGATTCACCTAACAGCAATCTGAAATTCGTTACTTTTACTTTTATACCCTCGAATTAGAATCCACTACGTGGGGTTCGGTTGCTTTATCGGTTACTACGATGGTTAGCCAACAATTCTCAAAATCTGGATCTGATGTTCTGAGCCATTATACCATGGGCACACACTGAATATTGGATATTCCAGGTTTTGGATAACGTTTTACCCAAGTTTTAAAAATTTTTTTTAAATATTTTTAAAATTTTAATTTATAACATCTGCCATTAATGATAATTCTTTATCATTAAATTAAAACGTTAATCAATTTTTGATGTAGGTAAAAATTAAATCTCAAATCTCTTATTTAACTATAAAAATATTTTACTAATTAAATTAACTGGAATTCACAACCTTATAAAAAGTAAGATAATGCTGTTTTACAATTTTTTTTTTTTAACAGCTATTTTACAAAATTGAATACCGTACGAAAAAAATTCTTTTGCAAAACCATGACTTGAATTGCACAGATTTTCACATTTCCAGTTACTTGTCACATGTCCAAACCAAGCAACCATCTTACGCACGCACAACTATAATTGCCAAATGCAGCCCAACAATTAGAAAAGAAGGCAAAAAAAAAAAAAAAAAAAAAAAAAAAAAAAAAAAAAATTAACGCAGATAACAGAAGCGACGCCGTATATTTCAACATATATAAAGGGGAAAGTCTAGTCTAGTTGGCTATGAAAACCGACAGTAGAGAATGAAACGATAACTGAAAAGCAAAATAAGAAGAAGAAGGAAGGAAAAAAAAAAAAAAAAAGCAAAAATGGGCCCATCTCCGTCTCTCTGACATGCGTCATCTTCTACCTTGGTCCTAGATTCTCTCTTATTTTCTGGATCTCACCCAAACAACAAGCCTATACCTTCATATTCAACCAGATCCCAACCAAACCCACCTCATCCATCTCCATCAAACTTTATCAATCTCTCTTCACTTGGTTTGTTCTCTCTCTCTCTCTCTCTCTCTTTCTCTCTCCACTGTGTTATTCTCTTCTTTTTTACATGTTTGTTTATATTATACATGTTTTGTTTACCTTTTATGGGGTTGTTTAATTTTATTTAATCAGGTTTTTTTTTCTTTGTGTTATTTTTCACTTCACTGTTTGATTGTTTGTAGGTAGCAGTAATATTTGTTACAGGAATTGGGTTCTTTCTTAGACACAAGGATTTTGATGAACTTGGTCAAGTTCGTTTGTATATGTGTGTTTTGCTTTTTATTTCAATTTTTAATCTTTTTGATTTTGAGTTTATCTGGTGGTTATGGTTGGAAAGTTGAAGTGGTGATGTGGGGTGTGCTTGGTGGCAGCTTTAATGGATTCTGGATATGGGTTCTGATTAAAATTTTATTTTGGATTAATTTTTTTATATTGTAGTCTTATATAACCTTGTTCATCATTTAACAATGTATTTTAACTCTGTGCGTCATTTTACTTGGGGTTTTGTGGTTCCTTAAGAAGAAAGTTTCATGCTTTTCCTTTCAGAAGACACAAGAAGAGCTCCTTACCTGTAGAAATTTTATCTTAGCTTTAACCAATATAAATGATCATTACAAAGTCATTTGCTTTCATTGCAAGATCCACTAACAATGAGTATTGTTTGGTTATCCTGTTATTTAATTATTGCATTGGGGTTTCCTTTGACAAGACAGTTATGTGAACAGGATACCTTTTTCCAAGGAATAAAAATCTTTTTCTTTATATCTGATAGGTGATAAAACTCTGATGTCTTATTTTTCTCTCAAGTAAAAGGTATCCCTTTTGTAAGGGTTGACTAATTCCTTGATGAAGGATGCCATCTGATTAATCTGAAGAAGTTACTAGGTATAAACCATGGTTATTACAATTATATTCAATATCATATGTATTAGGATCATAGTGGAGATCATTAACCCCAAAGGTTTGGTCTAGTGGTTCCCGAGGTCCCAGGAAATCCATGAGGTCCTAGATTCAAAATTCCTAGCCAGCACCCCCAAGGGATTCCTTCCTGTTCTTGCCTAGTGTGTGTGGGATGGAGCGAATTCACACACCTGTAGGAATAATCAGGTGCTTGAAGAGCTCTTGACACCCATGATACCTGAAAAGAATAGTGGGGATCATTACTATTATATAGTAAATACACTATTCAGATAACTAAATTTTGAAAAATTGGATATTACTAGGCTTTACATTATCTCTATGATCATTTTAGTCTTGCTTATGCAGTCAACCTAAAGGAAGATTAGAATTGGAGGTATGGGAAGTAGCATGAATGGTTTCGTTTTTTTGGAAATATTTCTTGAGTACTAGATCAGTAGGGAATAGAAAAATAGAAAAATGGAGAAACTTGTGTCTTTGAAGGTGATTAAAAATTTTATGGGTTCTCCTATTTTTACAATTTCGCCCTGTTACCATAATGACTTATGTACTTTGAGAAGGCCGGAAGTTGTAGAAAGGGGTGGAAAATTGACACATTGCATTCTCTACTCATCAAGTATTTTGAAATGATAATGGCTCAAAGGCATTTAAAGAACAATTTATTCTGGTGTTGTCTGACATTAGTCATAACTTACAAGCTAAAGGATTTTCCCATGTGCTAAAATCTCTCCTTTTCATTTAAGTTTAGAATCTCATTTTGTGTACTTTCCTTTTCATTTTTCCCCCTTTCTTATATAACCTATTTGAACTGTTGCTTATCATATTTTAACAATTTCTATTTTTACAGTAAAATGTGTCAAAGAGTGGGAGAGTGATGGCAGCAGCAGAAGCAAGAGCAGTATGGCAGCGAGCAGCTAACCGTTGCTTTGTCCAAGAAGATGCCAAAAGAGCTCCCAAGTTAGCTTGCTGCCAATCATCATCTTCTACATCCAAACAGGTTGATGGTGGACCTACTAATACAGGAGATTGGCCAGATCATCCTGTTTTAGGTTTTGTGCCTATTAACAGGAATCCTTCATTTTCCAATCTACCCCCTGACACAAGATGGTGGCTCCAATTACAGCCCAGCTATGGATATCAAAAGGGTTTAACACAGGAACAGTTAAATGCATTGGAGGCTGAAGTGGAAACCTTAATAGCTGGCACTGTGAATTCAACAACAGAGTGTACTGAGGTGCACCCGCAAAAAGGAGACATTATTCCTGATGATGATCACAAGAACCATGAGTCTCCTCTCAATACACATTGTGGTATCTCTGCTGTTTATACAAATAAAGCTCCTGAAGTCAGAAAGCAAGAGGCAAAGGCTTTATATAGTAAGAATGCTGATGAACATCTTGAAATAATGGACATGGGGGGAAAATATGAATTTATGGATATGAATCCTGTTGGTTGTCCAGTTTCCAAACAAGCCAATGAATTTTGTCTAGATCCAGAATCTCCATGGATTGGGGGTAATAAGAATGTGCCGTGGTGGCGAGCAACAGATAAAGACGAATTGGCTTCCTTCGTTGTTAAGAAGTCACTTAACCATATTGAGAATTGTGATCTTCCCCCACCTCAGAAAACGTATCTTAGGAGACACCCATATGCTCATATTGGGTGCTTTGACCGTGATGAAGCATTGGCGTCATTAGATTGGAAGGCCCAAACTGGTAGTATATCCAATGGGACTCAGGCACAAGGCTGTCCTGATTTAACACATGGAAAACAGGAGGCTTCTGCTGAGGAAGTTTATTTAAAATATGGTTCTGACAACTCATTCAGGTAATATTTTAGATTACCATCATTTATCCTTGGGATGACATCTGGTTGTTTCATCTGACTATACGGATATTAGTATCTGTGTTATCTTATTTTTGTTAGCTAGGCTTATATATATTAAATACATTAGCTTAGATTGTTTTTGGGGCTTGTAATTTAAAAAGCAGTTATAGTACAAGTCACAAGGATATCAAAGAGATGCCACAAGTTTCTGAAGGTGACCCTGGTAAAGCTCAGCTGATGGAAGCACTCCGCCACTCCCAAACACGTGCAAGGGAAGCTGAGATGGCAGCAAAGCAGGCTTGTGCTGAGAAGGAGCATATTCTTAAGCTCTTCTTTAGACAAGCGTCACAACTTTTTGCTTATAAGCAGTGGTTCCAACTGCTGCAGCTAGAAACCCTTTATATCCAGATTAAGAAAGATGACCAGTCAATTCCCACTCTCTTCCCTGTGGTCCTTCCGCGGATGTTTAACAGAGGTCAGAAACAGCGGAAGAGATGGCAAAAGGGTACCAAGGGGAAAAGAGTCAAGCGAGGGCGACCAAGACAAGATATCTCTAAGTATGCTGTTGCTTTTGCATTGGGGCTGAGTCTTGTTGGTGCTGGTTTGCTCCTGGGATGGACTGTAGGGTGGATGTTACCTCCTTTCTAGTGTTCAGAGTTCCAATCAAAAACCCGGTTCTTAATTCCGAAGATTGATTTACTAGGGCAAGTAGCTGCTTTATGTCGTCCTAGATTCTTAGGTTGTCTAATGTAAATACTCTGTTGTTTCTTAACCTTGTACCTTGCGTGTAAAAGTGTGATTAGATACGTGTATATGTTGAAGGGAAAATGTTCTGAGACAGACATCTCATCAAAGATTTTCTTAAGATAATCTGTGTATTCTGTTTAATTTATTAGCAACTTGAGGTAACAGATTCTCTTGCACATTTTGAATTGTTGATGTTACTGTTATTTTTTATTATTATTATTTTATTTTTGACTAACAAAAAGAATCTCAGACAAGGCTTTGCGTTCAGAATCTCATGTTGTTTCAAATTTGATGGTGTGTGGTGTCTGTTATGGTAAGCAGGTGCGGAACTAGAAATTTTTACTTGAAGGGTTTATAGGCTGTCTTTAAAAATATTTAATAATTATAGGTAAAATAAAGGTTTTTTTTTTAAAAAAAAAAAAAAAAAAAAAAGGAGGGCCATGGCAGGTGGTTTAAGAGAATACCAAGTTGCAAAGAATTGCGAGCTAGAGGTTTCATTGTTGCATGGAATCTCAAGTGAAACTTTGGGCTTCTTTTGTGTCTTCATGCCATTCGAATGGGATAAACTTTGTTATCAAGGGAAGTCGGCAGTTGCTCCAAATCGGTTTAGTTATTTTTTTCCACCACACTATACAGCCATTGAAGAGATCAGTCTTATGTAATCTTAGTCACATGACATTTTTTAATGAGTCATGTGAGATACACATGGATAGTTTTCTAAATTTTTACATAATTGGTTGGAAAAAATAATTTTAAACTTGTTTGAAGCTAAACTTTGTCCATGGGAAATTAGTGAAGATTGCCTTAGGAACAACGATAAATGTATGTAGTTTAATGAGATCATGGGGAGATTTTATGTTGCTTCATTTATCCTAAATATCCTTTGCTTGTAAGATGAAGATGAGAGAGTACGGAGAATATCAATGTTGAGAGAATCTATTTTATGGTTAAGATTGTATATAAATTGTCACTATAGGAGGTAAAAAAATTAATTAAGCCAATTACAATATGCCATGTCAAAATTTAGTGACAAATTCTAAATTTGTGTCATTAAATTTATTAAATCAAATGATGACAGATGTCGTCATTCAAGATGATATCAAATTCTTCTAAAAAAGAAAAAGAAAAAAAAGAAGAAGATGATATCACATTGGCAAATTAAAATTTTCCACATGTCATTTAGTCCACAAAATAAAGATAAATTTCCTGTAAGGACACGTTTCGTAACGAACCGTAACAGTGTTGGGTTCACACGTAAAAAGGCCCAAACAACATCATTTGTAAAGCGTGGGTTTGAAAGGCTAGGCCTTGGTCGCCAAACGGTGGGTTTTTCGTGATAACCATACATGGTTAAGTCGTCTTCGCCCTAGGAGTCTTTCTCCTGGAGGCGGGCTGGGAGGCTCTGGTTTTTGGCCATTTTTCCCAGCCCCCTCTTTGAATTGCTTTCTTTTCCTTTTATACTAGCCTATGTTTTTTATCCTTCGTCCACATGTAGGATCGACATTCCAAGACGGATACTTGTCTTATCAACCCATACCCAGAGTGGTTGGAGGTGGTTGTAAAAGCCTGAGAGTATAACTCTGTCAGGTGCAGAGTATTGAATGGTAGTAAGGGCAGCTTTCTCTGATCGTTAAACTTCCCAGCGTACCCTTTTCTATTGACGCAGATATTTTAGATTTTTTTCCCAAGCTGTCTCTATGTCGTTTTTGTCCCTCCTCCCTGTGAGACCTCGGACATGCTGAGGACTAGATCGTCCTCGGCTGTATCCCAAGGCTATTTTGTACTTATATTATCGAGCTCGGGCCATAACCCTCCTCGGCTTGGGCCTTTGGACCCCCACGAATAAATGGACCTGACCCACAAATTATTGGGCCCCCCAAAGTACTATTGGAATCAAGCTCAAAAGTCTTCATAAACTTAGAAAGCCCTAAATCTTTTCATAAACTTCAAAAAACCCTAAATCATTGAAGTTCAACAAATCAAGCCTCTAAAAGCCACGAAGAACTTCAACCTAAGAGCCTTCAAATTCAAAGAAGCTTAAAAGAACTTAAAAAACAAAAAAATTCTAACAAGCTCAAAGTCATTGGTTTTAAAGACATTCTTTGACATTTTGTTTTCAAGACAACTAGTCAAGATTACAAGAAAATAGAATTAGAGGATTACTCATTTGTAAAAGACTAAAAGGATCAAAAACAAAGAATTCTACTTATTATTCAATCAATACAAATTACATTTGTGAAGCACTTTCAATATTTTGATTTTCAAACTTGAAAAATCTTGTGTTTATAGTCACTATTAAATTTAAAAAAAAAATTCAAATGACATGGCATTAGATATGCATCTATATTTCTAATATTTAATTTCAATCATAAAACATGTCCACTTTAAATAGAAATTATTTTTCTCTAGTAAAATTGGTAATACCCTAAAACAACCACATTACATTTAGCCACCGTTTGTAAAGAGCTAGAGATAAAAATGGTCTTTAATGGTACCATGGAATTTTATTTTTTCAAACGAGGAATTTTTCATTTTTTAGCAAGATTTTTACCTAATTTAACAAAACAATTTGAAAAGTTAGGGAACAAGAGAAACCCAATACCTTTTCACAAAACCAAAAAAAAAAAAAAAAACATTCTATAACATAGCATTTGAAAATTAATAAAGGAATAAAAAAATTTTAAATTTAAATTGAAATTATATATAAAAATAGATGAGAGGTTTGGGTGCGAGTTGGGCCGTGAAGCCTGCTATTTGGCTGCGTGAATAAAGCCCGACCCGAATCGTAAAAACCGTGTCATTTTCTTGCAGAATTGAAAAGAAGCAGATCCATTTCGACGCAGACAAAAGCAACTTCGAAGAGAAACGAGAAGTGAGTGAGAGAGAGAGAGAGAGAGAGATGGCAATAATGGATTCGTTGAGGAGGTTCGTAGCGCATGAGCCAGTGATTGCAGCTTGTTGCTTACTAGTCGGTGTTAATGGTATTTTTTTTTACTCTCTAATATTCCAATTAATGCTCCCATGTCCAAAAATTTATCAAAATTGTATTGAATTTAGGGTTTGGTGATTTATTTCTACGCGCCTAGTTATTTTCCACAAATTTAGGGTTCTTCCAGGTTTGATGCAGCTGTGTGGATCAATGATTATTAGTCTTTTTTTGGTGAGATTTTGCTTTTTAAGTTACTAGTATGATTGAAAATGAGATTTATTGTGCAATGGATAATGGTTAGGGCATGGTTTTGGGATTTTGCTTTTGTGGGTATTAGGAGCAATATGCTCAAACAAAGTATGAGTTAAAAGGAAAATTTTCTTTGCTAACCTAGGAATTATTTATGTTTTTGGCTGAAATCAGAACTCCCAAAACATCACGGTTAGGATGTGTATTTAGATAAAGGAGGGTTTGAATTAAAGCTTATAATCCCAAGTCTTATGAGCTTGGCTGAACTGCCAAATCATGTTCAATTGTAGGATTTAAAAATTTTGGATTATTGTATAAGAAATTATTTGTCTGATATAACTGCAAATTAGGAAACGGCTTAGCCCGTCAGGGGTGAATGACCCTGGATTATCTGGCAACTGGTTCTAGCGGGTGGGGTCAGTTGCCTATATGTTTTACCAGTGTTGTTAAAAGCGCACCCCAAGGCTTCAGCGCTTCTTGCCTCAAAAGCTAGGCTCATTCAAAGAAGCGCGCTTTAGGTGCGCTTTTTGGAGCTTTTTTATATTTTTCAAAAAATATAACCAAAACTGAATTAAAACTATAGGATCTTGACATTATTGATATAAACCATTGATTTTGCATATTTTAAGTGTAACTTACTTATCAAAAAAATATATTTTGAGTATAACTTATTCTAAAACCCAACCCACCACCTCCCAGTTCTTCTCTATTTTTTATTTTTCTCCTTGAAACAGTAACCCACCTGTCTCCTTGGTACCAATTACCATGTTGCAACATCCTCATATTCTTAGCTCATTCATGAAAAAAAAAACATATGATATAATAAATGTGGTAATTGTTTAGTTACTTTAGTGGTTGATGTTGAACATAGCAGACTAATTCTTATAGAGTTATAGTCATTAAGTAATTAAATTATTAACTAATATTACTAATTAGTCATAGGGCATTATGGATATAGGAGATTTAAGAAAGGATATTACATGGAAGTACTCATATCTAGCTTATCCAAAAAAATAAAATGACTTGACTTGCAATTTTTGTGTTAAAATTGCAAAAGTTGGGCTTATCTAAATGTTATATGAATTATATAAAAAAATTTATTTCAATTTATATGATAATTTGATCATTCGATTGTTGCATTTCTCATTAATAATAATTTTTAAAAATGTGTGCTTCACTTCAATCAGGTGCGCACTTGTGCTTAAGTGCGCCCCTCACTTTTACCAACACTGGATTTTACTGGTTAAAGGCGAGTCCAAAAGGCTCTTCTTTAGAAAGCTTTCCTATGTTATACCAAAAAAAATAAAAAATTAGGGTATTCTGTAGTATGTTATGCAGGGAATCACTGGGTCTGTGTGACACTTTGTGGAATTCCTAGAAGAGATGGTTGGCAGTATCAAGTTCTTAATGACAAGAAGATCAGTTAGATTTGGTTTTGCATCATAATAGTGGTGGATCATGATACGCAATTTGTACAATAAGGAAGAAATATGAAGAAGAAAATCATTTACACTTGTGAACAAGCCAAGGGATGGATCCATGGAAGAGTTGACAGTTCTTTTGGTGGACTTGAATGGTAATAATGGGTTACATCTACCTGAGGCTGAAAATTCCCTATCTTAAGCTTGTTGTTTGAGTATATTGGGAAAAGGAATCTAAAATGGGGGCTCCCTATATGTGTTAAACAATTGGAGCTCATGAAAGCAAGAAAACTTTTAGGGTTACTTTAGCAACTGCTTGTTTATGTGACATGTGGGCCTTGGCCATCATTTTGATAACAATGTATAAAGTTATTTGGCCTTGAGTAGCTATGCCAAAATACATATCTAAATGCCCCAAACTTCAATATCTCATCTTTGCTTTTCGTGAAAAAAAATACCAATTGAAGTGGAGGGTTTCTTCAAACACATTAACGAATCATTGGTTTAACTGAATAACTAAATAAAATAGGTTGACCTTTCTCTTAGTCTCTTAGGTTGATAGATCTTCTCAATTGAAAGATCGCCTATTGGTACAATCACATGGTGTGGGTAGTAGATGCAGGCCCCCAATCACATAGTTGGACAACGGAGGCCTGCTACTCATTGGACCCAACTTATACTGATTAATTTCATTGGATCTGACTGATAAATTAGATCTTATTTTATTTTTATAATTTAATTTAATTTGTTTTTATTTTCATTGGTAATGAGTTATTACCATTCCTTACCTGGTTATGAAGATATAGCCTTTTCTTACTTAGTTATGAGGTTGTTTCCTTTCCTTTATTGATGTAACTTAAGAACCCTATTTAAATGCCCCAAACTTCAGTATTGGTGTGCTTTGCTTAATTAATAGAAATTGTTATTGGAATTTTCTTCCAATGGCTTGGAATAGCCTCCGGGGCAACCTTAGGTGTTAAGTCTTAGGTTTTATCCATCTTTCCACAGCTTTGTGTTGACTTCAAGGAATTCTAGGTATAATTGCTATTGACACTGATATCCTTAATTGAACTCAATTCTCAAAGTGAATTTTTGTTGTAAATTAAAAATTTACAATGACTGAAAGGGCCACTGACCTATACAGTCATCCTTACTGTAAGGAGAAGATGTTCCCATGCAAAGACAATGTTCCTTTTTCATATGCTAGAGAAGTCAATTTTTTAAATGATTTAATGGATCATGCATTGAATGGGTTTTTTTACAACCAATAATTGTTGGGTTTTAGGTTTTTTCTCCTGGGGAAAAGGTTATCTTTAACTTACTGGTATCTTGTTAAAATTTTAGGAATCTTCCTTCCAGCTGTTGTTAGGCCCATTCTTGACTCCTATGAAGCGGCCAAACAAGTTCCCCAGCCTGCTTTAAATGATGTGAGTATTTGACTTTGCAATATGTTTCCTTTATGCCTGTACCTGTATCTATTATCTTTTTCTGTACTTAGTGAATTTTAGCTTGTTTTTGGTAATCATTTTCATACTTAAGCTCTTTTTAAGTTGAGTCATTTGATGATAGGGTATTTAAAAATTTAAAGTCTAGTAGTTAGGAAGATTTGATGTTAAAAGAATGGCCTTTAGCATTATTCACAGGCAACATGCCCCACTTAGAAATAGCTCATAGTTTGGCTGCTTCAAGTAACCTTCTTTTGAAAGGATAAGCACAACTTGCCTATGGCCCTTTATAGTGTACCCTTGCACGCTAAACATTGGTTTTGTCAACTACCTTCTTTCCATCGACACAAATATACTTAATTTTGGGTGTTTGCTCCTATACTGTCTTGAATATCCAAAGAAGGAAAGAGAGGTGAAAAAGATGAGATAGAGAAAGAGAGAGACAAGTTTTACTAGTTACACTTCATGATGGGTCAGAGTTGATAGATCAACTGTTCATTGATGCAAAAATTCAGCCTCATTGTGATTGTTATTTGAGTTGCATGTTATTCTTTTATATTTATCAAAAAACATAAGAAGAAAAAGGGGAAAGAAGTTGATTCAGTGGATTTGCTAAAATCTTCATTCCTAGATGGGTTTGATCAACTAAAAAACACAGTGGGATCCGTTTGTGACTGCTGCTGTAGGTGTGAGACGCACAAATGACATTGCAACCAGAAATTTAACATCAACCAATATTTTTGTCACTCCCTTTCTATTATCCTTACTAATGTTTTGCATCATTACAGGTGGTTGCGGGTATGACTGGTAAGAAATAAGGGTGATGGGGTTTATTGGTGAAGGAATTTCAATTATCCTGCCTCCCTTGAACTCATTTTTATTTTCATCGACAATGTAATAAGCCGCACTTCTATGAGTTTTGTGGAGATTTAAATGATTATGCATTTCAAATATCTTCATATTTTGTGTAGGCATATGAAGGTTTATCATGTTTATTTTAAAGAGTTAACGTTCATCTGAGCCCGCATTGATGCATCATCATGTCCAACTTGGAAATTCAGTAGTTTACTTGGTTATAAATTTTGTTTCCATAAATGAATTGATGCCATGTGTCTAAAATTGCTTTGAAGTATAATTGATTCAAGGAGATGCTCATATGGTTCCTGTAAATCCTTTTTCACCCAATGTCTTTTGAAGAGAAAAATGTTAAGACTAGTTTGTTTGCCAAAAGTTCTAGTAGCAGCCTAACTTTGAATTGGGAGACTGTAGACCTTGTTGAGTTGAATCAAGCTTTGGCTTATTTTCCCCCTGTTAGAACAAGTGGCTTATCTTCATATGGGAAAAAATTGGGCAGTGCTATGTAACCACAAAGCTCTTGGCAAGTTTTGGCTTGTTGATTGCAAAGTATCTCTAGCTTGTAACGTACGAGTTGCAATTACTCAGAAACTGGAATTAGCAGTGGTTCCTGGCAAGCTTTGGCTTGTTGATGGGAAATTAGTTCTAGTTTGTTATGTATGAGTTGCAACTTGCAATTAATCTGAAACTGGAATCGGCTTTTGCAGTAAAATCATACAGCATATAGTAAAAGCCTCACTTTTTTCAGTGAACACCATTTTAACACAACCTCATTTTCACAATAGATCTAGGTGAAAGTCATACAACGAAACTCACCAAAGTAAGAACTCAGTCATACGATAAAGACTACAGTACTTTCAGAGCTCTCCCCTTTCTTTTACATTTCAGTCTTTTCTTCATTTTTTTTTTTTTAAAATACAAAAATAAGAATCTAGACCTACATAATTTGCACCTACGCCAGTAGCATTATTGGCATGGTTATGATAGCTTGACGACACATAATTTAGTTTGCTAGGAGCCCAATCCATAAATATCTTTCCGTAGATTATAAATGCAAAATAAAAAAACTTGCAGAGCGAAGAGAAGCATGATTTCATGGGATTTGGACATCTTAGCCTTTAGGTTGTCTGATCAAGTGTCAAGTTTAAACCACGTGGACGTCCTTCTTCACCTTTCTACTACTCCACGGAACCACCTGCTTCAGGCCATCATATATTTTTGCCTACATTAATGTATTCATTATCAGACTCAAAAATCAAAATTAAGTAATTCTTCAATATCAACTTAATTTCATCACCCATTTAAAAAAAGCTTAATTTGACCACTGCCATGGCCTGCACTCGAAGATTGCTTAAAAGTCGAGCCGGACAACATTCATCGTTTTCCCCATAAACGACAGCCCTGCTAAAGCAGAGAACTTTTACAGTTGTATTCAACAAGCTACCTACTAACTTAGTAGGATTTGGGACAATCTAGGAGTAGTGGCTTAGGCTTTCGGTCCAACCAGCCACCCCCAGGAGGCAATTTAGTCAACAACTACTATGTCTTGAAAGCCAATAATTTTCAATCCCATTAACAAGTTACAATCAGACCGACAGCTAAATATAATTGATAAGCTGGGTCAAGCAGAGTTAAGAATGAAGAAAAAAAAAATGAAGAAATCACATAGCATTACTCAAAGATTTCATGTACTCCAATATAAAATTGAATTAAGGAAAACAAAAAAACAAAAAGATAAAAGAGAAAAACTAACCCAGAAGTGATGAGACTTGGCGTTGGTGGAGAGACTAGATAAGCTTCGAACCTTTCGAATCCTTGTGATCTTGCCACTTTTACTGTTGCTTTCTCCCACATTACAACTATCACCCTCTCTATCCACAGAAGATGGAAAGACATGACTACTCCCTCCAAGTCCAACCTCTCTTTTACCTTTGAAAATCCTCCTACCCCATGAACCAAACCAAGTTTTCTCCTTGATCCCTCTCTTGCCAAGAACCATTGCCCCAAGCTGACCTCTTTCATGGCTAAAAGACCCATAGCACTCACCACCAATGATTCTAAATGAAGAAGACTGAAACTTAGACCTGCCCAGATAAGGTTCCTCCAAGACAGTGTTGGGTGAAGGAAATTTAGTATCCAACAACAGCCTTGGAGGTAGTTCCAAGCACTTTGGGGCTAAGTCAAGGGTAGTGAATTTGGTGAGAGTGGTGCAAGGCCTAGGCTTACCTGGTTCATCTTCCCAGCGAAAAGGGACTGAGGCTAAAGTGTGGAGTGGTGGGGTTAGCATACCTGAAGGATCTGGTGACTGCATGGTTTGGATTGAGAATAATGGTAGCTTTGGTGTGGAACTTGACTCTGGCTCTACCTCACTTCCCATGACTCTCTCTCTCTCTCTCTTTTCTCTCTATGCTTTTTGTTGTGTTTTTTTTTCTCTCTCTAGTATCTTATGGAGGACAATAAGACAATTATAATGAAGAGGAGGGAGGAGAGTCACCAAAGAAAAGGCTGGCCTGACCTGTTTTAGTCATCAGTGTATTGTCAATAGTGATTAAGTGATCAATGCCTTTATTGATGAGCAAGTGTTGAGTGCATACCCAATATAGTTATCATGATCTCTCATATATGGCCGTCAAAACAGGAATTTCAGCTTAATTTTTTTCATAAAAAAAAAATGTGCTTATTCTTTGACCTTTCGTACGGCCTTGGGGTTTATTTTATTTTATTTTATTCTGGGGTAAAATAGAATTAACTCTTACTAACTAAAAAGAAATTACTAAAGGTTTTTTTGGAATTCGATTATTCCGTTGAAATTGAAATTTTTTACTCAAAGACTATAGATAAAAGTAAAAATTAATTAAAATAGTATAGTAGGATTTATGAATAATACCAAAAAGTGCAGTAAGATTCATAAATAGTAACAAAAATAAACTGAATAATAAAATAAACTGGCAACTTTCATCAATGTCAAACGCACACTAAGGACTTTGATTGTTAGCACAAAAAGGTTAGTGAAATTAAACTTTTCGCATTAGTTATTATTATTGGGTAATGCTAATGAGTGTCCTTAGGGCACTCATTAATAATCCATTTTAGGAAAGTTTTGATACCACTTTTATGAGAAATAAAAAAAACTGTCAAAATATTAATTACTTTCTTTTCATTTCCCATAAAGACTTTCTTTAAATAAATTATTAACAAGTGTCCTAAAGACACTCGTTAGCATTACCCTTATTAGAATATCATCACTCTCATATAAACATATTACTGATAGCATCATTATAATGCATCAATTATAACAATTCACTCAATGAGCGTTAAAAAAAATCACAAACAATCAATTTTTTATCATTAGCATCAATCTACTTTAAAAAGAAGATATATCACTAGATATATTGGAAAAATTATTATAATCCTTTAAACTAATCATGACGACAACTAAGCATTCCTACTGCCTAGTTATTTCTACAGTCGCCATAAAACACCAAAATTCTTACTTAAATTAAATAAATAGCTTAAATGCGATTGTTTTAAGGAAAATTGTAATCTTATGTTTTGATGGGAGGAAATTGAAGAAAAGAAGACAAGAGAAGGGGAGATGGCAGTGACATGTAAAATAAATAATTATAAACATTATTTTATGGGATTTATGTATTAAAATATTATTTTAATTATAAAATAACAATGTCTTTAAATGATTCTTCATAAGTCACAATGATTTATAAAGTTAGAATAATTGAAATTAACAAGACAAGTGCAAGCACTAAAGCAGCAATATCTAATCTCTAAGGAATAAAAAAATAATAAAATAATAAAAACAATTTAGAATTTACAAATAGAAAAATGTTAAAATATTATCAATTTTACTACATCAATAATATAATTATTTTATAATAAATATTTTTTTAATTTGAAAACTAATTTGTGTAGTAAAATTTGTATTACCTGCAAGTTCAATTCATTGTTCCTGGTGGGTTTCAATTAACTCAATTGATAAAGTCTCTGATTATTGTATAAGAAATTTGGAGTTCAATCCCCGCCTATACCAAAAACTGATTAGTGTCTTGATTTGATGATAAAAAACTATCATTAAGAGCGGACGTCATAGATCGAAACTCTCTTAAAAAAATTCATTGTTACTGGTTTTCCTGCCAAATAAAGAAGAACATGTGCATGAGGTAAATAATTCCACCAATGTGAAGACTTTTTTCTTTTCTTTTTTTGAAGGTGAAAACCAATGTGAAGACTTGATAAATGGTTGGACCAGAATGGTAATATTGATATATAATTTTTGTTGTGTTTCACTTTTGCATAGGATGCCAACGTGAAATGGGGAGTGACTAGTGAGTTCCTTTTCAGAGTAGACTTTTTGGACTTTACTTCGTCCCCATCGATTGCCCTTCCAAGCAAGTCAGAATCTTCTGCCGCCCAACCCTTTGCGTTGAAGTTTAAAACACATCCTTGTAAAACTATACAAAAAGTCATCTGAAATCTTTTAGTGTAGGAAAGTATATTAAGGAACGCTGAATTAACATAACAATAATTACAAGCCCCAAACTTTACCCACGAACGCACATTGAATGCCATTCATTGTGCATCAATATCTTTAATTAAACTCTAAACCATCAAATATAATAATAATAATAATTAAACTCTAAGACCCTAGAGGTATGAAAAAAATATTATATTGGAAAAATT
This sequence comes from Quercus lobata, assembly GCF_001633185.2. NCBI lineage: Eukaryota > Viridiplantae > Streptophyta > Magnoliopsida > Fagales > Fagaceae > Quercus > Quercus lobata. The sequence continues at coordinate 45,693,234 of NC_044911.1, read as the reverse complement.
ATGTGGCCTAAAAATCCTATTCTGTCTTGGAACAATTTTATTTTAGAGGCTGAGACTACTAATCCATTTTGTTTAATTATTTGGATAAATGTATTTAAATGTTTCCAATGTTCTTCTATAGAGTTTGAAAAGATTAAAACATCATCTATATATACAATTGAGAAGTGTGTGAAAGGAGTGAAAATGTCTTTATTATATTTTGAAATTCACTTAATGCATGTTTTAATCCAAAAAGCATTACGTTCCATTCATAGTGACCAAAAGGGACTGTGAAAGTAGTTTTATATCTATCCTTCTCATCTATTTGTATCTGCCAAAACCCACTTTTCATATCAAATTTAGAGAATATGGTTGCTTCATGTAATCTGTCAAGTAAATCTTTTTTGTTTGGTATAGGGTATTGGTAGGAATATGAAATAATTGTTGTAATCTCTTTAATTAGGCAGTTAACTAGTTAGTTGAGATTATGATAAGTTAGTTATGATTTGAGTACATATAGCTCATTTAACACATAGCTTAATTCATAGAACACGTGTTGAATTAACTAGCCAATTATCTTAAACTATGTGGGTCAATCACATTAGAACTAGTCTCCTATAAATACATGATTGTAATTCAACATTAGATATCATTGAAGAATAAACCAACTCATTACTTAGTGCATTTCCTCTCTCTCTCTCTTAATATTTCTCTATAGAGAGTTGCTACCTCAAATTAAATCAATTTCCTTACAATGCCCATCAATTCCCTACAATTTCCATCCATCCATCCCTATTAGGAACCACTCCTAACAAGTGGTATTAGAGTCGTCGATCTTGAGACGAGCGAATGTGACCAAAGAGAACTTTGGAAATATGACAAATGGTGAACAAAGCTTTATAGGATGTCAAGGATGTTTTAGAGAAAGTCAAGGCCTTGACTGAATCTTAAAAGACCATGAAAGAAGAGCTCTCAAGATTGCAAGAGGGTCTTGAGAATATGACGTAAGAACAAATTAAGTTCCAAGAATCTACTATTGTTGTTGCCAGCTAGGAAATTGATTTTTGTGTTAAAGTGGATGATGATATCCATGTACACACTACCCTTGAAGTTCAGTCCAAAGAACTAAAAAAAAAAGGTGATAATGATCCAAGAATCTACAATGCAAGAAGCCATTGTTGTTGGTGTGGACGAAGAACACATTGTTCTTGTGCAGTCCCTTTGTGTACAGGGCAATCAATCTAACACAGCCATGGAAAGCTTAGTCGTGCATGGCATGGGTGTAGTGCATCCATTAGCATGATACAAATCTGAGACCTTTGAATTCATTGCTTATGGAGGCATAATAAATATGGATCATATTTGTTGTATCAAGTGTGATAAAATATATCTTGATATTCTTTCCAAGGGTGGCATTAGACTTTTAATGAATGAATATGGGTCAGTTACAACTTCACATTTTGATGGCAACGTATCACTTTTCAACATCATGATTGGTCCAATTTATGAGTTTGTGATTATATATGGAATGAATGTTAATTCAACTTTCCATATTGATGAGTTCTTTAGTCCATCTTTCAAGATTGCTCCAATACATGATCCAACCAATGTATGTAATCATGTAGCATTTGATGGAAGGGATATTTTGTGCTGTGATGGATGCTCGCATGCCTTGCATATAAAGTGCGACCCTTTGCCAAGAATTCTCCATGATACTTGGTACTATAGGTATTGCCAAAATGTGTTCCAGAAAGAAGACTTTGTAGAGCATTTAGCTATTGCTATTAGGGCTGTCCATCAGGAACCGAAAACCGACCCACCCGTTCAAACCGTCCGGACCGACCCGAAAACCGGCCGATCCGACGCCGGTGACGGTCGGCGGCGGGTCTTCGCCACGAAGAACCGATTCAGGCGGATCGGATGACGGGTTTTCTTCTCCAAAACCCGATGAACCCGATCCGACCGCCGAATCCCGTGAAAGAAGACCGAATCTACCTAGAACCACTCAGATCCGGTGAAGATTTGGTAGTTTTTGGTTAGATCCGGCGATTTGATGGAAGTTTTCGCTCAAATCTGGGCTTGAGGTGGTGTTTTTGGCTTCGATCCCGTGGTTGTCACACAAATCCGAAGAAAAATCAACAGATTCGGCGAAGATCCAGTGAAGAACGGCGAAGATCCGTGAAGACCGGCGAAGATCCGGCGATGAGATGGAAGTTTTCATTCAAATCTGAGCTTGAGGTGGTCTTTCCTGCTTCGATCCCGTGGTTGTCGCACAGATCCGGCGAAGATCCAGAGAAGATTCGGCGAGATCCGGCGAATATTTGGCTATTTCCGGCGAAGATTCGGCGAAGATCTGGAGGGTAAAACTCACTCCGACTTCGACCGACCCGACCGTTGTGCACCGGATCCCGATCCGACTCGACCCGAGGTTGCCGACGGTCGGCGGCGGGTCGTTCAACGTCCCACCCGATGTGAGCGGGTCGGTTCCGGGTTGGGCACAAACCCGACCCGGACCGACCCGTGGACACCCCTAATTGCTATAGCAGCTAGAAGTAAGTTTGTTGATCCAGTTAGGGATTTGGCCCATTTTCTCAAATTATGGGTTGTGGCAAAGTGCTTGGAAGTAGTTGATGTGTTCAATCTTCAAGATGCTTTAGAGTATTGGGTTAGGGCAAGTTTCTCCTCATGAAAGTGTCATTTCACAACAACACCTTGTGGGCAAGGTGTTTTCAAGGGGAGGGAAATGTTAGGAATATGAAATAATTGTTGTAATCCCTTTAGTTAGGTAGTTAGCTAGTTGGTTGAGATTAGGATGAGTTGATTAGGATTTGAGCACATGTAGCTCATTTAACACATGACTTAATTCATAGAGCCCATGTTGAATTAATTAACCAATTATCTTGAGTCACGTGGGCCAATCACATTAGAGTTAGTCTTCTATAAATACATGATTGTAATTCAACATTGGATATCATTGAAAAATAAACCAACTCATTGCTTAGTGCATTTCCTCTCTCTCTTTCTCTCTCTCTCTCTCTCTCTCTCTCTCTCTTAATATTTCTCAATGAAAGGTGACTACCTCGAATTAAGTCAATTCTCATCAATTCCCCTACAATTTCTATCTATCCCCATTAGGAACCACTAGGTTCCTAACAAGTGTCTTATCCATTGTAAAGCTGTATTTAAGGGTTTATAATTTATGACTAATCTCAGAAATCATCATTCCAGTTCAGCTTGTTTGTTAACATAAAAGGCAGCACAACACCAAGGGGACTTACTTTTTCTTGTTATTTTTTTATCTAAAAGTTATTGAATTTCTTTCTTACAATATTCTAAAAGTTCTTTATTCATCTGTATAGATCTATGCTTTGTAGGTATTTTTCTTTCATTAAAGTCTTTCTCATAAGGTAGCTGAACAATATGTGTTTTTCTATGCCAAAAGGCAGTAGGGAAAGTAGAACATATCCCTGTCTCGATTTGTTGTTTAAATAATTCTATCTTTTGTTGAAGATGTGGGTCTGTTAGTTGGATAGCAATTCTTACATATTTTATTTCTTTTATCCCTTGCTCCTTTTTACTTTGCCCTCCTTCTCCTCATCAACAACACCAGAGAAAGATCACCCCCAATTCATACCTCTAATTCCTTTCATCCTATCTCTCCTCACCTCTCTTCCAAACCTCAGACCAAACAGTCCTATGCCTCTCCCTCCTCATCCTCTACGCCTACTCTTAAAAAGCCATTTAACATTATTGCTTCCTCTTTTCCCCCTCTATCTTCTCCCTCACCTTCTTCCATCACAACAAGACCAATTGCCCCTATTCTCCCCCCACAAACAAGACAAAATGTTCGCACTGATGCTGATGCCCAAGAAGTGGCAAAAGACAATTAGAACCCTATCTTAATTATAGAACCAGAATTTCAACATATAACAAATCCTCTTTCTTTAACTAGGTCACTTCATCCCCCTGGCTGGGAACACCCTAAGGCAGAAACCCTTAAGACTCAAAGATTCTATGAATTTATCCTAGTTGATATAGATTCCATTCTTGTAACCCATTGCCCATGTAGCAGTGACCCTGACAGAATCGCCTATTCTAAAGTTGTCATTGAACAGATCCTAACACCTACCTAATGGAAGCACTCCCCTTGGATTACTAGAAACTTCTCACAGTCTTTTAATCCATAGTTTTTTAATTATTATGATTACATAGAAGCATGGGACAGATTTTTACTCTTTTCAAAATAATATTAATAGACACACATAGTTTTTTTTTTTTTTTTTTGACATGTTCAGAAAAACAGACTTTGTCATTCCCAGATGGTCCTGAAACTTCTATCCTTCCCCCTGACCTCTTAAAATCCACCAATTTTTCTACAAATATCTCAAATTACCATGGATCATTAGATGGTTCTATAAGGAAAAACAAAAAAACAAAAAAAAAAAAACACCTCCAACATGCTTTGGCACCTGGAGTCCAAATCTTCTATCCCACTTTTTCTGCTCCACTATATACTCCACAAATAAAAACATACCACATGTCCATCTATTTTATTAAGTGCTAAATTTATGCCTTCTATTATTTCAATTACCTAAATATGATAGGTTATTTATTTATTTATTTTAGGAAATTGAAATAATAGAAGGCATAAATTTAGCATTTAATAAAATAGATGGATATGTAGCATATTTTTATTTGTGGAGTATATAGTGGAGTAGGAAGAGTGAGACAAAAGATTTGGACTCGTATGTGAGATGGTAAATTCGTCATCATCTTTTAATTTAATGCAATTTAAAAAAGTAAATTTATTGTGTAAGATAAAAATTAAGTGACAACTTATGACTATATATATATATTGGAATTATATATAAATCAATTTATTTAAGAGGACAGACCAAATACATAAACGATTTACCACTAAAAACTGAAAATTTGCAATATATTGATGATTGCTATAAAAACATTTTTCATCCCAACAGACTATAGTATAAACATATAAATAAATAAATATATATATATATATATAGTGGAAAACAACTGACTACAGTATTTGAGTATGGACAAAGTTCATATCTTTATCTTGTCACTCGTTTAACCCATGCCAATCCAAATTGGTCCAACTTTTGATGTGAACTGAACAGGGCAAATTGTGCAAACAATGATCACCACAGAGGGCAGGATACTTGTAAAATATGTGGTGTCTCCAATCCAGCTAAGATGTCTTTCACTCAAATGACAAAAGTCAAGACCTTAAAATTGAAAGCATCGGGTCAATTTAATAATAATAATAATAATAGTAGGCAAATGCTAACATGCACCATTCAGCGCTGGTTAAGATTAGATTAATATGGATCTTATTTAATAAAAAAATAGATAAATAGATGAAAAATGCATAAAACTGGTCTCATAGCCTATTTTAATTTTTTTTTCTTTCTATAAGTTGGCCCATAACCTATAAAGTTGCAAAGAAATGACATAAAACTGTAAAAGAAAAAAAAAATGACAAAAAGCTGTTGTTTAACACAACCCTAACAATAATGCTAGTATCATACAATCTTACACCATCTTTCTCACAACAACAATTATCTTATGGGATAGGTATTGTGATTGATTATCTGTCATTGTTATATAAATCCACTATTTTTTCTCCACTACTCAACGTTACTACATAGTATAGTTATGGCAAATTGTATAAGAAAAGGTGTATTATTAGCATTATTGTTTCAATCAACCAATTTATCTTTTTGCTTTTTTTTTTTTTTTAAGAGAAGACATGTGAACAAAATTTTTGTTACAATTTTAATGTTACGGATTGTATATGATGAAACAAAAATTGTAGATTTATAAAAATGATAGACAATCACTCATCATGTATATCATAGTTGTAGCACAATCATTATGGTAAAAAAAAATCTATAAAAGTTTATGTTAATGCTTTTATAAAAATATATTATTTTATAGGATCTTATACGGGCAATAAGTTGTTTTTTGTTACAAGAATTTCAAGTTGGAATGAAAATTTTAAGGTGAAGACTGAAAAAACTTTCTCATTCTAACTTTTGAGGGTGGACAGGATTGGTTGGCATTTTTCTTTTCTTTTTTTGTCGGTATTGTGCATTTTTCTCTTTATGTGCATACTCATCTGTTTGTGAAATTAAAAAAAAGGACCTTTTTAAAAAAAATATATATATATATATATATATCTTTTTTTTTAAGAAACGGAGATTATTAACCCGTTGAGTTGTAAATAACAAAGTACAGTAAATATCGTACTACAGGCGGTTAAAAATATGTTTGAAGTGCTTTCTTTCTCCATCACAACAAATCATATCTTTCCTTAACATAGTAAATATGTGTTTGGATAAAGATGAAAAATTAAAATAATTTTACTATTTAGTTTATTTTTGCTATTATTTATAGGTCTTATTGTATCTTTTGGCATTATTTATGAACTCTACTGTACTATTTTAACTAACTTTTACCTTTATCTACAGTACTTTCAATAATAATTTTTCAGTTTCAGCAAAATAAGTGGTATCCAAACACACCTTAAGAAGATATGATAGGTGGTCACAATAATAATTGTTAACTTCACTTCATTTTCACAAATCAATAATTCACTAAATTAAATTTGAGGAGTACAAAAATGGAATTAGCAGATATGAAAGTAATTGATGCAGGTGGCCTTTGGTATCAAATCGTATAACAGTAGCATATTACAGCTTTAGGGATGCATCAATAATTCACTAAATTAAGCTCATTAAAGTTGTTGAGTGATTAAGAGATTGAATATGAGAAAAAAGGGAAAGTACATAATGAAAGCAATAAATTAACATGGTTCAGCCTAACAACTTCCATCTATAGCAAAAAACCCTTGACAACTATGTCTTTTATTAAGCTCTATGTTACAATGAACATAATGCAGGATTTATTTTCTCTAAAAAAATAATAATAATGTATGGTTTATATACTAAAAAAATCCTACCTTAATATTTCACTTATTATAAAGATATATACACACACAAACTTAGGGTTGGTTTGTTTTATGGGTATATGGACCTACAATTGATTTGGGCCTCTCAATGGACTTGTATGGGTTTGTTGATATTATACCTATTCTAGTGTAGTACTATTGAGGTGATGAGTGACATGACACAATAATGTCTTGTTAAGAAGAAAATCTTATTTGAGTCAAATCCACATGTCAATCACACAGATATCTCATATGCCTAACATGTAAGATGCTTTCTCCTTGTCTAGGGCAAGATCTTCTATCACTAACATGTTATTGATGATAGGACTACAAGTAGGATCTTATGTCAATAGGTGGTATAATGTGTTCACAAACGTGTTTTGGTTTCGTGACTAGGATTGACATGGTAGGATCTTTTAATACAAGTGGCTTAAAAAAAAACCCAAAAAGAAAAGTAAATAGTTCACCCTCTATGTCCACATATTCCTATTCTTAAGCCGCATGAAGCATATGATGATATTGTCTAGTAAACAATGGCTTATAGTGAAACATGGCAGAGCGTGGCTTGCACCCTAAAGGTGTCAACATTGAAGTTGTTCTTTAATTGAGTTATCACAAGAAGAGTGTTGTTGTGGAAATTTTAATACGAAAGTTTTACAAATTGATCTAATAAAATTAAAAAAAAATTAAAACATTAATTTATTATGTTGTTGAAGTGGCACTAATTATATTCTTGCCAAGTCAGTTTATAAGGTTTTTATAGTATAATTTGTAGTAACTTCATAATTTTCCATTACAAGATCCAACATGAAAAATAGCAGGAGTTTATGTTGGACTCTGGTTGCTTTTATTAGAGGAGATTGAAGAGCAACATAATTTGCTGCCGCTTGGTTGAGTGAAGAGAAGCGTGGCTGGTGCTGGTTGCCCTCCCAATAGCGTGGTGTTAGGTTGGTGGACTTTTGAAGGATGAAATTTTTGCTATTGGTTTGTTGGCCTATGTCCACAACAAAGTACCTTTTATGGCTACACCTTTATTTTTATAATTTATATATTTACAATAAGCTCAACGTAGAGTTTATACATTAGAGAATTCTTAGCTAACTCTAAACTCACTCATGACTAGTTTACTTGTTCTACAAGTACATGGAAAGAATGGCAATGAGGTGGAGCTGGATCAAATCATGAATGCTCCATCTCTGCCCCACCCCGTTTAGGACAGACTAGATTTGAAGCGGATTAGAGGGCAAGTACGAGACGAACAAAACTAGTCCCCACCCTATCACCTCTTTGAGGCGAAGCAAGGCAGAATGGAAAGATAGGACATGACATTATATCCATTCCTAATACATGAGCTTATAAATGGTTTGAAGCGATTATGTTTCTAACAAAAAAAATATATAAATACACACATATATCCTTTTGAATAATTGGTTTTAAGCAAGTTAGAATAACTACAAACAGTGACACTGGAAATTCTTTTCAGGGTGAAGGTAAATATATATTAAAAAAAAAATCTAAGGAATTTTATATAAATATTATTAAAAATTGACAAAAGTACTATTGTAAAAATTTTCTGCCAACCTATTAGCTTATTATTTATCTACAATTTTTCTAAAGCTTCACTTTTTTCATGTACAAATGTATTTTATTTTTACCAATTTTCAATGAATAAATAAATAAGCTATTTATTTATATCTACCAAATAATAATGATCCAAATGAATGCATGTCAAACCTTGAAAATTCCATGACTTCAGATAACCATCGTCTTCGCAGGAGTGAACAAGTTTCTTTTTTATCAGCCCATCAAAACCGATGAGTTCCATAACGAGAAAAATACAAAGTTCTCTTAAAATTTCTAAATTTCTTTGAAGAACAATTTTGATGGCAGGACTCGTATAATATAGCAACAGAGCCTTGTTTTTCTATGCAAGAATTTCAATTTAGTATAATATATAATGTGGTACTCTTTCATTTCACAAGAATAATACCGTAGGGATATTATATAATTACCCATAATTTTTTTTTAAATTAAACTCCCTATACGATTACAAATAATAATAAAGTCGAACTACATTTTTTTTTTTTTCCCCTTTTCCCTCATTGGGCTTACGGTATCTTTCATTTAGAGTGCGTTTGGGAGGCGCGTTTTGCGCACGCACGTTTACGTTTCAGAATTTTTTTTTTTTTTTTTTTTTTTTGTCAAGCAGTAACTTTTTTACTTTTCTTATGTGAACAGTGCTTTTATGCACTGTTCATGGGTCCCACAAAATACATTTTTCAGCAACTTTTTCATTAAAAATGGGTCCCACGATACTATTCACACATTTAAAAATTATTTTGTTATAGTATTTTTCAGTTTTCAGTTTTCAGCTGTATCCAAACGGACCCTTAATTTTAAATTGCCTACCTTATGAATGGCCTCGTTGTTTGATGAATTCATAATGTGCTCCAGTTGTTTCTCAGTGAGGTGTCTCTCTCTTATAACTTATAGACTTCGTTTTTCTTGTTTTAATCTTTGAGTAATACTATAAACACAAACTATTTTACAAAATTTTTACAAACTGCTAATGTGACTTTAGTAATTTTTAAATAATCATTAATAAACATAAATGTGATATAAGTAATAGACCCATATTAGAACTAATAAGTATTTGCCACATCAATAGTTTGTAAAATAGTTTGTAGCTATAGCATTACTCTTAATCTTTATATTCAATCCGTAGAAGTGGTGAATTTTCCTAATAGGTTGGCCCTGCAAAGAGAGAACGCAAAGAAAAGAGAAAGGAAAAAAAAATATTAAAAAAAAAAAAAAGAAGAAGGCCTTGCACCTCTTGTTTCACACAGGAGAAAGTGGAATATAATGTGATGATGAACATTTTGTGGTTGTTAAAATATAATAGACGAACCAGTAGTCTCATGGCCCATACATTATCCAGTTAAATCCTTATCCAATAATCAGCAAAACCAAGGTTCATTTAGTTTGCTCTGTCTTATATAAGCAAAAATTCCAACACAATTAAAACTTTTACTTCATCATTGCGTTTCAAATTAGTGGAGAGCACAATAATTAAAGCAATGAAATAAGCCAAAGCCATCAATGGAATGGAAAAGAAAGTGATATTACCAGTATTCATTATGGAGTGCTCAATGCCCATGAATGATGAAACCGTTAGCCTTTGATTTTATCTACCCAAAAAATTCAAGTGGACCTACCTGGGCCCAAGGTGAGCTGAAGGGTAACCTGAATTTTTTCAGTTGGTCCAAGTTCCATACAGTCCGTTTTCAGGTTGTGTTATCTTAGCCCAAGTTCAGCCCATTTCCTTATAAATTGGTCTGGGCTGGCGAGAAAATGATTGTGTTTCAGGTGTATGTAACCAGCCTCTCATAGCCCCCAACACATAGATAGGACCCACATCTACATACACTCAATACACAAGATACCTTCTTTTTACATCCCATGTTTTCAAATGTGTGCCCATGGGTCCTTTGTTTCTCAAGGACGATTGTGGATACTCTAATCCTCCTATTTTATTTTATTTTTTAAAATTATTTAAAAAAAAAAAATTGAAAATCACAATTTTCTACAAAATGGTGTCTCTGGGATGAGGGAATCAAATTTAAAAGGATTGTCTCTGATATTGGCTCACTTCAATTTGGTGCCCATTTGACAACATCCTAAGAAAAGTACTCCTGAGTTCACAGCAAAACATTAACTTTAAACCAACTGACTTTTTCTTTACCATGTATAACCAAAATTCCAACCACCATCAAGCAAAATGTAGTATGTATGATTATGTAAATCTTAAACTTCAATTTGATTTTGACGAAAGTGGGTCTATAATCCAATGAGATATCACAAGATCAAGAAAATCTCCAATCCAATGATGTAAGATTGGAGCAATGAAGGTGTTGGGAAAAGTACATCAAATAAGCTTTTGATAATACCTCACTTGAGCAAAGTTGACGTCAGAAATATCAAGAACCAAGGAGACTAACGCGGAAACTTTGATGAAAAAAGTAGATGGGAAAATCTCAGTCAAAGTTCTCAAACTTATTGTGTTACTAATTTTGAGCACGAATGTATATCATCACTTTTTTTTTTTCCCTGGGCTAGATTCAATAAAATTTCAACAAATTCAAATCTCATATTCAACGACTAAAATTTTTAGCAATTAAGTGAAGTTCATTTGATAAAGCGCTCCTCAAGCATTTTTTTTTTTTTTTTTTTTTTTAAGCACAAAGGAAAAGCTTTGCTGTGCTTTTTATATTTATTTTTGTTAAAAGAAATATATGAATCATTAAAATTGATCGGTGGAACCTAGCTAGATCTTGAATGAAAAAACATGGACCATTGATTATAAAACCACCATTCTTAAAGTAATAAAACTAATAATTACACGCGCACAAAAAGTTCACATATTAAAAGGGCACAATCCTATGACTCGAATCGTGATTTTGAGTTGTGATTTTGATAAAACTCAAAATCACGATCCAAGTCATAGGATCGTGATTTTGATAACATCAGCATCCACAGTGAGCAGTGTGAAGTGTGAACTACATGCAAATGAAATAAAGGTGGAGAAGTACTATTGGTGAAAGTTCAAACTCTTGGGCAAGGTGTTTTTGGAGGAAAATTGGGTATTTGGGAATGCCAAACAAGTTTAAAATGTTTGATTGGCATGCTTGCCATGGCATTCTCCTAACTAAGACCAAACTGTTTGGCAAACAAAACATACCAAGTTATATGTGTGAAGTATGCAACATAGAGGTTGAAACTAACATCCATGCAATATAGAATTGCCCTTTTGATATAGAGGTATGCTTAGCCAATAGTGTAGCTCACAGTAATATTCCACCATAGCCACTGGGATTTTAAGAACTCATGAACTGGATACTATATATAGACAAATAAAAAGATCAAGTGGTAGAGCTTTAATTTATAAGGGTATGGATGATCTGGTGTCACATGAATGAAGTTTGTCTTGGAGAAGCTAGCTAAGAAAGAAGCTCCAATTCTAGCATCTTGAGCAACGGAATAGGCTTTTGAATTTCTGCAGAATCAAGAAAGCCACAGAAAAGAAGTCATCACTAGAGAAAACCACCACCCACTGATAAGTTCATTGTAAATTTTGACATTGTTTAAAGGAAACAATTCTGTTGGAATTGGGGTGCTGCTGAAGGACCTGCAAAGAAATGTTGTAGCAACTTTGAGCGAGAGAACTAGCAAGGGTGTGAATAGTGAAGCAGCAAAAGCACTTGTAGCATGAGAAGGTCATAATAATCTTTGCCAAAGACATTGGAGTACAGGAAATTATTGTTAAAGGTGACTATTAAGTATTAACACATTACAGATCTCAGTATACATGTGCCCAGATTCATGAGGCACCAGAGATTGGATTGAAAAAACCCCACATTTGATTGTGAAGCGATAAGCTTACTAAGCTATACTTTTTTGATAAGGTGTGATCTACATTTAGTGTCCATTTAGCATTGGCTTAAAAAGCCAACTTTTTCTACTATTCAACTTATTTTTGCTACTATTCATGAGTCTTATTACATTTTTTGGTAATATTAATGGGTCCCACTATACTGTTTCAGGTATCTAAATAAGTTATTCCCAAACAAACTCTTAAAAGTATGAAACTATTTATGAGTCTTATTGCATTTTTTGGTAATATTAATGAGTCCCACTATACTGTTTCAGGTATCTAAATAAGTTGTTCCCAAACAGACTCTTAAAAGTATGAAATAAAAACGGCTTCTTTCTATAAAAAAAATAAAAAAAATAAAAAGTATATGATTAACTCTTACTGTGTAACTTATACACTCATTGAAGTTTATACTGAACCCCTAAATTAAAAATGCTCTTTTACGTTTGTTTTAAATATTTTCAAATTACAACCCTAGTGGAGAGGCAACTAATACCTCCTACGCACTTCACAGGACATCATTAACATCGGACACAATGAATGAACGGGTACAACACAGAATATACCAAAGCACAAATCCAAAGAGAAACTTCTAGGTATCCGTATTTCATATATATTCCATTAGGGGATGATAGGGCTCAATAGGTTTGAAGGACATGTCATAAATTCAAAGGTCTTAAATATTTAAAAAAAAAAAAAAAAAGTCAATTATCAAGTTTCATTTACCATATTATTGGTCTCTCATGTGTAGGAAGTGGAATAATATGACTAAATTAAAGACTAAAACATCACTTTTATATATAATATGTTTCATATTTTCTTTTTTATTTGTTGTCATAATTCAAACCGAAACTGGTAAAAAGGACTTACTTCAATATATTTTGTTCCTTCTCTGAAAATTTATATAATGAAAATCATAAGAATTTTGAGAATAAGCACATAAAAATGCTTTAAAATACTGGGAAATACTCGTGGAAAGCACTTTTTTTTTATTCCTGGAGGTATCATCCTTTCGCTTGTCTGCCTAATTCATTCTCACGACAAAAGCTCTTATACCAGTTTGTTATAGTAGCAGAAGCTTTAACACCTATTTGTTGCCTGCGTAACAAAATAGCAAAGAGTTTATGCAAAACAGAAATAAAAAATAGAAAAGACAAAAAGAAACGGAATAAAAAGAGGTTGATGAGAAAGTTTCATTAATAAAAGAGGAAGACTATAAAAATAGCACTTTCACAAAAACCCAGTATTATTTGGTTATACACATAACAACTAGGTGGTATTTTTCGTTGCCAAAGACCTTGTAACTGAATTGAAATCTTTCCATATATAAAGTGTTTGGAATCTGAAAATCTTTCTATACATAAAATGTTTGGAATCTAAAGAAAAAATGGCTTAAACTGTTAGCTTCCGTTATTCTCAACAAATTCACATGAGAGTTTACTATACAACATTGACAATTTTACTTTATTTTTATTCTTTTTCAGTTTTTTCCTCGTTATCTTTATGCATTGCACATGCTTTGTCAAAATATTTATATTATTTTCACACTATTTCCCATCTCTTACGTTTTGGAACCGCCCACTAAAATCCACTACTCTGCTGTCTATTTTGACCGGTAAAAGCATTATTTTTTTTCCTTTTATTCAATGAATGAGTTGGAAGATGCAACTTTAAGGTGACAGACAGTAGTGACCCCATATCTTCTATGTCGTTGTCAATTGGATTTTACAACTTTTCAAAGTCTTTTTTTCTTCTCCAATTTTGACAACTAGTTGCCTGAGAGATAGTAATCTCTAGTAACCTTAAGAAAAACAATCCTTGCCTCCACATTTTGGACAGACTTTTAATATGAAACCAAAAGAGAAATCAACATCTCTCTCTCTCTCTCTACTGTAACAATTACTTAACACACACCATCTAGTACTTCTCAAACAAATTGCCTCAAATTTTTATTGAGTATTTGATTTTAGTGTACATCTGAGTCATGAATGTGCATTTTGAGAAGGAAATAATTTAAAAAGCATACGTTTTGAATTGAAAACACGATTTTAAAAAACGTAGCTAAGAATTTAGTAAAATATGTGATAAATTATTGTAGGAAAACATGATTTTGATTATTAAAGCATTTGTGAAAAAGAATCAGATGATTTGCAAATTGATAATACGTTTTTTATTCAATTAATAGTCGTATAGTTAGAATTATAGCCTTACAAGTGATGCTTCTATATTAAAAAGAGGAGATTTAGAAGAACATAAAGTAGATTTCTTCAAATAGCTAGCTTGGTAGATTGTGAAATTAGAATATGCCTACACGTATGAGTTAGAAGCATGTTTATAGTTTTAAAATATGAAAATAGCATTGGATGCATTTAGATTTCGGATTGTTGGTATTAAAAGATTTTTTTGGATGTAATGTGATTTGAAGTTATGTTTGTGAGGGATTGTGAACATATTTGTACGTTAATATTGAGTTTATCACCGTTAATATTGTTTGTGAGAGTTACGTTGAATGTGAATGATAGTAATTTACAATTTTACATCATTGATGATGAATTTTGAATAGTATTGCCCATGGATGCAAGTTTTTAGTTGTTCAAATCGCGATAAACTCGTATCTTTCCTGTTTATATGTTCACCCTTCTGCTTGGCCTAACTTGCCAATGGACGCGAGTTTCTAATTCTTCATCATTTCCAGGAAAGAGAGAGTAAAATTCTTCCTAGTACAAGAATTCCTCAAGTGACCAGAATAATTGGCCTCGGGCCCTCTCACCAACCAAATCGTCAACATAGGCTTGGGAAAGGAACCTAGTGTTGTTTTAACTCCATTATAAAAATAAAAATAAAGGTACAAAATGCATGCACTCAAACTTGTATCTACAGAACTTTACCTGTAATGTAAGGGTCAAACTATGCACATCAATAGCACAACCCTTGACTCCATCGCTCACCCATCCAATAGCACATCCCTTGACAATCTGCCAACTTTTTAAGGAGCCAAAACAACTTAAAAAGTTTTATTTAGAGAGCCTTCAGCAAGCAAGATTAACAGCATGGACATTTTATGTCCTTGAAAATGTGTACAACATACATAGAGTCCTTTGTGAGGAGGAAAATGATAAACCAAGGAGGTCAGCAAAAACATAAAATAGAATAGATTAAACAAGGAGCGCAAGAAAAGAATATTCACACACAAGAAAACCAGAGTAAAACTGAAACCAAAATGCAAATACATAGGTATTCTTACAGGCAGAATAATGTTTTATACCAACCACCCATAAACAAGGTATACACAGATTCCATTTCCCATGCTTTAAGTTCCTCTACTTCAACATAAGAGTCTACTACCCCTTACATCAAAACCCAATCCATTGAGCATTCTTTTTGGCTGTCCTTGTGAAAGCTCCAAAAATCTGAGCAAACCAAACCACCAGCAACCCACCCCAACACAAGCAAAGGAAGCAAAACAATATAAAACCATAAAGTAAAACGGAGACTGAACTATTTAAGTTTCAGCCCCATGCTCTGAGTCCGAGCTCACAACAGTTCCTTCACCTTCAAATGACGAAGCATTAAGCTTGCATCTCGTACTCATCTTTTTCACTTCCTCACTTGAATATATGTAGATTTTCCTAACCATCTTAACAAATTCCCTGCAATCAGAAAGAAAACAGTATTTACAAAACAGTGTCTATTGAATGGGAAATTGAATACTGTAGCAGACCAATTTTGAGTTACTTACGGCCATGGATCATCGCCCACAAGCATCTTGTCATTTTCATCATCAGTAAAAACAACTGCCCATTTGTTCCGTGTACGAAGTTCCCCTTTAATCTCAAACATTTTCTCCAGCTCATCTATAAGATCATTGTACCCCTTCAACACAGTCAAGTCAACAGCACGGCCAACAGCAACCCCTTGCATTTGCACCTTCTCAACAAGAACAATATTCATTGTCATCAGCATCAATACTAGAAGTAGCAGCACAATCCAAATTGAACCAGCAATAACAATAAATTATACCTTGGTACGACTTCTCATGTAAAGAGTGGAGCCCTGCTTGCTCTGTGTCTCCTTCAGTGACACGTCTGGTATAAGTTGCTTCTGTTCGTTTGAGGACTTTGAAGCATCCAGATTATGCACCCTATCAGCTTCTGGTATTGGAGTTGAACTAGATCCTTTAGCACTACTGGACATCATTATTGCTGATTCCCTCTCTGGAGGAGCAGTGGTTTGGGAATTTTTCGTCAAATCAATTCCAAATAGCCGGCAACCAAGAAAAGTCTTAGATTTTGTCCGCTTTTCCACATGGTTATTTATGGGACCATTATTTAGCATAGATGAACCTGGAGAGAGATAATCAGGGATAGTTGACTGTGCTGTTCCAGTTTTGTTGTCCTCTGCTGAATCCGAGAAAAGATCTAGTGAGACATTCACATGTGGAGAAGAGGGCCATTTGCCTTCTGTTCGGATGCATGAGCCATTAGTGTTGATTTCTTTCTGGCTAGAAGGCCAGACACCACAGGTTTCACGGCTTTGGACTTCAGCAGCACTACCTAATTGGGTTAACTCATGGGAGTGAGTTGATCCATGAAACCAAAATGCTGATGCTGCAGAATTGGTGGTGATTTCTACATTCCAATAGTTGCACATAAATATCAAATACTCAGATTCACCTATTTCAATGAACAAACTCAACAAAGTAGTTTCTCATACCAGAAGATGGAACATCAACAGGTCGGGGCCTCTTGCTCTTTACCACTGGTTGAGTAAGGTTTAAGGATGCAGAAGAAGCAAAAGGCTCTACCTCCCAGGGGGAAACCCTCTCTGGCCTTGGTATTGTCGCAGGTTCATCCCAGTGAATCTAAAATGGGAAGTAATTGTGACAAACAAGTATAAAAAAGAAGATAATAAATATGTCAGAATATAAATGCATAAATAAAAACTATTTTCAACCTTCAATGACCGCCATTTAGAATCTGACCACTCTTTAGATATATCTCCAACCCCAACTATAGTGCCTGTGAACCTAACGAAACAAATTACATAGGAATTAACTATTAAGATTAAACAGAGGTAGGACCCAACGCCCCAAAAACATATTTTATTTGTTACCTTCTTTCTGGAGAGTCTTCTCCCTCAAATCTCATCTTAAAGCGCATGCCAACTGAAAACGCATTGTTAACAGCCTCTAGATATTTGTTTACACCAATAATGAACTGGCTAGTCCTGAATAAATCATGTAGCAAAAAAAAATCAAAGCTAAATAAACAGATTAATCAACTGATACACACATCCAAATTTACAAATATATGAGCACATCTATCAAACCTTGGCTTGTAAAAAACTACAAAAAGGGTTTGGGTCATAACAGCATGAGAAGCGGTAGCAAGCACTCCAAGATGCATGCTCTGGCTGGATATCACAGATGAAGGCATGGGACTCTGCTGACGGGCAAGACGCCGTACACCTACTCGCAATTCCCCATTATCACCCCTATACAACAAGTTATTGATAACCAAAAAGATTAAGCTACCACAAGATGCATGCACCTGACTCTAAACAGCAAAGCACGTATAATACATCTAGTTTATGTACCTCAAAAACACAAAGGCATCTCCCGCAACCAATCTCTTGGATGTGACAAAGTTACTCCATCCCGTTGTAAGCAAATGCCTCCGTGGTTGGCCTAATCATTCAGTTTAAATGAGAAACATCACTTTAACAATAGAACAAGGCTACAGAGTCATTCCCTAGTAACATATCTAATTCTACTTGTGCTTTGGACTAGTTTGCTCCAAATGAAATAAACTAAGCCTTCTACCAGAAATTGAACAAATGTGCTACCTCTAAATATATGCTTAAACTTCCACTCAGACCCATGAAGATCCTTGGCAACCAATTCCTGAGTTGGTGTTACTTGGGTCATGTCCTACCAAAATATAAACAGCAAGAAGTGCATGTGAAAAGTTTTCTATCAGCCACTAGAACATGTATATTCAACAACAGATTATCAAAATGAGAGTTATTACCAATGAAGGCAGGCATTCAGTGGCGTGCTTTCGAAGAACAGAGAACCCTCCATGGGTGCTTGTATCTGAAGCAGTTAAAATTTTACAAAACGAGTGCACTGTTTGCCTTGGAGGCTCAGGTGGGCATATATCAGGACTTGAAGGCTCACTTTGCTGCAATTCACCATAACCAAATATAAAGTCATTCTACTTAAAGACCTTATTTCTAGAGTTGGCTAATTCTTTTTTAGGCAACTATTGATTACAGAGAAATCGTGGAGAATAAGATTAAATGAATTAGAAAATTGTCATTGTCTTTCTCTGAATAAGGGTGTTTAGCAACTAGACAAATTAGATTTTTTTTTCTTATAATAATTTTTTCCTCCAAAACAAGTTATCTGATATCATCCTTTCATAAATTAGGGGAAACAAAAAAAAAATATAAAAAATATTCTATATTCTCAAGCCCACCTACCTAATATAGATTCTCAAGTCCAACTACCTTTATTTTTTCCACATTTTCTCAGCAGCCAAGCAGAGCCAAAAAAAAAAAAAAGATAAATAATTAAGACAAGAAAGAAATATAATCTCACTTCTGCTTCCGGTTGCAGAGTGATCTGTGCATAAACCTCATCTGATTCTTGTTCAGCCTACAAATAAATTGACCAATGTTAATAAATCCAAGTTATAGAAAACAGAAAAAACAAAAACAGATATCTAGAAAATCAAGAACAAAAACAGAATACCAGTAATCGAATGTGAACAACACGACAAAGGATCTTGGGAGGAAGATTAAACAGAGGGATTTGCTGATTTAGCCCCTGATTTGTTGACGCTTCCAACTACAAAACCCAATAAAGCAACCAAAAAAAAAAAAAAAACATTGAAAACATGCGAAAACAAAAGCAGATTTTGATCTGTTTTTGGAAACAAGGAAAACAAAAACAGTTGAAAGCAAAGAGAGTGGTTGTACTGTACTTGTTCCATGTGACCCTGAGGGAAGTAAAACACTCTCTCCCCAGGCTTTGGTACATCCACCAGAGGCCCTGCACATAGCTTCCACAGCTCCGTGTACAGATCATCATTTACACAACCTGCAAAATTCCAATAAAATTTTCAAAAATAAATTCAGAAAAAATATAAATATAGTGGATCTTAAGCTTTAGCTTTATTTAGCAGCTGAGAAAGTTTCTGCTTCGCTTGGTTGCAAGAAAACACAGGCGAATGAAGTAAGCTACAACTTCTAACATCAATTTATTTTTGTGAGCTGAGAATTCAAAACCTTCACTCTACAAAGCTTAAAGACTAATATTTAACTCAGCTGGTAGAAGTTATTCACTTTTTTTTTTCTTCAAAACCCAGAACGGAAAAGAGGGTTTTACTATAAAGAAAAGATCAAAACTTTCACTTTCGAATTATTTTCCTGCGTTTTCTCGGCAACCAAACAGAGAATGCTTTCATTTCTACTCTCTTTTTCCAAATTTCTCGGCTAACCCAGAAAGCTTCCTTACCCGTTTCCGCTTGAGAAATCGACGAGCTCCTAGGACTCCCTTCCAGATGTGCCATTGAAGACCCCACAAACAAACAACGTCGTACAAAGGAAAACAGTGAAGAAGAAGAAGAAAATAAAACCCAGCAAACGAAAGCAAGCTCAAAGGTCAATCCTTTAGTATCTGTAGTAGTAGAAGAAGAAGAAGATGATGATGATGATGATGATGATGAAATATAAGACTACCCCATTTACAAGCAAGAAAACCCAGAAAGAGAGTAAAGGCAGGCCTAGGCAGACAGGACGGTTATGCAACGAGTAATCATAATGATTAGTTGCTGTTGAGGCTGTTATTGTTGTTGTTGTTGTTGTTTTGTAACGACTGCCACACTCTCTTCTGCTTCGGTTACAAAACCGGCTCTTCTGCTTTTGTCTTTGTTTGGTCCCCAAAAACCACTTTGCCTTTTTTTTTCCTTTGTGAATCTCTCTCCGTGTCTGTGTCTCTGTCTCTGTCTCTTTCACTCCTCAGCCTTGTGTGGTGTTACTTACTGTTGTCGTTTTTGGTTCTTGTTCTTCTCGTTGGGTTTGGTTTGGTTTTGTTCTTCTCATAAGGGAGACCCTGAATGAATGAAATGAATCAACGTTACCAAATCCCCAAATTTGCTTGCTTTTTTTTTTTTTTTTTCCCTGTGTGACTGAGAGAGAGAGAGAGAGAGAGAGAGTCAATATATTAATACACTCTCTCTTTCTCTGCTGGTTTCTTTGTCTCTCTAGTCTCTTTCTACTTGTTTGTTTTCTCTCTCTATCTAGTCTCTTCTTCTACCCTTCTATATTAGACTATACTGTTGTACTCTATTTCAGTGTCCACTCTCTCTCTCTCTCTTTAAAAGAAAATGTCTGTCTAGTCCTCTGGCCTATGATGCCATGCCCGTTCTGTTACTTTTTTTTCTCCAGTGATGCGGGATAAACACTCCTACTTGGCCCACCAAATTTTCATCCATCAAATATGTTTTCTTTTCCTTCTACAGGTTTTACTGGTATAGTACAGTCAACTGTACAGAGTTACATACATTATACATACATACATACATTCTGTAGAGTTTATAAGTAGTGATGGCATCTATTTTATTTGGGGGTTACTATTTTGGTGTGCGTTTCGATATAGCTTATTTTGCTGAAAATTGAAAACTAAAAATAATAATAAAATAATTTTTTTTACTGTTTAATATTATTCATTGGCCTAAAATCACTGTTCATGACCAATGAACAATGCATAACGCGTTGGACTTAAAAAAAAAAACGCTCAAAACTTGCAAAACACGGACGCAACCGCACTACCCAAATGGACCTTTAGTACTACTTTACTTACTACTAGTAATGTTCTTTCTTTGATAAAAAAAAAAATATATATATATATATATATATAGTAATGTTCTTTCTTTAATCCAGATAGTGTAGGATATAGTTTGTTATTATATTAGAAGAATGATGTCATAATGAAAAGTTATTACTTATTAGCTATTAGACAACTACAAATCATAGTAACACTTGTTATAAACAGCAATCAATAATAATAATCAAAATAACACTTCTAAATCAAATAAAGTATCAAATGCTAAGAGCTTTATCATTCAACTAGTTGATATTTTTTATATTTATAACTAAGATATCCAATATTCAAATCATTTTCTATTATAATTAAAAGATATATTATCAAACAACATATACCTCTAGTTTCAAGGGAAAAAAAAAAGTTTGACTTTTCTCCAATACTTTGTTAACTGGACATGTCTTTTTGTTTTAAATATACAATGACAAGTAGTAGTAGGTTTTAATCTCCACATTTTATTTAGTTAATGAATGATATGACAATCTCTCATTAAAATAAAATAAAAAATTTCTTTTAAAAAAGTACTGGAGGTAAATAAAAAAAAAATATATATATATATATATATATCAATCAACAAATGCCAATTTTACATAATTTTACTAGTAACATGATTATTTTACATGATAGAACAAAAACTAGCTTTTTGTGGCATAAATGGAGTCTTTTCTTCTTTTGATGGATGGGATTGCACTATGAATGGTGGAAACAATTATAATGACAGCATATGAGTTTCAATCATGATCAATGAAAAATAGAAACATGTACAATCGATAAGAAGTAACTGGTTTACCAAAGAAAAAAGATAAGAAGGAACTGTGTAAAAAGATAATAGAAAAAATATCTGTTATCATACCTATGTGATAAATTAAGACATTCATTTTCAATTAATCCATCCCTGTGAAAGTCCCCCCCCCCCCCCAAGAAACCATCCCTATGAGAGTTGGGAAGGAAAAAAAACTAGCTATATAGGGTGTGTTGTGTTACTTTTTTTTTTTTTTTGATAAGCTTCAATCTAGTGTGTTGTGTTACCTGTTATACATTTATAATTATATTTTTCATTAACAAAAGTTTTAATATAACTTCTTTTAAGTTTTAACCATTGATTATTTCAATTGAATGGATATGAGACTCTCTCTTTCTGGAAAAGAAAAAATAATTTAATAGAAAAATCACTAATATACTTTTTTTTTTTTAGAGAGTTTCAACTTATGCCATTCGTTCTTGATGATAACTCTTTATCATTAAACTAAGATACCAATCAGTTTTACTATAGGGGGGATTGAACCTTAGATCTCTTACACAACCATCAGAAACTTTACCAATTGAACTAATTTTAAAGCAAAAGAAAGTGTTATATAAACTCAAGTTATTGATTATAAATTTTTTTTTAAAGCATTTTTATACATCATAATATAGAAAAACAACTTTGAAATAGTTTTGTTTTAGTTTAAAATGTCAAGTTATTTTATAAAAAATACATACACATCTATGCAAAGGAAATGCCAAAATTAACAAAATAAGTAAGAGATATTTAAGTGACCTTTCACCTCCCCTTTAAACCAAGTCTCCCAAAACCCTAAAAATTAGTTGAAATATCTCCTCACTCTAGAAACTTTTCAAAATAATAATCAACCATTAATTTCTTAATTCTCTCTTAAGTAAGTCTCTTAATTACTTTGTTAATTTTAGCATTTTCTTTATGCTTGTCACATAAAAACAAGAAATAACGGCATAATCTGTATTGTTAAGCAAATTTATTTCTCTTAAAAAATAATACATTCACAATATTTTTACAATAAATTTTAAATATTAAATTATTATTAATTTTAATTTCAACTTACTCTTTTTTTTCCCGACCATAACAACAGAATTTGCTATAAAAATATCTTCTTCTTCTTCTTCTTCTTCTCTTTTTATTTTTTTAATGAATCTTTTTGTTGCTTTGAATATAATCCGTACTTGCGGTTGAAGGTAATAGATATAGGATAAGGGGATCAGCGTTCCAAATGGTGTGGAAAGCAAACGGCAGCCGTGCGATAAGTGACAACGACGCCCAGCATTCATTACCCTCTAATTATAACATCCTCCCACATCAAATCACATCACATCAATGCTATTGTTGCGCCGTATAACTTGACGGCGCATTGGGAACTGTAACGGCTGAACCACAACCACAATACTTAACGGAAATTGTTTCCGTTCCGTTACCATTTTACTACTCACACCATCTACTACCTTCTTTGTCTGCATCGTGGCAGGCAACTTTGTATTGGCTCGTGTAAACCCGGCAGACTATTTCTTGTTTTTTTATTTTTTTTCTTAAAATTTTTTTTGTGTTTTTATTATGATACTTTTTGACCTTGCTAATAATGGGTAATTGCGTGCACTGCCCTTGTTTCTCTCTGTGGGACCCATTTGTATTCAAGAATGTAGTATTAATTTGATAGTACTTCCGTTCATTTCTGCCCCGCGCTTTGGAGGGTATGTGCAATCCACTCGCTACAAATATCCAATTGGTGGGGTCATTTGAATTTTTTACTAAAGAACTTCTACGGTCCGAGACTACAAAAAGTTATTTTATCTATTTTATCTACTCATTTTACAAAATATTCAGTAATAGTGGATTTATTTTAGTTTTTAACATAATAAAATAATATATCTACTATAATCAAATAATACATCTTTTTACGAAAAAAACACCACAAACCGATTATATGAAGATTCTGAAGAACAATAAGCAAACCCAAAACCCCAACCACCTCCACTGCCACCCACAACCCACAACCACCTCCATTGTCCACATGCCACCATTAACACAACCCAAATCTATCAAATTTGCAATAAAATCATCTCAAAAACCAACCAAGATCACATATAAAAACAACCAAAATTCAACAAACCCACAAATCCAACAACAAAAAAACCTAGTGACAACCAACAAAAAAAACCCACACCACTGCCACAGCCAACAACAACTGCCCACAATAATGGCTTGGGACAACCCATCACCACCACAGACACAGACCATAAACACAACCCACGAACACAACCTAATCAACAACCCACCACCACCACCACAAACCCACCTCAACAACCACCACCCACAACTTTGATTTTAAAATAAAAAAATAAAAAAATCACCACCACTAGGCTTGGGTCGCCAATGGCTTGGGACTTGTGTCGGCAACGGCTTAGGACTTGGGTCGTTGGCAACTTGGCGGGTAGGGGTTAAGGAGTGGTGAAGGGTTGGAGGAAGAAAGAAATAAAAGAATGGAGGTGGAGAAGAGAAGGGTTGGGTTAAGTGAAGAAGAAAGGTGAAGTAGAAAGAAAAAATGGCCGGAGGAAGGAACAAAAAAAAATTGAAAGGGAGAAGTGCTTGGTTGGGTTTGGTAAAGAAGAAAGAATGAGTGTGAAAAAGAAAGAGAAAAGGAAGAAAAGAGAGAAAATATTAATTTAATAAAAGAAGAGAGACAAACCAATTAATTTTTTTTTTTTTCCTTTGAGTTACATTGCATAGCCATTTTTAGCTGTGCACTGTAGCTGAGAAGGTAACACTTTTGGATATAACTCCACTATTGTAACTTACTTTTTAAAATTGGTGGTGCTAAAAATAGCTATATAGTTATTTAGCACCACTATTGCTAGTACTTTAATGTTTATGCAATTTTCCATTTAGGGTCTGTTTGAATACCACTTATTGCTGAAAAATGAACACTTATTATTGAAAACACTATAACAAAATAATTTTTAAATTATGAATAGTACCCGTGGGACCCAAATTTATTGTTTTTTTTTTTTTTTTTTTTTTTTTTTTTTGCGTTTTCCATACTTGTAGGTCTTGTGAACAGTGCGCGAGATCCAAGGAAAATGCAAAGGCCTGCTATGGGACGCTATCCAAACTCACACTTAAAAGTACAAACCTCTTGGCATTAGTTCTTTTTCCCTACATGTGAGGATAAGAATGATTTTATTTTTAATACAATGATGTGAATGTTTGTATATAAATTATATATACAAATCGATAGTTAGGGGTGGAAAAATTTGTACTATAAATGTCTCAATTAAAAACACCAAAAATTACTAATTAGTTGAGCTGCAATTCTTTCGATACAAGGATATGAGTGTTAAGTATGAATAATAATGTTTATCATTTAGCTCAAAAAAAGTATGAATAATAATAATAATAATAAGTCTTAAACAATTCTTTTTCTGTTTGGAAAATTAAGAATTAAGAGTCTCTTGTCATTAACCCTACGAGGTATATGGGCAATCAGTAGCAGATCATCACAAGGACTGAAGGGGGCCTTGGCCCCCCAAAATTTTTGAAAAAAATGAATGAATATATATTTTTTTTTTGAATTATCCTAAATAATTTGAAAATTTTTAAAAGAAAATTATCATTTTGGCCCCCATACCCAATAATATACATATATATTTAAGAAAGTATAAAAATAAACATAACTCTCATTTAAATAGAAAAATAATGCTAGAGATACAAACTATTTTACAAAAGATATTACAAATGGCAGATGTGATGAGTAGTAATTGGTAAATGAAAAAGTAATATTAATACTACTACAGTTTTGTGTTTACAACATAAAAGTAAAAGTTCAGTGTAACTAAACTAGACAAGAAAGAGTGAAAGACAAATTTGAAACTTCCGTAAACCCTTTACCCATGTATAGTGCTCCTATACGTGTTACTTTACTTTTCATTTGCTTTCTTTTGCTTTCTTTACTTTACTTTTCATCTGCTTTCTTTTTTATATTCCTTATAATACATTATTTGTTATTATAATAATCAATATATTATATACCGTATGGCATTATAATTTATAAATGTACTTGATTAGTTTGATTAAAATATAAAGTATATACTACTATATTAATATGTATTTAGCACTTCAAAAAAAATTAACATGTATTTAATTGTTGTTTATAGCATATATTGAGTTATGAAGTATTGTACATTATTATTTTAGATTTCATACAAACACAAAATTTTTTATAGATGCCCCCCTTAAAGATAAATTCCTGGCTCCGCCATTGTGGGCAATGGGCTCATTAGTTTGGAGTGTGACGTAAACTCGAAAGTTTTAAGTTTAATTCACCACAATTATGGTCCATGAAGTTTTTGGGGTGTCTCATTGACGAAAGTAGAATAGTGTGGTCAAAGATTGGGATACCACTACCTTATAATTATTATTATTTTAAATGGCACCATATCATTAAGGGCTAAAGCATCCAATTGGGTTTCAACTCATACTTCATCGATACTAATTTTAGGTTAATATTATGTTATCATTCAAAAGGAAAATGAAAAGAATTCACCACATTATACATCTTTTTTAGAAGATTAATTGCATAAGAATTCTGTTAGTTGAGTGAATTTTTTTTTTATTTCAATGAATTCAGTGCACGATTTGAATAATATTAGCTTCTAAAATATTGTTGACAGCCTTGAACCTTGTGGCTCAAAGCCTACTCTTATTTATTAGAAGGGTCATAGTTTGAATCCCTCCTACCTCATTGCTGTAATTATCAAATTATATAAATAAAAAAAATTTAAAATATTTTTAGAAGTCAAATATTCAAGTTAAATGCTTAAAGTAAGTGATAAGCAAGTTGGGCATTAAAAATAAAACTTCTTAAATTAATCAAAGAACTTTGTCAAAAGACTAGAGAATCAAACTAATTTGATCCTTTAATTTTAAAACTAATAACATATGTAACATATTATAAAGGTCTAAGTATGCGTTTGGATACCTTGTAGTTTCCGGTAACTTATTTGTATAATGCTTATCAAAAGATATATTTTTTATAATTTTTATGCAAAATGTATAACAAAAGGCTAAAAATAGCTTATTTTAAAAATAAAAAATAAATAAAAGCAAAAAAGTAATTTTGTTAATTAAAAAAAAAAAGCAACCAAGACAAAAAAAATAATAATAATAAAATAAAAGTTTTAGGCAAATATACATTTATTGACTGAATTATCACCTATTTGATTCCTATATTGCTTTTTATGAAGTTTAAATTGCTTATGAACCTAATTTATCTTTTGCAGGGCCAGTTATAAAAGAACTAGGATCATGATAGGAGAGTGCCTATCAATGTCACAAAGAATTCTCCTTGTTAGGATAAATGTTTTGTTAAATCCTATAAATTCAACCACACATTTTGAATTATAATAATATACTTTCAATATTCTTATACTTATACAAGACAATGTTGAACTTAAACTTTCAAAATGAACAAACCAAAAAAAATGTTCGATAACATTTATTGATAGAATAAAATCTCTTGAACTAATCATGAGTCATTTTTTTTTTAAAAATAGAAAACGAATTGAGTGAATTGATTTTTATATTTTCAAAATACTCCATATTATACATTTTATACTCTACCTTGTGTATATTTATTTAAACATGTTGTCAAGATTTTATACATTCTGTGCTTTGGAGAGTGGTATATACTTTCTTTGGAAGGGCGTGGGGTACCTTATATTTCTGACCATTCCGATCTGTTAGGTGGTCCAGCTTTCGAGAAAAAAAATATTATACTACTAAAAAGAAATATGGTAGGTGGTCCTACTGTACACGTGGTTTCGTCCTTCTCATACCTACGTGTCATCAGCTTACTAGTTTTACTCATGGTTGAGTTGGCACATCTTTATGAGTTCTCATTTGCACGTACCATGATATCAATTTATTATCAACTATTAAAATACTTGTTGTTTAGGCAATTATGAAATATTTTACTGTGTTTGATTGGACGTAAATTGATTTTTGAAAAATATTTTTTGTATTTACTGGTATTAATGGAAAATACTATTAGTCAGCCGGAAATTGCTTTTCAGTCGTCTACCGCTCAATTACAATCCACCGCTAACATCCTTAATCTCTGGTGGTAAACCATTGCCACCAGTGGCTAATAGCCACTGACAGCCGGCTGCTGCCTGCCATCGCTGATTCCCAATTATGATTGTTTTTAATTAAATGTGCTTGAGAGTTGAGAAAAATGTGAGAAAGCAATAAAATATATATTTTCCATAACCAAAAACTTAAAAATATTTTTTAGAGTATTTTTATAAACGTAACTAAATACTTGAAAATAGTTTATTTTTCGGAAAATATTTTTACCTAAAAATGTTTTACGGTCAAAAAAATATTTTTCATGGAACCAAACACAAAATTTGCACAAATTTTTGTGGATCTAAACTTGTTGTACTAGATTTCTTAATGAGTAGTGCCATATGCACCAAATTTTTTTATCAAAAATTTGAAAAACCATGTAAACTCTAGTTAAAGATCCATTTGGGTACATCTTTGAATTGCAATCGAAATATGTTGTCCTCTATTATAAAGCCTAATCTTCACCAAGTTATTGGACAAAATTGACAAAAACGTGTTAGGTTGGGTACATTGGATTTTATCAAGCCGATTGGATTTTTTTTTTATCAGTAATGTGAGGAACCATATAAACTCTAGTTAAAGATCCATCTGGGTAGGCCTTTGAATTGCAAGTGATATTTTGACATTTAAAATGGAAAATTCCATTGTTAGATAGGTATTTTTGTTGACAACATGGTTTGAATGGTGCACATCAACACATTGTTTGCTAAGTCAGTTTGCAAGCATCCAAATTCTGCAAAAATTAATCTCAAGGGGGTTGGTCAAGTGGTTCCCAAGGCTCAATGAGTTATTGGATTAAAAACTACTAGCTATCAACTTTGATTCAAATAATTCATTTCCAAAGCTATCTCAGTTCATATTTATCCCCCAAGTTGATAAGATAAAAGTGCATATAATTCTTTAAGAAAAAATTTGAGGAAAAAACTGAAAATTTGAGTTAGAGGCACAAATTGCTTACCAACTCATTATGAGTGTCGATTGGCACTTTAATTCTCCTAGGATTTTAGATTTCCTTCCTTTTCTTGATTTTTGATAAGTTTTGGGGCAATTACAAATTCATATAATGCTAAGAGATAATTTTAAATTTTAATTAACCATCTTATTTTTCAAGATAATCAATCAATTATTAAAAACCTAATTATTTATTAGGATCATCCAATGCAATTATCTACATTTTTGTATTAAGCTTGGACCAATGAGATTTTAACACGTAATTATTATAATTAATTCTTTAAAGAGTCCATCATTATTAATCATCCATAATCACATGTGGTTAGCTCTAGGTTTCAAGAACGTGTGTTATTTGTATAATCACATGTGGTTAACTCTAGGTTTCAAGAACGTGTGTTATTCATTTAAACTTGAGGTGGCTTGATTTTAAGATTTGGTGGTCACATTTTCACATTCAATGTGTCATTTTGATAGTCAAGACTTATGATTTTTTTTAAGCTCTTGTTTATCTAATAATCAAAATGATAATTTTGCCCTTATGTTGTGAAATTAAGCTTGGTTTTAGGTTAAATTACTGTTGCAAAATAAGGTGTCTATAGGATCTTACATCAATCATTTTGAGAGAGAGAGGAAAATTGTTAAATTTTCCCTAGGACTTGGGAAATCCATGTGTGCAAGTGTATTGTGAAAAATCAAGACTAAATACCTCCATAAACCCTAATTAGAGTTTGGGTTTTCCAACCCCACGAATGCGCTGCGGACATGGATGACCCAAAGAAAATAGAGAATTGTGCTTTTTATATTATTACATTATATATTATAATGTAATAATATATAAGCAGTTTCGCACAATTCTTTATTTTCACAATAAATGGGTGACCTAAAGAAAGAGCTTAGAAAATCCCAAGGAGTTGATTTAGTAGTTTCTTAAAACCTTATAAAATTTATGGGCCAAAATGAAGTTTTACTCCTTTCTCACAAACTTTCTAGCAAAATGCTCATTGTCTAAAACTATTTAGGGATATGCCCCTATTTTGAAACTCGATTTTTAGAAAATCGAGTTTCAAATGTAAAACTCAATTTTTGGACAATTGAGATATAGTGAAATTGAACTTAGAAATTTTTTTTTTTTCCTGGAACTCAAGTTCCACAAATTTTTTTTTAATTTTTTAATTTTCAGTTTGCTATAACTCGATTGTTCAAAAATCGACTTTTAAATTGAAACTCAATTTTTAGAAAATCAAGTTTCAAAACAGGGGCATTTCCCTAAATAGTTTTAGATAAGGGGAAATTTACTGGAAAGTTTTGGCGAAATGGGCAAATGCCCATTTTGGCCAAAATTTATGAGATTATAGATTCAAAACCTCTAGTTAGCATCTTGATGCCATCCCAAGGGATTCCTCCCTATGAAGATTTAGTGTGTGAGAGACACAGGGACTGCATATACCTGAGGAAATAGTCAGGTACTCGAAGAAACCTAAATACCCTTATTTCTTAATAAAATAAAATAAGGGGAAAAAAAGGGGAAGAAGGGAAACTCAATGATCTCCACTTTATAAATAATGAGTCATAAATAATTGTGTGTTTCCTTTTGGGTTTCTTTCTCCCACTTATAATCTTATATTATAAAGACATTTGGAAAATAATATAAAAATTGAGTCATAACTCATTAGCATCTTCTAGAGTTCTTAAGGTAATTTCAACATGAATCTCCACTTTATAAATAATGAGTCATAAATAATTGTGTGTTTCCTTTTGGGTTTCTTTCTCCCACTTATAATCTTATATTATAAAGACATTTGGAAAATAATATAAAAATTGAGTCATAACTCATTAGCATCTTCTAGAGTTCTTAAGGTAATTTCAACATGAAGTTTCTACAACCTTATCAATTTATTTTAAGATGATTTGGATTGGGTTTTGTCACATCATCAACATTTGGACAAACATAACTATCGTCATTTTGGTTTCAATTTGAATTATTATTATGTGACATAATCCAACCCGTTAATTTTAAAATTGACAAGTAAAATTTTAAGAACTTCATCATGGAATTACACTAACAAGTCTAAAATATTCTAAAACAGTTCTGAAGATTGTGTATCTAAACTCTCAAAAGGTTTATTTGCAACAAGATTTTGAGGAGTAACCAATGACAAGTTGGAAGTCTAAGATTTGGGTGAAAAAAAGGGATCTATCATATCGTGCTTAGGTGATGAAAGGGAAATTTTATAGTCATTAGAGGACCTTAATTGCTTACACTTGTGTATTTATATGCCAATGCCCAAGCACGCGTGAGATTTATATTTAATTTCTTTGACCAAAAGAAGAGAGGGAGATGAGGAATCACCATTAAAATTTTATTTTATTTCTTTAATGCAATTTTGAAGTTTATTGAGGACCGTTCCTTTCAAAGCAACCAATGGCTAAGCACAAAATATTATTCTATTGTATAAAAAAATGTTATTCTATTGTATATAAGAGCACGGACGAGAATATATATATATTTTTTTAAATATTATTAAGAAAAGCTTAGTGGTGGAGTGGGATCCAAATCATATTCTTAATTATTATTAATTAAAGCACTAAATACCCCTCTATTATGCCTCTATGTTTCACTAATCATAGGCAAGGAAACAACTCACTTAACATCGACTGAATAATCAACCCTTCATTAGCGCACATTATTACATACTCACCCTTTATCTCACGTGAAGTTTTAATCCTAACTTGATCAACACTTTTATATGCCCCTAATTG
Organism: Quercus lobata; assembly: GCF_001633185.2. Taxonomy (NCBI): domain Eukaryota; kingdom Viridiplantae; phylum Streptophyta; class Magnoliopsida; order Fagales; family Fagaceae; genus Quercus; species Quercus lobata. Next base: position 45,661,340 of record NC_044911.1, on the reverse strand, counting down.
ATTGACTATTATATATTTGGTGTTATTTGACTAATAAAATATATAGGGGTCATTTTTCTTTTCCCCCAAGAGAACTTAATCTTTTAAAGTGAAAGCATCTACGAGACAAAATCAATATAATGATCGAGTAAATTATCAATATGCATCTTTGATAAATTAAGAACTTCATTTTGTCCCTCTCATTTGGTGGAAAAAGAGATACAGTTTTAGAACCGACTTGACCTAACCAAAATAGCAGGATATGATTCTTTGCATCTTTTCAATTTTAAGCAACTCTTTTGACTAATAAGTAATAACACTCTCTTCTCCTAGAGAGAGAGAGAGAGAGAGCACTAGAAACTTATTACCCCATTAAATTTTACAAGTTGCTGTGTGAGGAGAGGAGTGGGAATCAGATCCTTTTAGCTAAATAAGTAAGGTGCTAACTTTGTCAAATGGGTGGGAGAAGGTAAAAATGGGTGCGGCATTAGGGATATTTTTCCTTTAATTGATTGATAATTGTAGGAACTTTTTAGCTCTTTAATGGGCCGTACATCCGTCCTTTTCATATATACTGTGAGGTGAACAGAGTAGCGGATGAACTAGCAAAAGGAGAAGCTTGCAGCAAAGCAGACTTTTTGAATATGCTACACGGTCAATTTTTGTACATGATAACTACTTATAGGCATTTCGTTCACCATAATGTGCTCTTAATGTAATGCACATTACCTTAATGTCACATTACGATATTTGGTTCATTTAATTTTTTTCTAACATTATTGTAATCTAAGATTTTAAAATATATTACATCATCTTAATCATATCACTTTCTTGAATGGAGGTGATCTTATACACTACTTTTGACAAATACCTTAATATGACATTAAGGTAATGTGCATCAAATTAAGGGCACATCGTGGTGAACCAAACGTCCTTAAAGAATGTTATGCATCTAGGCACTTGCAGATAGCGTCCTTCTTGTTGTTGTTGTTGTTATTATTATTATTATTATTTATGGGTGAGAGTGGGGGGTTGAGCCCGATATTAGACCATCTTAGGATTCACATAGGATTTGCATGTCAATTGGTGGCCATGCATTGGCAAGGTTAGACATGCCTAACTATGTTTTTCTTATATATTCACAAAAATTCTAGGACCACATAAAATAACACAATTATCTACATGACATTGAATAGTGAAAAAAAAGAAGTGGTAAGTTCATGTGAAAACGATATGCAGTCAATCATAACTTGCACAACTCCTGCATTTAACTTTCTCAAAAACCTAACTAAGAAACTTCACAGGAGAAATTAAGTAAATTATGGTCTCGTGCATAAGAATGGCATTTTTAGCCTGTAAGATGTATTTTATAATTTTGTTTTCAAAGGAAATGGAGAGGAAAGTCAATCTGTCACTGCCAGTACGGAAATTTCTATGCTCCAAGCATAACTATAAAGTATACAAGATAATTTTTTTTTTTAATTAAGCTAATATTTTTTATTTGGACCGCATAATTTATTATGTCATAATTCATAATCACTCCAAAAAAAAAAAAAAAACTATAAAGAAAGTTGAATTAACCTTATCGTATAATCTTTATCCATCTGATCTCTGTAAATTCCCTTTGGATTAGAGATTAGATCCGGAAAAATTGACAAAAAAATTGATATTAAATCATTTGGTGAGAAAAGCTAATGAGAGGCTTCTCTTACTATCTTGGCACAAGTGTTTTATTTTGATTCTATTCCTTGAAAAAAAAGGATAAAGAATTGGCATCTTGGCAGAATCATCTAAATTTCTCAAATTACTTTGGGTTATTACAAAATTAATTTTCACTTTCGGTCATGTTAAAGCTGAATATATGTGTGATTAAGAAAGATAGAGAGAGCTGGGAATTGACATCCTCTACAATATGTGCCCTCCTTCCTTGACATAATATATTGGAGAAAATACATGATTGGTGGATTTTGAATGCATGCTCAATGTGAAAATGAATTTAATTTGTTTGTGTTCCTTGGCTGCCCTAAACCTTACACATTATGTGGCAGCCCACGTATACTTTCGAGGTTTGGTCTTTATAATTTTTAATTTTTCTTTATGCCCACTTAGGTCTTAGTACATTTGATCTAGGGAACCCCTACTAAAATATACTTAAAGAATAACCATTATGATTAGTTTATTTTTTCATGGCACCAGGAGAGACATTAAGAAATCAGCATCGATCGTGGTAGCTAGGAATTCCGAATCCCCGTTAAAATATGTGAAAACAAATCGTGGAAATTGAAAGTGAGTCCGCCTTTTCCTATCTTCATTTGATTCTGCATGTCACCAAATAAGTCTTGCCACAGTTTGTTACTGGACTAAAGGAAAAAAAAAAAAAAAAAAACAGTTAAAAGAAATAAGGCACAACTAACAACCAACCCTGGGAGGAGGGTTTTTGAATTCATATTGAAACTGTTTTATATAGAAGTCAGTGTTTGTCTAACTCCGTAATTTTTTAAGTGCATTTACCATATCAGCATTGTCTGCATGATTGGGTTGGTTCAGATTTAAGGTATTTTTTTTAAATTCAATTAATATAACTTTCTTGGCCCAAATTCAACCCATGGTAGTTGTAACTAAAAACCAACCCCGTTCTATTTGTTAGGTAATATATATATATATATATATATATATATATGGGTTTATTGGCAAACACGTAAGCATAAACTTGTTTAGATATAGAACATAGTATCTATAGGTATGATTAAACAATGCTCAAGATGCTGCCAAGTTAGCATACAAGTTTGTTAATGAAAGTTCCTTCTTACCAAAAAAGAGTTAGTATACAAGAACTTGAAGCTATAGATTCAAGGAATCATAATTTAACAATTTCGATCAATCGAAACTAAAGTTCAATTGATCGAAAGTCAATTTCCAGAATTTTTTTTTCAACACATTAAGCCCAGTAAGTGATTAAGGATTCAGTCCAACTATACTTAGTATTTAAATGAAACCCTAATGCAGGTTTTCTAAGACTTGGAAGCCGCTCTTTTGAGATCTAAGAGGTTATGTACATTCTTCTCTTTCAAGCCTCTACTGAAGATCACACACATACTCAATAAATCGGTGGAATCAAGTTCCTAACCTTTAGCTATCAAGTATACTAGAGATCTAAATTTTCAATGAGATTTTTAAGTGCATAGATTGAAAGTTCACATTGCAGCAGTTACTGTAAAGGATGTTTGAAACTGAAGTTAGATTTACTTCAAATTGTTTTCTTAATCTCAAATCCCAGCTTATAGGAAATTGTTATCGGGAATTGAAAAGGTCAAGTCCCCCTAAGAGTTCTCATATTGTGTCTTATTTAAACTCCGACTTGCATAAATCATGGAATCTATGAGATTTAAGATATCATGCTGTAATCTCATCTCACCAGATCCGGTCAAAATTCGCCTGATCTCGTGAAATACGCCTGAATCTGGGTTTTTTCGCTGGTTCTGGAATTTTTCTCGCCGGATCATCTTTCTTCCTAATCTGGGGTTTTTGCCGGAATCAACTTTTTCTCCGGTCGGTTAATAAATAATTATCAAACTGTAACCAAACTTAGCAGCAGTTCACTGTAAAGGAAGATTATGGGATTCAAAACTCAGTTTGATAACTGAAGTTAGATTTACTTCAAATTGTTATTCTTAATTGTAAATCTCCAGCTTATAGTGAAATTGTTACCTTGGAATTGATTAGGTCAAGTCCCCCTAAGTTTCTTTTGGAACAAATTGTTTCATAAGGTTTCCTAGGTCATCATATTGTGTCTTATTTAATTTTCCGCACTTGCATAATATGTATGTTTGTTTGTTTAACCTAAGACAAGCATTAATTTTTTTTTTTTTTTTCATATTATACTATTATAATAAGGATCAAGGCGGGGGTTTAGATGTTGAGTACTGTTCAGATGTTAGAGATATATGATTGGCTTGAACTAAACAAGGGTTTTGTTATGAAGGGAGATGATGAATGTGGCAGGTATTGAAAAAAATCAAGGAGCATTAATTTTTTTTTTTTTTTCATATTATACTATTATAATAAGGATCAAGGCGGGGGTTTAGATGTTGAGTACTGTTCAGATGTTAGAGATATATGATTGGCTATGGAACTAAACAAGGGTTTTGTTATGAAGGGAGATGATGAATGTGGCAGGTATTGTGTGGGAGGTCTTAGGAGGGGAATTAGGCCATACACTTCTAGAGAGAATTAGAGAGAGAACTCAGGAAAATGCATCACAATTCACTAATAAGATTAGGGGGTTTACAATTGAGTTCATTCTTATACATGCATATGGACTAGCTCAATTCTAGTTTTAGTTGTTCATTTAACACATGTTAAACATTATTACGGTTATATTCTCATACTTATATAACATGTGTCAAATGAGCTCCAACCTAATCTAATTAATACATGCATGTGGCTACTGGCTAGTAGCTAGTAGCTAACCCTAACTAAACTTGACTAATTAATCCTGTTACATGAATTGACCCCTCATCTGGGACAAGGGTTTTTAGTTTTCAACGAACTACTGTAGAAAGATGGAAAGTAAGGAGAAAAGGCCGTGCAAATCGGTACTTGATGTGCCAAGCAAAAAGCCGGCAGGAAACCCCTTTGCTATCGATTGGCGGCTAGGGTTTTGACCCAAATGCCAAATACACATTTGGGTTTTAGGAACTTTGATTTTTGGAGTCAGGCCTTCATTCAACGAGGTACGTACGTAGTATGAGTTACAGGTTGAGTTCCTTTCATCTTTATAAATGTATTCTAACTTGATTGAAATTTAATATTCTTATTAATTAGCGCTAGCGCTGTCGTTGTTTATTATGCCTAGTTATATTATTATCATTGACAACAAATTATCAAAATTAATATTTTTAATTATATGTTTTACCATTAATATAAAACTCCAATATCTTAGTTTTACTTATATTTTTGAATTTTTCTTTGATCTATTATGATTTTTTTTTTAATAATGGGATGATTATATTTTGATGTCAAATATATTTGTTGAAGTAAAAGATATTATTTATATATATATAATATTTTAAATTAATCGAAAATAAAACTATTTTAAATTATAATATAAATGAGAAACTAGATAACATTTATTTGTGCTCTTCACTTTGCTGGAAAGTCTGGAAAAAAAAAATAGAGAAACATATTCTTATTTTTTTATTAATTAATATCATAGATTAATTATTTTTATAATAAATTATGAAATTATATTAAGATAATATAAATATATTACTAAATAGAATATAATATAAGAAATAATCTAAAATATATAAGTGTTCTTTCAATTTTGAATTTTCCCATTAATTCTATAATACATCCATACCGTATGTACTTCTATATATCTTTTTTTTTTTTTTTTTTTTTGGGTTTCTCAAGGTATTCCCAGGTTTTTATCCCATGACTAATTCTTCGAGGTACTGTCGGACGCCAAGGCGGGGACCTCTCCCAAGAAAGTTTGCTACATCCACAAGGGTTTGAAACTGAGACCACTTGCTTAAGCGACTAAAACCCCTTCCACTCAGGCCAACTTTCGTTGGTTCTATATATCTTTTTAATATCACTTTTTATATCAAAATTCTAATAAATTTTATAAAATCGTTGAACATAATAAAACATATGCTTTTTGCATATCATGTTCATGTTCATGTATGTATGTGTATGTGTATGGGTATGTGTGTGTATATATTTATATATAAAATAACTACAAACATACACAAATTTAAAGAATCCTATAAAGGATTCTTTAAAATAGAACTTATAGTTATTGATATATCATTCATAACGATGATAACAAACAATACTAAAACAACTATAAGTTCTACTATAAATTGCTTACCAATTGATATGACAATAAATTAGATTAAAGTTAGATCAATAACATAATAAATAAATTTATCGTTTTATGTATAAAATTGACACATCCATTTATAAGATTAACGGTAATAAAATTTATAATATTTTAGCATTTTTTTTTTTGGGTAAAATAATAAAATATTTAAAAACAGTTTAAGGGCGGGCTGAGTGGGACTATGGGTCACTTTTGTCCGTACAAATGTTGACTTACTTTTGACCTGCTTGGACGCTTTCTAATTAGCTGTTTGATCCACTTGTTAAGCTGAGAATCTTTTGACGTTTTAATTAGACCTCCATTTCTTCTCTGTCTTTCTACCTTTATATTCTTTTTATCACTATGGAGTATGGACATAACAACTCATGTCACCTTTACACTACTGCGAAGCAAATTAAAAGACTTCAACTCATCTCCAACTATCGCTAAAATTCGTGGGGTCCTTATTATAACCTCAGAGATTACTTAATTTGCTAATTACGCACAAAGCAAAACAATACATATATATGGAAACAAAAAGGGTAAACATTATTGAGGTATTTTTTTTTAAAAAAAAAAGCTGTCCTCCACAAACTATACGTAACTTTTTTTTTCTTGAAAATGTACCAAATTTAAATAATTCTTTATTATCCATTTAGATATATAATTGCATCCTAGACTCATGCATACTAGCAATGAGTTTAAGTTTACTTTTATAATAATTTATTATACAAATTTTGCAAACTAACTAGTCAACCTTTAAACACATGTACAATCTTCTTTAAAAAAAAAAACACTCTTAAACACAAAACAATAAAATAATTTATAGTAAGTTCCAGTTAGTTCAATTGGTAAAGTTTCTGATGGTTGTATAAGAGATCTAGGGTTCAATTCCCGTCTACGCTAAAAACTTATTGGTATCTTAGTCTGATAATAAGGAACTATCATCAAGAGCAGATGTTACAAGTTGAATTATGCTATTGATTCCGTAACTATCACAATGAAAATCTCCATTCCAAAATATATACCATATTCCTTCCCTTTCAGTTGAGAACCAAAAAGCAAACATGAACATTTTTTATCGTTCCGTACATACGCGTATGTTACGTGTTTTTATCAACTATGATTGATTTTACATAATTTATATTTGTCTTCTTTTCTTATTTACTTAAATGAATTAAATTAATAAATATGGTCATTTAAAAAAAAAAAAATTCCTTCCTTCCAGGATTACTTTTGAGATTTATGTTCTTTGTACCCCACCACCCACGCATACAATTTTTGATTTCTTAAACAAACTTAACCCCAAGTATTTAAGCTTTTAGAATATAGCACAAAGCAATATGAATGGCAAAGGATTAGTCAAATTAGGTAAAGTTACCACTAAACAAAATTAAAAAAATATAGTTTACTTCTAATTGGTCATTGAAGGACCTGTGGACAATCATATTAGTGCCTGAAACAGATTATGAAATTTTTTTTTTTGGTGGGGACCAGATTTGGGTGAGCTTGAACCATGGTGGGGTCCTAAAAGGCATTACATAATTAATGACATTCATGATTATCTCATTAAGGATACCGTGGATTGGAGAGAGTTTGCTGGTAATGAAGCATCGATCATACACTTATTAAAGATATGTATTTATTATTATTGACCTTATATTATTAATACTCAAAACAAATATTAAACAATGTTTTAGTGGATGCCAGTCTAGTAAAATTTTGATCACAAAACATTTGGTGGGGTTGTAATATAATTTAATTCTACTAATATTTTTTTTTTTTCCCAAAAACAATGTTGTGGTTTAAGGTACTTTCATCTTAGTTTACCATACATATATACACGTAACACGTTGGCACTGGGATGTCGTAAGTGCTCATGTATGAATGAATATGATAATAAATAAAGCTGGTTTAATTTAAACCATGTTAGCGTAAAAAAAATGAACAAAAAAAATATTATCAACTCAACATGATTTCTACTTAGGGCCCATTTACATGGAACTTTATCATTCATTCATTGCAATGTAATGCTAGAGGCTACCAACTTAGCTAATAATAATAATCTATAGTCTATACATATATTAATAGCCAAAGCTTAGATAAAATCTAATTAGATTTCAATTGGATTCTCAATTTTACATCACATGTCTTATTGAATTTTTAATTTTTGTGTCAAATGAATTATTGAGTGTAAAAATTGATGAGTTCAAATCCAATTAGATTCTAAATTAAATTTCAATTGAAGTCCAATTATACACCACGTGTCCATTTAATTTTTAATTTTTGTGGCAAGTGAATTATTGGAAAAAAAATCGAAGAATCTAAATCTAATTAAATTTTAATTCATATATATATAATGAGAAACCATTACATATTTTAGAAATATATGGTTTAAAAAATGTGTGAGCTAATTCCATGTATAATTTGAACCTCTTTTATAAAAAAATGTATAATTTGAATCGTATAATTGAAATTATTTTTAATTATACCTGACACACTAGTGTGTGTGTGTATAGCTAAAGCTCAGAGAAAATCCAATTAGATTTTAATTGGATTCTCAATTTTGCGTCATGTGTCCTATTTAATTTTAAATTTTGTGCCAAGTGAATTATTGAGTGTAAAAATCGAAGAATCCAAATCCAATTAGATTCTATATCGGATTTCAATTGGAGTCCAATTTTTCACCAAGTGTCCATCTAAAATTTTAATTTATGTGGCAAGTGAATTATTGAGTGCAAAAATCAAAAAGTCTAAAACCAATTAAATTCTAAATCATATATATAATGAGAAACCATTACGTATTTTAGAAATGTATGGTTTAAAAACATGTAAGCCAATATCATGTATAATTTGAACATTTTCTAAAAAAAATGTATAATTTAAATCGTATAATTGTAATTGTGGGGCCAGAGAGTTTATGACCCCAGCCCATTTCATGTTAAGGCCCAAGGCCTGCGCCGAGGAGATACAGGGTCAAGGACGCACCATGAGAGTCAAGGACGGCCTAAGGAAATGGCCGAAGACGAGCTCCTACTCGGCATGCCATAAATGCCCTTAAAAGGAAGAATGATCACAGTGCGGAAACAGCACAAATAAAAGGCTGTCAGTACTGCAATAAAGCATTTTGCACCTGACAGGACCATACTTTTCAGCTTTTGCAACCTCCCCCCAACCACTCTAGGTATGGGCTGACAGGACAAGTTTTAAGTCTTAGGAAATTGAGTTTACATGTGGACGCTGGTAAGAGGGTAAATGCCCGTATAAAAGGATAAGAGAGGCAGTGAGAGAAAGGGGGGGGGGGGGACAACCCGTCCTCCCAGCCATGGTGTCCTAGAAACAATGAGAATAAGAAGAGCGTAGAGCTCCCTAGACTCCTTGGACGAGATTCACTGATCGGAGCCAACTCGAACTACCGTCCGGTGACTAAGGCCTAACCTTTCAAACCCACGCTCTACAAATGATATTGTTTGGGCCCTCTTTACGTACGAGCCCAATATTATCTTGGGGTCGTTACAAATCGAGTCCCTACAGTAATTATTTTTAATTATACTCGTACATATGCACAGGACTACACACTATTTAAAAATAATATTATAGACAATTTTTTTTCACAACATTTATCTACAACTTGTTAAAGTGACAAGTTTTTACTAATTTTCACATGGGTATATCACTAATACTAGTTTATTATTTACCAATGACAACTTGTCATTACCAAAGTTTAGTTTTGAAAATATTTGTGATAGAGATTGTGTCTGTACAATTATTGAAAAGAGAAAAGTAAAATATATTTCTTGTGATTTGACCATATAATAGTTTAGTACATCAATTTTCAATTATTACACTTGATCCCTTATATTTTGAACGAAAATGAATTTAATAGGATATTGTCCAAAGACCTGCTAATGAGTTCATTTTAATTCAAATTTTAAGAGGTCAAAATTTGACAATATATTGAAAAGTTTGTGAAACTAAACTATGATAAAATAAAACCACAAAAAATAAGAAGTTGTAATTAATTGAAAGTTTGTCTGTTAATTAAGATGGAATCCTACGGGCAGAGTTGGCAAGGCATATAATAATTTAATAATTTCACTTTAGTAACTTTTTTGAGGCCTGTTTTTGGACTTAACAAAAAAGCCAGGATCATTGTGACAATGGCATTCTCTTTACACAATAAGATCCCCCCCAATAAAAACAAAAACGTTTATGTACAGCCTCTAAGAAAAAAGATTCGTCGATATATAAAAATTGATAATAAGAAAAAGGCTTCGTTATTAATAGCACAAGTTTATTATTTGTACGTACGTATAAATTAAGGGAGTTTGATGTTAAACAATTTGGGTATTGATTAATAGTCGAAATCTGGCTAACGCGTGCATGTCATATGCATGATGTTAGCAAATTAAAGCAGATAACATGCGTCTGCAGTGTAAACCACAAATCATTTACTAATCATTATCATTACTAATCACTCTACCAAGGTGTACTAGGCTTAGCTTAGTGCCCATAGGAAAATTTAAAATTTTTTTTTTTTTTAAATAAATTAGTAGTTAGGTGTAGAGTGATTCAAACTTTGGACGTTAAAAACATCAAGAATGCTAGTTAAAAATAAAAATAAATAAATCTAGGCTTTCTCAGTAGAAGTGGCATGACTTGACAAACATGTCAGATTGATAGGTTCAGGTTTGATCTTATCGGATATGAATAAAGTCGGTTATATAGTTATAGAACTTTATTTGATTAAATAAGTTTCTATTCCTATGGCACTCACTCAGTCTTTGACGCGTCAAATCAATCCTGAATAATCCATAGTTTTCCCTATAAAAAGAAACACTTTCTAGCGTCTTTTTTCGATTTTCTTAATTTCGATATAAAAAAATTAATAAGGAAAATACTCAAAGATAAAATTGAATAATATGTAAATCTTTAAATTTATAGTCCAATAATTAATTCTAATAATCTACTAGTGTAATAATTCAAAAGAAGGAAAAATATAAAGCATGTATACATGTTAACATGAAATAAAGTTACATCAACTATAAAATATAAGTTCTATTTTGGAATAGCTTTTTGTTGAAAGCTTATTTGTTAAAAATTGGCACTTATAAAGGATGAGACCTTTAAAAAATTGTACGTAAATGAGCAAGCTAAAAAGCTAATCCAAACTCATATAATATATACTGTTTTAAGAATAAACATGTTTGATAAAGAAAAAAAAAAGTAAATTTAATTGTGGTAGATTTGATATAACTTTAGTGAATAATGTCATTAATATTTTAATATATAACATACAAAATTTAATATAACTTTAGTGTACAAACATATATGTAAGGACTCAAATTTCAAATAGCCCAAGCCTATTTAGAACAGTGAGGTTTGCACAGTTCAACCATGCCCAAATCAAAATATTTGTAAGAGAATTGATCAAACAAAAAGGGAGGGCTTAGCCCGAGGACAAAAACAGGGAAAAAAAACTAAAGATCATGGATTAATATATGTAATAGACTTATTACAAACTTGCTCGAGGAGGCAAATAATACTTAGAATGAAACACTATTCACGCTCTTCTTTCAATGTTCTTAATCTAACTTTTTTTTTTTTTTTTTTTTTGAGAATTGTGCTGGGATCCCCTTTTCTAGAAATTTCCTTTCCCTCATATACTCCCTTTCTTCTTACCTCTTGACCCCATCGTTACCTAACCAGATTCTCATCATGACACCTGTCCCTTTACATATCTGTTGAAAGTGGTAGAAAGAGCTGCTTAGCTGTGAATTATACTGTTCAGGTCACTTCCTCATCAATGTAGCTGATAAAGCTGGTGCCCACCATTTAATGCAAATGCAACAGGCTACTTCTTGCTAGAAACTTCCCCTACCCTTCTTAATTCTCTCTCTTCAGCCTATCCTTCCCACCTGGAGCTCCCAAGAGACATTTGTCTCTTCTCCTCTTCTCCTTGGGTGAACTCCCTCTTCAGGCATGTGATGTCTCAATAACAAAACTAACGGCTCAGCAATCCCTTCCTTGGTTCTCGGGCTCTCACAATACATACTGAAAATGAATTAATAAAAAATTGAGTTTAAAATTTTATAATAAAGACTTGGTTAATGGGCCACATTAGGTCAAGTTGAGTACAAGTTCGACCTAATCGAGTCAGAAAAAAATTTGGTATGTACAAGTCAAAATTTTATCAAAACAAAGCCAGGTTACCATTTCTATTACCCATACCTTATTTTTTTGGTTTGAGTTTGGTTGGGATCAGGGGAGGAGGCACCTATAACATTGGGGGAGCCATGGACCCTCAAAATTAATGAAAACCTTTGTAATGATATATTGGTTTGAGGTCAAAAATAAATTGGGCTTCTAAAATTGTAATGATTGGCCCCCAAAAAAAATTTAAGCCCAAGTCCACGGTTGGTTTTTATTTTCTTTGCTTTGAAATCTTGTAGTGTACAGTCAATCAACCCCACATCTCACCGTTAATTTCTCTAGTAGAGCCCCACCCAAATAAAACAGTCTTTTACCAAAACCTATAATAAATGCCTTGCTGGCTTGTGTCATTTCTTTTTATATTTTATAAATATACAAGAGTGCATTGTTTTATTTGTGTATTCAATTGTTAAAGTGTAGCGCACATGGTGCATTGTTCGAACTTATTTTTGATCTTTTTTTTCATCATGTAATTTTTTCTCTAACTGATTATATCTTTTACTATTGGATCTAGTTGCTTGATAAGTTTTTTTTTTTTTTGATAGGTAGTTGCTTGAAATTGTGCTAACATTAATTTGTTTTTAGAAGAGAATTAATCTGCCATAGACATAAGATTTATTCTTCCTTTTCTTTTAAAAATTCAAAAAGGAAATTGCTAAGAATTTACATATAGAATTCATAATGAAGGAATTTTATTTAATGAAGGATCAATGTTGAGCATACCTTTTATAGGAGATGCCAAGTTTATTTTATTTTTAAAAAAAAATTGATACATGTTTATAGCAAATTAGACAAATTTTGTACACACATTTGAGTTTAGAAATATTGTTATATTTTAAATTTGATCATCTTGTATACAACATATTTATGAATTATGATGAACATACGAATATGTAACTAGGTCCCCCAGGTAAAAAATCCTGGCCACACCCCTGGTTGGGATAACAAGTTTAAGTTCAATTTTTGTTAGGTTTTTTCACCAATATTTGGTAGAATATTTGTCACCTTTTTGTGTGTTCCATACCATTTTGATTCCATGAGATAAATATGGTAAATTATACTTTGTCAAAAGGGATGGAAATTTGTGTTTGTTATTATGCTACATGGAAATTATACTTGTTTTGGCAATAATATTTTCTAGAAAATTAGTAATTTTTCAAAAAGTATTTTATATAAAACTATCTTATTTTCCTATGTTTGGTAGCAACCTTAAATGAATTGAAAAATAATCTCTAAATTTCACTTATCTAGCTTACTGTATGATAAAGTTGTTTTCCAAAAAACAATTAGTGGAAAACAATATCTAAAAATAAGCCATATTTTTTCTGTTGACCAAAAATAGTTTTCCTTTAACTCATTTTTTCTAGTGCTACCAAACACTAAAAAATACAAAAAACTATCTTTATATTAGGTTTTCCATCGAAACAAATGGAACGGTAAGTTGAGCTAACACATAATTATCACACTTAAAAAAAATAGAAACTTCCTAAGTCGACATTTTAAAAAGACAATCCATATTTCCCCAAAGTGGTGTAGTGGAACTCCAAATCCTGAGATCATGAACCAAATTATAACATATTATATTATACTAGAGCATGGACATGAAATGCATGGGTTAGTTAAAAAATAAAAACTATATATAATTTAAAATTGAGAAATTATGTTAGTTAAAATCAATTTTCATTAATATCATGGAAATTTAATAGATAATAAATAGATTTTATTTTTTTTTTTAAATTATGTGGTAGAAACAACTTGCCTAAGACCAGATTTTTATAAAACCAAAAATATTGGTAGATGATTAAAATAATTTTGAATAAATAATAAAAAAATTTCAGTATTTTTTATTGTTGAAAATTTTGGTAAATCAACTGTTAATCAAAGTGGTATTTCAAACTATTTAAATTTAGGTGATAAAATTTTATGTGGTCAATTATTTTAATTATTTTAATATAAGTAAATAAAATAAAATAAATAAATAATAAAAATTATTTTATATACTTTTTGAGAGATCATGCCCTTGGCCCATTGGATCAAGGTTTGGGCCAAACTCGTATGAACAATTGGAGTTGTGTTGGTGTCTCTCAACAGTAGAGGTTCTACCGTTTGGAATGGAGTTGATGTTTATTTTACTTAAAAGAAAAATAAGAAGCCATATGAAAAAAATTACAACATTTTTATTGATATATTTGAATGTACATCTTTTGAAAAACAACTAAAACATTACATGACTTTAATTCTAAGTACAATCTAAGAACAAGTACCTTGCATTTGAAAATTATATGATCAAAATTACAGTTCTATTCTTGTAACGTGAAATGATCATTTCGCTCATGAATAAGGTTAATTACAGATTGCAAAAGAAGGTGTCTACAAACTTGCAAGTTTTGGTAATAGATTTTTTAATGTACTTGTAGAGAAATATATATGATTTTTTTTTTAAATGATATTGATAATAACGGTAGAAAGTACAATAAATAACTATAAAGGTAATAAGTAAATCAAAATAGATTTGTATAAATTTGATAGGAAAAATCATTTATAAAATATATTTTTAACTATAAAAGAACACATATTTTTTAAAGTAATTTTTGGATAGACAAATTTCTTATTTGTCGATAAAAGACTTTACTAGTTGAACTAGTTGGTAATTTGTTTTTGTATAATATATGAAATTTCTCTTGAAAAAATGTATCGATCCTCAATACACTATGCATATTTACTAAGAGTTATTATGTATGGTTTATTTTATGTGTTGCACAAAGCACAATTTTTTTTTTTTATTTATTTATTTAGAAACAAACGCACTCACACACAGGGGATAGAGAATGAAGTCATATACAAAGCACAAAATATGAAAAGACTATGAATATGAAAATTCCACTAAATAGAGCATTCGTGATCACCATCGTGAAAGAACGTGCAAATTGCATATACAGGGACGAAGTGAGGGTTTTAATTTGAGGGGATTATGAACTATGAATTTTTTTTTTAAATTTAAGAAAAAAAAATATACTAAGATTCAAGTATAATATACTATGAAAAATAAAATCAGTATTCATTTCATTAAACAAAAGAAAAACACAAAGTAATTATTTATGAATAATTTTTAAATAATTTTTTTAATAAAAAATAGAATTCAATATTCCTTTAAATCCTGAAAATAATGTATGAATTATGTACTAAATTCATAGTAATTTCCCTTTTGATGTAAAAAGTAATTTTCTTTTTTTGTTATAATACCTAGTTATGACAATATTTATTATTGAAAATACCCATCTTGTAATTATAGTGGAAATACAAAAAGTAACTATTAGTAAAATAACTCCATAAACAAGTGGGTAGATTATTGATCTTTTAATCCTTACTAAACCATTTGGAACCATTCAAAAAGATACTATGAAGAATAAAAACAAAAGTGTATTACAAATATTCTACCATCCGATCAAAAATTTGAAGGGGGAAAAAAGAAGAAAACATGCGGGCAAACACCCATACATACACATATAAGATTAAGAAACTAATTTAGAATAAAAATAAAAGAGTAAATTTTCTTGAATACCCTTGGTCTCTTATTTTTTTTCGTTTGCCCTTAATCTTTACCGATTAAGAATTTTTTTTCTTTTTCCTTTGTTTACTAAAGAATTTTAGTTACGTAAACACAAAATACATAAAAAAACATTTATTTTCAAAGTATTTTATGTTTAAAAAAAATTTATTTAGAGAAAGACCACAAGTTATAAGATAATTAACCTATTTTTTTTTAAAATATTCAACTAATTTAATCTTAAAAGTTCAAATAGTGTAAAACACTATTGCTTGGTTAGACTCCTAATTTTAAACACTATTACTTGTTTAGACGTCAATTTTAAACTTACAGCTAGATTGCTTTTACCCTACTTAACTAAGTGCGAAATAAGAGTAAGTGTAATGCAATGAGGCCGGAACTACTCTAAAGCATATGCATATACAATAGACAATAAGTATAAAGCAAAAAGAGTAAGGAAATAGATATGCAAATAACAAGATAATACCGAGACATATTATCAAAGAAGAAATTGAAATACTTGACAAAAAACCTCTCCGCTACCCTCCAAACTGAAATGATCCACTAGTGAATAAAGTTGGAATACAAGAATATCAAAAAGACCCTCCAAGCCTAATTTACCTAATGTACTTAAACCCTTCGAGTTTCAACTCCCAATAGACTTCACCGAGTCTGGTTTTCACTAGTTACCCTCCAAACTGAAATGATCCACTAGTGAATAAAGTTGGAATACAAGAATATCAAAAAGACCCTCCAAGCCTAATTTACCTAATGTACTTAAACCCTTCGAGTTTCAACTCCCAATAGACTTCACCGAGTCTGGTTTTCACTAGTTATCCAAATCCCGAAATTAGCTCCAAATTACACCCACCAATCAATGGCTTCTTCCAATGCTTCCCACACACACCAAAACTTCTCTCAACACTCAGAATAGGTGATGTAAGTGTTTGGGATAAGAACCTCTTAAGGATTTGTAATTGGAGAGGTAGGAGTAGAGGAAAACAGAGAGAAATTGTGTAGATAATTGCGGGTTTACAATCTCTAACTCTCAAGTGTTTTACTAGGGTTTTCTTTCTGAAAGTCTCCTTACAATTTAATGGCTAATGTGGACTTATATAGTGTGGGTAAAGAAATGAGGAAAACACTCTTTAAAAACATCCAAGCAGAGAGTTTTGCGAGTCACTCGTGGGTTGGCTAAGTCACGAAGTGACTCGCAAAATATAGCCTGGCAAAAGATTGTTCAAATTCCAGCCTGTACTTCTCACATGACCTTTCATGGGTTGTTCACTTGCAAGCCAGTCGCGAGCAAGTCGCGAACTTCATTGTCTTCATAATTCCTCACCAAACTTTCACACTCAACCCTTACATTAAATCCCACAAACATACAGGGAAATGATTGAACAAAAATACAATCAAATATGACATTGAATTAAAGTCAACAAAAACATAGCTGTAAATCACAACTTTACAAATATTTAGAAAGTAAAATGACAATATATAAATTATTTAGTAAACAAATTATTTGGGGGATGGGGGGAGCCCATTTGTGGTCTTAACTTGACTCTCTCCCTTATCATATATATGTAATATAATAAAAGTTTAATATTTCCAAATGTGTTTATGTCATTAAAAAAAGTCATAGATATTAATTTAAACATTACAAATTATACAATATACTTGACTTATTATAAACGTATTAAAACTGTTAGATAATTTATTTTTAAGTGAAAACTTATTACCAAGGCTCCCATAATTATTAATTTACAGTTTTCATAAAAAAGTCACTTACACATGCATAATTTTAAAACATAATAAAAATCCAGTTAACAAAGTGTTGAAGTACATTGATTAAGGTTGAATTTTTATTTGTAATTGATCAATTTTTTTTTGGAGAATCACAACATTCAATTAAAGAGGTACTTATTTATTTGTTTTTACTACTTCTCCATGCAATGAGACCCACTCGATTCCTCCTGAAGGAGTCCAATCAAACACCCACTAACATATTATAAAATGGGTCTTGTTAATGGATGTCTTTAGAGCATTTGTTAATTGACTATTTTATGAAAGTTTTAATACCATTTTTATGAGAAATATAAAAAAAACTGTCAAAAAAGCATGGATTTTTTTTCAATAAAATATTTCATAAACTAATTCTGTTTTCTCTTATAAAATTACCCGACCAGAGCCAGCAAGCCCAGCACTAGTGCACAACAAAGACAACTAGATGGATTTACCAAATGAAAAGGACAATTATTAGCTACATTGTGGGCCCCCGAGCAGAACTGCCGAGGAAGAGATTTATTGGGCAATTGGCCCACGTATAACATCGGGCTCAACAAAAGAAAATGGATAAACCAAATTGAATTGAATGAAAATGAACATGAAATAGTGTAAACACCCCATTTGGAGCACCAAATAAGATCTACCCACATAAATTCTCATGCAAATCCGGACCAATGACCAAGTGGTCAACACCAACACATCTCATAAATTGAAATACTAATTAATATCAAGTGCTAAGCCTGATCATTATAAGTCAGCACCAGCTTTGAAATAACAAATTCAAGAAAGTTCAGCAGAAAAAAGAACAAAAAATTAAATGAAGTTTAAATGGTCCATAGACCAACTGATACATTCATAACCACTTGCCATTGTAGGCAAGATGATAACTCTCCATACATGAAGTGCTTCCATACACGAAGTGCTTGGAATACAAGGAAATGAGGGATTTGAATTGTAAAATCAACAGTATATTAATGCATATATTTTTAACCATCTCAAAAAGAAAAAAAAAATGATACATCTATTCCCTTGGACAAAGTAATGTTCAGGAGTTCAATAATTTTGTGCTCTCAATTACTTGAGACACTTGACCCGTATCTTTTTACTTTCCTTATCTCAAGTTTAAAAAAGAAAAAATAAAATTCAAACACATGATATATCAAAGTATAAAACAAAACACAAAGTAAAATAGAAGATTTGTATCTTAATCCGACCGCCTGGAAGAAGGTTCTTGGCCATGAATTTTGCCTAGATTTTGTTGGGTATTCTTTTTCCCATGCAACATTTGCCACTTTTTAAGACCCTACTTTGAGCTAAAACATGTTAATCACAAAAGATGCTGATAGTTCCATTGGATAACTCGTTGAAAATTGAAACAAAAATGACACTATCGCATACATGTATAATGAAGCTAATATAACTTGGTTGATCGCAATATAGTCTACAATTTGTTGACAAATGTAGGCTAAACATGACACCATGAAAACATCAGGAAGATGGAGGCCCTTTGAAAAAAAAAAAAAAAACCCAAAACCCAGGGAGCCACATTGTGGAAGCACCATCTGCTTGCTGTGCATGGTAATCTGACTAAGAAAACAGTTCACACAAAAATTCCACATCTCACTATGGCGTAAGATCTTGTGAGATTGTACAATCAAATGATGCTGCTACCATGTAGACCAGTTGACTGCAACGGTAATGTACCATTTGATCACCAAGCATGCTGAAGATGACTCATTGAAACATTGACCAAAAATAACCCCACTCCATTGCTGATAAGATCCTGTAAGGTAGCAAAATCGGATGATAAGATGATCCTCTTGGCCGAAAAGATAAAGCACGAAATATATAGTAGAGAGGACAACCATAAAACGGGTGACACTAGTAAATAAAGATTGAAGAACATTTCAACCTAATTCTCTACCAAGCCAGCATAAGACCAGCTTGAGAGTTCAGTGCACGAGTAAATAAATAACAGAAGCCACAAGCCTAACAAATAAATACAGATACAAGTAACAATTCAGTGTACAAAAGAGGATTCTCATGTTATGGGTGTCAACAATGTTGCCAGCTCAATAACAACAAAGAAGATATAGGGCTCCTTTGGATAGGCTGTTCACAAAAGTGCGTTTTAAAAACGAATGTTTTAAAACGTGCGTTTTGAATTTGGTAAAAATGTAAAAATATGAATTTTTTATTTTTAAAGTTATATTAAGTGTTTAGATAAGCTATTTTAAAAGTGGCTGTTTTGAGTGTAAATTCCAAAAAAAGACTTAATTATTTTGTTAAGGTTATTTTTTCATTTTTCCTTTAATTAGTGTTTGTTTTAATTATTATTGAAAATAATTTAATAACAATAATAATGTTGTCGTTGGAATTCATGGAGAGAAATTTATATAATTTAAAATTGAAAAAGGAAAAAAAAAAAAAACCTTCAAGAGAAAGATATTAAAATGATTAGGAAAATAATTATATTAAAATAATTACTAAAAAAAATAAGCAGAGCTAATTATCATCAAAGCTAAATCATGACATATGGATCCAAAGCTTATTGACTTGTTTGGCTACAGAGCTATTGCCAATGAATATAAAGCTTAGGAAGGCTGCACAAAGCTACATCTGTAGAGCACCTAGTCATATATTATCTAAATCTTAGTAAGATAATGTGCAAGTAAGAAAAACAAAACAGAGCAGGCTCACGAAATGCTAAAAACAATACAGAGAAGGCTCACAAAATGCTGAAAACAAAACTAATGGAGTTCAACTATTATGCAAAATGCAATGAATCGCATCAATTATGATCGAAAGCTTAAAGGCCACATCTAGAAATTTTTAATAATTTTTAATTCCAGTTAGTTGTATTAGCAAAAAGCTCTAACTCAAATGCACTCCCTCCTCCAATAAAAAAGGGGATAGAGAGTGAGATCACAGGTTCAAGGCTATTGGATGCATGTGTAATTTACCAATCCACAATAAAATTTCCCTCTATACAACCTTCCACTAACCAGCTCAAATGATACTCATATGGCACAAAGAAATGGAAAGATGCCTTGTTGGTACCCTGGGGGTCTGATTTCCACTTGGGTTCCTAGAACCTAGTAGCCAAACTATTAAAAATTTGGACAGTACTGATTATTGGTATGTCTCCTCTCTCTCTTTCTCCCTCTAATAGTTGTACACAATCCAATATGGTGAAAATAACAAAGTGGGGCAACAGGACTCTTGGAATCCAAAACAGTATGAGCAAAAACTGGAATCCAAAATAGTACGAGCAAAAACTTAGCTTACCTTATGAGTAATGAGCAACAGAGTGTATTGATAGAATTTCAAAACATTGCTAATCCAATCTGCAATTAATTCTAAAGTTTGGAAAGCACTTTGTGAATTGAAAACTATGAAAATTATGACTCATTTCATTAATAGTAAGATGTCTCGTAAACAAACAATTATGATGCACATTTTCAAGCGTAGGATAGTGCATCACAAACACCATCAAACTTATTGGGTTGTAACAAACTTAGAAAGAAATTGAACCCCAAAAAAAGTGAAAACCCCACAATAATGGGATACTCTCTTTCGTTAGTTTCCAGCACAATATCAAGTGTTATAAATTGTGCTAGATATTGGGCCCAGGCCAACCCAATCAGGGAGCCATTATGAGCCCAACCAAGCTGAAGGGAGCTTACTCTTCCAAGCTATTATGAGGGATTAGGAAAATCACATCATTAAAAAACATGGCAAGTTCGCTTCAAGAAGAATTTACTACAACAACAACTTGATTAACTGAGATACACATCCTAATAGTCTCCGAAGTACCTGCATTTTCACTCACACAAAGATTATACCACATACAGCCACTGCCCCCAAGACACTTGACATTAAGTCTAGTACATAAAACCATATCTTCAGCTTGAGATTAATGCACAAAACACCATGGACAAGATAATGTAAAAAAGAGAGAATCAAATTAAGGCTTAAATTAGTCTAACCTCTCAAATAAAAGCTAAACTTCCTATAAGACACAACCACTCTGGTCTGGAATCCAATTCCAACATCAAGAAGTCAAATTGAGATATGGCAGCTCATGTACATGACAGAAAAACAATTATAGTAGTCGGAACAGAAGCTTTTGTAAGTAACAAGTGAAAACTCAATGGTATCTACGAAAAAAAACTCAATACTTTCAAATAGCTCCAGCATTTCAAATATGCCGTCTTCAGCAACGCTTAAGCATAATAAAAGCAATGTAAAAGCCTACATGTACTACAAACAACGTTATGGCTGTTTGTAGTGCTTTTGCTTTTGTTCCTAGAGGTGTATGCATGTGTATCATTTTTTTTTTTTTTGGTTTTTCATTGATGCTTAAATGAGCAAGATGATTATGCATTTTTTGTGTATTAGAGTAAAATGAAGCTAAAAAGCAATAGATCAGTGCATTGTCATCAAGGTTCTAACACTGCACTTTGTAAAGTTTGGTGAAGCTCAAATTTGAGCAATATCAATTGTAGATTTATATTTGTTGCCTTTGTTTGCTTCAAGAACTATAATTATACTACCACTATTTAGTGTTGAGGGTAAATTGCATTTTTGGTCCCTCAATTTTAAAGATTTTGGTCTTGCAAATTTTTAAATTTAACAATATAATCCCTCTGTCTAAAAGCCATGAAAGTTGAATTATCGGAAAAACACCCATTTCCAAGGGCAAGTGCAACTCTACAAACTCAGCTAAAATATATGGTTCATATACGTGTATTGAAATATATGGTTCATGTAAAAGATGTATCCAATATCTGGTCATATAAAAGCTGACAAACATGATAGCAGACTTCTTGGTAAAGACCACAAGTAAAATTCTTTATCATTCCAAATTTTCTCCATAACAGCAAATTGTCAGTTTCAATAAATAGTATTTTTGCTCTTCTCCCCTTTGTTATCAGAACTATGCCCACTACAAGCACATAGAGATAGACATTCTAACCCTCAACTCCCCAGCAGCACACATAAATAGATTCCAAAATCTGTCAAACACAGAGGGCCACCTCGCATAGAGAGGATACACAAACACTATACTGGAAGTGCATTTACAATACCCATTAAGCTTTTTATCACTAAAGAATGTTAAAAATTGAATTTTTATCAAAAGCCCATAAACACAATCATGATTCTTGAATGAGAAACCTAATAAAGAAAACTCCTTCATCCATTTATTCCCAACCCACCAAAAACAAAACACAGGGGTCTGATTCCAATGATATCTATGTGTCTACAAATATAAAGCAATAATTATAATCAAAACCCAAAATGGGCAGGTCTCAAAAGCAGCCAAAAACCCAAATAAATCCACAACCCACGAAGAAACAAAAACAGCAGCAGCAACAAATCTCTCAGCCAAAATAAGTTCTAAAATTTTGATTTCAAATTCAAACAATCATGTAACCCACCAGTAAAAAGCCCAAATCTATAACATAAATTCAGCAGAAGAGGAACGGAGAATTGTTACTGGGCAAGCAGGATGAAGAACGAAGCAGAATTAGGAACAGAGAATTGAGAGCCTGTCGAGACCGAAAGAACAGAGTAGCAGATATACATGGAGGAGTATAGACTAACTGAGAAAATAAAGGAGGAGATATACATGGGGGAAGGGATAAAGCTGGTATTTCCTATCGTATTGGCACTATTTCTTATCGTATTGGCTCTATTTTGATTTTCTGAAGGAAAAAAAAATAGCGGTTAGCCCATCTGTGTTTCTGAAGAGGCAAAGCTTCGCAGTGTTTTGCAAACGTGAAAATTCTGGATTTTGAAAACGCAAACATGCTGATTTTGTGGAGCCAAATGATTTGGCAAATCATGTTTTGTGTAAAACGCGCGTTAAGGATTTGTAAACAGCCTATCCAAACAGGCTCATAGCTCCTACAAACAAAATAATGTACTATCCTCATTTCCATATTTACAATCTATACCTTAAATAGGCAAAACTAATTTATTTACAATCTAGGGGTGAAGTCAAGAATTTTTATTTTTATGCATGCGTCTGTCCTAAAAATGTTAGAGAAGCTTCATTAAGAATGTCAGTAAATAATAAATTTCACTAGAAAATACACTAACTGGGATTATATTTGAAAATTTTGCACCTTACTTCAAATCCCAGTAGGACTTCAAAACAAAACAGTATGCTACCATAAACTCTCCATCTCTTTAGAAAAAGCAAGACTTATGTTCATCATGCAATTACCACCATATGTAACTGATCCACAATCCCAAGGGAGCATATCTTAGCATTTAATGAGTGACAGGTAAAGTCAAAGGCCAAAGTTGCCACAATTCTCAAGTCATAAGATCTTCATCTAAGGTATGAACATGTAAGGGAGTAAACCTAAAACGTCTATTTCTCATATCATTAAAGAAATGAGACAACTTCTCGATTATTATTTCCTATTCTCTACTATTATCAATAGAATGAAGAATGAGTAAACATACTTATCAAAAAAGAAAGAAAAAAAGAGTGGATAAACAGAATAATGCAGTTAGTAAGTATATAAACACTTAAACAGGGTGGCTAAATTACAACAATTCCCTTGCTCCATGTTTAAGTTAAACCAAAAGAATTTGAAGCTGAAATTTGTAACTCTTAAAAAAAAAAAAAAAAAAAAAAAAACTAAGAGTTTCACTTTTTATAAGCATTAATGTTGATTAGACAACTTATTCATTCTACCATACAGTTTAAAAGTCCAATTTACTTCACTTTCTTAATTTATGCTTACAATACAAACAACAGCCAAATAGATGAAAGCTAGCCCTTGGGACATCACTAGAATCATAATACAGGGATTCATTTCACACCTGATTCACGGATTCAATACAATGTTATTATGTCTCTAGAAAATTAGTTCATTTTCTACTTGTCAATCTCTCAAATTTGATGTTAAATATCTGATGAAGATTCATGTTCTCTAGAGAAATTTTCATTTGTACTATTTGATTTCTCTCTT
Organism: Quercus lobata; assembly: GCF_001633185.2. Classification (NCBI taxonomy): domain Eukaryota; kingdom Viridiplantae; phylum Streptophyta; class Magnoliopsida; order Fagales; family Fagaceae; genus Quercus; species Quercus lobata. The sequence continues at coordinate 45,636,961 of NC_044911.1, read as the reverse complement.
AATATCTATATTTTCTAATAAAAAATATTTAGCCATTTACTGGGAAAGAAACAGGAGGGCAGGGAGTACACAATGGAAAAGGGAGGATCACAAAATATTTTTTCACAAAACTCAGACTTTTAGAGGGATGGAGAAGAAAACCAATGCACTAAATACGAGGATCATGCTGATTATATCATAACACTATGCATAGTTTGTGTAATAACAATATACATAATGGTTGCATGTAACTATCAGGCAACATGAAACAAGAACGAAAGCTTTCCTGTATCTGAACAGATCTCTCAGTCTACAAATGACTCAGCATAAGCCCCATTGTGTTTTACATTTTTTTTTTTTTAAATATCAAGTATTCCTAATAGTAATCAAAACAAAAATTTGCATGTACTAATGATGGTTGCAACACAATAGTAAAATAATAAAAGTGAGGAAATTGTTTCAAATAAGTACTTACTCAAACTATTTGGCAATTATAAGTGTTGCAAAGCTGAAGTAATGCTGCTTGATTTGCTGGATCAAGATATTGATTGATGATCTGGGGGTATCTACCAGGAGATCGGGAGGAAAGCCCAGCCAATGATGCTACCAAAACCTCCTTTGGATCCTTTATATCTTTCAGAGGATCCTCCTCTTTCTTCCCAGCATTGTAAAGACGGACAAAGGTAGCAGTATAACCCACATTTTCTGCAATATCTGGCATTTCTTGTTCCTCCTCAACCCTATCCTGCTCTGGCCGTGAAAGGAGAGTAACAATGCTATCCAGCATTTTTCCCCACAGTTCAACATTTGCAGCATCCAAAAGAGCTGGAGATTCACCTATAAAGCATATAAGCCTGGTTGAAGCAACTGCAGTCAACTTAAGCTCAATGGCTCCAGTGATTAGCTTAAGATTAGGTATCCAAAACTGCTTCACAATCACGGAAAATATGTTGGCCTGAACAGAATTCATTGAATCTACAAGCTTCATAGAACCATGTTTGACTACAAAGAGTGACATAAGTATCAAAAAAGACTTCAAAAACTTTACTGCTCGCCATTTTTGGAGCTGTCCAAAAAGGATAGCCCAAATATTACAAATGTTGGGTTCAATTACATCGTATTCAAGACTCTCAATAACGGTGTTGAGCACATAGAAGCCCTGCTCAGCTGTACTAGTCGATGAGATAAGTGTGTTGAATATTTCAAGCACCTTGATAAGCCTCCCCTCTTGCTTAAGCTCATGAGGTGCCTTTTGAAGGAAGGCCTGAAGCAGACGCACAAGTGCTGGGACATTTGAAGCTTTTTTCCATGACTCAGGTGATAGGAGAATCACAAAAATCTGCATGTAGCTTGGTGGAATGGGTGGTCTATTCAATTCAACAAGCTGAGCCAGCAGTTGAAACGCATAAGGAAAGAATTCAGTTACATCATTGGCTAATATCAGCTGGAGGGAAGGGAAGAGGCCTGCTTCAAAAGCTGATATAAGAGAGGGGTCCCTCTCACACGTCCGCTTGACAAGAATGGCCACAGACTCAAACAGATAGTGATTAAAAATTGGATTCTTTGGGTTTTTGCAAACTTCCATGAGAATAGAGGTCAGTCCAGAAATGCAAGTTCCAGCAACCTCAGAAGATATTTCTGCTACCCCAAGAACCCGCATGATACACTTCATTATATATTGATTCTCCTCGGACTCTGGAAATTTGAAGGCATTAAATAGGTTGGTCATCAGCTCAACAAAAAATGGAGCAATGTCGTTTGCAGTATACCTAGATCTTCCCCCCTCATCCTTGACCAGCAACAGTTTCTCAATACAACTTGCAGCATAAGAATGAACTACATTCGATTCTGCAACAAGGAACCGAATCAAATCTCGGAAAATCTGAATTGTAACATCCTTTGATATTTGATTCCTGAACATTGTAAAGAATTTCAGTGCACCTGCCTTAAGCATTGGAAACCCATTCACATCCTGACCCTTCAACTCTGGCACAATAACTGAAGCAAAAAAACTCTGAACATCAACAAGATCTGTCGAGACCAAACTACCCCCAGCCTTCTTAGTAGCAAGGGAGACAACTAAGTATATGGCACAGTCCTTATCCTTCCAATTTGCAACTGGGTTTGCAGCAAACGAAGTTAACAAATGCTGAATCTGTGCAGAAACTATCTCAGTGACCTGTTGCTTATAATTGGTGGCAATCCCTTTAAGAAGCTCACATGCAATTCTCCTCCTAGTATCAAGATCACTACCCTCAATATCCCTCCGAATGAACTCAACATAATTCATTTCAAAGAGTTCCTCATCCTCCTCTCTCAACCTCACATTCGGTACCACAATACTCTGACAAATCTGCGGTATCACTCCCTCACCCGCAAACAAAGCATGGTGCACACTCGTGCTCACCGTGGTCAAAAACTTAATCGCAGTCACAGCCAATTGATCACGACTCGAAGATTGAGTCACAGTCCCCAATAAACTCCAAACTGCAAGCGCAAAATCATTCAAGTACACCTGAAACTCCTCCTCATTCTTTTCCATGTAAAGATTAATATTCTCACACACCGCAGCCCTAAGCTCATCTACGATGGCTAGCCCATCAGCCCCACTATTCTCAAGCACAGGATAATTAGTAATTAGATATTTCCTAAACTCAGTCATCCACTCTTTCATATGGTCCTCGAAAAACTCGGGCAATTCTTGAAAATTCAGTGAATAGAAAATCCTACAACACAACCTCTGAGACTCGAAAAGCGGCTTGATCACGGCCGGGGGACTGACCGTGGCGGCAGAATCAATTAAAGCCGCGGTTTTGAGAAAGATTTCTAACAAAGGCGCGGCGAAATTATCCAAACAGTATTTCAAATCAAGCAAGAGATCATTGGTTTTATACTGATAACGAAACTTCTTAAATATAGAGTTAGCAGTGCCGAGAATACCGTTAATGGAGGCATAATCGGAGGCCTGCGACGCCTTCTGGAGCTCGGCAATAAGCTCCGGGAGCAATGTGGGCCAGGATTTGGGGAAATCGTGCTTGCCGATGAGAGCTAGGGCTTCGCTGAGCTGGGATTGGATTTTGGGAGTGGAGGAGAGCATGAGGCGGACGATTAGGGCTTTGATTTCGGCCTTTTCGGAGTCGGGGATGAAAGGGTTGGATTCGTCGGGAGAGGCCGGGGCCCATCGGGCGCGGAGGTGGTTTTTGAAGTTGACAGAGGCGGCTTGGCGGATCTGCTCGTCGACGGAGGGCTCGGAGACGAGGCGGAGAACGACGAGGCCGTAGTTGGGAGTGTCGGCGGCTTTGGAGAGTGAGGACTCTGCGAGGCGGCGGGGCTCGGGGGCTGGGGAGAGTGTGTGGAGGAAGCATTGGGAGAGGAACTGTAGGGTTTCAGGGTTCCACTCCATAGCAATCCAAATTGATTTTCAGATTTCAGAGGTTTTGAGTGTTTCCTGGTTATTGATGATATTAGGGTTTTTGGTGGTTTGTAGAGAAGATTTTTGAAATGAAAAGAGGGAAACGTAGAGAAATTTTGGAAGTGGGAAAGTGTCAAGGAGACGTCTACTGACGAAGGGTTTTGCATACAATGGTTTCTTTTTTTTTCTTTTTTTTTTCTTTTTTTTTTTGGGGTAAATTTCACAATCCTACCAATTTCATCAAAAAGACAATTTTGTCCCTGAACTTAAAAAAAAAAAAAAAAAAAAAAAAAAAAAAAAAAAAAAACGCCGTTACTTTTTGTATTTCCTCTCCCCCTCTCTTCTCTGAGTTCTCCATCTCAGAACTCTATCTGTAATGGAACTTAGCCACGGTGAAGCCCATGATTTGGTCACCGGCATCAACAAAACCACCAATAAAAATCTCTTTCAAAACCCAAAAAAAAAAAAAAACAGCAAAAATCCAAGCCAAACAACACACATAATTCCCAATGAAATCTCCTAAAAATCTCAACAGAAAATTCGAAAATTATCTGAAAAAAAAAAAGCTGACCTGTGGAAATAAGAAGGTCAACGGTTTTGTCGTCGGGATTTTTGCCGGTGACGGTGAAGTACCGGCGTTGTACGGTCTCCCGATATTCCGACGAGAACTGTTGCCGGAGATTATTGAAACTCTCCGTCGAATCCTTCAGCTTCTTCCTCAGCCCATTGGATGATTAGTCTATATTTGAATTGAAGATGAAGAATCAAAGGCCTACCATTGAGCGAAGATGCGACCAGCCCTAAGTGCGTTGTGACCAACTTCACTGTTGCCCATGTCAACCTCTGTTGGAAGACCTACGGCAGAACCATGGGCCTTAACCAACCTCCATTTATCAGGATCGCCCTAAACAACATACTCCGACCTTGGCGTTGTGGAGAGAGAGGGTTCTGACTTTTGAGATAGAGAAACTGAGAGAAGAGACGTTTAGTTTTTTTTTTTTTAACTTCAGGGACAAAATTGTCTTTTTACGATGAAATAGATAGATTTTAAAATATTATGAACTTAGTTGGTATTATCACAAATCTCAGGGGTGGTTTGTAGAATTTACCCTAAAAATTATTTCATTTTTTTAAATTTGGTAGCAGAAACTTTAAATAAGTGAGATTTGAAAAAATAATTTTTTAATCATGTAAGGTGATGGTGTCATAAATAAATCCCCAAGTCCATAACTCGTCCATATGTCTCGTCCAACAAAAGAAGCTACAATAGGCGATGAAAATTACAAGCGTACTGGCGAACCTCGTCCATACATGGACGAGCAATACCTCGTGAGATCTATTTATCAGTTATGAACGTCAAGCCTTCCAAGATGATCTCGTTATCTTCCACTGAAGATGGACGAGATCATCCTTGAGGTGTCGTCCATCCTGACTATGGATGGACGAGTTCATCAGCGTCCGACCTAGGTAACTTCCACAGCGGTTATGGAAGTTACTCCTAATTCGCCGGACTCCTCGACATTGGGAACGGTTCCTAAACAGATAAACCGTTCACACACACACACTATATAAGGCTTCTTCGATGAAAGGTAAGGGGGGTCAGACACTTTTACTTTTGAGAGAACATTTCTTCGTTACAGAGAGTTCAAAGTAACTAACTTGATCATCGGAGGATTTTTGGCCGGTCCCCCACCGGTCCCCTCTGATTCTGTGTCCTTTGTATTACAGGAAATAGCCTAAAGATCAACGTTCGAGTCCTATCAACCCACTGATAAAGGGAGAATCATCAGTTGGCGCCGTCTGTGGGAAGAAATTGTTTCACAGTTTACTTCTCCGCGACAAAGGGTCGATGGTTCGGACTAGATCAAGGGCTACTAGCCCAGGCCATCAGGGAAGCAGCAACCCGCATCGTGATCGCCAGTCTGCCCCGGTCATGCAGTCATCTGCCCAACATGCACAATCTATGGCAGACGCTATGGCGGAGTTGACTCGCCAAAACCAAGAATTACGAATGGAGATCAATATGAGGAGGCAAACGCATGAAGAGCGTGAAGGTGGACAAACACAAAGTCATGGCGGAAGAGAGAATACCGAAGTTGGAAGTCAGTTTAGAGGCACCACTTCGCGAACGGTACCACACCTGAAGGAAGAAATGGATCAAATGAAGAGAGTTATGGAGGAAATGAAGGAAAATATGAAAAGGGCGAATCCGATAGAAGATTTGGTTCACAGGACTGACTCTCCCTTCACGGCTTCCATCAACGGTCACCCCCTCCCATCAAAGTTCAAGTTGCCTTCTCTGGATTCATATGATGGAACACGTGACCCGTTTGATCACATAGCCACTTTCAAGACCACCATGCATCTTCAAGGGGTGCCTGATGAGATAATGTGTAGAGCCTTCCCTACCACCCTTAAGGGTTCAGCACGAGTTTGGTTTAGCAAAATACCTCCAAATTCGGTGAGTTCTTTTGAAGAGTTGAGTAAGTTATTTGTTAACAATTTCATTGGAGGACAAAGGCACAAGCGTTCCTCGTCCAGTTTGTTGACGATAGAGCAGGGAGAGAACGAGAGCCTTCGGTCGTTTATCACCCGTTTTAACAGAGAAGCTCTCAGTGTGGACGAAGCAGATGATAAGCTTCTACTGGCAGCCTTCCACAACGGGGTGAATTCGGATCTGTTTATACACAAGCTCTATGAAAAAGAGCCCCAGTCCATGGCCGAACTCGTCCATTCGGCTCAGAATTTTATGAATGCAGAAGATGCAATCATCGCTAAGAAGAGGAAGAGGTCCGAGAGAATGGATGCAAATCCCAGTCGTCATCACGAGCAAGGAACTCGTCCAAAGAAGGGACGGACGGAGGAAAGGAGAGATCGAGAAAGTAAGAAGCCAGGCCCTCCAGTACGGAACCAGCAGTATACCCCTTTAAACGCCCCACTTGAGCAAGTCCTTATGCAAATCAAGGATGATCCCTCACTGAAGTGGCCGGAGAAATTGAAGGGTGATCCCAACAAGCGCAACAGGAACAAGTACTGTCGCTTTCATAGGGATCATGGTCATAACACGGACGAGTGTTTTGACTTGAAGCAACAAATTGAAAATCTCATAAGGCAAGGGAAGTTGAGGGGTTTCCTTGGACGAGACCAGATGGACGAGAAACAGAAGGGAAAGATGGAAGATTCATCGCGACCACCACTCGGGGAGATAAGAGTCATCATTGGGGGAAGTTCAACTGGCCGGTCGTCCAAGTCCAAGAAAGCATACTTGAAGGTAGTACAGAACGTCCAGCTTACCGGACGATCACCGAGAGCAATGTCTATGGACGAGCAGGCAATCACTTTCACGGACGAGGATGCTGACAGAATTCATCACCCTCATGATGATGCCCTCGTCATCTCCCTACTAATTGCAAACTACACAACCAGAAGAGTGCTTGTGGACAATGGAAGCTCAGCAGACATTTTATACTATCCAGCTTTTCAGCAAATGAGATTAGGACGAGACCAGCTCCGTCCAGTGAACTCCCCCCTAGTAGGTTTTGGTGGGATGAAGGTGCAACCAGTGGGTACCATTTCCTTATCCGTGGTAGTGGGGGCATATCCACAACAACTTACCAAGGACGTCAACTTCCTTGTGGTAGATTGTCCATCCTCCTACAATGCCATCATTGGAAGACCAACTTTGAATAGCTGGAAAGCTGTTACCTCCACTTACCATTTATCAGTCAAGTTTCCAATGGAATATGGGGTAGGACAGGTACAAGGTGACCAACTGGCAGCAAGAGAATGTTACTTGGCCATGCTGGCCATGGATGAACAAGTTCAAGCAATGAATATTGAAGAAAAGAAGGTTGTAGCAGAGCCTACTGAAGCATTGGAAGATATTTCCTTGGATGAAGTTAACCCTGAGAGGTGTACCAGGGTTGGAGCAGATTTAGAAGAGAAGATTAAAAAGGACCTCGTCCAATTTTTGAAGAAAAACATTGATGTGTTCGCGTGGAGTCACGAGGATATGCCGGGTATAGACCCTAGTGTCATTACCCACCGTTTGAATGTATGTCCTTCCTCTAAGCCTGTGCGGCAAAAGAAGAGGGTGTTTGCCCCTGAGAGAGATAGTGCAATCAAGGACGAGGTCCAGAAGCTGATGGTAGCAAAGTTCATTCGGGAAGTGTATTACCCGGATTGGTTGGCCAATGTAGTAATGGTCAAAAAAGCGAATGGAAAGTGGAGAATGTGCGTGGACTTCACTGATCTGAACAAGGCTTGCCCCAAGGATAGCTACCCGCTACCGCGCATTGACCAGTTAGTAGACTCAACTGCAGGACACAAATTGCTTAGCTTCATGGATGCCTTTTCAGGATACAATCAGATAAGAATGGATGAGGCTGACCAAGAGAAGACATCTTTTGTAACCAGTCAAGGCTTATTCTGCTATAAGGTGATGCCGTTTGGCTTGAAGAATGCAGGGGCAACATATCAGAGGTTGGTCAACCACATGTTTCGTCCACAGATTGGGCGGAATGTAGAAGTCTACGTAGATGACATGCTGGTGAAAAGTCAAGACGAAGGAAGACATCTAGACGACCTGCAGGAGACATTCGAGACATTAAGGCAGTATCACATGAAGCTAAATCCTAGCAAATGTGCCTTTGGAGTATCATCAGGGAAATTCCTTGGCTTTATGGTATCCCACAGGGGAATTGAAGCGAATCCAGATAAAATTCAAGCAATATTGGACATGAAGCCACCGCAAAATACCAAGGAAATCCAATCCCTCACTGGACGAGTCGCTGCGCTTAACAGGTTTGTCTCTAAAGCTACTGATAAATGTTTGCCATTTTTTAAGGTTCTCAAAAAAGCATTCGAATGGACCGACGAGTGTCAGAGAGCTTTTGAAGATTTGAAAGTATACCTTACCATGGCACCGCTGCTGAGTCCATCAGTGGAAGGAGAGGAACTATATTTGTACCTAGCAGTAACCCCGCACGCCGTGAGCTCGGCATTGATAAGAGAGGAGGATAAAGTGCAAAGACCTGTGTACTATACAAGCAAGGCATTGAAAGGAGCGGAAGGACGGTATCCGCAAATGGAGAAGTTGGCCTTCGCACTAATCACAGCATCACGGAAGCTGAGGCATTATTTCCAAGCACATGTCATTAATGTTATGACAGATCATCCTCTTAAAAAGGCAATGAATAGGCCGGAAGCTGCAGGACGATTAATCCAGTGGGCTGTGGAGCTAAGTGAGTTCGATATCAGGTATCTACCAAGGCATGCCATTAAAGCTCAAGCCCTAGCAGATTTTATTGCGGAGTTTACCCCAAGTCATAACGAAACAGAGGACAGTAAGAGATGGATCGTTCATGTGGATGGTTCGTCCACACGGCATGCAGGAGGAATTGGTGTGGTCCTGCAGTCCCCAGAGGGAGATAAACTGAAACATAAAGTCCGTCTACAGTACCAAGCGACAAACAATGAAGTCGAATATGAAGCCCTCCTCAAAGGGCTAGAATTGGCAAAGTCCGTGGAAGCAAAGTCCATATGTGTCATGGGGGATTCCCAACTGATCATGGGGCAAGTGAATGGGATGTATGAGGCGAAGGAAGAACGAATGAAGAAGTATCTTGGTAGGGTGATGCGCCTTGTGAAAAGGTTTGAAAAAGCTGACTTCGTTCAAATCCCAAGGGAGGAGAACGTGGAAGCTGATACTATAGCTAAGGAGGCCTCAGCAGACGAATCATTAGAGAAGTCAGACGAAGTTCAATATGTGCCAAGTATAGATGCCCAGGAAGTACAGCAGGTTGATAACAAAGAAAATTGGATGACTCCCATTATATCCTATTTGAAAGACGGACAACTACCAGAAGAAAAGGACGAGGCCAGAAAGGTGAGGGTGAGGTCAGCTAGATACGTCCTTATGAATGGAGTTCTATACAAGAGAGGTTTCTCTCAACCTTACCTTAGATGTTTAGCTCCGGACGAAGCAAACTACGTGCTGAGAGAAGTTCATGAAGGGGCATGTGGCAATCATTCGGGAGCAAGATCACTTGTCCACAAGGTCGTCCGTGCAGGGTACTACTGGCCGAACATGCAAGCTGATGCTAAAGCATACGTTAAGGTCTGCGACCAGTGCCAGCGATTCAGCAACGTCCCCAGGCAACCATCGGAATACCTCACCCCAATGGTGGCACCGTGGCCCTTCGCACAATGGGGACTGGACATTTTGGGTCCCTTCCCTTTGGGAGTAAGGCAGATGAAGTTTCTAGTGGTGGGCATCGATTACTTCACCAAATGGGTGGAGGCAGAACCGTTGGCAAATATCACGCAACAGAATGTGAAAAACTTCGTGTGGAAGAACATCGTATGCAGATTTGGAGTGCCGAAGGTATTGGTGTCTGATAACGGACGACAATTCGACAATGCACTCTTCAAGGACTTCTGCTCACATTTTGGAATTCAGAACCATTACTCCTCGCCTGCACACCCCCAAGCCAACGGCCAGGCTGAAGTTGCAAACCGATCCTTGTTGAAAATCATCAAGACTCGGCTTGAGGGGGCAAAGGGAGTGTGGCCAGATGAATTACCAGGAGTTTTATGGGCGTATAGGACCACAGTGAGGACACCTACAGGAGAGACTCCTTTCAAACTAGCCTATGGAAGTGATGCAGTCATACCTGCAGAAGTACATATGGCTAATCATAGGGTGATGATGTATCAAGACAAGGATAATGAAGATCAGCTTCGTCTGAACCTCGATTTAATAGACGAGGTAAGGACAAATGCAGAACACCGGGCAGCAAAGTATAAGAATCTCATGGCTATGCAGTACGACGCGGTGGTGAAGCCTAGGCGTTTCAACATTGGAGATCTCGTCCTGAGAAAGGTCTCTTTGTCGACCAAGAACCCGGCACATGGGAAATTGGGCCCAAACTGGGAAGGACCCTATAAAGTTATCAACTGTAAAAGGCAAGGATCCTACTACCTGGAGGCCCTGGACGGGAGAAAGCTGGAACATCCTTGGAATGTGGAGCACCTGAGGAGGTACTACCAGTAAGAGTGAACCTATGGACGAGACTGGGTCTTATAAGTCTAATTACCCTACTACTACGTATGATGCTGTTTGTGTTTGATACTATTATATTTGGTGTTGCTTATGTGTGGAGTTTGAAACTATGATCTTATTACTTATTATAGTTGTGTTATGGTTATGGACGAAGTCATGAAGTATGTATTTATTAAATAAAAAGGCATCAGTGTGCATATGCCTTGTCTGTAAACAATATTTATGTTATGTGCTAAATGTTGTGTGAAATTTCTCCATGATATTATCGTCCAAGTCAATCCTCAAGAGGGTTGAAAGATCCAAGACGAACAAAATCTCTAGACGCAGAGATGTAACGTCTAAATTTTCTAAGGAAAAAACCACATCCACACTCGTCCAACTCATGGACGAGACGGAGCCAACTGAAACAATCCAAAATCTGGACGAGAGAAAAAGTTGGCAAAATAAGTAAGATGGTAAGTAAAATTAGTTTGCAAGTCCTAAGACGAATCAAGCTAATTAAAAATACTACCTACTAAGACGAGTTAGACTACATGAAAAATATGTAATCTCGATATGGACGAGCTAAAGTTGGAGTTAAAATAGCTTGGCAACATTCGTCCATGAAAATGAAATCACTCGTCCATGCAAAGATAATAAAAATTCATTCAAAGGGTAGACTTCCTACGTCCAAAAAACCCTGATTAGTTTGGAAAGCAGAAACTACTTAAAAACCCGTCCTAAAACCATGGACGAGTATAATGTATTCTTGTTACATAAAGGAAGGTCCAAAAACAAAGGACCAAATAAAAAAAAAGAGAAAAACCACTAAGGTTAAAAGTCTCGTCCTAAGAAGGGGGAGCATTCACAACTGGTGCGTCCTGAGGCTGGGTACTAGCATCGTCTTCCACGTTGACGTCATCAGAGCCAGTCTGGAGAAGAGAGCTTGTGGCAGCAGCAAGGTTAAGCTTGATTGCATTAAAATCAACTTCAGGGAAGTTCTCAATAGCGTCCATTCTGAAATCTTCAAAACCAGCTGCATAATTGCGATCCAAAGTGTCTGTATATTCTTTGGACGACTTGAACTCAGCCACAGCGTCCTCTTTTGCCTTGGAGAGACGAGCATTCAATTCATCATTCATCTTCTGCAAATGATCAATGCGCGTATCCTTCTCCACTGCATCCGTCCTTAGCTCCTCAATCAGCTTGTTACGTTCCTTGACCTCGTCCTTAGCTTTTTCAGCAACCCCAGCCCATTTTTTACACTCAGCATTCACCTGCTGAATCCTCGTCTCCAACAAGACTCTCGTCTTGTCCAGCTCTGTTGCCTGTCTAGACGCTGCTATAAACTTGGACATGGCCTATGAATAGACAAAGCAACATAGAGTGATTAAATGAGGAAAAGTGGCTACCCAAATAAGGATGAGAGATACTGACATACCTTGAAGAGGTCATGGACGCCTGAATGTTCAAATTCCTTTAAACCCATGTTGTAGCACGTTTATATCTTCGTCCTTGACAGCCATCTGGAAACGTTTCCAAGCCAGGTCTTCGTTCTCAATAATGTTCGTGGAATGCTGGGACGAGCCAGGCGTGGTAGACTTGGCCAAAGGAGTTCTGGGTGGAGTCTTGGACGGCGTGGACTCCACTGGAGTGGACGAGTCCACATCAACTATCTGGACGGCAGGCTGGGACTGGGGAGGTTTGGACTTGACCACCTTGGACGAGCCTGACTTGACCCTTTTGTCCCTACGACTGGGGAGCCCTTCCAAGTCAATATTTTTTGGCAAGAACTTCCTTTTGTCCCCAACCGTTGGACGAGTCTGACCCTCAGGACGATCTTGGGCTTGACCCTCAGGACGTTTCCCCTCTCCTGCAATCTCCTTCCCTCTATTCTCTTTCATTGTTGACATTCCTAAGACGAGATGAACGAGTTAGGAAGGTACACATAAAAAAGAAAAAGAAAAGGAGGTTTAGCTAAGAACTTACTTTTTCGCACAGTAACTTCGTGGGCGATAGCTTCGTCTGAAGGCTCAGGACCTAAACCCCACTTGGCTAAGCGTCTTAGCGTGACAAGAGAACGAAAGCTCCTGTCTGTATGTAGACGAGCTCTATGGACGCGGTCACGATGGAATTTACTCAGGGACGGACGTTTGGCAGCTACAACACAATGAACAAACAAAGGTTAGAAATTGTAAATATATCAAATAGAAGTAAGAATAAAAATAAACAAGGGGAAGGGACGTACCTTCTGGACGAAGGTTCCCTAGTTCCCCAGTGTAAGGGGGAAAGGGATCCCTGCCAACGTCCACAGGGTTCCCTGCCCAGAAGCCTGAAACGAAAATGAACTCCGTCTTCCATTTCCTATCAGACGAAGCTAGGGACTTGATCAACCTACAATCATTCCCTCTAGCAGTAAACTGATAAAAACCTTCAGATTGACTTATGGCAGAAGGTTTATAACAATAAAGGAACTCGTCCACTGTAAGAGGACGGTCCCCACCAAAAACTTCCCTCCACAAAATTTGCATGGAGATAATTAGTCTCCATGCGTTAGGATTGAATTGACAAACACCTAAACCTAACTTAACTAATAACTCTCTATCGAAGGCATTTAAAGGAAACCTAAGGCCACCTAAAAAGTAAGATTCATAGACGCCTATACCAAAACGGGGCTCACAACACCACTCTCCACGGACGGGCAGCCTAGGGTTAAACTCGTCTGGGATTTGATACCAGGATTTAAGGCTATTTAACCTCTGTTCGTCCGTCTTAGAATGGACGCCTACAGCGCAGCTGAAGACGGTTTCTACCTCGTCCGTAGGATTGGACGGAGAACCAGCTTGAGAGCCAGAAGCTCTCCTAAGCTGTTCTTGGACGACCTCAATAGGGAGCCCAGGGGCCCCAGAAGAGTAGTTCTCGTCCGTGCTTCCTCCACTCTCATCACTAGCACTGCTAGAGTTAGACCTCTCACTAGTATCCTCACAGTACTCGTCTATGGCCTTATTAAGGCTATCAGTAGACGAGGAGGCAGCGGACATCTCTAACAAGAAACTTAAAACCTAAAGACGAGGAGAAGAAGAGTACCTGGCTCTAGACGGAAGAAGACTCTAGACGCAGAGAAACTCCTAGACGAGGCTCTAGACGACGGATGTCAAGGAAGAAAATCTCTGGAATGAAAAGGGTTAAGGGAGGCATTCCACTATTTATAGGATGCTGACCTAGGTAATCGAAACGACCCAGCCAATACGAAAGCGACACGTGGCATCTACCTCGGAAATATAAATCGACGAAATTAGCCACCAATAAAAAAATGACACGTGGTGCGAATAATTAATAACCAATTACCAGTCCAAAGACGTTCAACCATTTGGACGACTCACATGGACGAGGGGGCAACTGATGGTGTCATAAATAAATCCCCAAGTCCATAACTCGTCCATATGTCTCGTCCAACAAAAGAAGCTACAATAGGCGATGAAAATTACAAGCGTACTGGCGAACCTCGTCCATACATGGACGAGCAATACCTCGTGAGATCTATTTATCAGTTATGAACGTCAAGCCTTCCAAGATGATCTCGTTATCTTCCACTGAAGATGGACGAGATCATCCTTGAGGTGTCGTCCATCCTGACTATGGATGGACGAGTTCATCAGCGTCCGACCTAGGTAACTTCCACAGCGGTTATGGAAGTTACTCCTAATTCGCCGGACTCCTCGACATTGGGAACGGTTCCTAAACAGATAAACCGTTCCACATACACACACACACTATATAAGGCTTCTTCGATGAAAGGTAAGGGGGGTCAGACACTTTTACTTTTGAGAGAACATTTCTTCGTTACAGAGAGTTCAAAGTAACTAACTTGATCATCGGAGGATTTTTGGCCGGTCCCCCACCGGTCCCCTCTGATTCTGTGTCCTTTGTATTACAGGAAATAGCCTAAAGATCAACGTTCGAGTCCTATCAACCCACTGATAAAGGGAGAATCATCATAAGGTATTTCATATTGTCAACTTGTAAAACTAATAAACTATTTCATTTTTTGATGCTATCAAATAAAGATAAATGTAGAAATTTATATTCTTGTAAGGTTTTTCATCGAAACAAATAATGCAAAATGGTGCGAGAAATAAACAAGTAGTTTTTAATCTCAACCCTTAAATTTAAAATAAAAAATGTTAAAAAAAAGAAAAAAAATTATAGAGAAAAAAGAACAATTGCACACACTACCAAATCTTGATTTGTGTTTATGGAAGGTAAGCAATAGCTTTGAGTTGTTGTGTTTTTTTATAAAAATTAATTTAATTGTTGATAAGATATTTGAAGTTTGGACGTTTCTATTAGAAATATGAGAAGGTGTAGATAAGTTATGTTTCTCTTAGCTTAATTTTATACTCTATTTTGTTTGGGTAAAAATGAATATGATGAAAAATGGAAGAAAGAGAATGAAGAGGAAAATGTGATTTTTCATAGTTTAATTGGAAAGAAAATGGATGTGGATGCAGTTTTTCAACCAAACCAACCATTTTTCCCTCTAAATTAGGAAAAAAAGAGGGAATAAAATATCATTGAGAAATAAAAGTATGAAAAGACCCCACATTGACATTTTTCTATTTTTAATAATAAATATATATTCTCAAAAAAAAAATATATATATATATATATAAAATAGTAAACTACTCTCCATCTCTACCAAATTTGTATGGTGAACAAAATATATTTTATATTCTACCAATTGATTTTATCCTTTTACTTTTCCTTCTACCAAATAAAACTCATAGACGCATAGTTTTTTCCTATAAGTAACTCATAGACACATAGTTTTTTCCTATAAGTTGGGGCTTTAAAGTTTTCACGTGACAGGCTGTGAATAGTAAAAAAAAAAAAAATCTATATAAAAATGATAGTCTTCTAAAATAAAAAAAATAAAAAATAGGATAGACCACTCACAGTATACCGACATGAAAGCTGTGGGTGGCAAAAAATAGTTGCTAAAAACTGTTAGATAAGTGTAGTTTGACGCAGGATTAGATAAGTGGGAGTCAAGAAGGGCCGAACGAGGGCCCAAAATTTCTTATGGGGCATAGGATTGATTTTTGTAGAATATATTGATGGGCTGGAACACGAAATAACTTGCACATTTTTTTTTCATTTTTTTCTTTTTCGGTTTTGAAAAAATTATTAATTTTGTTGTATTGAAGTCTGGAGATACAACCACTTTCAATTTGATTGAGGCCTTTGTAGATGGGTTGAGTGAGAGTCAAGTGGGCTGTTCACCAAGCCCAAAGTGTTCCAAAGCCCACCAGTGATTTTTCCATGAGATTTTATTTGCAAGCCCCAATCTAATTTGGTTGCGTTAAGATACTTTGTAAACTAGCCCAGCCCATACTCGACTCTTTACATCACTTATCAAGTATCAACTAGTTTAACACCATTTTTATTTTGGCTTTTCCTACGAGAGTAAGACTTAGGTACAATATTTAGGTACTATTTCTTAAATTTCTTTTATAAGGTTCTGACATGTAAATTTTTTTTCATAAATGGAAGTGTATTTTTTTAGTTAAATAACCACATAACTGAATCTTAAGATGAGAATCTAACGAACAGTACTTAAAGTAATGTACCTAAATTTTGTCCTTCTTACAATGGTCAATGAAGAGGAAGTATACCTTGTTACTGTTATGAGTATATGCATTATCTCCCTCACAGCTGAGTGGGACCCTCTAACTATAAAGGGGAGGTAATATACCCGTAACATGGTATATTTTTCCATTTATGAAGCTTACGACTCAATCCTATCAAGAATTAATTGAAATGTATACATCATGATTAATTCATTAATTTTTTTCAACTAAAACAAATATTTATAAAACATCTTATTTGATCACAAGTCTTATATTTAGGATTAATTGTTCAAATATGTAACGAATTTTAGAAATTTGTAGAAGAAATTTATGAAAACATAGAAACTGATTGACAAACCATTAGAAGACCAACTTTGTGCCTATCAAGAATCCAAACAATTGTTGCTAACTCTATTATAGATGTTGAAAACATAGCTTTAATTTCAGCTTGTGAGGAAGCAAACTGGATAAGAAATTTGTTACACGAAATCCACTTTGGGAACACCCAATTCACATGTGTTGATTTATTATGAAAGCATAAGTACATTGGTAGAGTACATAATCATTATTATAATGGATAATACAGACTTATAAGGGAAAAAAAAAACTATTTTTAAGCA
Organism: Quercus lobata; assembly: GCF_001633185.2. Taxonomy (NCBI): domain Eukaryota; kingdom Viridiplantae; phylum Streptophyta; class Magnoliopsida; order Fagales; family Fagaceae; genus Quercus; species Quercus lobata. The sequence goes on along the minus strand of NC_044911.1, from coordinate 45,620,278 downwards.
ATTAAATCATTCATATAGATTATCTCAAAGCATTGATAAGATGGAGAGTTAAAAAATACATTGAGCGGAATAAGACTAAAGTATGTGCAATCATGAGTCACATATGAGGAGTTAAGAATAACTAGGGAGTAAAGACAATGAGAATAACTTTAATGGGAAAAAATAATTTGTGGTGGCCATATGATATGCGCAATCATTTTTTTAATATACATTTTTTAATTTAAACTATCACTTTGGTATAAGAATATTTATTTTTTGATGTTTAGGGGTTAAATAATTAAATTGTTAGTGAAAATTTGCAACTCTTACAATTGAAGTGTAAGAGTTGCAGAGCACCCTTAACATATTTTACCTGTGTGACTGGGAGTAAGATCACTCCCTAATAAAAATAACCTTATTCTCAAATATTCTTATGAAAACTAGGATCAACACATGGTTATAACATGCTAGTTAATAGAGATTATGTCAACACCTAGAGTGTTATGTGGGTGAGTATGGATACTTTATTTTTCATAAGCAATCATAGTTCAAGTTTGAGACCAATATTGACTATGAAGTAGAGATTGGTGTTTTACTAATAAGTGAAGGTTCAAATGTGAAGCACACTTTGCACAACTAATTTGCCTAGTGTTGATAACTCAGTCACAAGTTGTGGCTAAAAAATGTCCACCTAGAAAGGCAATCGGCATACAAAAACTTTGTACCATTGGTTGGCTAGACTTAGCCCTAGCAAACCAGAGTTTGGGGCTGTACATGCAGACTCTTAAGCCCAAGGACAGCGGGGCCCACATGATCTAACCTTTTGTGGCTGAGTTAAGTTGCGGACAACCTAAAGCCCAACATCGCTAAGATAGGCTATCTATAATCTACTCTGTCAAAACTGAACGTAAAAGTCTAGTAATTACTGTAATTTATTGTTTCCTTTGTCTATAAATAGAGACATCAAACTGACTCTCTCTTTTCTTTTAAAAAAAAATAAAAATCGACTTTCTCACATTTTAATTTTTAATTAATGTGTTAGGATGAAATTAATGAAATAATAAATATAACATTATTAAAAAAAAACAAAAACAAAAACCACATAGCATCACGATGCTTGTTTTGGGATAGGTTTCTTATATGTTATCTTTAATATTTAGGATACAAAACATGAATTACTGACATTTGACAAAATTGTTATCTTGTATAATTATGTATTTACCTAAAATGACAAAAAAATGTAAAAAGAAAAGAAAAAAAAATGCATTAACATGTGATGTGGCAGAACCATAAACTTTTATATAAACATTATCTTATTTTACCTTAAATGTAGAAAAAAAAAATATTGTGGAATTACTATTTAACATGACATGAGTTAACTAAAAGAAGATTCTACAATAATTGGAAAAAAAAAAAAAAGAGTAGAAGATTTGTTTGGTAGAGCCAGATTTTAAATTAGAGTTTGGTTCCTTTTTTTTGGTTTTTTTTAGAAGAGGTACGATCTATGTTACAATGACAGAACACTTTCATTTATTAAAAAAATTAAAAATTGTACTGTTAAAACTTATTGAGAGAGTCCTTTTTGGGTTCCAAAGTTAAAACAAAGAAATTGACCCATCACTACACAAGGCCCACATGGGTAAAGGACTAGAGGAGCCTCTCAATGATACAGGAAAAAAAAAAAAAAAAAAATTGAAGACAGAAGGCTGCAGGAACATCAAGTGGGACAAAGGAACCACCATACGCTATCCTGATGCATGGGTGACTCCATATTCATTTACATCCTTTCTTAAAATTCGAGTTCTACCGCAAACAAATTCACAACTTTAGGTAGATTGTGACTAGTTGTTTCTAACTTTCGTATAGAGCTAGTAATTTTTCTGTTTCAATCAGAGTCAATCATATGAACCGTTGGGACAAAAATTATGCATTTTTTTTGGTATTTGATTTTTATTTTTGTTAAAATTCACTCACGTGTTGGAATATTTTGTTTATCGATTTCTGCGGTATGATTACACTGATAATAATAGTACTAGTTGTATACCAAACAAGATAATAATAGTACTAATTGTTCCCATCCAACTCCCACTTGTTTTTCTTTTTCCTTTTCTCCTTCCAATCCTGCCAAAACCCACTGCTCTAACAGTGTCTAATTATTTTGCACACGTTTGATTCCATCTCTGTTAAAACAGTGAACTTGCACAAAACCACAAACATGTTTTTATAGAGTTTTGAAAATGTCCATTGTTTTTTGTTTGATAGTTCGAAAAATGAAAAAGAAGCATGATTAACCCATATTTTTGATAGTTGAGAAGTTAGTAATGTTTACTAGTTGTATACCAAACAAGAGAATTTAATTGTTCCCATCCAACTCCCACTTGTTTTTCTTTTTCCTTGTCTCCTTCCAATCCTGCCAAAACCCCACTGCTCTAACAGTATCTAATTATTTTGCACACGTTTGATTCCATCTCTGTTAAAACAGTGAACTTGAACAAAACCACAAACATGTTTTTATAGAGTTTTGAAAATGTCCATTGTTTTTTGTTTGATAGTTCGAAAAAAGAAAAAGAAGCATGATTAACCCATATTTTTGATAATTGAGTGTTAGAAGTTAGTAATGTTTCTTATTCTGATGCATCAATTTTAGTTTGATATTTCTCTTAATTTGAGATTTGGATTGCATTGGAGCTTTCTTGTTCATGAGCCATGCACATCACCAATATTTTACTTGGAATATGCTCATTATATGTTTGACAAAATATTAAAACATATGGTTCTCAGGGAAGCCACGACTCATTATATTTGCATTTGCATGGTACTAAAATTGCCCTTCATTTGTGCTCAATAGTCTAACATTTTGGTTTTGCTTGTGTACTCAATGTTTTTTTTTTGAGGAATCGATAAGGATATACAAGGATCTGGTTCTCCATGTGTAATGACCGGATGGAACTTAACTGAACTAATATTGTCAAAATTGGTAGAAAACCAATACTCGGACCAATGATTACTGCATATGGACAGAGGAAAGGCCTGACTTCTTGAACCAGATCCTCTTGTGTTGTATCTGATGTAATTCATACCTCATAAATGAAATATGTATCATCATCATATATATATATATATATATATATATAAAGATATTAATTGTTTAAATTAAATCTTGAGGGACCAGATGTATAACAATATGGAAGTTTTTTATTTTTATTTTTAAAAACAAACACGTAGAAAACCAATACTCGGACCAATGATTACTGCATATGGACAGAGGAAAGGCCTGACTTCTTGAACCAGATCCTCTTGTGTTGTATCTGATGTAACTCATACCTCATAAATGAAATATGTATCATCATATATATATATATATAAAGATATTAATTGTTTAAATTAAATCTTGAGGGACCAGATGTATAACAATATGGAAGTTTTTTATTTTTATTTTTAAAAACAAACACACAAAAGGGAGAGGGAAAAACAATATGGAAGTTAGAGGAACAAAAATGTATTTTACACTAAAAAATTAAAATACATGAGGTATTTTAAAATTGTCATTTGTAGGGGGATTTTTTTTTCAATACATTATTCTTTGCAATAAGCCAGAACACGAGGGTCTTACATTTTTATGACCTCTCCTATTTATACTCTGTTTCATATCCTTCAGCAGCACCTACTGAGACAACTTAGGTCATGTTGGATTTGACGAAAAATATTTTATGCATTTTAGTATAGATGTTTGGAGCAACGAAAGGTCAATCGAAAATTGTTTTCCGATTGATCGTAAAATAAAGACATTTATAGTAGAAATTAGTTTACGCTTTTATTTTCCAAAAATCATTTTGTCTCACCCAAAACTTATCAGCCAAACCTCTACTATTTACCCACTCCACTCATTGTCTCCCACCCAACTACCACCCGCGGCTGTTAATTATATATGAGCTTGGGAGATGAGAAATGTAAAAAAGTAGTAGAAAATAATCAAAATGAGTTTTCCATAACATTTTCAAGAATAAAATCAAACACTTGAAATTTTTTTTTTGAAGTATTTTTAATAACGCAATCAAACACTTGAATATATTTTATGGTTGAAAAACATTTTCCATTGAACCAAACACATTCTTAGATTTTAGGATGGCTTTGGAATGCACCATAGGTGCTTCCAAGCATACAAAAATTTAAATGTTACTACCAATTTATAAATGAGGGTCAAATCATCACTCGATCTAATATTTTTACCGACTCATGGCATGCGCACTTACAAAGGTGTGAGACATGAGTCGACCATGTAACTGTGATTACATGGTGGAGAGCTGGAGACGCATAGCTAAGAGGTGGAGAAATCAAGTAAATACTTGAAAATTTGAAAATGAAAGAGTGAGAGGTGAATTAGCTGATTGGGGATAAGATGAAATCCCCTTATCCAATAGCATGCAGCCACGGGGAAGTTTTTTTAAAAAATGTGTTTAAGTTGAGTTTATTAGGCGGAGAATTTTCACACCCGCCTAATCACCCAATTATATATATATATATATATATATATTATAAAAAAATAAATAAAAACAACCTCGGACCTGCCAGTTATTGGGAGGAAGAAAGACAGAAAAAAGAAAAAGATAACCCTTTTATCGATAGCCTTCATATCAGCATCAATTTTGTTTCTGATTTTTTTAAAACAATTTTTTACCTGCTTGGTCTGAATATCCATGTGAAATGATGTTTATATTTTATAAGATGTGAGATGATGTTATTTCAATATTATTTGTCATTTTAATAAATTGTAAAAAATGTTATAAAAAAATTGTGTGATTAACATTGCTCATACCATACAAGTACACAAATAACATGTTATTAATTATAAATTAGGGAAAGTTAACGGATGACCTAGTCTGATTAAGGAGATTGGTTTATGAAATATTTTTAGAAATTTTTTATAGAAAAAAAAAATTTGACAGTTTTTAAAAAAAAATTATATTTCCCATGAAAGTTGTGCAAAAAATTTCATAAAATAATTTATTAACAATTACCTTAAAGATACCTATTAACAACACTCTTATAAATAACTAGCTTCATCACGCGCGCTTTGCGCATGCGTTGAGCATTTTTTTTTTTGGTCTAGTGTCTTAATTCCCTTTTATTAAAAAAAAAAAAAAAAGATAAGTTTGTTTTGAAGGTATGGATTAGTAAAAGAGTATCCTATTTTGTAGGTATTTTAAATGGAGTTGAAATATATTTTTAGTGGATTGTCCTCAAGTTTTTTCCCTATTAAACGTAAGATTAAGGGGTATTTTGAACCACATAAAAGTCGAGTCCAAAGAGAGGAATCCTCTTATAAACAGTATAGATAAAATAATATCAATAATACACGTAAATGACAAATAATAAAAACTTGTTCTTCAACTTGGGGCACGTTTGGTACACTGAATGAAGATTACGACATAAATAATAATTTTTATTACTTAAAATGTATTATAATAATTAAAGGACAAAATTTAGCTACAAAGTTGATTGTAACCTAGAGCTACAAAACTGGTTGTAGCTTAACCTTACTCAATAAAATAAAAATTACTCCATATTTTGAAAATCCAATCGTTGAATTGCATGTTTTTTATACTCTTAATACGCATGTCAAATTTTGTGTTAATAAGATATTTTTTACTATATGATCTATAAGGTTTTTATTCATAATTTTATATTACAAAAACTTACAATTTAAACAATTTATTGATGATATAGTTTTTGATTTTTAATTTTCTAAAAATTTTGCAAACATGAAGGATATAAGAAGAAGATATAATTAATTGATGGATTTGTCAAAATTTACCTCCAATAAAAAAATATTGAGTAAGGTCGTACCCTAAGGTTACAATCAATTTTCTAGAAAGTTTGCACACATGAAGGATATAAGAAGAATATATAATCAATTGGTGAATTTGTCAAAATTTACCTCAAATAAAAAGATATTGAGTAAGGTTGTAGCCTAAGGTTACAACCAATTTTGTAACTAAATTTTGTCCATAACCAAACTTATTCATAAATTTGGTTATGAGTTGTAACATTATAATAAAACTTAAGATTTATTTTAGGATTTATCTTACTCATACAATTATATTTCCTTAAAATAATTTTTTTTTAAAAGTGAGAGAAAGATGAGTTATTTATTTATATAATTGTTATGTGTATATGAAATATTGTTTATTTAAAAATATATTAATTTTAAAAATTAGGCAAAAATCCAAAATTGACCCTCTAACTTTCAGCCTTTTTCATTTCAGTCCTCTAACTTTCAGTTTTGTTATTTTAGTCTTTTAACTTTCAATTATTGTCAATTCGGTATTCTGTTAATCATCTGTTAATTATCTCCGTTAAATGAGCAAAACGACGCCGTTTTGGCTCTCATTTTATTTTAAATTTTCGCAATTAAAAGAAATTTAAAAATTGTTATTAAAAAAAAAGCAAAGTTGAAGAGAGGAAAACTCGGTCCGTTTGCGTAGAATAGAGCAAAGAGAACATGAAGAAAGGAAAAGAACCCACGTGCTTGATTGATTTCTAGATGCAAGTGACTGTGAAGAAGTTAACAGCTTTATTTGAATCCAGTGAAATCGCGGCGACACTGCCACCAAACACTAGCAATGTTGAAATCGGAAGCTACCTTTTTGACTTTCTCTTCGCTGCTCAGGACTCTTCCCACTTCATCACTTCTCTAGGCCGTGACTTTCCTCAACTCGCATCCGAAAATCGATCAAGCACGTGGGTTCTTTTCCTTTCTTCATGTTATCTTTGCTTTATTCTACCCAGACAGACAAAGTTTTCCTTTCTTCAACTTCGGTTTTTTTTTATTATTATTATTATTAAATAATTTATTTATAATAACAATTTTTTTAATTTCTTTTAATTATGAAAATAAAAAAATAAAAAAGCCAAAACGGCGTCGTTTTGCTCATTTAACAAAGACACTTAACAGATGGTTAACAAAATATCAAATTGGTAACGATTAAAAATTAGAGGACTGAAATGACAAAACTGAAAGTTAGAGGATTAGTTTTAAATTTTTGTCTAAAAATTATTACATCTATTAAGAAATAGTTATTACAATTATTTTTAAAGAAGAATAATTATTTTTTATTTTAATGAATAATTTCATTAGGAATAATTATTTTTTATAATAAAAATATAACCAAACTAACAAATAACTAATCTATAAAAATATCGAATACCAAACATGCTTTAATAAAAAAAAAAAAATTGTGCCTAAGATTGCTCAACTAAGAGATCGGAGATTGATTGCAAGCTGGCTCATTTTTCTTGGTTGAGAGCAGCACGTCTTGTCAAACCATTTTTTTTATGCTTCTTTGTCGGTTGAATTTATATCCCTGCTGGAAACGCGTGGTCATTTTCGTGGCTTGAAAGCTCCAATAGAAGAGAAAAAGAAAAAGTTTGATGAACTATAATGGTAAGTGCAGCTAGAACCTTCACAAATCACAATCACGACAGTGATGACCCTTCAGTTCTCTTATACACAACATTACTACTGGGCCTCATTGTCCAATCAAGCAAGTGTATCCTCATTTGAGTGTAATAGATCATGTTCTTGCGGGCCTCTGTTTGTCCAGCTGATTTAATTAGTGCTGTAACTTTTACATGACAGTACTGTGATTGACTTTGGGATGACAAAGATGTTGATCCATCCTCCCGTACTACTCTCTGCCCTGTGCAGATTTTCTTCGGCTTGTCTCGCACCCATTTCACATGGATTTTTACCATTCAAAGAGGCAACGGGACAGAAATGAAACGCCTATGATCCAAACCCGTCCTGTTCTATTGTCATCCTTAGTTCTTCTATCTATATTTTTTGCCTTTTTCCAGTACTTCTTCTGTGGATTGCGATTAGTCCACCGTGAGAGAAATAATCTCTTGGCACTAGCTATATATAACCACCTCTCCTCTTCATCGAGAAGGTTCCATTCAATTGAGTGTCACAGCTTTGCAACTGAAAACTCTAAACTTTATTCAGTTCACTCTCTTTCAATTGCTATATTATTCTTAAGGCACTAAAATTGCAACTACGTACTTTTAAAATAAATGAAAGATAAATTTGTTAAAGTGGTGGTTTTGCTTGCCAATCATAATCTCATAATATGAAGAGGAAGTAAATTTTGTTTTAGCTATTCAATACCACACAAGAGAATAGGATAATCTCCCATCTCATTTTTGAATTGTTTTTAGTTAGATGTGATTTACGAGACACGTGATATTTATTTGATTTTACATAGTTTATATGGATTATTTTTAATATCAAGGAGGTATTTTTACAACTTTTTGTGTTAACCAATAACCACTTCCCTCTGTCTAAATACTTTCACATATTTGTAAACCTTGGGTATAATTTTCAAACTTTACACATGTACATGACATGCCATATGAATTTTTTAATGGTATAAATAAATGTCTCCATGTCTATTTAAATGATGTTGAGAAATTTAAATGGATGATAATTTCACAAGGCCAATTTTTGATTATTGGTCAATTTTATATTAAATAAAGCATTATCACTCTCCATTATTCAAATAAAATGCATATATTTGAATTTCTTTTCTTTTCTTTTTTTCTAGAAAAAAAGAATTTCTTTTTGTGGTTCTACCCGACCTTTTTTCTAGGGGTAAAAAATCTTTTTAAGCAAATGGTTTTTATTATTTTGGGAGAAACAAATGGTTAGTTGTCCAATTAATATTAGGTAAATGTATCAATTATTACATGAGTTATTAAAATCCAGGTCATACGTATAAAATATAATAAAATCTAGTTCTTAAAATTAGAGTTCTATGGTCCACAAGAATTGTATTCTCATTCAATGAGAGGGGGTAATGACAAAAATGACCAATTTATAGGTTTAGAAAAGCAAACTTAGGTAAACCAAGAAACGATTTATAATATCAAGAGTTTTGTAATTCAACAAACACTTTTTGATATTTTTAATGAAAAAATTCAAGATTCAAATATCTCATTCTCCATTATAGCTATCAACTTATATAAAAAAAATATAAAAAATTTATCATGTGTCCTCATTCTCTCCTTTTCTTTTACTATATTTTATATAAACTAAATTAATTTCTTGAAAAAAAAAATTATCCATAAATTATGATTATATAAAATTAACTAAATTATTCACTAACATTGGTGTGCTTCTCAATTTGTCATGTGATTCTATGGTGGGTCTCACATACTTTCTCAAGGCCAAGACTGGGCATAGCACTAGTTGGGTTCAAACTTCAAATTTTCAGATATTTCATGGTGGTATAGAGTGTTTTGAGCATTTTGAATAGCGATTTTTTTTTAATCCTTTTCACCCTCAAATCATACATCATTGTGACGACTCGTGATATGCTATAAATTGAGTCAAGTGTCAAGTCAAGTTAATTCTATAGCCATGAAGTTGATTGTCCATCAAGTTTGACAAAAGTTTCATAGTAATCAAATTCACTTTGAACAACTCGAAACAAATTGTCTTTCTAGTAGAATCTTATAACATACCATTGTAAAGATATCTTGACATACTACCTTTGGGATCAAGATTTAAAGCAAACCAACCCGAATCAACTAGTTCGATGTCTATAAGGTTGGATGTAGACAGTGAGTGATTTTTTTTTTTTTTTTTTTTTTTTAAATTCATGATTTTTGAGGCTTCGTAAGACAACTCAAAATCGATTCTCTTTACTATTTTACTTAATTCGGATGAATAAGGGAAAAGAAAAAATTTCACCACTAATTCATGATAACAAAAATGACATTATTTTAGACTTTCCAGAGTTAGAAAATTATTAACACTCTTTAAATAAAAAAACCATGTACTCTTTCATCTTATATGAATAGCGGATTTCACTACAAATTTTCATTTTAAAATCCAATATTATCTGAGAGGATGGAATTGATACCACGTTATTGTATAATTTCTCTCTTGAGACTAAGGATCCGTTTGGATTGAGGGGAAATGAGGGAGAGTAAAGTAGAGTAGAGTAAAAATGACTTAAAATTAGCTTATTTTCAACAAATTCTACTCCATTCTACTCTCCCTTCATCTCCCCTCAATCCAAATGGGCCCTAAACTTCTTTCTTTTTTTATCTCATCTTTAAAATAAAAAAATAAAAGAAAAAGAAAAAGAAAGAAAGAAAGAAGAAAGAAGAAAGAAGAAGAACATATGACGGAAGCCCTGTTTGGAACTTCCTTGAAAAATGTATTGCCCGAATTTGCTTTCTATAACGTTCGTGACTTGGGACGTATGTATATGTTCTTACGAGAAAATTACACGGCTGGTACTAAACCTACTCATTGCTACAAATGATAGTTAAACACTAAAGAAAAGGTCAAGTCCGTGAAAGTTGTAAGTTGTAACACATCCTTTTCTTTCCTATATATATTTGTTATTAATTAGCCAATAATTTTATACACAAATTATAAGATGTCATATCATAATCTTCTATGTTCAAATGTACCATCAAAGGCATCACAACACGTTAATGTAATTAAGTATTGACTTTATGAAGGTGATCTCAATTAGACTCAAGAATATATATATATATATATATATAGGTTTTCCTTGAGATATACCTATCTTAGTCAACTAATAGAGTATGTAAAAACGTTTATCATGAGTCATGACAAGGAAGATAAAATTGCTTACCAGGTAAAAAAAAAAAAAAAAAAAAAAACGATAATGATGTATTAACTTAACTGGTAAATGCGTTTGGTGGTTGTACAGCGATTGCACTTTGGCTTTACACGCACGGACTGCAACAACTCTCTCTCTCTCTCTCTCTCTCTCTCTCTCTCTCTCAGCATTTTTTACTAGGAAAAGTTTAGAATCACAAAAATTTTCACAATTTTTTACCACAACTTTGATATGGTAGTCTAATTAGTGAAAAAAATGTTGGGTCTAAAGTGTGTAAATGATGATTAACACTCTGCTACGTTAGAGTTGTGGGAAAAAAAAAATTTGGAATAATTTTTGTTCCTAAAACTACTATTTTTAACATATTTTTGTGCAGCTAATTAATCATAACAGTGAAAAAGAAATTTAAATTCCACAACTTTTTATTATAATTATTATTTATTTTCCAACTTATTTTGAGCAGTGAATTTTGATTGGTCCACTTTCATTTTTACATAGTTTTATCAACCACACCCTATCATCTTATTATTAGCTGTGGAATTAATTAAATAATACATTTATTGATATAAATATTAATTATACATATTTGAGCACCTACTTCCTTTATGAAGCAATCTCTACAGTTTCTCTGTAAAACATATACTGTTGATTTTGAGAGAAGAGGGACACAAATCTCAACAGCTTTAAACCCATCAAAGCGAGCTCAAATTAATGCACTAGAATGCCCAAAATTAATAAGGGTACTTGTGACGATAAACCCTTCTCTAACAATTAACAAATAAGTACGTACATATATATCTAAAAGTAGAAATAGCAAACAAAAGCAATAACCAGTACTTCCGATGAAAAACACTATTCATAAAAAAAGAAAAAGATAAAAAACACACATAAATATACGAGCCCTACCAACAGTACATTAGCGTCAACAAGATTCAGAGGCATGCCATGAATGGTTGTGCAACGTCTCCATCAGGCCACGTGGCACCGTCACTGGTAAAGGACCACCCACATGACCCAGAAGAAATCATGAGCTCTGGCAATTCAATCTCGGCCCAGAAATCATCGGCATCCGAACTAACGACGTGGCTCTTCTTATTCTTAATGTTCGTCTTCCTAGTTATCTCCGAAGCGATCATGTGCGCTGCTTTGGCTGCTGCCGCCTGAATATCTCTGGCCGTACACGTGGACGGCCTCGGCAATTGCTCGACCTCGTCGGGGAAATTGAGCTGCGCCTTTCGACCCTTTAAGCAGTAGGCTGCGACGTCGTATGCCTTGGCTGCCATTTCTGGGATTGGGAAAGAGCCGAGCCAAATGCGCGATTTTTTGCGGGGCTCTCTGATTTCGGACACCCATTTGCCCCACCTTCGCTTTCGGACTCCGCGGTACACCGGGTGTCGTGTGCCGCTGCGTTGGCTTTGAGGAGAGGCGGTGCTTGTGGTGCTAGTGGTGGTGGTGGTGGTGGTGGTGGTGGTGTCATCTTCAGTGTATGGTAGTTGTTCCATTTACATTAGGAGCCGTTGGCTTTTAGTAGTGTGTCAAATGACGTTTTATAGTAATTTGTTTGTAAGATACGTAAGAAGAGGTTAGATTGATTGGGTTAGTGTGATTTTACTGATATGCCCTTGGGTAAGAATTGATATTCGGGCGTAGTACATACGTCAGTTTTTGACATTTTGTTATACATACTCTGATTTATGTACGCACTATAATTAACATCGTGTTAATTATATTAAAGAAACCATAAAATCGTGTTTTGAAAATATCTTTTTATTTTATTTTAATTAAATTAAATATGTTTCTTACACACGGTACATGATATAATTTGTTGGCTGCAGGGACGGACCTACACTATGTAAGAGGGGGGCCATTCCCCCCCCCCCCAAAATAAAAAATAAAAACTAGTATAAAAAAATTAAGATTTGTCCTTATATATATATATTTGTCTCTCTTCCTCTAAAATATTTAGATATTGACCTACAAGAAAATAAATAAATAATTAAAATTCATGCCCCTTTAACTACAAAACCAAAATAAAAAAATATAAAAAAAATATATGGACTAAACAAAAATCGCATACAAAATAAGAAACACTTATTTTGTATGTTATACTTTATTGATGTGTTTTATAATATGAAATTTTTAAGAAATACTTATTTTGTAGGTAGTATTTTGTTGAATATGAAATAAATATTAGTTTTTATTTTCATAATTTTTTCTTTTGGTTTTAAGCTTTGCCCCCCTCAGTTATGAATCCTGGTTCCGTCCCTGGTTGGCTGCTCTGATGTGTTCTATACTTCTACGTAAAAAAAAAAAAAAAAAAAAATCTTCCTGTCATTGTAGCGCGTGAGGATTCAGGATTGTGATAGTGATGGGTTCTGCGTATTGGGGACATGATTGGCTATTTTTCAATCAACCATAACGGACCAGACATCGAGTGAAGTTTCCTGAGACGATTTATATTTCTCTCACTATGTTTACTTTATTTTATTTTATTTTATTTTAGCATGCGAAAGAAATGGAGAGATTTTTACTTGCCCTATACATATCTATGGAATCTTGTCAAAATTTTAATGGATCCGGTTAATGTGCGTCTATTTATATTTTTTTTCTATGTTTTCTTTATTTTATTTTATTTTAGCATGCGAGAGAAGTGAAGAGATTTTTACTTGCCCTATATGTCAACGGAATCTTGCCAAAATTTCAATGGGTCCGGTTAATGTATGCCCTTTTATATTTCTCTTTCTATGTTTCCTTTATTTTATTTTATTTTAGCACGTGAGAGAAGTGGAGAGATTTTTACTTGCCCTATATGTCCATGGAATCTTGCCAAAATTTTAATGGGTCCGGTTAATGTGTGTTCTTTTATATTTCTCTTTCTATGTTTCCTTTATTTTATTTTATTTTAGCATGCGAGAGAAGTGGAGAGATTTTTACTTGCCCTATAAGTACACGGAATCTTGCCAAAATTTTAATGGGTCCGGTTAATGTGTGTCCTTTTATATTTCTCTTTCTATGTTTCCTTTATTTTATTTTATTTTAGCTTGCGAGAGAAGTGGAGAGATTTTTACTTGCACTATATGTCCACTGAATCTTGCCAAAATTTTAATGGGTCTGGTTAATGTGTGCTCTTAGGGTATACAATTAACCATCCATTTTGAGAAAGTTTTTATGAGAAATTGAAAAAGTTGTACAAACAATGAATTACTTTTTCGTTTTTTCATTAAAAAGTTTTCTAAAATGGATTACTAATATATGCCCTAAGGGCACATGTTAATAAATCTCAATTTTAATTTCCTCCACAAATGCTCCTATTTCTTAAAAAAAACAGCAGGAAAAACTTTTCTAAAAGCTAATTTTGTATTTTTGTCCACATATTTATTGTAAGTGAATCAACTAAAGGAGAAAATGGCCTATTTTGTATGTATATGAAAATAGTATGAGTCACCCAATATTAAGTTTCATCATGTAATTGAGGAAGATTATTAGGTAACTAAGACTTGTTCACTAAAATATGATCATTAATTATTTCTCGATGAAACGATGATGAAATACATTTAATCGAATAAAGGTCCTCTTAATTTATATTTTGTAATTTATCAAGAGTCTTGTTGTAACTTAACTAGTTGGTATTTTTTGAAGTTTCTAACAAAAATATCTAAAATTCAAATCTCTCAACCTCAACTATCAAATTATAAAATAAATAAATAAAATTCTACATCATTTAAACCTTTAAATAACATATTTCTAAGAGTAAAATATAGTTAGCACCATGAGGTTTGAAATAGTGTAAACCAAGTCTAAGACTTTTTAATCAATTTAGTCTCTAAACTCAACTTGGACACTAAACCTTACTCAACAATCAAGTTGGTCAATTTTAAAAAGTATTGGACCTGATTGATCTTAGCCCAAACCTAATTAGCTCATTAATATTAACTATATTTTACCCTACTTTTAAAGGAATTTACTAATGTGTATCTTTAAAGATACACATTAGTAAAAAATTTCGTAAGATACACATTAGTAAAATATTTTACGAAATTTTTTATAAGAAATTAAAAAAACTGACAAATTTTTTGTCAAATTTTTTAATTTTTCATAAAATTTTCTTAAAATAAATAGTTAATATGTGACTTAAAGAATATATTAACCAGACCTATTTTTCAAATGCATTTATAAATTTATATGATTTAATCACATTCATGAACTAGCTTTTTATTTATTTTTGGGAGGAAACATTCATGAACTAGCTAGGTTGGTTTAAAGAACTGGCCAGTGGAAGGTACTACAGGGCAGTGAAGGAATGCACTCACCCACATGGTTTCTTATCTGTAGCAATAAATGCGAAGGATATTTGGACCCAAATGACAAGATGGTCGTGACATGTAGAACCACCAAAGGGCGAGTGAGGGAGTGTGCATGATAAGTATGACTTCATCACTCTATCTCCTACCACGCAGGAGTGGTGGACGATTGAGTGTGGGCAAGAGGACAAAACCAATCTATACGCTTTTAACCAAAAACCTCCTTATCAAACCCTCTACGCACTGTTGCTTTTGGTGTGCTTCACGTGGTGGACGGTAGCACGGGATTTCAATGAACTCGAGCCCTTTTTCTTCTCTTTATATTTATGGAGTCTATACTCTATAGTCTATATACATTCACAACTTGTCCATACAGATTTTGCCATTGTGAATGGTAAGTTTTTATTTATTTATTTTATAAGATGATATTTGCTGGGTTTTACTACTTTTATAACTTGAAATGAGCGTGTCAAAGATAAAAGCGCATGTGTAGATGGGATGGCTAAATGCCCATTCATGAATTCGACAAGAAATAGAAGTAGCCATGCCTTGGCCTGTTGGCTGTTGCATAGGTACTGAGTTGATGGTGACCACATTTTCTATATATAATTAATATCTTGAACCCTCTAACCAATCAATTTTACATTTTTCATTATGATGATAATGATAATAAGCTTTGATCCTTCGATATAAATATATAAATATATATATATATATATATATGTAAGGACCAAATAAACAGGCAGTTCAAGCCCACTTAGAATAGTAAGTTGTACAATTCAATCTTAATCCAAAATAATAAATTTGTAAGAGAGGGAAACAAACAATAAAAGGAGGCTTGCCCGAGACTAAAAAAAAGAAGAAAAAAAAAGCTAATATTGTTGAATAGATGAGTTAATATTTCAATACAAGCTAGCCCAAGGAGGCCAAAGTCATACAAAAATAGTACTGTTCACTCTCTTCTCTTAGTGCTCTTCTTGTTTCTTTCTTCTATTTCTTGATACTTTTGTCCTCCCTCCATTTTTTCTGAAAACCCTATCTTTTTGATATACTCTTCCCTCCTTCATATCCTAGCTTTCTATCTTTATCTAACAAATCTCCCCTCTTGACACTTGTCTCTTTTTACATCTGAAGAAGGTGGTAAAAAGAGTTTGCTTAGCTGTGATTTACACTATTCAAATCACCTCCTCATCAATGTAGCTGGTAAAACTGTTGTCCACCATTTAATGCGGAGGCAACAAACTATCCCAAACTGGAAACATTCCCTATTATTATTGATTCTCTCTTCAGACCCTTATTCCCACCTGGAACGCCTCAGAGTCCTTTGTCTCATTCCTTCCTCTCTTAGGGCGAATTTCCTCTTCGGGTCCGTGATATCCCTACATCAGCACTGCAACTCTTCAACTTTATCCTTGGTCCTCGAG
Source organism: Quercus lobata (assembly GCF_001633185.2). Classification (NCBI taxonomy): domain Eukaryota; kingdom Viridiplantae; phylum Streptophyta; class Magnoliopsida; order Fagales; family Fagaceae; genus Quercus; species Quercus lobata. The sequence continues at coordinate 45,603,916 of NC_044911.1, read as the reverse complement.
CATCCACAATATATATATATATATATATATACATGTAAGGACACGATTCGTAACGAACCGTAGCGATGTGGGGTTCGCACGTAAAAAGGCCCAAAACAATATCATTTGTAGAGCGTGGGTTTAGAAGGCTAGGCCTTAGTCACCAAGCGGTGGGTTTTTCGTGGTATTCGTACGTGTCTAGGTTATCTTCACCCATGGAGTCTTTCTCCTGGAGGTGGGCTGGGAGGTTCTGGTTTTTGGCCATTTTTCCCAGCCCCTTCTCTAGGTTACTGATTTTTCCTTTTATACTCGCCTGTGTTCACTGTCCTTCGTCCACGTATAGGGTCAACATTTCCAAGGCTGATATTTGTCCCATCAGCCCATACCCAAAGTCGTTGGGGGTGGTTATAAAAGTCAAAGAATGCGGCTATGTCAGGTTAAGAGTATTAAATGGCAGTAAGGGCAGCTTTCCCTGTATATTTTAGATATTTTAGATCTTTCTTCCAAGTTTCAGTCCTATACCGTTTTTACCCCTCTTTCTGGGGGGACTTTGGGTCTGCCGAGGACTGAACTGCCCTCGGCGATATCCATAGGCTATCTTGTCGAGCTTGGGCCATAGCCCTCCTCGGCTTGGGCCTTTGGATTCTCCCCTGGTAGATGGGCCTGGCCCATAAATCATTTGGGCCCCACAATAGCCCCTCAAAACCCGGCTGTCCAACCTCTTGGTTGGAAAGGGGGGTTTTGGTAATGCCGAGCTTTTATGATGGCTCCTTTAATTCGGCCTTTCATTAATGCTGACGGTTTTCCATCTGTCCAAGAAATATACTGATCTACGAGGCTTTTTTTGATTTTACTCCTGACGCGTTCTCGTCGTTTGATTATTCAAAACACGCTTTTAATGACTTCCCTTTACGAGACTCATTTGCATTTGACAGTTCGTCTGACGAGGCAGAGAAAAGGAACGGACACCTCTTCGTTTTCAGATTCTTTTGGAAACCTGAACGAATTCAATGCTTTCCGTTTTGCCCTTCCTATAAGAAGACAAGTAGGAGGCTATCACTTTCGTGCAGAGACCCTTTTATTTTTCTGAGATTTGAAACCCTTTGCCTCCCTAAGCGTTTACTTAACCCAGTAGTTATACACTAAATCACAGTACATTCACCATAACAAATGATGAAGAAACCACACCCCTCCTCAAAGCGTCATGTTCTAATAAAGCTCGAAATGGCTCGGTCAGGGCAAGGATGGCGGAGGCTTAAGATTCTTCTTACCTTCCTTTCAGCCAAAATCCGAAGCAGGGACTCGTCACGTCAAACTTTCGGCGTGACTGAGTCGAGAACACCCATCATCAGTACCAACCGCGCTCTCATGAGCATACCTAATATGGCTCCAGTGTGTTGGGAGTCAGGATCGAGGCAGGGACTAAGTGCCCCTGCTTCTTCCTCTCTTCGTTCACTGGCGCCTCCTTTTGCCTCCCTTTCTTAGTCTTCCCAGCACCAGTTCCATCCTGGTGCTTTTCTTTCTCCCTCTTTTGCTCCTTTTTCTTTCTTTTCATCTCTTCTCTCTTCTTCTTCTCATTCTTTACTCATGTCCTCCATCTTCTTCATTCATCTCCTCCATCTTCTTCTTCCTTCTCCTTCAAATTCTTCTTCCTTCTCCTTCATCTTTTTCCAAAGAAGGTTCTTCTTTCGATATAAGCAATATTGAGGCAGAAATTGGAGAGACTTTGAAGACGAGTTTAAAAGACACCCGGCTGTTTACTTATCTGTACTGCGAATGTTAGTGTTGCTTCGGCAGCTCACCTTTTGTATAGGCTTGTTTGAGCCCTTCTTTGTACGTTGTAATAATTTTTTCATATTAATAAAAAATTGTTGTTATTTTACTTCGCATGCTCTGTCTCTATGTTTTTACAAATTTGCAAACGCTGCTCAGCACGATAATATAGCATTTGAATCGATGACAACTAAGGCCAAAATGCTTGCTAATAAAAAGAAGTCACCACAACTTTAACAGAATTGCTTGAACTAGCAATGCGTACCTATGAATAATGGCAATTGCCCGAAACAATGCCGAGATTAGAACTGGATACTCTATGCGGTGTAGGAAGTAATCATTCGAAGACATATCACCCGCAAAAATGAACAGCCCCCTTAGGCTACCGAATAGTGGAGTGCCCCACCATCATTCTAACACTTTTATTGGCCTTAACATTTTACAATATCTGAGTCGGGGACTCTTCCCATCCGAGCAGTTATAAAACTTGTAATTTTTCTTTCTCTTTTTTTTTTTTTGGTTTCCCCATAGGCTTGAGTCCGAGGACCATGCAATGCCTTGGTTCTGTCCAAAACTTGTAATTTTTCTTTTTTGTACTTGGTTTCCCCATAGGCTTGGGTCCGAGGACCATGCAATGTCTTGGTTCTGTCCAAAACTTGTAATTTTTCTTTTTTGTACTTGGTTTCCCCATAGGCTTGGGTCCGAGGACCATGCAATGCCTTGGTTCTGTCCAAAACTTGTAATTTTTCTTTTTTGTACTTGGTTTCCCCATAGGCTTGGGTCCGAGGACCATGCAATGCCTTGGTTCTGTCCAAAACTTGTAATTTTTCTTTTTTGTACTTGGTTTCCCCATAGGCTTGGGTCCGAGGACCATGCAATGCCTTGGTTCTGTCCAAAACTTGTAATTTTGCTTTTTTGTACTTGGTTTCCCCATAAGCTTGGGTCCGAGGACCATGCAATGCCTTGGTTCTGTCCAAAACTTGTAATTTTTCTTTTTTGTACTTGGTTTCCCCATAGGCTTGGGTCCGAAGACCATGCAAGGCCTTGGTTCTGTCCCTGGGCCCCCATGCAGAACGGGCTTGGACCGCGAGTTTACTGGGCCCACAAATTAAGAGGTATTTCCGTAGTCTTTGGTCACGCGGTACTTTTTGGCGTCCCAGTGTTCGAGGTGCGCCTTCACGAGACTCCTTTAATCTCATGGTTGCAGATGGCGTGGAAAATCGAGCCGGAGACATTTTGTCTGTAGCGTTCCTTGGGACGCTACGTGAATTAAATGCCACCACCTTATCTTTTTAAATAAATAGGAGAGAAAGTTGCCTTACCTGCGCGCAAATCCTTCAGTTTCCTCCCTTAGTATATCATGTTTGAGGCTGGGGTTGGGGAAAAGGAACTCTGTCCGCCACGGAGGCGCCGTGTCCTCCTGAGACTCAAAGTAGTGAGGTATGGGCAAAGGAGGCGTAAACTCAAGGGAACATTCCGTTTCGACAGAGGGGAAAGGGTGTTTCCCCCCCTTTTAGTCAAAATCCGAAGCAGGTTCTGTTCATGCCAGAATTTTGGTGTGTCAGAAGAAAGATTCTCCGCCATCAGCGCCTCTGCCTTGTTGCAGGCAAATTTTTGGTGAAGGCTCCTCAACTTCCGGCTCCCTGCACTTTTCCTTCAGCAGTGTGAGGCTCAAGTTAGGTTCTTTTGCTGCCTGAGTTATGGGCGTGCAAAAGCATTAAGGATGAATAAGGTCTCAAAGAAGTAGCCAACCTCTTCTCTGTGCTACCTCCTCGGCTTTATCTTCATTTTCTTGTATTTTCCTTTACTTACGTAGTTAGCTTTAATGTAAGCTTGTTTCAGCTTTTCATTGTACACTGTACTGTTCCTTTGCCTTAATAAAAGATGTGTTTATTTCTTTATACATACTTTTCTTCTCTGCAACAACTATTTGGTGCATGAATATTAAATGTAAGCTTGCCCTTAATGATATTCCGGACAGAAAAATGCCTTAACACAGATTCCTACTGGTTTAAACTCACAAATATTATCAAGTATAAGAAGGGTAATCCTCAATAAATTAAACTCTTGGAACTAACCGGGATAACCGCCGAGTGCTGCGCGATGCATGCTAGACCACTGTCCGAGAGCGATAAACTCTAAATAATTCGTTCGAGAGGGTAGCCGAGTAGCGAGGGACCTTGATTGTGCTTTTGGGTAATATATTGCACCGTATCGCATCAACCCCTTTGGTACTGGGGATCCGAAGGTAGACCGGGGAATCCGTGCAATTAAGGGATTAACCCAACTGTTAACGAGGAGTTCTCTTCGGGTGGATTTTGAGGTTTATGTGCCATAGTTTTTTTTTAAATAGTTGGTTTCCCCATAGGCTTGGGTCCGAGGACCATGCAAGGCTTGGTTCTGTCCAAAACCTAGTTTTACACATTCAGGTAGTTGGTTTTCCCATAGGCTTGAGTCCGAGGACTATGCAATGCCTTGAATCTGTCCAAAACCTAGTTTTCCACATCCAGGTAGTTGGTTTTCCCATAGGCTTGAGTCCGAGGACTATGCAATGCCTTGGTTCTGTCCAAAACCTAGTTTTCCTCATCCAAGTAGTTGGTTTCCCCATAGGCTTGAGTCCAAGGACTATGCAATGCCTTGGTTCTGTCCAAAACCTAGTTTTCCACATCCAGGTAGTTGGTTTTCCCATAGGCTTGAGTCCGAGACTATGCAATGCCTTGGTTCTGTCCAAAACCTAGTTTTCCTCATCCAGGTAGTTGGTTTCCCCATAGGCTTGAGTCCGAGGACTATGAATTGCCTTGGTTCTGTCCAAAACCTAGTTTTCCTCATCCAGGTAGTTGGTTTCCCCAAGACTTGAGTCCGAGGACTATGCAATGCCTTGGTTCTGTCCAAACCTAGTTTTCCTCATCCAGGTAGTTGGTTTCCCCAGAGGCTTGAGTCCGAGGACTATGCAATGCCTTGGTTCTGTCCAAAACCTAGTTTTCCTCATCCAGGTAGTTGGTTTCCCCAGAGGCTTGAGTACGAGGACTATGCAATGCCTTGGTTCTGTCCAAAACCTAGTTTTCCTCATCCAGGTAGTTGGTTTCCCCCAGAGGCTTGAGTCCGTGGACTATGCAATGCCTTGGTTCTGTCCAAAACCTAGTTTTCCTCATCCAGGTAGTTGGTTTCCCCAGAGGCTTGAGTCCGAGGACTATGCAATGCCTTGGTTCTGTCCAAAACCTAGTTTTCTCTTTGTGTGGGATCTTGGCTTTAGGGGAGTTAGCTCCTCAGCCAAGCCCCTAGAGTTTATCCATACGATTAACGCTACCAAGTGCCTAGTTTACTCTTTACGGGGGACCTTGGCTTTAAGGGAGTTAGCTCCTCAGCCAAGCCCCTAGTCAAGAAACGTAGCCTCTAGCAGAACTTTATACTAGAACTCTATAACCAACGGTTAGAAATAACAAAGAAATTCTATCGACCCACCTCCTATACCAACACACAAGCCTTCCCCACAGACGGCGCCAATTGTAAGGACACGATTCGTAACGAACCGTAGCGGTGTGGGGTTCGCACGTAAAAAGGCCCAAAACAATATCATTTGTAGAGCGTGGGTTTAGAAGGCTAGGCCTTAGTCACCAAGCGGTGGGTTTTTCGTGGTATTCGTACGTGTCTAGGTTATCTTCACCCATGGAGTCTTTCTCCTGGAGGTGGGCTGGGAGGTTCTGGTTTTTGGCCATTTTTCCCAGCCCCTTCTCTAGGTTACTGATTTTTCCTTTTATACTCGCTTGTGTTCACTGTCCTTCGTCCACGTATAGGGTCAACATTTCCAAGGCTGATATTTGTCCCATCAGCCCATACCCAAAGTCGTTGGGGGTGGTTATAAAAGCCAAAGAATGCGGCTATGTCAGGTTAAGAGTATTAAATGGCAGTAAGGGTAGCTTTCCCTGGATATTTTAGATATTTTAGATCTTTCTTCCAAGTTTCAGTCCTATACCGTTTTTACCCCTTTTTCTGGGGGGACTTTGGGTCTGCCGAGGACTGAACTGCCCTCGGCGGTATCCATAGGCTATCTTGTCGAGCTTGGGCCATAACTCTCCTCGGCTTGGGCCTTTGGATTCTCCCCTGGTAGATGGGCCTGGCCCATAAATCATTTGGGCCCCACAATATATATATATATATATATATATAGAGTTTGTCATATAATATTTGTGGGGAGTAAAAATAGCATAGAAAATATAAAACAAGAACATGAAAAGAGTATCTAGTGATAATTGGGCAAAGTTTTGTTCAGTATACTGTAGCCAAGTTTCTAAATTATCTAGTTTTAAAGATTTTCAGTTAAATGGTGTTTGTAGGACCCCCTGGGGAGTACTGTTCTTGAAATGTGACTGAACACTAAAAAGGCGAAATCGTTAAAAATTATTCAATGTGGTTAATATTATCGATTGAAAGGAGAACTGTTCTTGAAATTGGAATGAGCAGTGAAAAAGGAGAAATAGTCTCCCAAAAAAAAAAAAAAAATCAATATTTTTATGGGCATAATACGTACGTTTCTACCTCTTTTATAAATAGTGAGTTACATTATGAATTTTGATGATACCAAAGATTTTAGTGGGCTATTTATCCAAACACAAATTTTGGAAAATTTGCAAAAGAGAATTACTTAATCAAGGGATGCCAGTGTGATGTCGGCTTAAATTCCATACTTAAGTTGAAACTCACAAAATTCAAAAACGTTGAAAACAATAAGGCTTTGTTTGGGTGTAAAAATATAGTCACTCATCACTCAAATATCAGCGCTCATCAACTTATAACTTATTTCCTACCACTCAAAAATCTCCAAATATGACCTAAACCCGGTTTGCCACCTAAACCTGGGTATGTTTTCAAATCCAAAAACTAAAAAATGTGAAACCCACCCTCTAACCTATGCTACCATTGTTCCTTGTGGGCATGTCTTCTTCTTTATTCATTTTTTTTTTAATAAATAAAAAATTGACTCTTTCTCTCTGTCAATATGTAATTCTTATTATGAGTTCTTGAATGTGTCTTTTCTTCATCGTGTAGCCTTAGTTTTTGATGATTTACGTCAGTGAATTTTCCTCTTTTGCTTTTGTGTTCTGTAGAAATTGTGGTAGTATTTTGTGGTGGTACTTAGGTGATGGAGGTGGAGTATTGCATTTGATGGAGGTGGAGTACCCAACTACTGTTTTTTCCATTGATGAGAAGAAACCTTTGTGCTTGAGAACAACTAAAACCAATGACTAAAACAAATACCAGAAACAACGAAAAGTTGTGGTGGATCTACCTTGGGGTTTCTAAAACTTTGAAAAAATGGTGGTGGTGGTTTTCGGCTTATCTCGCAGTCTGAGCTGTGGCAGCGGTGGGTTGGATCAGGTCCTCGGCTCGCTAGACGTGACTGGGCTGAGGGGATTTATGTGAAGATGGGGGGCTATGCTGAGGAACTGATGTGGCTGTGCAGAGGTAGTGATGTTGTGGTTGTAGATGTGAAGTGCAAAAGTGAATTAGAGCCGTCGGTGAGAGTACGAAAAGGAGAGCCCGCTTTGACATTGCTCTGAACGTGGGTCCCGGTGATGTGAGTGTATTTACGAATATTCCACCGTTACTCTATTTTTATAACTCAAAAACATCTCAAATTTGTTTTTATTTTCAATATTTCATCACCCGATTTAGTTAGAACTGGGTGATGGAAACAATACCTCAACGCTCATCTAAACAATTTTCTTCTCCATGAGACCCACTTATTTTGAATGAGGAGTGATAAAAACAAGCAAATCCAAACAACCTTTAAGAATTTTCTCTCATACCTCAAAATGAGTGTGTAGTCTGGTGTTTATATAGGAGTGGTTTTCTTACTCCATCTTTCTCAATTCTCTCCATTTACTGGAGTCATGGCATAATGAAGATGCAATGTAACTAATAAAAGGTAAGAATCTTGAGATTTGTGCCCATAATTAGAAATCACGCGAGTTGGTGGAGCGAAGATATCACACACTTCAACTCTGTAAATCATGCCTTTTCATATTAGGATGCCTTGTTCTCGTCCTCCGCGACTTCGAGTACTACTTATTCGTGAGAATGTTGCATAAGTCGAAATATCTCTAGATAAGTACAGTTGGATCATTAGTGTCCATTGATTAATGAAACTCACTATCATATAAGGAAAGATAATATTACTCCCAAAATAATACGTAATTACTTTGAAATTGTATAGTATATTCATAAAATATAAGATGTCCAAATATGAATGAATAAATTAAAAATGTGCAGGATTGTATATATTTAAGGTTTGTGAGTTCCACAAAGAGCCTTATAGTTTAACTGATTGCCACATTTTAGTATGTCAATGATATCAAAAGTTCAAATTTCTTCTCTACTTTTGTAACAATCAAACTATAAAATAAATAAATAAATAAGTTTGTTGGTTCCAAATATCTTGACTAGTAAAATTTCTTGTTATTAAATAAGAGATTTGAGATTTAAACTTTATTTACACTAAAAATCAATTAATATTTTGGTCTAATGATGAAGAATAATCATTATGCGAACACTATGAGTTGAAATTGTATTGTGTTTGTAGGGGCCGGTTAATCAATAAATTATTAAAGTCGTGTTAATTTGGCCTGTGTCCCATCCGAGGACGTAAAATTGTCCGAGGAGGTCCATATCAGGTTGTAAGGGTAACCAAAAGAAAGGAAGAGTAGATATCACGTAAGGTGAATTCAGTATTCGTCCGAGGACAAAATCCTTCTCGGCAATATGAGTCCGAGGACGACCTAAACGCTACCTTGTTACAGGCATACTTTGGAGCTACGTTACCACTAAAAGTAGGATATGAGACTAAGGGTAAGAAAGAAAAGGTAAACAAATATTTATGACAACAGCTGCCTCCGCATTAATTGCCTCTCAACCAACTCTTTAGCCGCATTAATGTGGAGGTGATGCCTGAACAGTGATGAAGCAGCCTTACAGCTGCTGGTTGGAAGTTCCAGAAGGTGTTAAATGGGACAGAAAGAGATTCCCCGAACCCAACCTACACGTGTGTGGTGAAGATGATGTCAAGAGGGCAGTATATAACATGAAAGAACGCATTGAAGGAGAGGGATCGGAACTTAAAAACCAAGAATACTGAGAAGAAAAACATATGAAAGAAAGAACTGAACTTGTTTCAAAGAGAAATTGATCGTTATATTAGGGCTAATCCATTTATAAACATGGAGAAAGATCGTTTTTCTTTTGGAGTTAACCTAGTTCTTTAATATCCACGCTTTACAAATTTATTGTTTGGGTCTTTAACATTCGAACTCAATACGAATTTGAGATCATTACAAATTGAGTCTTTACAGTAATTTTTTATTATTTTTAAATGTACATTTAAGGTTCAATTTAGATGCAGTGAAGAGATTGGCTTTAAGAATGACTACCAAGGTAGATATATATATATATATATATATATATAGATCTAGTTAACGAATGTTCTTAGGGCATTTGTTAATAAGTTATTATAGGAAAGTTTTAATACCAACTTTATAAGAAATATATATATATATATATATATATAAAAAAAAACTCTTCAAAAAAGTTAGATATTTTTTTTCTTTTCTCATAATTATTTTTTAAATATTTCCTAAACCAATACCTTTAAGATATCTGTTAACTTTTTTTTTTTTTTTTTTTTTCATATATATATATATATAGTGGTTTCTTTTGGTTTGTGTTTTTTCTCTCATATTCACTAGTTAGTTTTGATGGTAACCAAAGAAAGTTAAGAAAAGAAAGCATTAAATTGGTGAATAGAGACTAATAAAGATTAAAGAGTATTTGCGGTATTTGAAAGTCAAATATCCAAACGAAAGAAAGTTAAAATTGGAAGGGATATGTATAATTGCCAAAAAGCTTGAATAATCTAGTAAATATTTGGGTGTTTGGGGAAAATTTTGACATGTATGATTTGACATCTAGCATATTTAGAAACTAAGGGCATCTCCAACAGCTTTTCCAAATTTTTGTACTGTTTGGAGAATAAACAGTGACATTTAACTTTTGCCTACCCATTTTTTCAAATACACTTTCCAACAGATTCTATATTTCATTCTCTATCTCATTTAAATATTATTTCTTCATTCATTCTTTATTCTTTTTTTATCATCATTTATTCTTTCTATATTCATTCTCAACAATTATATTTTTCAATGAAAAATATTATATTCACAACATTTTTCGCAATACTTTTACAAGAATCACATCAAAATCTTATGTAGAAAATTGTTACTAGTTCTAATTTGAACGCACTACTGAAATTATATTTTTATTCACTAATATTAGCTAATAACAATATGTTACTTAAAATTTATTGTGAAAATATTGTGGTAAAATTTCTAAATTGTCTTTTTTTTTTAATATTATTTTTCCTTTCTTTCTTTCTGTGGGGCCCGAAATCTGAGGTCCCAGCCCACTTTGTATTAAAAGCCCAAAGCCTAGGCCGAGGAGCCCTACTGCTAAGAACACGCAATGAAAACTCCTTAAAGGTCCAAGGATGTGGCCGAGGACGACTTTACGCCCAACATCTCACAAAAAAGCCTGAAGAAAAGGACAAATTCAGTACAAGAGCTGTCACGCCCCAAACCCCAAAGGGTCCAAAACATGAGAGAGACGTCTCAAGTACCTGTAAATTTTTTTTTTTTTTTGCCTTCTTGACAATTCAATCCACATAATTATTATCAAGTGCCAACAACAAGAATTATCCTAATCATCCCATAGAATATACTTTCAGAGTAAGTCAGAGCTCTAAACATTAATTACAAGGATCATAGGCCACAAAAGAATAGAGGTCTGAAAACAACCATTACATAACAACAGCTTGTCCCAACAGTGGAAAATACAGTCATAACCACTATAATATACAAAAGAATGAGTCAAGCCTAGACTAAGATGTACACCATCTAATATATCCATTACACAAAAATTCAGCCTCCATCAGTAGTTAGTCTAACTACTATTAGCCACCAAAAATGCTGTCTCAAAAGATTGTTGCCTACTCTGAAAAGTTATAAAAATAATGGAATGAGACAAAGCCCAGTAAGTAACATAATTAAAGGGGGTGGGGAAATGCAAGTTTCTTGGTGGTAACAATTTACTAATCATGCTTTTAATTCAGGAGTTTCCAAATAGTTTCTACAAAACTATTTCCCAAAAATAATATGACAATAATGAATAAATTGACACAGCACAAAGCTTCTCAAAATGTTCTCATGAGATTACATACTATACATTCCTCAAAATATCTCAACATGAAACTACTTACTATACTGTGAGCAATAACACACCGTTCCAAACTAGAAAATCTAACCCAAGGCCACATGATAATCGCCGACACAAAGCCGGAACTCATTGCCGACACAAAGCCGGAACTAAACTGCCGACACAAAGCCGGAACTCATCGCCGACACAAAGCCGGAACTCATAACCATCACAAAGACGGGCGCTAAGATACTAATGTCACACAGACTATAGTATCTAGCTAGGTAATCACCGAGTAATCACATGTCACAGCACATGGGTAGAACATAAAGAGCTCACATAACTTAAATTCAAAATACATAATTTCACTTCTAAGTAGTTTCATAAAACATTTGAATGCCCAAGATATTCACAAGGTTCTCAATGCCTTCAACTTATTTCTTGCCAAAGAGATTTTGTATTAACTTCCCAAATAACATAGGCCAAGATAAAGCATCTTTATATTTTTGCAAATAATGCAATAAATCCATAATACGCATTTTCTAGAATTTAATCAAAGATGCTAGTCTTTTATTTGCTAACAAATCATGCAAATCCCCCATATGCAATAAGAATATGCATTTTCATATATAATCATATATATAGTAGGGTCATAACACAACACCTTTTAGAAAAACATAGTTCCACCATTAATTTTCCAAAATGTGTTTGACCCAAAAACAATATTTATAAGATATGGTTATTTTTTCAAAAATACCCATTAAAAAGCTACTTACCTAGCAACCGCAAAATCCTAATTCTCCAAGCTCCAAGGGGAGATTAGCTAGAACCTAAACAATGTCAAGCAAATCTATCACAATGAGCACAAAACTTGAAATTGTATCTAGCTACATATTAGGAATTGCCAAATAAGCACTAAATTAGGCAAGCCTAGATTTAGCCTCACAAATAATATTTTCCATCTCCAAAGTTTCTCAACCAATTACTTTACAAGACATAGACTCCCATTATACTTATGAATCATACAAGGTATTACTTCTAACATCAAAACCTCAATAATTTATAAATAGTTTCCACATGGTTTTCACAACATCATCAAGAGACCCATGACACCAAAATCACAATATCCTTTCAAACAAACAATTTAGATCTTTAACTAGCTCCAAATAAACTATAAATTTATATTCACAATTTCATTTCACAAGATATACCTCAAAACCCCCAAATTTTCACCATAACAAGCCCTAGATACCCAACATTGTAAAAGGCATGAACTCACTCAACAATTACATCCACCAAGACCAAAACCCATAAGTATAACACATGAATATCATTTCCAAAGCTCTTAAATCACATGAAAATCATCATTAAAGCTTGGGTAAAATAACCTCAAATAAGAACATAATACTCATCAAAAGAGATTAAAACTTTTACCTCAATTTACTTATGTGAAGGTGTGATGTTCTTGAGGATTTTCTATTGATTTGCAAGAAAAAAATGGTAGAGGTGAGGATGAGGAGTGTGTGTGAGTGTTGTGTTGACTGAAAAAGAAAAAGAAAAGGAGAATAAGAGTGGGAGTGACCGGCCAAAGAGAGAAAAGAGGGAGAGGATTGTGTGATGGGTAGTGGGGTTAGGTGGGGGCATAATGGTCCACAAAAATTCTGACTTAACCCTTTTTTTTTTTTTTTTTTTTTTTTTAAACTCACGGGATGTTACAAGAGCAGCACAAGGGAGAAGGCTACCAATGCCTTAATGTGGAGCCCATCGCCTGACAAACCTATACTCATACCATGCTGTCCAGCTTTTCCCAACCACTCTGACGTAAGGATTGATAGGATGAGTAAATGCCCCAAACCAGGAAAAAACTGACACGTAGATGAAGAACGGGATGTAAATACTAGTATAAAAGGGAAAGAGAGCGAGGAAGGAAAGGGCCGGAAAAAAAAAAGAAAAAGGGAGGAAGAATGGTGAGAATGTAAGGCTCCTCGGACTAAAGCCGAGGAGCCAAACCTTTCGAACCACATCAACGTAAGGCTCAGCTGTACAGTCCCAGCCTACCTTTGTATGAGTTCTCATGAAATCCGGATCAGACCCCTGCCCAGCACCCAACGACAGGCCTTTCCAAACCCACTCTCTACAAATCATATTGTTCGGACCCTTTATATACGAGCCCAATGTCATCCTTGGGTCGTTAAAAATCGTGTCCCTACAATTGGTGCCGTCTGTGGGAAGGCTTGCACGTTGGCGCAGGTGGCGGTGAAGTCAACTCTCTAGCAAGCAGAGATTCGCGGGGTTTTCTCCATCTCTGGCGAACATGCAGCTGTTGCTCCGACATAAACTTCTGCTAGGGGCTACACCTTGCAGTGCTAATGGCGCGGGCAGCTCTAGGGGCTTTTGGCCTCAAGCCAGCTCTCCCCGCCCTGGTCTAGGGGCTTACGTTCGAAACATAAATAAATGTAAAAGAAAAATTACAAGTTTTGGATAGAACCAAGGCCTTGCATGGTCCTCGGACTCAAGCCTATGGGGAAACCAAGTACAAAAAAGAAAAATTACAAGTTTTGGACAAAACCAAGGCCTTGCATGGTCCTCGGACTCAAGCCTATGGGGAAACCGAGTACATAAAAGAAATCTTACAAGTTTTGGACAGAACTAAGGCCTTGTATGGTCCTCGGACTCAAGCCTATGGGGAAACCAAGTACATAAAAGAAATCTTACAAATTTTGGACAGAACCAAGGCCTTGCATGGTCCTCGGACTCAAGCCTATGGGGAAACCAAGTACAGAAAAGAAAAATTATAAGTTTTGGACAGAACCAAGGCCTTGCATGGTCCTCAGACTCAAGCCTATGGGGAAACCAAGTACAAAAAAGAAAAATTACAAGTTTTGGACAGAACCAAGGCCTTGCATGGTCCTCGGACTCAAGCCTATGGGGAAACCAAGTACAAAAAAGAAAAATTACAAGTTTTGGACAGAACCAAGGCCTTGCATGGTCCTCGGACTCAAGCATATGGGGAAACCAAGTACATAAAAGAAATCTTACAAGTTTTGGACAGAACCAAGGCCTTGCATGGTCCTCGGACTCAAGCTATGGGGAAACCAAGTACATAAAAGAAATCTTACAAGTTTTGGACAGAACCAAGGTCTTGCATGGTCCTCGGACTCAAGCCCATGGGGAAACCCAATACTTAAAAGAAAAATTACGTTACATGAACCTTAGAATCTATCCGAGGAGAACTACCCATTAATAGTTGGGTTAATCCCTATACTGAATAGATTCCCCAGTCTACCCTCGGATCCTCAGCATCAAAGGGATTGATGCAACATAGAGCAATATGCTACCAAAAACACGATTGAGGTCCCTCACTGCTCGGCTACCCTCTCGGATGAATTATTTAGAAGTTTATCGTTCTCGGATATTTGTCTAGCATGCATCGCACAGCGCTCGGCCATTATCCCGGTTAGTTCCAAGAGTTTAATTTATTGAGGATTACCATTGTTATACTTGATAATGTCAGTAAGTTTAAACCAGTAGGAATTTGTTTTAAGGCATTTTTCTGCTCCAAGTATCATTAAAGGCAAACGTATATTTAATATTCATTCACAAAGTAATTGCTGCCGAGAGGAAAAATATTTAGAAAGAAATAAACTCATCTTTTATTAAAACAAAGAAATAGTACAGTGTACAATGAAAAGCTGAAATAAGCTTATACTAAAGCTAACTACATAAGTAAAAAGAAAAAATACAAGAGAATGAAGATAAAGCCGAAGAAGAAGCACAGAGGAAAGGTTGGCTGCTGTTCCGAGGAGTTGTGTAAGAAAACCATTCCTCAATACTTTTACATGCCCATAACTCAGGCAGCCAAAGAACCCAACGTGGGGCCTGCACCGTTGAAGAAAAGGTGCAGAGAGCACCTGGCTTCGGGCTAGCGCCACTGAAGAAAAGGTGTAGGGAACCCAACTTGAGGCCTGCACCGTTGAAGAAAAGGTGCAGGGAGCCGGAAGTTGAGGAGCCCCCGCGAAAATTTGCCTGTGACAAGGCAGACGGCGCTGATGGCGGAAATTCCTTCTTCTGACATACCAAAAATCTGGCATGACCAGAACCTGCTTCGGATTTTGACTAAAAGAGGGAGGAATACCATCTTCCCCCTGTCAAAACGGGGGACTGGCTTGAATCTGTACCATCCTTGTCCGTACCATATCACCTTGAGGATTCGGTGCCTCTGAGGCGTGCGGAGACCTTTCATCCCCATTCACGCCTCAAACATCTTGCTTTGAGGCAGAGTGGCACTAGAAATGGAGATCGTGAATATGAAAGAAGAAGTATGATTCTGAAGGGAACAGGAGAGTTCATGTGTAGGTGGAGTGACCCCCTACCCTATTCATACACAGAAGCAAACTGGTGGCATTTAATTCATGCAAATTTCCAAGGAATGCTACGGACAATGCAGACTCGGCTCAATTTCCAACCTCATCATTAGCCGTAGGATCTGAAGATCCTCGTGAAGGCGCGCCTTGAGTACCGAAATGTCAAAGGACCCCGCGTGAGCGAAAAATAAAGGAGTGGCCCTTATCTTGACACGCCTCCCATGTAAATGAAAAAATACAAATAATAATGGAGTACTGGATTTGAGCGAGCCATAATGTGGCCCTAACGTCACCAAAACCCTCCTCCCCAACTAAAAAGTCGGGCAGCAGGATTTTGAGGGGCTATTGTGGGGCCCGAAATCTGAGGTCCCAGCCCACTTTGTATTAAAAGCCCAAAGCCCAGGCCGAGGAGCCCTACTGCTAAGAACGCGCAATGAAAGCTCCTTAAAGGTCCAAGGATGTGGCCGAAGACGACTTTACGCCCAACATCTCACAAAAAAGCCTGAAGAAAAGGACAAATTCAGTACAAGAGCAGCACAAGGGAGAAGGCTGCCAACGCCTTAATGTGGAGCCCATCGCCTGACAAACCCATACTCATACCATGCTGTCCAGCTTTTCCCAACCACTCTGACGTAAGGATTGATAGGACGAGTAAATGCTCCAAACCAGGAAAAACTGACACGTAGATGAAGAACGGGATGTAAATACTAGTATAAAAGGGAAAGAGAGCGAGGAAGGAAAGGGCCGGAAAAAAAAAAGAAAAAGGGAGGAAGAATGGTGAGAATGTAAGGCTCCTCGGACTAAAGCCGAGGAGCCAAACCTTTCGAACCACATCAACGTAAGGCTCAGCTGTACAGTCCCAGCCTACCTTTGTATGAGTTCTCATGAAATCCGGATCAGACCCCTGCCCAGTGCCCAACGGCAGGCCTTTCCAAACCCACTCTCTACAAATCATATTGTTCGGGCCCTTTATATACGAGCCCAATGTCATCCTTGGGTCGTTAAAAATCGTGTCCCTACACTTTCTATCATCCATACGTTTATTTTTTTTTCTTTTGATTTTTCTCCACCACACATGTATACCCATATATCCCTATCCTCTCCTTTTTTTTTTTTTTTTTTTTTTTTCTTCTCTACTTTCCACTTTCTAGAACCTCCCAATCTCTTTCTTTCTCCAGCTCTCTTTCTCAACCTTTTTTTTTTTTTCATTTTCTACTTGATTCCAACACATTATCCAGCTTTCTCTATAATAAGAAATGGAGAAAGAGGTAGAGAGAGAAAGAACAGATGGGTTAGATGGCTCCGTTCCGCTGCGCCTTCCGCTCCATTCTCTGTGCCGCTGCGCCTTCCGCTCCACTGCCACTCCTCTTCCACCCCACCGCCGCTCATCGTCCTCCCCACCACCAGGCTGGGTCAGATCGGCTTGTTCTTTCTTCTTCTTCTTCTTCTTTTTTTTTTTTATTTTTTATTTTTTTATTTTTTTATTTTATATTTGCTTGTTCTGATTCAACTTTATTTTAAGAATTTGATTTTTTTTTTTTTTTTTTTTTTTTGTGTTTTGTGTTTGGATTATGTGAGAAACGGAGAGAATGAGAGAAAAAAAATATCCGGAGGAGAGAGAAAGAATTGATATAATAGTAGCTGGGATAATTTTTTAAGCAGAAAATTTGATTTGGAGTTGTTACAATGTTCTCTAAATTAAGAGAAGTACTATAGCAACTTCAGAAAAAAAATTTGGAGAATCTGTGTGTTTAGAGAACCAGTTGAAGTGTGAACAATAGCATTTTATCTGCTAAAAATTGAGATACAGTGACTGTTGGAGATGTTCTAAGATGCGAATGAAAACTTAAAATGTGACACATGGATATTCAATTTAATTTACACTATAAAAATGATTTTTCTCATCATATAAGTATATACATTTGTGATGCAGTGTGAGCGTGTAGAAGCAGAATCTGTAACACACAATTACTACAATCCTTCCACGAAACCTAAGTTCCACAAGAACATTAGGCTAGTAGGTAAAATAATAGAGAAAACATCTCTAACAAACTTTTATTAATCAACGCATAACAATAACAATCAACCCCTCTATAAAAAGTATTTATAGGAATAGAATTTCTCTTACTCCTTTTAAAAAAAAGATATTATAAAACCTACTTCTACTTGAGAAAGGAAAAATAATTTAACTGGGAAAAGAAAAACAATTAAAATCCTAATTTAACTAGGAAAAAGAAAATAACATAAAATATTAAAATTCTTTATTCTTCTTTAACCGATCTGCATTAATTTGTTTATTATTATTTTTATTTTTATCATTTTAAATGGTCTTCACGCGCGACATTGACCGATTAATGCTATTCCTTGGAGAAGGTAACTGGTGGTAATGCAGAACCAATCAAATTCTCACGTTTGTTGTAGCAGAAGCAGATAGAAAACAAGAAGAAGAACAAAGAACAGAGATGAATCGAAAGCGAGTGCCCTCGTCTGGATTGCGTCAAATGACCTTAAACCACACATGTATCTCCACCAACAGAATATAAGAACAATGGACTCGGAATCTTCTCTTTCTCTCTTCCCTCTCTCTTTTATTATTTTTGTTTTTGGGGTATTTATCTGTGGCAGAATGCATGCAGATGGGTCATATTATTAGCTACCTTATCTGGACAGACTATTGTCTACGGGAAGGTACTCGCCAAATTTGTCTTATCAGGATTCATCAATGAGAGCTACGCTAGCTAGTTATATATTAAAGAAGAGTTCCTCACATGACAAGATAGAACGGAGAGTCATTCTCCAACTTTTGTTACTTGGTAAGATATTTAAGGGAATGGAACCTGTTTAGTCTGGTTGAGATGTTTACATGTATCAAACATTTGTCATGTGACAAACATTTGTCACGTGTCAACATCCCAACGGGTTCAATACTTCTATGTATTGACCCAATCCTTATCCCAAGGGATTGATTGGACCGCTTCTAGCAAATCTTACATCGAGCTAGCTGTTCAGATACAAAACTCTCCCCAAATGTAAAGCCCACCTCTTTGAGCATTTTCCAGTTTCATTCCAACATTAATTTTTTAATTGTTTTTTTTTTTTTTAGTTGTAATGTTCCTTTTCCTGCTAATATTTATCAGCTTCATCTTAATTTACATATGTTTATCACATGATCATAAAAAAATAAAAGAAAAATAATTTTGTGTGATAATCTAAAGCATGTGAATTTATAAGTTCAAGTATAATAAAAATAGGAGAAAATTTTAATGGCAGGGGGACTTGCAATTTAGAGGTTTTTTTTAAAAATAGTTTTTTAATATATATATATATATATATAAGGTGTCCTTTTAATATTAAAATTTACACACTATACATCCAAGCCAAATCGAGCTCAAATCAAAACCAAGTTGAGCCCGAACCTAGCCTTATCTCCAGCTGCTACTCCTCCCATTATGGTGCAAACAAAAATTGGACAAGTAGAGAAAGAAAAAAAAAAGTGGTCACCTATTTAAGGTACTATTTTAACTAATTTATACTTTATATATATATATATATATATATATATATAAAAATTAGTCGGTAACCTGTTCGTTGCACAGGAAAGCCTATTGAATATAAGAATTTTTTTTTTTAAACAATTCTTTTCTTTGCTTTTTTTTTTTCCTTTGATTTTAGATTAGAATTTCAATCTAAAACATTCCTAAACTCAATTTGTAACTTGCAATTAAAAGTTATTATGGTTTTTGAATGGAGTTTGTGAAGTGCCTTTGTATTGGAATCCATTTCCCTATTCCTTATGTGTGTGTTTGTTTCTAAAAGAATATATTAAACATGTAATTACTAAATGGAAATATTGATTAAACAAAAACTTTAATAAATACAAACATTAGTATTCTAATCCCTAATAATATCCTCAATTATCCAATAGATGTTGCAATGTTAAAAACTGAAAGACATGACCAATAAACAACCATAATCAAAACACTCCTTAGAAATTGAATTTTGTAATTTAAATTGAAGTTACCGAAGATTGTTATTACTATAATGCAAAATATATGAAAGCAAAAAGCTGATATATTTTTCTTTTTCTTATTTCTTAACTTTTTTCACATCTCACATGTTTTAAATTTATCGTAACTCCTCTCCATCCTCATTACTAAACTCACATATCTTCCTTCCTCACTCTCTCTCACACGTCAGTACTAAGTAACAGAGTTAATTGATTCTCAAAAAAAAAAAAAGTAACAGAGTTAATTTTTTTTTTTTTTTTTTTTGCTTCCTCGTCAAGGCCGCTGCTATTCTTTGCTCTTTCTCCACCACCACACCTCCTTTGCACACTAAACCACACCATCAAGGACTGTGCTTTCTTCCATTTTTCTTCTTCTTTCTTTTTTTTTTTTTTGAAAAACAAATTGCAGAGAGGATTATGAAAAATATCATATAGAAGTTGAGAAATATAAATAAACTTATATATATTATGTATCATATTATTGTACTTGTTATTTTAACGTAAGGGTTTTTTTTTTGAAAAAGAAAATTACAAAGAGGATTATGATGTGATTTAGATTCATGTTTGTATTTTTCATAGGGGAAACGATGGAGAGGTAGAGAGAGTTTGAAGGAGATGAGTTTTGGGGGAAGGAGATGAGATGAGTTTTGGGAAAAGGAGATGGAGTTTAGGGTTTTAATTTTGGGAGAAGGAGAGAGTTTTGATTTTGGGGGAAGGAGATCGGTTGTGTTGAGATATGACAAGAAAGAGATTTTTTTTTATTTTATCGAGTTTTAGTTTTAGATTTTAGAAGAAGAATCAGGGTTTTTTTTTGGGGGGAAGGGGGGGGGGGGGGAAGAGAGTATTTGTTTATTTTTTAAATATTTGTTGATGTGGAAAAATGTGAAAGCTCAAAATTTTATAAGTGTTAAGGTTCAAATCTTTGGGCCTTAATTTCATTAGCCTACTTACAAAAATACTCACATAAGCCCATAAACTATTTTAACCCCACATAAATATTCCCCATATATATTACCCAAATATTCTCCATGTTATTGGGCTTTCACAAATATTCCATATATAAGCCCTATAAATTGCCTTAGGCCCTCTCACAAATATTACCCATTATATCCCACATATTATCCAACTTGGGATTTCACAAAAATACTCACCATGTTGCTACCAAAATTGGGCCACAAAATTATGCTATCTCCACAAGAAAGCCCAAAAACATTTACCTTGTGGGAAAATCCAAAAAGCCCAACAAAACCCCTTCTAAAGCCCGTTACGATACGGCACTCTAAAACCCGTTACGATACGGCATCTCTAAAGCCCGTTATGATACGACACCTCTAAAAGCTTGTTGCTACATGGCAATATTTTTACAAAATCCTACAAAGCCCAAATACTAATTTGACACCTATTTTATGAAGCTCAAATACTAATTTGACACTTATTTTACAAAGCCCAAATATTAGTTTGGCACCTATTTCATAAAGCCCAAATGCTATTTTGGCACATACTTACAAAACTCAAAATATTATTTTTGACACTTGTTTTGCATGTACTAAATCCCTCACTTATGGGGAATAGAATTACTCATCCCTCAAGAAATATCTCTCTCACAAGATTTATAAAAACCCATGTATATCACCCATGGCAAAATTATTCATTTTGTAGGGATAACTAAGCCCAAAAAAGCTTAACTACAAAGCCCAGCTGAGCCGGCCCAACTCACACACAAATTCCAACAGCTGGAGATCACGTGAGCTGACCAGCCAAATTTCAGCACAACTAAACCGCTGGAGCCCATTCCCATCAAGTCCCAACTTGTCCAATCAGATCAGGAGAGGAGACGTGTCCATCAGGGGTTAAACCCTTCCTTCACAAGCTGAAATTCCATCATTTTTCATATGATATAAAGCTAAAGGTGATGTGACAGAAAGCTGGGAAGTTTCAGCCAGCTGTCCCTTCTTGCTTCTTCAACCCATCCGGTCAAGAACCAAGAGTAGCCATAACCAGGCCATTAAAGCTCCTGAAACAACATGAAATCAATTTATTTTCATACTAAAAATGTGTATTCTCTGGTTCATTGACCAAGCACATGAACCTTAAATGGGGAAACTTAGGGAAATGTGGTTTAGAGGGAACCGAGGGGATTCCAACAGAGTTCCCAACAAGGGCTCCAAGATTGATACCTGGCTTGGGGTGATACAATCTGCCCTAGGGAGCTCTGATTCTAGCAGCAGCATAACCAAGATCCTTAGCCCAATGCATGCTCTAATCCCATCAGTCAAGGTCAATCAGCATTCAATGCTAAGTCAGAATCCCATTTGTTATTACCGAAAATAGCAAGAATCTTCTAAAAGTTGAGCTTAGCACTCTTAGCTAAAATCCTAGGAACGATTCTCTAAGGATTTTCTGAAGATTAAGAAAGATTTAGCAGAGGTTATTTGCTAATTACCCCCTAAAAACCCAAATATAAAGGGAACTCTCCATTAATGCTTCAGGGGAGAGGAACACATTAAGATATACACCAGGAAGAAAGAACTCTTCCTTAACATCTATGTTTAAGTCTTCTCTAAGCTCTGAAAAAAGTCACTGAGTTCTTAGTTTCAAGTTTAGAAACTAAGTTCCCTAGCTCACAAACACTTCTCATATCTCTACTCATAAACACTTATCTACCCCTAACAGAAAGCTCCAGCAGCTTTACTACACACACTCTCTCTTATTACTCATACTACTTGAAATGTTCATCATTACTCACTATATTCACGAGCATGTTTTGACACTATAATGATCTTGCTGCGCTAGCTGGGATCTCTCTCTCTCCCTTCATCTCACACTAAGTTTTTCTCATTATTTGTTATAATGGAACCCATGATATTTACTCATTCATTTACTATTGGTGGTTATGATGTAACTGTTATTATCGAATTCTTCCCTCATATTGTTGTAGTAGAAGACTCTTCTCCAGAGCTAATGGATGATGAGTCTGAAAATGTAGATATTTTTCTTAATCTGTGAAATAGCTAATAGCTAGAGATTTATTCTGTTTTATCTCATTTTACCACTGGGACATTTTATTGTTGAGCCAGTTTATTGCAGAAACACTTTACTGCTGGGCTATTTTCTGCAGAAACACTTTACTGCTGGGTTATTTCTTATAGTATGTATTTTTAACCATGCTGATGTATCCGCTATAGGGATTGTTTATAAGTCACTCTTGTCAGTCTCAATCTAGGCCCATGCCATAAAATACAGTGAATTCTTTGGATCTTCACCGATAGCCTTTAGGCCGTGCATTAAGCCTATCGTTGAGTTTCGGTTTAGGTCCCTAACCCAACATAAATCTCATTTGTTAGAAGGAAAACTTTTCGCCCCCGACATTAAGGAAGTAAAAAAAAAGTCATTTTTTTAAAAAATATCTATTGATATGGAAAAACATGAGAGCTCTAAATCCTACATGGCAAGCTCTAAGAAAGTTATAAAAAAAAAAAAAAAAAAAGTTAAATGCTTTGGTTTTATAGTACATATAGATAAATAGAGAATGGAAGAAAATGATACAATAAATGTGATGTGTTCACTTTTTTAATATTACATCTTTACAAATTTAGCTAATACTAATATTGTTTTCTTTATATAGTAATAAATTCTTTGCATTTTATATAACAGGTATAATGGTAAATTTCTATAAATTACCATTTCAATCATTTCATTCTTCCTCTCAACAAAACAAATGAAACTTATAAATATATTATATTATTCCACTTTTCCATTCCTCCTACTAAACACTTATGGTGAAAAACTAAAAAAATTTCTATCCTTCTAATATCTTTCATTTTTTCATTTTTTCATCCTCTCAACCAAATAGAGCCTTTCTCATGTAGATAACAGAGGAAACTTATAAAGATATTATATTATTCCACTTTTCCATTCCTCCTGCCAAGCACTTATGGTGAAAAACTAAAAAAATTCCTATCCTTCTAACATCTTTCATTTTTCACTTTTTTATCCTCTCATCCAAGTAGAGTCTTTCTCATGTGGATAACACTACACCTCAACAACCAATATATAGAGCACAATTACACCAATAGAGGAAAACATGAAATACAAAAGGAATTTATCAAATGAACCCAATACCTCAATAACAAAATGAAACATCATATTATTTATTAGGTTGGTTGTCCAATTGGCAATTGATCCAAACCCAAATTATCTGTCTCACACTACATTCTCTACTTTTTCCTACTTTATGTGTATTTTAATTATGTATAAATGTCTTAGAGTAACTTGTGATACTACAATGGTTGTTTTTATTAAACATAAGGATGTATCATTAATCACAAGGAACGATCAATAATTTTTCTAAGCCCTACTTTGAGGTCTATTGGACACTAATAAGTTTCTTCTTTTGTTTTGTTTTCGTTTTTGTTTTGTTTTGTTTTGTTTTTTTTTTTTTTAAATAATTACAAAGGGTTTTTTATACTATGAAAAAAAGTATTTGACGAATAAAATTTCCTATTTCCATATTGTGGTGGACCTTTTTTGCAACTCTAGGTTGGGTTGTCTCTTGCCACGTTATAGCCCAATGGTTCTGGGGTAGGAGAGTCAGGACCGGCTTGACTGCAACACACCCCAAGTCGGCTTGTGCACAAGTTAGAATCCTTTTACTAGGACCTTGGACATGTGCCCATGGTAGAGGATGTTGTTACAAAAAAGTTATGGCAAGCAGGTATAATACGACAAAAATAAGAAGAATATGTTTATTGTCAGTCAGAAAACAGAAAAGCTAAATCATGATCTTAGTGAAGGAGGAAATAATGCAGTGATATAAATACGGTAGAAATGAGTTAATAACAATGATAAAAAGAAAAAGAAAAAATATTAATGCTTGATCAATAAAATAAAAGGAAGAAAGATTAGTCTATCGTGCTTGATTTCTCAACAGAGTCAAGTCAAGGAAGGGAACTGTTGACAATCTCACAAGGAAGTCCTACCAGAGAAATTGCTCACTTTGAGAGAATGGGCCTAGATGGCTTATCCTCAAATTCCTTAATCCTCACTAGAGAGCAGGCTTTTGGAGGGGGAGAAGGAAATGGCCTATTGGTACATGCTCACTATCATACTCTTGCTTACCCTCTGTTCTTCCTTTCTAATTCCTTCTTTTTTTTTTCTAAGTTTCTTGTTTTCCCTCTTATCTTTCACTCCTTTTATTACTTCTTTTTCTCTTGTTTTATCTCTCCTGTTCTCTGTTCTCTTCCTTTTTTTTTACTGTATACAGCTAAGGCCCTTTTTTATACTGCCTGTCGTGACAAGTATTTCACTATTTTATCCCTTAACTGCTTTTGTCCTGGCATAGGTGTCTTACCCAGACCACCCACTGATCTGTCAGTTGCCCAGCCATTAACACTTACATGTGTTGGCCGTGCCACACTCTATTCCCAAACAAAAGAGTTTTGTTTTGTTTTCTTGCTCTCCATTGCATTCTTATCCAGATAAGGGTGGGCATTTTCTCTTACTATCCCCTATGACATGCACCTAGTGATTCTAGCTCATCTTTCCCTCTTTTGGGTAGTATGTCATCCCAACAGGAGATTTCCTTCAAAAGAACTTAAGTGTGAACCCCAAAATAGATTTTTCCCTTCTCCCTACTGTCAAACCATACCCTCTCTTACCTCTGATCCATAGCCCACCACTCCTGTATTGGCTGGGTACAAGTGGTGTGCCTGAGCCTTGTGCATGATCCATTTCCATGTGTGTCCATGGCTTGCTTGCTGTTCATGCGTTCGCCATGGCCTAGGGGCATGTCTGGTCTTTGCTGCACGTTCTACTACTCATTCTTGACCTTTTGTGGCGTGGATGAGTCACTAGGCTTTCATTCTTTATATCCTGCTTCCTCCTTAGGCTGGGTATTGCTTGGGTATGAGCCTTTCCTTCTTCAATCCAACCCTTACCCTTTTTATGGGTCGGTTGACACTTCTGCCATGTCACCTCATTGTTTCTACCAAATTATTATTTGACTTATGCTTGCTGGGCCTCCTTTGGGCCTATTGTATAGTTTCCTTTTGCTCAGTTCCAATAGTCCAGTACTATCGTTGGGCTTGTACTCACACTATTTTGGGCTTCCTTGGCCCATTTCATTGCTTTGGGGCTTTCTTGGCCCATTTTATTCTTTTGGGCATCCTCAGCTCGTTTCATTTCCTCGGGCATCCTTGGTCCATTCCAATCCTTCATTCCCATGGGCTTTTGCTAAATCTTTCAGGCTTCTCCAGCCCAAATTACCATATCATTTACTTTCGGGGTTTATAGGCTTTCCCACTAACCTTATTTGCTTAGTTTCTTCCTTTGGGCTCTTTTGGCCCATTTTTGCTTACTTTCCATTTCTCATAATGCCCATGGGTTTATTACTTCTTTTTTCAGGCTCCTTTGGGCCTGCTTGCTTTCTTTGAGGCCCTTTTGCTATTTTATAGGTCTATGGACCATTATTCCTGTCATTCGAGCTCAATGGTTTTTTTTTTTTCTCAACTTGCTAATTCTTCTTCTTTATTCCCTCCCATATTGTTGGGCCTCTTCCTATTATTGGGCTTCCTTGCCAAAGTGGGCATCAACACATATCTCAAGCTTGAATCACTATACATGGACCCTTTAACTAGAATGAGTTTTGAAAAATTTCTTTTCTTTTCTTCTACAACAGTACAATAAAACATGTAATTATGTCAAATTGGTCATACCCTAGGTAGCGGAAAGTGCCAGAAACAATGTTGTTGTGGATTTACATGACCACAACATTGGCTCAATTGGACTTCTTTGTAGTGCCATTGGCTACTGAATTGTCAATGGGGTTGACGAAGACACCAGAGCTAGGTCCATTGGTATGAGATTCATAAAATAGACAATGTATATTCCTGTTGCAAATAGCATGACATTTTCAAAGTTTTAAGTAAAAAGTTATTTAAGAATGAAAGTAATTTGGAAAAAACCTAAACAATGGGGATGAGGAAAAGAGAACAGCATTAGCATTAGCTTTGTGGCTTGCAAAGGCCTTAAAGATAGAGTCCTAATTATCAGAATCGGTTAATGGAGGAGAATTTTGTTTGTTTGTTTTAAATAGCAAGGGGAAGATTGTCTTTGTGTAACTGCTTGGTAGGATTTGGAAATTGAAACGTCGAATTTGAATTTGAAAGAGTTATTCTAGGACTACTGTCTTTACCACACTCTTTCCCACAACTATCCTATGTAGTAAATTACTAAATTGTAACTAGTGGTCTCAAGTCAGTCATTTTTACATGGCTCCACCATTCACAATCACCCACATAAGAGAGTTGTAATAAAATGTGTGAAATAGGCCATGGTCTTAAAATATTTGAAATTGAAATTGAGGAAGAAGTGTGGTAGAGAAACATAGGTTGTTTTGATTGTGGCGTTTGTATTTGTTTTGTTGGAATAACCTATTGTGGGAGATTTGAATTTATGTAGTGGTTGGTGGGAAGTTTAATAGTTTATAATTATGTAGGAGACATGTGTGAAGTGATTAAAATGAGAACTATTCACGAGTAGTTTTAGGTGTATAAATTTTTTATATACTCTTACGTTAATTTGAAAAATGAAATACCGGAAACTATAGTGTATGGACATTTTGTTATTGTTATTATTGTTGTTATTGTTATTGTTGTTGATGTTGTTATTGGTGGTAACTTATGTAATATATCTTTGTTTGTGGAGCCGACTCAAAATAATTTGATACCTAAGGCAATAATTTTAAAATAATTTTTTGTGTATTTAATTAGCAAATTTGCATTTTTATAAAGTATTTAAATGCTTCGCTCTTCTTGAGATACAAAATTATTAATCAAGTTTTTGTCATAAAAAATTGTTAATGTGTCATTTCGAATTGATAATAAGGATAATTTAATAAATCTAAAGTAGCATTTTATCAATTTTAATTGAATTTTTTTTTACTAAAACAATTATTATGGTGGGGCTTTAAAAAAAGATGGAATGAGTCTTTATTATTTATTTTTATTTTTTTAAAAAAAACAACTATTCACTCTCTAGATTGGCATTTGTTTATTGAGAGGCAAAAATTTTTTAGTTTCAACAAAATAAGCAAATCTCAAACAAATAAAACAACCTTTTATATTAAAAAAATAAAACCCAGTGTGAATATTATTTCAATAAATTAATAATATTTTATTTGTTCCCATTTTATTTATTATTATCGCTTACAAATTTGAACATCCTCAGTGAAAAATTCCGCAGAAGATCCTCCATCTCATCTGGTGCGATATTTGTGGTTTTAGAGGTAAATATAATTATTAAAACCAAATGCCTTCTCTCCTATCTAATTTGTGACACTTGTAAATGAAATTCTCCACATTAGCATGATAATAAGTACTGATATACCGCAAATAAGCGTTACGCACCACATACTTGAGGAGTGATAGGTATTGTTTTACATTTGACTCAATATGGAAACAACAATACATGTTCCATAATCTTTAAGAAAAGTTATTAAGATCTTATGAAATAAACCATACTTATTACTTGCATTGGCCTGTGTAATACCATACGTGGAGATTGCATAAGACTAACAAATACGCTAATTATTGATTTTATTGCTCTTGTCAACTATGTCATCATCGAATTTGGGAGGAAGATAGAATGAGACGTAAAAAAGTACTTCCTATATCCAACTCATTAATTTTCACATGGCTTCATTTTGATAATAATCACATCAGTTCGATCAGTATTTGTTTGCATTATGTATAGCAGAGGCTTCCCTAAATCAAATTCGAGAATCGTTGGTGACTTTGACTAAAGATTTCCTTTATTTTGGCCACTTTATTACATATAAACTTAAAACAAATAGAAAAACTTACTCGCCATTTATATGTAAAAAAGTGGTGAGTAAGTTTTTCTATTTGTTTTAAGTTTATACATATGTTATGTTACTCTCATTTTGACTGTTATTGAGGTTCTGAACACTTGGGTATAATACTTGGAGTTGCCTATATCTCTTATGTTATCCAGTTGGTGCGAATGATATGGTTATTAGAAACCCTAGCAAAGAAGAGCCAAGGTCATTTTTATTTTTATTTTAAATCCATAATTCCTTATTTATAATGGTGATTGCTCCTAATTTAATTATGCATGAATCTATTTGTTGTTATTATTATTGTTCTTTTTTTGTTAGAATTTTTATTGTTACAAACAAGCTTATAATAAAAATAAAATAAAAAATAAAAACTTTTGGTGATGTTTGTGTTGGAAATATTACAGAAAACTAATTTGTTTTTGTGATTATGTAAACACAAACGCAAATAGGTCTAATCATAAAGAACACAAATTTATGATATAAATAAAAACGATAACAAAATTGAACACAATACAACAAATAGAAATCTGTAAAATGAATAGAATTACTAACAGATTGGATGTATAATATTGAATGATGCAAATTTTGGTCAAGTTTTATTTTTGACACAATCTTCCTAAGACAAATTTCGTTCCTCACAATTGGTGCTTTAAAACTGCTGGACATTTGTCTCTTAGGATACAATGATCATAGCAATCCAAATGAGGCAACAAACAAAATTGTGTCTCTTTGTCTCTCTTGATTATAATGGTGCCACATTAATAAATATTGTTTCATAATAAAATAAAAAACTATTGTGCAGTAAACAGACACTTAAAAATAACAATAAATAATTATTTAATACTAAACTTACCACACGCGTGAATAAGGCTTTTTTTTAGGTTTAGTGTCAAATATTTCCAGAAAAATAAAAGAGAAAGAAGCAACTAAAAATCATATAGAACAATCAAAATCATATGAACAATAAAATGATTTTAAAAAAAAAACACAAAAAGAATTACCTTGTAGGAAAGGACTACTCCTTTCTTTGAGAGAAAAAAAGAAAGAGGTTTTCTTTTTTTCTTTTTCTTTTTTTTATTTATTTATTGTAGGGACACGATTCGTGGCGGACCGTAACAGTGTCGGGTTCGCACGTAAAACGGCCCTAACAATATCATTTGTAGAGCGTGGGTTTGAAAGGCTAGGCCTTGATCGATAGGCGGTGGGTTTTTCAGGGGGTTCATACAAGGTTAAATGATCGTCACCCCTAGAGTACTTCTCATGGAGGTGGGCTGGGAGGCTCTCGTTTCTTGGCCATTTTTCCCAGCCCCTTTTTAAGATTACTTGGTTTTCCTTTTATACCCGCCTGTATCCATTTATCCTTCATCCACGTGTAGGGTCAATCTTTCTAAGGCTGATACTTGTCCCATCAGTCTATCCCCCAAAGTCGTTGGGGGTGGTTGTAGAAGCCAAAGAATGCGGCCCTGTCGGGTTCAGAACATTAAATGATAATAACAGCAGCTTTCCCCGGATATTTTAGATCTTTTTTCCGAGTTTCAGTTTTATACCATTTTTACCCTTCTTGATGAGGGGGAACTTTGGGTCTGCCGAGGACTGAACTACCCTCGGCGGTACCCAAAGGCTATTTTGTTGAACTTGGGCCATAATCCTCCTCGGCTTGGCCCATAAATCATTTACGCCCTACAATAGCCCCTCAAAACCCGGCTGTCCAACCTCTGGGCTGGACATGGGGGTTTTGGTGACGCCAAATCTCTTCCTGTGGCCCAATCCATTCGGCCTATTAAACATGCTGGCGGTTCCTCATATGCCTAAGAGATTCACCGGTCTACGAGATATTTTTTAATTTCACGCTTGAGGCGTTCTTATCGCTTGGGGTATCCAAAACGCGCTTTGAATAATCACTATTTACGAGACTACTTTAATTCGACGGTTTATTTTGATGGGGTGGAGAAGTGGAACCGGCGTGTTTGGGTTTGCTGGTTCCTTTGGAGATCTGAACCCATTAAATGCCCCCCGCTCCGCCCTCTGTATAAGTAGGACAGGAGGAGGTTATTGTTTTTACCAAAAATCCCTTTTCATCCCCCTGCGACTCTGGAATACTTAGCCTCCCTTAGGATTCGGTTTACTCGCTGGTTTATACACTTAATCGTAAAATACTTTACCATAACAACAAGAGATGCAAAAGTCCCACCCCTCCCAAAAACGCCACGTTCCGATAAAGCTTATTATGGCTCGATCGGAACAAGGATGGCGAAGACTCAAAATCAACCTCATCCTTCTTTCAGTCAAAATCCGAAGCAGGGACTCGTCACGTCAAACTTTCGACATGACTGAGTCGAGAACACCCAAGATCGTTACCATCTGGCTCCTCAGGAGCGTACCTAATATGGCACCGGCGTGTTAGGAGTCAGGGCTGAGGCAGGGGCTAAGTACTTTTGCTTCTCCCTCTTTTGCTCCTTGGTGCCCTCCCCCTCCCTCTTCTTATTGTCTTCCCAGCACCAGTTCCGCCCTGGTGCTGTTTCTTTTCTATCTTTTGTTCCTCTCTTTGTCTCTTCATCTCTCTCTCCTCTTCTCCTCCTTCTTTACTCATGTCCTCCATTTTCTTTATTCATCCCCTTCATCTTCGTCATTGATTTCTTCCTTACTATTTCCTTCTTCTTCATCCATTTTCTTTTTTAAAGTGAGTCCCTTTCTTAGTATGAGCAGCAATGAGGCAGAGATTGGAGAAACTTTGAAGACGAGTTTAAAAGACGCTTGACAGTTTACTTTTCTGTACTACAGATGTAATGGTTGCTTAGGCAGTTTACATTTTGTATAGGCTCGTTTGAGCCCCTTTTTGTATGTTGTAATAATTTTTTATATTAATAAAAATTGTTGTCTGCCTTATTTCGCATGTTATGTCTCTATGTTTTCATAAATTTGCAAGCGCTGCTCGGCACAATAATATAGCATCTAAATCAATGACGACTAAGACCAAAATATTTGATAATAAAATGATGTCGCCATAGCTTTAATAGAAGTGCTTGGCACAATAAGGCCGACCCGTAAAAAATAGTACTTACCCGGAACTAGCCGAGGAGAGAACCGAAAGCTTGATGCCGTGTGAGAAATAACCGTCCGAGGACATATCCCCTGCCAAATGAATAGCCCTCTTATACGACTAAATGCTGGGGCGTCCCACCACCTTCCTTACCCCCTTATTGGCCTTAACCTTCTATGGTGTTTAAGCCGTAGACGAAGTGACTTGACGTTTTTATCAAGTAGCCCATCTTACGAAATTCAAACCTTTACTTACCCAAGTATTTGGTTTCCCCGTAGGCTTGAGTCCGAGGACCATTCAAGACCTAGGTTCTGTCCCCAGGCCCTTGTGCTGAATCGGGCTTGGGCCGTGAGTTGACTGGGCCCAAAATTAGGGGGTATTTCCGTATTCTCAGGTCACGCGATATTTTCTGGGCGTCCCAGTATTCGAGGTGCGCCTTCTCGAGACTCCTCTAACTTCATGGTTGCAGACGACATTGGAAATCGAGCCAGAGACATTTTGTCTGTAGCGTTCCTTGGGACGCTGCGTGAATTAAATGCTACTATCTTATCTTTTGATATAAATAGGAGAGAAAGCTACTTTTCCTACGCACAAATCCTTCAGCTTCCTCCTTTAGGAAATCATGTTTGAGGCGAGGGTTAGGGAAAAAGAACTTTCTCCATCGCGGAGGCGCCGTGTCCTCCCGAGACTCGAAGGAGTGATGCACGGGCCAAGAAAGCATAAACTTAACAGAAATTTACACTTCTACGGAGGGGGGAGGGTGTCTCCCCCCCTTTCAGTCAAAATCCGAAGCAGGTTCTGGTCATGCCAAATTTTTGGTATGTCCGAAGAAGGAATTTCCACCATCAGCACTGTCTACCTTGTAGCCGGCAAATTCTTGTGGGGGCTTCCCAACTTCCGGCTCCCTGCGCCTTTTCTGTAGATGGTGTTAGCCTGAGGTCAGGTTCTTTGGCTACCTGAGTTATGGGCATGCAGAAGTGTCGAGGAATAGTTTCCTTAGACAACAACTTGGCGCAGTAGCCAACCTCTCCTCTGAGCTGTCCCCACGGCTTTCTCTCCACTCGCTTGTATTTTCCTTTACTTATGTAGTCAGCTTTAGTGTAAGCTTGTTTCAGCTTTTCATTGTACACTGTACTGTTCCTTTTTCTTAATAGAACATGAGTCCATTTCTCTATACATATCTTTCTTCTCCGTAACAACTACTTTATGCATGAATATGAAATGCAAGCTTGCTCTTAAGGATTTTCCGAGCAGAAAAAATGCTTTAATACAGGTTCCTACTAATTCAAACTCACAAATATTATCAAGTATAACAATGATAACTTTCAATAAATTGAATTCTTGGAACTAACCGGGATAAGTGCTGAGTACTACGCGATGCATGCTAGACCAATGTCCGAGAACGATAATCTCTAAATAATTCGTCTGAAAGGGTAGCTAAGTAGCGAGGGACTTTGATTGTGTTTTTGGGCAATGAATTGCGTCGTACCGGATCAACCCTTTTGACACTGGGGACTCGAGGGCAGATTGTGGAATCTATGCATTCAAGGTATTAACCCATTTGTGAACTAGGAGTCCTCCTTGGATGGATTTTGAGGTTTACGTGCCATAGTTGGTTCCACATCCAGGTAGTTGGTTTTCCCATAGGCTTGAGTCCGAGGACTATACAATGCCTTGGTGCTGTCCAAAACCTAGTTTTCCACATCCAAGTAGTTGGTTTTCCCATAGGCTTGAGTCCGAGGACTATGCAATGCCTTGGTTCTGTCCAAAACCTAGTTTTCCACATCCAGGTAGTTGGTTTTCCCACAGGCTTGGGTCCGAGGACCATGCAATGCCTTGGTTCTGTCCAAAACCTAGTTTTCCACATCCAGGTAGTTGGTTTTCCCACAGGCTTGGGTCCGAGGACCATGCAATGCCTTGGTTCTGTCCAACCTAGTTTTCCACATCCAGGTAGTTGGTTTTCCCACAGGCTTGGGTCCGAGGACCATGCAATGCCTTGGTTCTGTCCAAAACCTAGTTTTCCACATCCAGGTAGTTGGTTTTCCCACAGGCTTGAGTCCGAGGACCATGCAATGCCTTGGTTCTGTCCAAAACCTAGTTTTCATTACATCCAGGTAGTTGGTTTCTCCTGAGGCTTGGGTCCGAGGACCATGCAATGCCTTGGTTCTGTCCAAAACCTAGTTTTCCACATCCAGGTAGTTGGTTTTTCCTGAGGCTTGGGTCCGAGGACCATGCAATGCCTTGGTTCTGTCCAAAACCTAGTTTTCATTACATCCAGGTAGTTGGTTTCCCCAGAGGCTTGAGTCCGAGGACCATGCAATGCCTTGGTTCTGTCCAAAACCTAGTTTTCATTACATCCAGGTAGTTGGTTTCCCCAGAGGCTTGAGTCCGGTGGACCATGCAATGCCTTGGTTCTGTCCAAAACCTAGTTTTCTCTTTGTATGGGGCCTTGGCTCGCCTTTAGCTCTAGGGGAGCTAGCTCTTCAGCCAAGCCCCTTGAGTTTATCTATACGGTTAACGTTACCAAGCGCCTAGCTTGTTCTGTACGAGGAGCTTTAGCTTTTAGGGGAGTCAGCTCTTCAGCTAAGCCCCTCGTCAAGAAACGTAGCCCCTAGTGAGATTTTATACTTGAACTCTATAACCAACGGTTAGAAATAATAGAGGAAGTGTTTCAACCTACCGCCTGCGCCAACACGCAAGCCTTCCCCACAGACGGCGCCAATTGTAGGGACACGATTCGTGGCGGACCGTAACAGTGTCGGGTTCGCACGTAAAACGGCCCTAACAATATCATTTGTAGAGCGTGGGTTTGAAAGGCTAGGCCTTGATCGATAGGCGGTGGGTTTTTCAGGGGGTTCATACAAGGTTAAATGATCGTCACCCCTAGAGTACTTCTCATGGAGGTGGGCTGGGAGGCTCTCGTTTCTTGGCCATTTTTCCCAGCCCCTTTTTAAGCTTTCTTGGTTTTCCTTTTATACCCGCCTGTATCCATTTATCCTTCATCCACGTGTAGGGTCAATCTTTCTAAGGCTGATACTTGTCCCATCAGTCTATCCCCCAAAGTCGTTGGGGGTGGTTGTAGAAGCCAAAGAATGCGGCCCTGTCGGGTTCAGAACATTAAATGATAATAACAGCAGCTTTCCCCGGATATTTTAGATCTTTTTTCCGAGTTTCAGTTTTATACCATTTTTACCCTTCTTGATGAGGGGGAACTTTGGGTCTGCCGAGGACTGAACTACCCTCGGCGGTACCCAAAGGCTATTTTGTTGAACTTGGGCCATAATCCTCCTCGGCTTGGCCCATAAATCATTTACGCCCTACATTTATTATTTTATTTATTTATTTATTTTTTTTTTTTTGAGGTTAGAGATAGATATTTTATTTATTAAAAAGTATAAGAGATACATCACCTGGGCTAAATACCAGCACCAGTATACAGAAAAGACAACCTAACCCAGATATCACAGCGCCACAGGCTTACAATATGGAGACAACCACGCTAGAGCACTGAGAGAGAAAAAACTAAGACAAAATACCAAAACGAAGCCCAAGTCCCACACACCACAATACAGAGCTTTCAAACCACAACACCACAATACAGATCTTTCAAAAATACAAAACAAAACCACAATACAGAATTATTCATTATTCATTGCAGCCAGCGACCTCTGATACTCTGCCAGGAAACCGAGTGCCCCTTCCAGGATTACTTTACGATGTTGCTAAACATGTTCAAAGTAATATTTATTTCTAGCATTCCATAGTGCCCATGATATCGTCACCCATCTATCCAACTCTAGCTATGGTAGCTGATCAACAAGCATCCGGAACAGGGTAAAGAATTCCCTAGCATCATTGGGACATTTCTGAGTTTTGCCTCGGCAAATCGCCCATACATTTCTTGCTAAAGGGCACTCCCACAAAAGATGGCCAACGGACTCTGATTTTTGACAGCAAATCTCACATCGTGGGTCAACCATAACTTTCCTCCGATGCAAATTTTCTCTTGTTGGCAAAATGTTGCAGCAAGCACGCCACACAAACATACGAACCTTGGGTGGAACTTTAAATGCCCAAATCTTTTTCCAGGTAGCCTGATCAGAGATTGCTCTTGAGTGCTCAATTTGGGACCTCTCCTTTAATCTTAGAGCCACCTGGTAGGCAGTCTTTACAGTGAATATATTTGCAGAGTTTTCTTTCCTTACTAGAGTGTTTCGTGTATTTGCCATGGACAGAGGAATTGCCAATATTTCCATTCTAGTCTAGTGAGCAAAAAGATCAAAAATCTTCTCTCTATCCCACTGCATTGTAGTAGCATCTATAAGATCACTCACATGTAATGTAGGCTGATCCTCCCCCAAGAACAAAGGTTTATGTGGCAACCACTTATGAGTTGATACTTCAATATGCCTGCCATCTCCCACCTTCCACAATGAACCTTCAATGATGATATTTCTTGCTGCCAGCAAACTCCTCCACACATACTATGTGTTATTACCAAGCTTAGGGCCGGCTCAACAATTTTGGGGGCCTTAAGCGAAAATTTTAAGTAATTCTTTTTTTAACTTTAAAGTTTAAATTTGTACAAATAATTTATTACATGATTTAATAAATTAATACCATTATAATACAAATGAGTTGATATAATATACATCAAGTAATTAATTGAAGTGATAATTTATAATAATTGATAAAGTAAGAGTTTGCATTAAAAAAAATGTGATAACTTATTAATTAACGAGGAGTTGTGTGGGAGCCAGCTTAGCTTAGGCCTTGTGATGTGTTGGGGGCTTGTGGACAAGACTGCACAGTGCTATGTGCATTGTACAATTTTTTTTTTTAAATATATATATTGCATGAGTAAATTACAGGTGTGCTCAAACAAAGACGTGGTTAGTGCCACCTCAGCTTAGAGTAGCTAGCCCGAACACATTCTAGTGTTGAGCATAATACAGTGCCACACGTATAAAAATAAACATGCAATATAAGTGGTGAAGACTTAAAGACTATAGCCCTTTTGGGCTTTGGCGCACTCGCAGGTGCTAGTGGACGTTTTGCAGAGTTCCTGGAGCACTGTTATTGTGCAGTGTTCTGTATTTTAGAATATACTGTGATTTTTTTAATGCATTTTATTGATCAATAAAAATATTAAAAAAAATTTTGTAATTAAAATATATAGATAAATATATTATATAATTTTTTTTGGGGCAAGTGGGGGCCTTTTTTTATTTGGGAGCCTTAGACAATTGCATCAATTACTTATATAATTCAGCCGGCCCTGACCAAGCTCCGCATCCAAAAAAGAAGAGATGCGCGCTTTTATTTATGTTTAATTTCAGAAGGAATAAGGAGAAATGGAAGTGCCTTATTTTAAGGGATATGGATTAGGGGTTATCATTGAATTAAAATAAGTTAGCTAAACTTACGTAAGAGAGACATAGTATGAAAAAGTACTTTTTAAATTTTTTTAAGATTTAGGACTGTTTAAATTAGTACTCTACATATCTAACCCTGTTGTTTAAATTTTCTAAATATATGAATTTGATGGTATTTTGGTATTCCAAATGATAAAACCCAAATAAGATAATCCTATTATTAGTAATATAGATCACATAGTCCACACCCACGTCCAAAAGTATATAAATTTATAAAATATCTAATTTTTTCATATGTGGGAC
Source organism: Quercus lobata (assembly GCF_001633185.2). NCBI lineage: Eukaryota > Viridiplantae > Streptophyta > Magnoliopsida > Fagales > Fagaceae > Quercus > Quercus lobata. The sequence continues at coordinate 45,566,979 of NC_044911.1, read as the reverse complement.
TTACGAATTTTACTACTTCAAGTCATGTTAAAGTGGGCACTTTAAGAGTCAAATTTCTCATTTACTCTTTAAATGGTTTTGAACGAGTGACCACACAACATTAATCTCTTCAAATTTGAGAAGACGTTTTAATCCAGCCCAATCTCAAAGGATGTGTGGATCCCACTTTAATTTTAGCTAAAAAATAGCCGACCAAATACTTGCTTAGTCCCCTTTTTTTCCAACCGTTTGGACAAAATGTGTGTTAGAATACCTTCTTAGTTATTATTATTATTATTTATTTATTTTAATCTTTCTAAGAAGAATTTGAAAAAATATATACATAGATAGTAAGATAAGAACATAGTTACTTAACTTGATTGCATTATGCTCTTCAATTCAATCCTCTTTTATTTTCTTTTCGTGAATAACGTCAACCTTGTTACATGTTTGCGCTAGGTAATATCATTTTAATTTTACATTTTTTTAAAGTTTGTTCAAGTGATTAGTTTGGTTTGAACGTAATGAAAAAGGTTTTCATTTAGAATATAAGATTTTACTCACAATAACTGGACTAGCTCCATCATTAATTATCTTATATTGGGCATCTTAGTTATTAATGGGTTCCTTGTAACTTTGTTACTTTGGGACAAGTCTTCTCCTTCCCAATTAATTTTCCAATTGAAAAGGTAATTATAGTTTGGTAAAAATACATTTTTCACCTTAAAAGTTTGGTGAATTGTTATTTTAGTCCCCTAAATTTAAATTTTGTTATTTTTAATCTATTAACTTCGACGACATTGTCATTTTTGTCCTTTTGTCCATTTTGGTTTTAAAAGATGTGGTAAGCAAAAATAAGCCAAGTAAAAAATGTATCAAACTTGTTACTTCTGCTCACACAATTAATTTGAAGAGATGGTGTTGGGTTAAAATGAAATGACCCCTTAGCAAATTAATTAATTATCCAAGTTAATTAATTAGTTAAATTACATGCAATAGCGTGGTAACACAAATAAATTACTAAATAACTAAATGCAGTAGAAATTAAATCTGACACAGGTGATTTGTTTACGAATGGGGAAAACTATCCAGGCAAAACCCCACCGGGTGAATTTAAAGTCACCACTCCCAAGAATCCACTATTATCAATCACAAGCGATTACCAACCTGCAGTTGAACCCTTACCCCAAACCCAATTGGACTTGTATTGTAGTGGCAATTTTTTCGTTCAATGCACGAATCCCAATACATGACTAACCAATGATGCACGGATCCCAGTACGTGACTATTACACCAACTTTAGGAAGATTGTTGGTTGTAAAGTTCTTTAGTTCATCAACAGTGAAGATTAGGAAGCTCCTTGATCACAAAACCCTTGTCGTATAGACGCAATAGCTTCTATAGAGAATATGATGAACTAGAGCAATTTCTGCCTCCAGTCACAATATGCATGGATTATTCTTTTGCAACACCCTGCATTACCTTGTGACAGCTCTTAAAATAATCCTTATATATGTCTAAGGTTGTGAGAAAAGAAACTCTACACAAATACTTATGGATATACGTGTAATCAGATCTGGAAAAACTTGATTTCATAATTCTCGACAGATACAACTTGTGTTGAGCTTTTATTAAGCTTCAGTGGTAATTCTCAATAGAAAAGATTTTGTCGAGTTTTAAAGAATAACACTTCCTTCACTTGTTTCTTGGTCAGATTTACATGGCTTCAATACTAAACTTGAACACTTGTTTTTTGAAATACAAAACTCATCCTAGATCTACCCAATTACAAATAAAGTGTGTTTTGTCAAAGGATTAGCCAGTTACATAATTATGTATAATTATGTCCCTAACTGATGGGATGCCTAATTAACCTTTAATACACTTATTTAGATGGAAAGAAATAACTGGAATTGATAGAATTAACATTAAGTGTAATTATGTGAATATTGATGAAAGATAGCCTTAAATGGCTTGTATTGAGCTCCTCGGGTTTGGTTTGAGATAGTGATTACAATTGTTCTCAGATTACAATAATGAATCTTCTTCCTTACTCTTCCCACAAAGGCTTTTTTGCTTTATATAGTTACCGAAGTTGTATCCTAGCCCTCCATTTGAAGGGTTAGGGTTAAATTCCCTTGATACTTGTTCCATCAGGGCCTTACTAGAAGGCTTCTACATTAGGTTATGAGTTGTGTTGACACTGTTTAGGAGTTATTTCCTTATTAATGCGGCCAGCTAAGTGGGTTCAGAGTATTAAATGCAGAGGTGATGGGTACTTTATCCGTCTTCTTCCCTTTCTAGCTCGATGACAAATCCTCATTCTCTTCCTCAGTTTGTGCCCAACGACCTTTAGTATTGGTTTTCGGCCCCCAAGGACATGTCAGTATCCTCGAGGTTCTTGGGCATTATAGTCTCCCTATACCAGTGGTGGGTCATTCATATTTTCTCAAGGACTTATCGTCAGTGCTTTCTGAGGTCCGTTCTCCTGGAATTGGCCTCATCCCATCTGTCCATATTCTCGGATTCTTGTTCTCCCACAAAACATTAACTTTTTTAAAAATAATTTTTATAGTATGAAATGATGCCGTTTTGTTATGGTTAATGGCAATAGATAAAAGGATTATAATAACAATATTGTCAAAGGTGGCAAACTAAATGACAATTTACCAAACTTATAGGGTGTAAATTGTACTTTTGCCTAATAGTTTAGTTACTTTTCTCAAATTTTTACTCTTAAAGATCTTTTTTAAGAACATATTATTTTGTGCAAGAGAGATAACTGAAAGAGAATCCCTATTTTAAATATGCCCCATGGCCACTTTATTCTATACCAATTTGAAATACATGTCAAACATTATTGGTGACAAATTATTTAAACTTAAACTCTATATTCTTTTTATTTTATATATTGAATTGTATTTGTCTATATGTGTTATGCCTAACAGCGTCAAACATTTGGTTTCGAGCTCAAGTAATGAACACAAAGATATTGTCATCTATAAACGCCTTATTTTATAACCAGCATAAATTTAAGACTGAAAGTAAAAATGTCATTCCACCAATCTAATTAAGGGTAAAATTTTCATTTTATTCCATTAGAAGACTGAGGATCTAATACAAATTGGTTGATTGGGGAGAAATAATTTTTAATAATATACATTGTTTCTCCTTTCCTAGTTATAATAGGATTTTAATTCCTTTTTCAAGTTAAATTAAAATTTTAGATTATTTTCTCTCATTTTTCCTAGTTGAATCAAGCTTTTATGTTGTTTTTCTATTTTTATATAAGTTGTTTTCCTTTCTCTAGTTGAAGTAGGACTTTTTTTTATTAAAAAAAAAAACTTTTTTTTTTCCTTAAAGGATTATGAGAATTTCTCTTCCTATAAAAATTATTTAGAAGGAGATGCAGGAACGGAGCCAAAACTTGAGGTTAGGAGAGGCGGCTTTGTTATTGGTCCGTGTGGTGACTCTAGCTTCCAGCTCTGTTGCTTAACAGCTAATGGTTATTTATTTATTTATTTGTGTTTTTTGTCTTTGCGTCTACGTATGAACAAAATTATTTTGTTTAAAGTTTTTAAAGGGCCAGGTTGTTTGTTTTGGGTAAAATTGGTTGATTGAGTTTAATTTTTTTTAGCTTTACTATTAGTAATTTTTGTTGTTGGGTAATTTTTTGGACTTATCTATTTTGTTTTAGATTTAGATCTGGCCCTTAAAAGGAGGAAAATGCTAAAGTTACAAACTTTTTTACAAATTGTTAATGTGGTAAGTGGTTATTAGTAAGTAAAAATGTGATGTAAGTGATGGGTCCAGATGCAAACTAATAAAAATTTACTACCTCAACAATTTGTAAAAATATTATAGAAAAGTTTGTAACTATAGTAGTACTCTTAAAGAATCAATGGGGGGAAAAGTGTAATTTTGTAGAACAAAAATGCTAAAATTGGTACCTATGTATATATTAATATTTAAAAAAAAAAAAAAAAACAATTAGGGGTCCATTGCCTTAGTGCCTCCCCTTGTCCAAGTCTCCTTTCATCCATAAGGAGATGGTTTTAGGAATAGGGATGGCAATTTTTGCCCGACCCACGGGTACCCAGCCCAGCCCGACCCAACCCTAATGGTCCGGGTTTTATCCGATCTAATTAGGAATAGGGTCAGGTATGGGTTTTTTTTTTTAAAAAAAAAAACCGAAGCGGGTCTAGGTTGGGTTCGAGTTTTATAAAAAAATCTGAGACTCGACCTGAAACCCGGCCTAGATAAAAGCCCGGTACCTTGAAATTACAAAAATACCCCCTCTATATATATACCTAAAATCTAACCCTAATCCCTCATTTCTTCAACAACAACTCAAAACTAAAGACCCATCTCCCTCAGTCCTCACCCTCACTCCAACACTCCCTCTCCCTCCGCTCAGTCCCTCATTTCAGCTCACGCAGTCAGCCAGTCACTCTGACACTCCTTCAACCCTCACTCCCACACTCCCTTAGTCACGCCTCCCTCGCCTCCTCACCCTCACTCCGACACTCCCTCAGCACACGGCCTCATAGCCCTCACTCACTCTCAGTCATTGCCTCACGCAGTCACGCCACGCCTCGCCCATGGCCACAAGCGTGACACAGCCTCACTCCACCTCATTCTCCATTTTCTTTTTTCTTTTTCTTTTTTTTAATGGGTTCAGTTTGCCTCAATCATGTGAGTTTGTGTTTGTGTTAATGATTTCTGAAAGGGAAAAATGAAAATCATAGATTTGAAATTTGTGTTTGGTTTGTGATTTTGAAAGGGAAAATCATAAATCTGATTAGGCCAAAGAGTATTCCTTTTAAAATGAGTTCAAAACTATCATCTATGAGTTTTATTGCCTACTCATCTTCATAATTTATATTTTATACACTAAAAAGAAAAAAAAGGCGTAGAGAAATGGGCAATGGCCATTCAATTCTTTTTTGGTTGGGCCACGATTTGGGCCGTGGATTGGGCCTAAATCTGGCAGGGCTTAACGGGGCCCACAGGGCCCAGCGGGGCCGGGTCCGGGCCCCGGGAAAAAACCCGGTTAGTAAACAGGCTAGGTTCGAGTTGCAGGCTAAGACCCGCAGGTTGGGTCTGGGTATGAAAAAACCCAGCCCGAACCTGATCCGTTGCCATTTCTATATAGGAAGTTGTGATTAATAAAAGTTTCTTTTGAAAGATTTCTCTATTCTTTTACCTACTAACTTGGTGTTCTTATAGAACTTAGGTTTTATGTAAAAGTTATAGTTATTGTGTGCTATAGATTATGCTTCTACATACCCTAACCTAGCCCTATCTCTAACGACAATTCCTCCCATTATGGTACCCAAAAAAAAAAAAAAAAAAAAGAGTAGAGAAAGAAAAAAAATAAGTAGTCACCTACGTATGGTGCTATATTAACTAATTTAGGTAATATTATATATATATATATATATATATGTAATGAATAAAGAATGAAAAAAAAAATGATGTGTTCACTTTTTTAATAGTCTATCATTACAAATTTAGCTATTAGCTAATATTATTTTTCCTTAATATAATAATAAATACTTTACATTGTATGTAATAGGTATAATGGTAAAATTATATAAATTAGCTTTTTAATCCTCTCATTCTTGCTCTCAACCAAACAAAGGAAACTTATAGAGATATTATATTATTCCACTTTTTCATTCCTCTTACTAAACACTTACGGTTGAAAACTAAAAAAATTTCTATCATTTCAACATTTTCTATTTTTCACCTTTTCATCCTCCCAACCTAACTGAATTTTAATCTCTTCAAGTGGATGGCACTACATCTCAGGAACCAATATATAGACTACAATTAGACCAATATAGGAAAACATTATATAAAAGATGAATTTATCAAATGAACCCAACACCTCAATAACAAAATGAAACATAATATTAATCATTAGGCTATTGGCTGTCTAATTAGGCGATTGCTCCCAAGTCCAAACCCAAATTTTGTCTCACACTACGTTCTCTACTTTTTCCTACTTTATATTTAATTGTGTATAAATATCTTAGAGTAACTTTTGATAATACAATTTTTTTTTTATATAAATATTAAACATAAGGATGGATCATTAATCCCAAGGAAGGATAATTTCTTTTTGATTGATCAGTAATCTCTCTAAGCCCCTAGTTTGAGGTCTATTAATTGGACACCAATAAGATCCTTTAGGAAAGAAAGTTTTTAACATATAAAATTTCCTACATTCATATCTCAAGCTGGAATCACTATACAGTACGGACCCATTATTCGGGATGGGTTTTGTAATTTTTTTTTTTCATTGTCTTCTGTGACATAACTATTAAACATGTAATTCAATCAAATTGATCATGCCCTTGGTAGCGGAAACAATGGTGTTGTGGATTTGCATGACCATGGAAGTGGTTCAATTGGACTTCTTCTCTGTAGTGCCGTCAGCTACTGAGTTGTTGACGGAGCCGACGAAGACACTAGAGCTGGGTCCATTGGTATGTGATGGGTAAGAAATTGTGCAACATTTGGGCCTGACGGATTCGAAATCATGGGCCGACATTAAGCAGGGGCCCAAGGCTTAGCCTCTCTTGAAATGCTTGATACGCACATTTAAAATCCAAGGGAATCCCAGAAAATCAGGAGGTCCGCACAAGGGCAATTCTAGAAGATCCGCCTTAATGAAGAGACTCACTCTACAAGGAAATATTTGTCCATCACGTTTGGGATTTCAGGAAGAAGAGTCCTACAAGGAAAAGACTTCTAGTCCAAGGAGGAAAGACCGACTTTCTTCTACTATAAAAGCTTGAATACTCTCGCAAATCAAGGTACACAAAAAACACCTTCTCTAGCACTCTAGAGTTGAGAACAATTCTAACTTGATCGTTAGAGGGTATTTGGTCGACACCACACCGGTGCCCACGGCGAGATCATTTTCTTTTTCTTTGCAGATTGCTAGTTGCAACGAGCGTGGATTGTGCGGCTCACTGGTGATTTCACGGCTTCATCAGTATGAGATTGATAAGATAGACAAAGTAGATTTCTGTTCAAAAAGCATGACATTTTATAAGGTTTTTTAAGTAATAATTTATTTAAGAAAGAAAGTAATTAGGAAAACCCTAAACAACTGGGATGAGAAAAAGAGATTCCATCAGAGTCGGCTTTGTGGGTTGCAAATGCCATAAATACGGGGTCCCAATCATCTAAAACCTCTTGTTGGAGGAGAAGCTTGTTTGTTGTTTTAAATAGGGAGGAGAAGATTGTGTTTGTGTAAATAGGGATGGAACCAGAAATCTATTCTAGAGGGAGCAGACTTCTAGGACAAAAATGAAATAGTATGAAACTCAAAACACACATGCATGTTCACACGTAATTATGCGTTTGAAAACACCAAAAAAAATTAGTTTAAGAAACTATCATTGGATCAATCTCTCAAAAAACTTACAAAAAAAAAAAAAATTTATGCATACATTTGTTATTTTGCTTGAGAATATTAGTGATTTTTTTTTTTAAATATTTTGTTAGATATAACTACATTCAAATGACTAAATAATTCTTAATTTGAAATATGCTTTGTTAGGGTCATTATTTTTAGGTTTTGACAAACTTGTTCCAAAATGCACATTATATGTATTTTGAATCTTAGTTTTTAGTGTAAAAAATACTATTGAAGATTTATGTTGAGGGCACAAGAAAATTGCTCAAGGCACTGCTTAAGAAACTTAAGACCTATTCAAATGTTTATTTATTTTTAATGAAATCTTATGTTACTTAATTTGCACGCTTTCTTGTCTCAAAGATCAACAAACTAAATATTAGAACTATAAATTGAGGAAAAAAAATATTTAAGCAGTCAAGAAAATTATGAAAACTAAGGATATTGAACAAATAATTCGAAAATTGGATTGTTGAAATTAAGTTAGCAAAGCCTAAAACTCCTTGGATAATATTTTATCACTCATTCTAAATAGTTATTCAACTTTGGATTTGAAAATGTAATTTCTTTTGCCAGATACCTTAGAAATAATTATATTATATCCCTTAAAAAAATTTGTATTAAAACCACTAAACAATTGTCATGTATTATGAAGGGGATAAAAATCGGGGATGACGGATCTATTTAAATAAACATGACAGTGCTGAATTAATGGGCCGTTAGAAATAAGGCAGCGAATGGAGCGATGGACGGATAGACCACATGACGGATGGACCCCTCTCCATAATAGACAGATAGTCCCTCTATATGGATGGATTCTAGGTTCCTAGGCCAAGGCCAACGGATACCAAGGCCATGTGACACTCACATTACTTGAGTAAACCCCACATAGAAATATCTTGAGCCCCACGATTAACCCTAGTTAAAGGAACCCTAACATGGAAAGAATCCTGCAATATACGCACATTTATGAGGATCTTCCTCATAAGGAAAACATCTTCCAATGCAAGAAACGAAGGTCAGTTCCACACTACTATAAAAGCCCAAGGCCCTCAGAAAACAAGGTACGCATAATTTCCGGCACTCTAGAGTTGTGAAGAGAGTTCTCTAACTTAACTTTCAGAGGGTCTTTGGCCGGTATCACACCAGTATTCTCTTAAGGTCTTTTTTTTCTGTGTTGTGCAGGTGTTGTTTTGGGCACGTGAGGACTATGCGACTTACTGACGATTTTTGGCATCATCATATTATTTTCATAAAAATAATGAATTTCAGTAGGCGTTTCTAAAATCTGTGTAACCTTATTTTTATGAGACACTATATATATATTAAAAATTCCTTAAAAGGCTAGTTTTTTTTAGGTGGGCCAAATCCTTTTTGTTTAAGGGTAAACTCTTAAAGTTTTTAACTTTCGTTAAAAAAAAAAACACATACAATTTTTTGAAAATAATTGAGGCTAGGGGGAGCCATGGCTCCCCTTGGCCAATATTTAGCTTTGTCCTTGTGTGTAAGTGCTTGCTAGGGGGTTGGAAATTGGAACATGGAATTTGAATTTAAAATTGAGAAATAAGTCTTAAAGCGGGTAAGTAAGGTGGCAGAGAATGTAGATTATTATGATTGAGGCGTTTGTATTTATGAAGACGTAGGTTATTGTGTTTTGTTGAGGGAGACTTGAATTTATGTAGTGGTTAGTGGGAAGTTTAATTTTATAATTTTGTAGTGGGACATTTGTGTGAAGAGGTTAAAGTGGGAGTTATTCACGAGTTGTTTTGGGCTTATAATTTTTTTAATATAAATTTATCTTAAATTTTAAATTTGAAATACCAAAAAATATGGTGTATGGAGATTTTTGTTATTGTCGTTGTTATTATTTGTAATTGTTGTTGTTGTCAACTATTAGTTTTATGTGGTAAATCTTTACTTGCAGAGACTCAGTATAATTTGATATATACCTAAGGCAATGACTTTAATTTTTTTAATTTAATTAATAATTTTGCATTTCTATAAAGTATTTAAATGCTTTTCTGTTCTTGAGATACAAAATTACTAATCGAGTTTTTGTCATAAAAAATTATTAATATGTTATTTTCAATTGATAATATAGCTAATTCAATGAATTAAAAGTGGTATTTTATCATTTTTAATTTAAAAAATTATGAGGCTTTTTTAAAATTAGAATAAGACTTTATAAAAAGAAAAAAAATTACTCACTCACAAGATAGGGCCATTGTTTATTAAGATAGTTGAGGCCCCTGTTTATATCCCATTCAGATTTAGGCAACCCCTATATAGAAAAAAAAAATACATAATTTGAATATTATTTCAATCAATAAATAATATTGGATGTTTTCACTTCCTAAGTGAAAGAGTCCGCTGAATATTTGTGTCAACGCAAGTCCCAGCTTTTACAGTTTTAAAACAAACAACTCAAAGTTAACCTTTATGGGTATCACTTCGTCCAAGACATTAGCATAACTTGAAAAATTAAGGTTATTTTGTCTATCATTATGATGGAAAGGAATCCTTTTAGATCTTATGAAAAATGGCTTCTGCAATTCTATGTGTGGAAGATCATTTAAGCCTAATGAATATGTTAATTATTGATTTTATTGCTCAACATTTATTTCGCCATCAAAATTTGGGAGAAAAATAGAATGAAACGTTAAAAAAAAGTACTCTCTCCGTCCCGTTTTGTTTGTCCTGTTTGAAAAGTCAAAATTTTTAAGAGAACATCATTTATTATCTTGTCTACCTTTTAAAAATGTATAAGTTTCCAAAACTACCCTTAAAGTAAATTTATCAAAAAATTGAATTATTAATAAAATAGGAGTATAATAGGAACATTAGTAAATTAATGACTTTTATTTTTAGAAACATGACAATATTTTGGGACATCCCAAAATGGAATAGAGGACAAACAAAGTGGGACGGAGAGAGTACTTTTTATGTCCGACTCATTAATTTTCATATGGTTTTATTATGATAATAATCACATCAATTCAATCAGTATTCGTTGACATTATATATGACAAAGTCTTCCTTAACCCAAATTCAAGAATCATTGATTAATTTGACTAGAGATTTCCTTCATTTTGGCCACTTCATTTCATATATAATGGTGAGTTAATTTTTATATTTGTTTTAAGTTTATACATATGTTTTTACTTTTTATATTAAGTTGACCACACACTATGTCAACTTGTGGTTGGATTTCAACACACAGTGTTCACCACAGGTACTTGAGCATGTTATGTCAACTTATGCACTAATTACAAGTTTACATATAAACAAAGTGTGGTTCGTGTGGATTTGAGCTAGGAAGAGGTTATTTAAAGTCTTAGTAAGAGCGAAATTTGGTATTAACACTTTATGATCTTATCTCTGTGTGAAAACAGATTTCTACTTCTACTTCTCGCCAGTCGATGTTAGGTCGCTCTCTGAGGTTCTAGGACAAACCTATTCCTTCAACCCCAGTGGAGCTTTCCCGTCCCTGTCCTCGTACAGGTTGCCTGTTTCCCTCTAGTTTTCTGCGACTGGTAGGGAGTCCCAACGAACCATCCAAAACACAACCTTTGCATTCCTCACATCCTACTCAACATTCAAACATATGGATTCCCTTGAAGGATTATGGAAAAAACTGTCACTATTAGATGAAGAAGAAGTTGGTATAGCATGCCCAAAGAAAACAGAGCAGGAATCCTTCACTCTTGCTGCCAAATTTTTGACAAAAAGAGTAGTCAATGTGGAATCAGTGGCCCGCACATTCAGGCCACTCTGGAGATCGGAAAAGGATGTCCAAATTAAGGACATGGGCGACAATATCCTATTTTTTAACTTTGAAGATGAATGTGATTTGGGCAGGGTACTTGAACACGAGCCCTGGACTTATGACAAACACCTTGTGGTCTTTGAGAAAGTGACTGCAAATGTGCCTATATCAGCACTTGCCTTCCAGTTTACAACATTCTGGATCCAAATACATGATTTACCAGTCCAATGCCTAAACCAGGAAACTCGTAACGCCATTGGAAACTCACTGGGCACAATTCAACTCATGACCGACTCAGAAAGCGAAGGAGGTAAGGGTAACTATTTACGTGTTAGAGTGCAAATTGATATCACAAAACCTTTGAACAGGGTTCGCAAGGTATGGCATGAGGGGTCTGTTATTGGGTGCACAATTTTGAAGTACGAACGCCTCCCAAATTTCTGCTACTAGTGCAGATTGGTATCTCATGATGACAGAGATTGTGAACATTGGTTGAGAAGCAAAGGCTCGCTGAAAAAAACAGACCAGAACTTTGGGGATTGGATGAGAGCAGAAATCGATATCACTACCAGAAAATCATCCATTACCATTCCTGGAACCAGACCACGACATCCAACATACAAAAAACCACCAACACAAACACCCACCGGAAAACCAACTCAACCACCGACAGCCCAGCCACGTGATCCTCCACCAACCCCGGCGACAATCCCAACGTCTGTCCCTGTCACGGTAGTAAATGAGGCATTGAATGCTCATGAATCCGAGGATGATTGGCAGAAGAATGGAGCATTGAAGAACCATAACGGCTGCTTTGCTGGCACTGAAACGGCAACTAGTGAAGATCCCAGAATCAATGACAGCATTGACGGCAGAGAGAGAGAATTTATTCCCTTACAATCTGAAACCGATACAAAAATTAACCTACCACAAAACATTAAACCCCAACTCACCCTAAATAACATTGGGCCGAACTCCTTTCCTCAGCCCAATAACAATACACAGCCCCAAAACCAACCCACCCTTACCTCAATTGGACCGTGCACCAATCCTCAGCCCATTAATAACACTCCTAGCCAACCCCAAAATTCCCTTACCACCAGTGGGCCGAACACCAATCACCAGCCTTCAAATAACATTCAGTCCAAACAAAAACCGGTGTCAACCAAATCAACGTGGGTCAGATTTCCACGTGATAAACAAAGCAGCCCAACTGATGTGATCATGACGGAGAGAAAACACAAAAGGAACGATGAAGATGAAGAAGGTGGCCGTCCCTCAAAAAAAGTATCAGTGCAGTATGAGGAGTCCCCAGAAGCTTACTCAACGGTGGTGGCTGCCAGGCAGCACCGCCGACCATAATGAACACCTTAAGTTGGAACTGCCGTGGTTTGGGACGACCATGCGCAGTTCAGGAACTCACCGAGATGGTGAGAAAATACTCTCCCACAATTGTTTTTCTCATGGAAACAAAATCAAAAGATACTTACGTGAAAAAGTTAAGGGCAAAACTACAGTTAGACAATGTTCACATAGTCTCTAGATTGAACACAGGTGGTGGCCTTGCCCTGTTCTGGAGCAGAGACATCAATCTACACGTCCTTGATGCAACCCCAACGTACATTGATGCAGTGGTGAACCCAGGAATGGATGACACCTGACGGTTTACGGGATTCTATGGAAACCCTGTAACGGCCAACCGGGAACATTCCTGGGCACTACTAAAACATTTAAGCCTCAAAATGGATCTCCCTTGGATTTGTGCAGGGGATTTCAATGAGATTGTCAGAGCAGAAGAGAAACTGGGGGGTGCTACACGTCGGGAGAGACAAATGATTGATTTTAGGAATGCTCTGGATTTTTGTGGATTTCAGGATTTGGGATTTGTTGGCGCCCCGTTCACATGGTGTAACAACCAGTTTGATGGAGCAGTGACTTGGATTAGGTTGGACAGAGGAGTAGCAACCAATCCTTGGATTCAAATGTTCCCATCAACCAGAGTTCATCATATAGCTGGTTCGCTCTCGGATCATAGCCCATTGTGGATTTGTACTGATGATGAAAATGCACGTTTTTACAGGAAAAAGAAACCTTTTAGGTTTGAAGCGGTCTGGATGAGGGATGAGGGGTGTGAAGCAGTGATAAAACATTCTTGGGAGAGCCAAGCAATGGAAAATCCGATGGGCAGAGTGATAAAAAAATTAGAGGCATGCCAGTTATCCCTACAAGATTGGAGCAAACATTCTTTTGGCAATATTCGCCATAGGCTGCAACAAAAGAAAAAATTGCTAATGCAAGCGGAAGCAAATGCCATGAACGGATCCAACAATTCCCATTTGAGAACATTGAGGGCGGAGGTCCATGATCTAATGGTCAAGGAGGAGTGCCTATGGATGCAAAGATCACGGGTGAATTGGTTGAAAGCAGGGGACCTTAATACAGCCTATTTCCACAGCCGTGCAAACCAGAGAAATAGAAGAAATTTCATCTCCAAACTGACCCTGGATAGTGGGGAAGTGGTGAAGGATGAGCAGCAGATTGGGGAGGCGTTTGTGCACTATTTCCAATCCATCTTCCAGTCAACCAACACAGTCGGTTTTGATGCAATCCTCCAAGGGATTGAACCAAAAGTGACAACGCAAATGAATGCCGAACTTAACCAGCCTTTCACAGCCATGGAGGTTGAGCAAGCACTCAAGCAAATGAAACCTATGACAACCCCTGGTCCGGATGGTATGCCCCCAATTTTTTACAAATCTTATTGGAATACTGTCGGTTCTGATGTTATAGATGCATCCTTATCTGTTTTAAATACGGGAGTAATGCCTCCAAACCTAAACCATACTTTCATTACCTTAATCCCCAAAAAAAAATCCCCCACAAACCTCAAAGATTACCGCCCCATAAGCCTATGCAATGTCATATACAAAATAATCTCAAAGGCCATAGCAAACCGACTTAAAAAAATCCTCCCTAAACTTGTGTCCGAGACCCAAAGTGCCTTCATGTCAGATCGTCTCATCACTGACAACATTCTTGTAGCCTTTGAAACACTCCACCACCTAAAAAATAAAAGGAAAGGCAAAACCGGGTTCATGGCTCTAAAACTCGACATGAGTAAAGCCTATGATAGAGTTGAATGGGCTTTCTTAGATAAAATCATAGAGATATTGGGTTTTGATGATAAATGGAGGAATCTAGTGGGTTGTTGCTTTCGATCAGTCTCTTTCTCTGTCATGATTAATGGGGAACCCCACGGATTTTTTCACCCAAGTAGGGGTCTCCGTCAAGGAGACCCCCTATCACCTTACTTGTTTCTTTTATGTGCAGAAGGTCTTCACTCTCTAATTCAACAGGCAGCTGATAATGGAGAACTTAGGGGGGTGTCTCTTTGCAAAGAAGGGCCAAAAATTACCCATTTATTCTTTGCGGATGATAGCTTGCTCTTTTGTAGAGCAACGGAGTCAGATTGCCAAAAAGTGTTGAATATCCTCACAGTGTATGAAGAAGCATCTAGGCAGAAAATCAACCGTGCTAAAACGCAATTATTTTTCAGCACAAACACTCATGAAGACACAAAGAATAGGGTGAAGGTCTTAGTGGGAGTTGAGGAGGTGACTCAATATGAAAAATACTTGGGTATGCCATCATTTGTGGGGAGAGCAAAAAGAGAAACCTTCAGTTACATTAGGGAGAGAGTGTGGCACAAAATCCAAGGATGGAAAGAGAAACTCCTATCTCAAGCGGGCCGGGAGATTTTAATCAAAGCAGTCATCCAAGCAATGCCGACCTTCACTATGGGATGTTTCAAACTTCCCAAAAATTTGTGCAAGGACATTGAAGCACTGATAAGAAAGTTTTGGTGGGGGTACTCGGGTGAGGCGAGGAAAATCCATTGGATAGCATGGAAAAAACTTTGCCTACCAAAACTACATGGAGGCTTGGGATTTAGGGAATTGGAAAAATTCAATCTTGCTCTCCTAGGCAAACAGGTTTGGAGACTAATCCATAATACCGATTCCATGTTCTACAAAGTCTTCAAAGCAAGGTTTTTCCCTACATGCTCGGTTCTTGAAAGTGGGGTGAAAACGAATGGATCATATGCTTGGCAAAGCATCCTCAAAGCGAGGGAGGTCGTCAAGCAAGGAGCATATTGGCGGATTGGGGATGGCACTACAGTGCAGATTAGGGGTGATAAGTGGCTGCCTGATAACTCCACAAAACACATAATCTCTCCTCAAAAAAACCTCCCGATGAACGCAAAGGTTTGTGCTCTAATTGATGAGGATGGCCCAAGGTGGATTAGAGACTGGGTAACACAAGAATTCTTTCCCCATGAAGCCCAACAGATTTTGGGAATCCCCCTATGCTCAAACCGGACCCAAGATCTTCTTATTTGGGCTGGCACAAAATCAGGGAGGTACACAACAAAGAGTGCATACAAAATGCTATCATCCAACCAGGTTTCATCCACTCCTAGCCCATCTGATTCATCGGCCAATACCAGCTGTTGGAGGAAAATTTGGACCATGAATATTCCAAACAAAATCAAGCACTTCCTATGGAGAGCTTGCCGAGAATCTCTCCCCACAAAAAAGAACCTGCTAGTCAGGAATGTCACAAGGAACGCCACCTGTGAGTGGTGCAATGAGGAAGTAGAGGACACGGTTCATGCACTATGGGGATGCCAAGTCCTCAAGGAGGTTTGGTGGGAAGAAGAAGCCCTCAGAAATCAGCTTTCAATGCGATTCGTCGACTTCAGGGATCTATGGACTGGTATAACAAATGTTGATGTACCAAACCTGGCGGAGCGGTTTGCTATGGTCACCTGGGGTATTTGGAACAAGAGGAATGCTACAAGAATGCAGGCGCCTTCCCTCCCATTTCATCAGCTGTACCAGAACATGCGTGAAAGGTTGACTGAATTCCGGCTAGCACAAGAACATCCGGTTTCAGAGCCCAGGCCCTCAGATACACCGCGTTGGTACCCACCCCAGAACTCACAGCACAAAGTAAACTATGATGGTGCTCTGTTCAAAGAAATTTGGCAGGCGGGAGTTGGAGCAGTAGTCAGAGATGTGGACGGACGGGTCTGTGGTGCTATTTCAGATAGAATGGCGCTACCAGGAACAGTGGAAGAGGTCAAGGCCATCGCATGTAGAACAGTCGTACGTTTTGCGCTTCAACTTGGCCTAGCAGACGTGGTGTTTGAAGGGGATTCTGAAACCATCACAGCAGCGATCAATTCGAGCTCTCCGTGCTTCAGTTCATATGGTCATATTCTGGAAGAAGTGAGAATAATGGCGCTGAATTTTGTTTCAGTTGCGTTTGTTCATGTGAAAAGGCAGGGGAATGGTGTAGCAGATAAGTTAGCAAAGGCATCTAAAGCCATACAGTGCCCTCATGTTTGGACGAATGACATCCCAAGTGATGTGCAACAGCATGTAATCCTTGATAGTTCTGTGGATTAATAATAGTTTCTGACTTGATTCTCAAAAAAAAAAAAAAAAAAAAAAGTCTTAGTAAGAGCACTTATATCAGTGCTTGTATAATAGGAAAAATGCTACATTTTAGCCAACCAAACCGGAAATTCTCCCATATCAAGCCATGCAAAATTCTGTAAAAATACATAATTTTTACAATAATAATATAAATTTATATTGGCATTATTCATTTTTCATTTAAATTTTTATACTTTCTTTATGTATCCCAAAAGTAAAAGAAAGAAATGAATAATAATTGTTGTGTATGAAGAAAAAGAAATAATTAAAAATAATAATAAATAAAATATTTTAATAAAATATATAGTGTAAAATAGATAATTTGATGTATAATATTTTAAAAAGTGAGTATATTAGTAAAAAAAAAAAATTATTTCTATAAAGAAAAAAATTATTATAGTTAGACACAATACCGTAGGTTCCATTTAAATTTCAGCAAATCTGTTCAATAAAAAAAATTCACTTAATGGCGTCAAAAGCCAGATGATTCTGTTCAAATTTTTTTCCCAACCGCAACTAACTTTAACACCCTAACCACTCCAGTCCTCTCTGTCACAGGCTCACTGCCTCCACCGCCTCTGTCCAAACGCATGCAAGCTCTTCATGCGTCCTTCCCTACACATCAAATACTCCCAGATTTGAAGAAGTTTGCGGTGGCAAAGAAGACACGCGGCGGAGTTCGGTGACGAAGCCGGTAAATCCATTCCTCTCTGGCAAGATCACAGACATTCTCCTAGTAAGTTTTTGGTTTTTTGGGTGGATCTTTTTTTTAGGTTTTACCTTTTATGAATTGAATTTTAGTGGGGTTTTGGTTTTGTGTTTGGAAATTTTGGTTTTAATGGATGATATGTTTTTGGGTTTTGCCTACAATTTAAGACCAAAATTAGACATTTTGGGTGAGAGGGAGTAGTCATCGGCGATGTGGCAGGTGTTGGAGATGTTGCACAGGAGTTCTGGTGGCTGGGTTTTCTTTTTCTTTTTAATCACAAATAGAGTTAACGATGGTGGCTGGGTTTTCTTTTTCTTTTTAATCACAAATAGAGTTATCGATACTGTTTAAGCCGTTTGTGGCTTTTGACGCCGTTTCCTCAAAGGAAAGAATTTTCCGGTATCTCTCAAAACAATAGGTAAATCCATCATAACGAAAAACACACTACGCCTGACCCGTATCATTGGGTTGTGGGTATCTATGAATATTTACTTAGCATATCAGAGAGAGAGAGGAGGATGGGGCAGAAATTCACACACACCTGTAACTGTTTGATGAAATGCTCAATCCAAATAACAATTAGTAGGTTCGGTGAACTAAGTTGGTTTTCTTAAGTTATTACTTTTAAGAGTGTTGTATGGTCGTGCAGACAAACTGTTTGATAAAATGTCCAAATTGGGAAGTGGGTTGTAAATGAGGTCTCAATGCGTGAACATCTCTGCTCGTTGCCCACTAACACGCTTAATGTTTGCTTTTATGTTGTTGTTGTTGTGTTATCATGCACAGTGCAATATGTGGTGGTGGAATTTTGTGTTCAATATTTTGTTTGATGTAATGGTAGGTGTGTTTGTAATAATAGTGTGAAGATGTGTTAAAAATTATGCTAAAGTTGGGATTGAGTTTGTGTGAACAATCATGATCTCGTTTTGGATGTTTGCTAGTGTGTAATTGTGGTGGTCTTGGAAGCCCAAAGGTTGCATTGTAGACTAATAAAGTATGCTAAACTCGGGATTGAGTTTGCATAAACAATCATGATCCTGCTTTGTCTGTTCCGTCACTGCCTCATGTGGGGCATCTGGCAGGAGAGGAATGCGTGTACTTTTGAAGGAAGTGAGAGATCAATTCATGATTTGAAGCTTTCTTTCTTTCAAGCCTTGTTTGTGTGGATAAATGCTTCCGGTGTATTTACTTTTAATTCTTTGGCTGATTTGCTTGATAGTTGTACTTTTCATGCTTTATACTTTTATTGTATTGCTAATTTCTTAGTACACTGCTGTGTGCTTTGGTTCTTTGTATGGTTTCATATTTTTTCAATGAGGCATTATCGAAAAAAATGATCTTGTTTGACAGTTGCTAGCATGTTATTGTGGCCATAAATATCCCAGGGCTATTGTTTTCCCCCCTATTAGTAAGGTACACACACGTGGGATTAACCTAAGAGCTCACCATCCACCTAGAAGTTATAAGAAGAGGAGGTGCCTGTTGAGTCATAGCTCATCGACATAACCCAAGGTTGCCTTGTAGACTAATGGATTTGAGAAACCTTAGCTCCAAGTAATTGGGGTTAGAACTGATCAGGTCAGCTACCTGGGTTTGTAGTTTATAAGCCCCTAAATACACAACTAAGATTTTTGAATCTTGAGTGGAATCAGGGATAGCAGTTGAAATGTATTTCTGCAAAACCAACATAAAGTACCCTTATCCAAGGTTGTTGTTGTTGGTTTTTTTTTTTTTTTAAATTAATTATTATTATTTTTTACTTTATAACATAGATATCCTTTTCAAAGTAGAGCCCTTTGGAGTTTGGAATCACCTCTAAGCCAATAAAACCTATGGGCAACTAACCCTACCCACCATAACTAGTTGCTGGGTAATCCAAGGCATTCACTCCTATGGTAAGCAATTTATGCTCATGTCCATAAGCTTCTTTTTTTAACACATATGTTTAATCTTTATTCAAAATTTGTGAATTTTAGAGATTAACTCCGCATTGTTGTGCTCTGAAAGCATCGTCTCAGAGTGCCATCAAGTCCACAAAGTTTGACCAAATCTTTTCTTTTTGACTCAGCGAGGTGAAGTGAGGATGGCTACTGGCAGCCTAAAGAATATTCTGGCTACGGCTGTCACTAGAGGAGTGACCGAAGCAAGGGCAAGGATATTTGGGCACATACTTAACCCAACAGGCCAGAGATCACCCCACAAGCTGTTACGCAAGAAGCTCATTGGTGAAAAGGTTGCCGAATGGTACCCACATGACATCATGAAAGATGATCCTCTAATCATGGCTCGTCGAGAACAAGAGTAATCTCTCTCTCTCTCTCTCTCTCTCTCTCTCTGTGGTGCCCATCAAATATTTGCTTAGGTTTCTCACTTAATCTCTTCTTGATGGAACTTATTACGAATGTGAAGGAAAGGAAAATCATGAGCTTCCTCTTCATCTTAAAATTATTATTTGCCTATTATAAAAGAAAAAGGGATCTTTATGGGCAAGAGCCTTTGTAGCTCAACTGATTAGCATCTACTAATGTTTCCAAATAGAGACACACGGTTTAAATCCCCTCACCCCAACTATGGAATTATTAAAAAAAGAAAAAGGGATCTGTAAGCAGTTTTGTGTCTTTTATTTGTGAGGATTTTGCCAATCATTAAAGTGTCTGTTATGGCTGCCTGTTTTGTATGGACAAGCAACACCTTTTTTTTTTTTTTTTGAGAAACAAGACCAAGATTTTAATAAATCAACAAAAACACCTGTCAGCAACTACAAGATTATGGACGTCCCTAGGAAAGCCATCAGCCCAAAAGCTAGGACAAAGGGAAAGTTTAGCTAACTTTGCCAATCTATCAGCAACAATATTCCCCTGTCTTTTTACATGAGAAAAACAAATAGAAGCAAAATCTAGAGCTAGAACTCTAATGTCTTCAATAATATGGCTGAAAGAGCTGGCACAGATTGAGTCTGCGTTGAGAGCTTGAATAATAATATTAGAATCACCTTCAAGAACTACATTCTCAACGCCAAGACCTTAAGAGCATAGTAGTTGAGCAACTCAATGGGCATGCCACTATGATTAATACTAAATATGGTTTCCCAATGTTCTGTTGATCAAATAGGGCTATTGTACACAGTAGCATGGATTTTAATGAATGAGAGAAGCAAACAATTACCTTTAGATTTCATACAATTTACCAAGTGAGAAACTGGTCAGTTTCTGGTTAATTTTCTACATTAACTACTGAATCATGTTCTAGCACTATTCTTCTAGTTAGGCCTTTTCTGCTATGTTTAATCTTTGACGGTTCTCTGCAATCTACTATTGATTCTCTAATTAGAAGGTTTGAAATCAGCTTACCTCAGATTTGAAAATGCCCATCTCTCTTGGAGTTGTTTTACCATATGTTAGCTTGATATTAGAAGTGTATTTGGAGGGATCTATTTCATTGCCAATGTTTGCTCTACAGCTTGTTGTATTAATTTATTTCTATTGGCAAGTTGTACGTATATTCAATTGGTCACCCGAACTTCATCACGTTCTGATAAGAGGGGGAGATGCCATTTGAGACTATAAGCTCCTTAAACTATACCAACTAAAAGGGTGTGCTCTATCTTGAACTTCCATTAGAGCCGCGTTCCCTACTGAATTTCTTAAAATATCCATGCAATACGTTGATCGTTTTAGCATATCATGTGCTTCTCTACTTGTATGAAAAATATTCTGGCGAAGCAATTTCTTTAGGAAGATATTCTCCTGAGTATTTTTGTGAAGGTTGATGATTAGTACGACAGGAATGGTTTGTAGCTTTAAATGATCATGTGGAACTGATTCATGTAAATTTAAAACGTCTGACATATACACACATTGTGCTTTGCCCAGGCGCTTATCCAAGCTTGAAATGTTGAAGCGTCGTGGAAAGGGACCACCCAAGAAGGGCCAAGGAAAGCAAGCTGCCAAACGTAAAAAGAATTGATGTCTTGTGTTCTTGGAATTAGATTATCTTTTGAACAAAAAGGCTGTTAGCCTGTGGAATTCTTGTGACAACTTTCCAGGATATTTTCCTGACTTATTTTTGCCTAAAAGAAGGTTTGAGGAATCAATGCATTTGCTTTTGAGTTACTGCCCTTTAGCCCTGGATGTGGTAGAAAATTGCGACTAAATTGAGTGGCTACTTTCACATTTACATGTGTGTTGTTGCATGCCATGCGTCTTTTACATTTTGCCTTAAATCAAGATCAGTGAATTCTATTAAAAAAAAAGATCAGTGGCTGATACACTGTTTGTTTTGCTACTAAAGGAGACACAAAAGGAGCAACTTTATAACACCCATCATTTTCTTAGTGAGCAAAGGCACCATAGCTAATCAATGCCATTCCAATAATGTCAAACTAAGACAACATCATGTACAAGCAAATCCAGGTCTTTAGTAGTCCGATCTGTCTGAGACTACAGATTATCTGTTTTGAGTCCGTCAAAAACTCTTCAGACATTTTCATATATGCTTAGCTGCAATCACTTTAAAGATCAAATGCAGGTTTTTATCATTATGTTTTTGTCCAGAGGTTTCTAGTGAACTCAGTTTTATTATGTGTGATCTCCAATCGATTGTGTTACTTCTGGGGACCAAAATTTGCTTTTACATATATATACATAAAGAAAAAGAAAAAAGTGGGGCTTATTATTATTATTATTTTGTGCAACTGGAACATGGTAATGGGTTGGAAGTTTATGACAGAAGCCATGGGCAAAGGTTCGTTCGTTCTATGATGCTTTTGAGGATTTGTATAACAGTTATTTTCCTACTGACAAACATTTGGAGATCCAGGGTTCCAACAAAGGTTGGATTCTTGGGTTGACAGTAGCTTGTGGCAAATTATAATAATTTCATCAGGCATTATTGTCATAACAGGCTAGTAATGTATGTGTAAGAAATCTAGGTTGATCATCTTTTGCGTTGTCCAGTGGCTGGAGAGTTGTGGTCTCTTGTGTTCTCTATGGTGTATGATGGATTATGATCAAGACCGTGCCTTTTGTTATGGAGACCATCTGGCAGGAACATAGTAGGAATTTTGAGGTTGGTGGATCATGAGTTTTGCAATTAAACTATTACTTTTTGAGTGTTATATGATTGGACTAGTCTTTGTGATAGTTTACCCTTCCACTTCTTTCTTTGATTTCTTGATCATGTGGATTTCAGATATCAATTCTTATGGACTTTCTTGCACAATTACTACGAATAAGAGTGCCTCATCTTGTTCATACATATTTTTTTTTACCAATTACATGCCCAAAAAAGCAAAAGATTAAAGTGAACTGGTATTGGTAAACAAAGACCATTCCTTAAAATATAACTTCTGTTTTTTGTAGTCTGATTATAGACATTCTCCACTTCAATAACCATAAATATGAAATTCAATCATCATTAATAGATGAGATGGACAAGGAACTTCTTAAGATCTTAGTTATTTTACTACATTATTCTACTCAAATTTCTTCCCCTTGAGCTTTCCCTTAGGAATCTTGCTCAGGAAACCAGCATCCAGCTTCCGATAGTTATGCTGAATCTGTTCCAGGACTGCATATACAAAGCTGTCAACTTCATCTTCGTACCTCTCGTATAAGACTGGCAATGTGTGGGCAGCAACAAAACCTATAGAAATTAAAAGATTGTCAATGATGAACTATTGCATTAAACACCTGCTGCATTAAGTTTAGTTCACATATATACAAGCAACCAAGCGATGCTAAGAATATAGAAATAAAAATCATCCAAATGATTTTCAAGTTCCTATACGCTTTGACACAAATAGTGGGGAGTAATCTTCAATGATAAACTCTACATTTTGCCAAAAGGAAAGAAAATGGTTTGCCTCAAATCTTTTTGACTGAAAGTACATCGAACAATCATGTAATAATTTACTTATTGGTCCTTATTGATCTCCCATTCTAGACCTCTTTAAAATGCAGGAAAGTAGAGCCCAGTTTCATTTTTGAAATACCACTTTTGAGGAATAGGTAGATATATCAGATATAAGACTCATCCGTCCTATAACATTTGATTGTGTCTGTCTGAGATAGAATAAATTCATTTGCTCATTTGGCTGAAAAATAATCTGGGTAAAAAATCATTAAGTGTCTAGTAAAAATGAAGACTTTAAAGAGGTATACAGCTTATTAAAGCCAGCTTATAAGCTTAAATAAACAAGAATCATTGCTGGCTTCAATTTCAGACAAATGAATAAAATCCTCTTGTGAACCAGTCAGTACACGAGTCATTCATCACATCTACTTTACTTCCAACAATAAAAAGCATTGTCATTCCGTGGTTCACAACTTCACATCATAAATACACATGCTACATCAAAGACCATCTTCAAAACCCAATTATTCCAATAAAATGACAAATATATTCTTATTAGATGTTAGTTACTGCCCAGAGTCCCAACATTAGTGGTTAGTGCCATTTCATTTTCCATTTTTAATCAAAAACCCAGAAATTTAAGGCTAATTAATTTTTTCCAAGTCGATTGGAGAACTGTATTTGATTTAATTCTTAAACTATGCTACTTCTTGCAATGATGGATTTCTAATTAGTGCTAGGCCAAATTGGACCAGGAGAGATGGACATATGGTGTTTTATGTAATAACATATTGCACAAAGTTTTTCCAAAATTCTGAAGAGAAAGATTAGCATACTTCCATAAAGCTTGGCTTGATTGAATTTACTTCAATTTTTTATACCATCTTTCTTTCTTTTTTTCCTCTTTTTGATCCTAGATCCAAAATATTGAGAATTTTACAAGCAGCAAGTAAAAGACTAAACTATGCATCAGAAGTACAGCATTCAATAGCATTATAAACTTACTAGAAGATCGTGCAACATAAAATAATAATAAAGGATCACTCACCAACATAAAATACAGTCAAAAAATTGCACCAGCTCCCTACCACAGCAGCAGCCCACAAGCTTACTACAACCTGTGAGGATTTCTTGACAGTTAATGCCATCTTCCAAACTAAAAATATATATGTATGACAGGCCAAGTTGTTGGGTTAAAAAATTCAATCACAAATCTTGTCTCCTAATACTATGGAATCAACTGCAGCTAGTTCTTCGTATTCTTCAGATTTGTCACAAACTTTTAAGTCATTTTTTATATTAAGCAAAAATTATTATTTGAATTCAATCTTTTCAAATACATGTTCAAATAATCATATTCACCAGCATCATCAGTCTGTGCTAGGATGATAAAATAAATTTAGGATTATCAAGGGTATATAAAAGAATATGCACACACACACACACACACACAAATAATTAAACAATATAAGATCGATTCATATGGATGAAATTTCATAGAAGCAATAAAGCAGACAATCAAACTTGACTTGTCTTCTTCCACCATTGAATTACCAACAAAACCTTGATCAAGTACTTGCGGAAACAAGGGCCACAATAATATCTACAGTCCTGGTTAGTATCCAGATTATCATTTTCACAGATCAAGACCATTGTAATTTTGAAATACTCAAGGGGAATCAGGGTCCAAATGATTGCTACTTTTTCTGATTTATTGTTAGTTCAAACATACCAAAAGAAATTGCTTAATGTTTCCTCCACATGCAACATCCTGAAGAAAACCCAGAGCTCGATTAACCTCCTCCCTTATTTGAACGGCAATGCTGACAAATATATCTTTAGGCAGAACAAGACGGGGGACTTTAGACTGTGACCTGCCACTAAGTGTAACATGTCATCAAAAACTAAAACTCAGCTCCACTTTACATGAACTCTCCGACCGAAAAGCACAGAAGCAAGCATTTTAATTTAAGATCACCTGTTGAATAAGCCTGAAGCATTTGTCCAAATAAACTGAGCAAGCATACCAAGAACCAGAGCAAAGAATATAAGAGTTAGAAAATGGTAATTGAGCCATTCAAATAGCACCCAGATAGCTGTTGCACCAGTTAAAACACTAGCTGAGATCTTCTTGTTCCTCCATAACAACACATCAGCAGCTACACCATTCAGAAAAAGAAAATTTAGTGACAATGAAAATTATAGAGATTACAGGAATAGAAACAGAATGATCCTACATTTTCCTCCCCCCAAAAGATTGTGGACAGCCTTCTCGCGTCCAAACAGCCTATTCAACTGATTAGTGACCGGGTTTGATTTCTCTTCCACAAAAAAAGACACAGATTTCTTCTTTGAAACACTATCAGCAAGTGTTTCTACCATGTCCACAAGATTCTCAGCTGTTGATTTCTCAGGCATTGTTCCTATGCTTCAAGAATCAACAAAGATTATTGTCAAGAAATGAACTTGATTTCTCTGTAAGATCAAATCCTCTTGGAATGTTTCAGACATACAAATGCACATGAGGCATATATTAAAGATTAGGTTGTGGTTTACAGCATTGATACATAAGAACATAATAAAATTATTACTGATTTAAATGAAGGCAATGACAGGCCAAATGGGTCTTTTTTTTGCCTCTTAAGTAATAAGGCACATGACAAGATGCTCATGTTAAATATCTAGTACAAGAATCTATGGACTCTCTGCAATCATAGAATTTAATCTGCATGTAATTATCTTATTTAAACAAGAATTAAATTAGGACAAATTTTAGACTCAGTACTAGATCCCTCAATATGGAAAAGTGGAATTTGATACCCAGACCAGAACTAAACAGTTCATAGCCATCTAAGATAGCAATCTTGTTGATACAATAACAAATTTCAAAAATACCAATCCTATGCTCCTGTACTAGATCCTCCAGTGTCATGATCCATAATATTCATATAATCAATACTCATAGTTGTCAAAATGTGAATCGTATCGTGAATTGATTTTTGATTTTCAGTATCATATATCAGAAGATATACAAACACTTGATAAAATTTATAAAAAATTATAGATATACATATATAAATGGTATATTCATTATAAATTTTAAATATATTCAACTAATGATTAATTTATTCATCACTTATGTAGTAATATTTAACAAGCTAACTAAATAAATCAAACTAGATTGTGTTTATAACAACATACACATTCAAATTGCTTAAATTCAAAAGTGATAATATATTACAAATGAAACAAAAATAATAATTTATTTTCATCATATTGCCTAATTAACCTCATTTAAGTCAATGTTATCATCATGTTTATCATTTTGCAAACTTATTTTTTTATTCAAATTTTCTTCATCATCATTAACATTTACTATCTTTTCTTGTTCTTTTTATTTTGATAATTTTTTTTAAAAAAAAAAATTCTTCTTGGCATTCTAGTTTCTTGGACTTATAACAATAATGACAAAAATAAATATAATTATATTGTCAATTAATATCTTATTCATAGTATAGAAAATAAATGTGTAAATATCAAAGTAGAGTGTAAGTGTATACTACAAAATCCAAATTTTGTATGAGAAAGAGAAAAAAAAAATTATAAATATGTTATTTTATTAGGCTAAATTAAGTAACCTAATGATTTTATGTTAAAAACAAGTCTAACAACTTGTTAAATTTAAATAAAAAGACAAATTTTAACAAAAAATCTAATTTTAAAGCATTTGTTTATGTACTGTACGATACATACACTTTTACGATACAACATGATTCATACGATATGCACAATATATCGTACAATTCATGAGCACTTACGATATGCTGATACGATACAGAACTTTTTACACACAATATGATACGTATCGTACGATATGCAATACGTATCGTATGATACTGACAACTATGTCAATACTTCCTTCACACAATACCCAATTAGTCAATGTTTTATATATCACTCTTTCTTTTTTTCTTTTTCTTTTTTGATCTAAGATATAAATCTACTTTAGCCTAATTTGTGTATATATGTATAAAACTTCCTTCTGGAGACTTGAACTCTGACCCTTACCCCCTCTCTCCCCCTTACAAGAACTTATACTAGTAGAATGATTATCATGCTAAAGGTGTGCGGTAGTAGGTATATCACTATATCTTAAGCCTTTATAAACCCAAAAGTACTAACAAATTGATTGACCAGGCCATATACACCGTGCATAACCTATAGTATTCACAACCACTTATATTTAGCTCTTGTACGATTGTTGTAACCATCTACTAACAAGCACTAGCTCAAATGGCACTTCCTCCCCCAAAATAAAGGGGAGGGTGTAAGATTGTGAATTCAAAACACATTAAGTACATTTGTAACTTGCCAATAATAACAAAAAAACTGTCATTGAAGAGGTGACTGCCATTATTAAATGTCACCTTGATTTAGGATATTCAAAACTCTGCCACAAAGATGGAAAGCTTTAAATTCCTATAGAAGCAATGCTTAAAACTCATAATTAAACAAACTAAATATCTACCCGAAATTCTTCTCCAAAAAAAGAAAATATCTACCCGAAATCACAAGTATAGTTTTTTAATAACTGATTCAAATAATTTAAAAAGCTATAGGGACTCAAATAATTATTTTTATAAGATCTGACATTGTAAATAAAGCCCTAGCTTGCTTAATATTAATAACCACCACCAAAAAGCAACGAAGCACCCAAACTACAAAAATATCTAATCAGTCTTATAATGTCTGTAAAATGCCAATATTGGTCAGGTACCTTTTATTTAGACTATCAGCATGCTTTATGTTTGGATGAGACTGAATATTCATCATCTTGTCCTGGTTTATTTGGCATATCTTTTAAAATATTAAGAAAAAGTTGAACTTTGCTCAAAAACAACAGTACAAGAAACAGTCAAACCAATTAAGAGCTCCTACCCTCATTCATTTTCCCAATCTACAAATAATCAAAACACACCAAGTAATCAAAGCATCTAAATTACACAGCATTAATCTGCTCTTAAATTGACAATGGTTGCTTCCTAAGTGGAGCCATTTGAAACGAAATTTTAATATATAAGGAGTTGCCCACACGTCATAAAAAACTTAAACTCTTTAGTATTTTAATATTGGGGCAGACACCTGGATTGACAATCTACAACTTCAATTATTAATGGTCTCTATACCCCCACACAGGCCTTTACAGATATCAGATTTAATGAGTTGGGTTCACAATCAACCAGGAGTTTCGGACATGGTTTTCAGCTATATTCTGACGTCTGACATCTTCATCCTCTGAGTCAGACAATGTGTCTGGTGATATGCATTCTAGCACACCCTGCAAATGCATTTTACTAGTCTTGTAAAGGTTGCTATATATATTATCAATAGGTTCTTTCTACACCAATTGGGTCTTTGCTCTTCACTAAAGCAACTAGTGTAGTAATTGAAGAATTACATTGACACAACAAAATGACTATTACTAAACCAATAGAAACAGAAAAAGGTATGTAATCACTTATCTCTTCAGCTGCCGTACCATTAACAAATGAGCAAACCTCTATCTTGTGAAGATGAAAAAGTATCTGGTGGTATGATTAATTGGTCTTTACTTACATAAAAATAAGAATAAGGCTTTCAAGACTAGAAGGTTGGAATAATGCTGCTCTAATGAGACACATACGATCTCAGGGATTGAGGACGATTTCTGGGCTCAAAGCCCTTGCAAGAGCTTATACAACCCTAATACTAGGGAAATATAACAAGAGCCAAAAAAAATAGTATCTTACATTCCTACCAAGAAATGAACCAGTTGTCCCCTCCTTTTAAAATAAAGGAAGTTGTAATACACGAAGCTAGTCACCTTGTGGTATCAATTGCGTTAGTTGCTGGATCATGAAGATGGTATGCAGCAACATCAATTAAAATGGAACAAATTTAATTAAAGCTAACAGAGATCACTATTGAAAAGGAGGAAATTCAGTTAAAGCTAACAGAGGTCATTATTGTTCAAGAGGACTATTCTTACAAATGTTATCAAGGATGCCACCCTAAGGTTTTTGTGGCTCTCTAAAGTTATTCCAAAGAAAAGCATTGTTGACAGCTTATGATAGGAAACAGGTCATGAACAAAAGATAGGTAGTCATTCAATGGGGCTTCAATGAAAGTGAACCGTGTTTTTTGCAGAAAAGTATTGCAGAGTAGAGAGCACATATTGTATGATTGGTCTCTTTAACAGAGTATGGAAGAAATCTACAGCTGGGTTTAGTAATCAGTGAGGTTGGAACCTGGGATATGGAGCCTTAATTTCATCAGATTTGTTGAAATAAGCTTGGTCAGCCCATATATACCATATGTGGAAAAAAAATAAATGCAAGAGATCATGGTGGGGTTTGCAGAAGTGAAGGAGGTTTCATTCAAGCAATATGTCCACAATTCAGGCACTTTTCTCTTCCAACTGTATGAAAAAATCAGTTCAAGCTCGAAAAATATCAACTGGGGATTACTTTTAGGGATGGAAAAAATGTTTCACCCTGCGCAAGTTTTCCCAGCCCTGTCTCATCCTAAGTGTGTGTATTTAAATTATTTCTCAACACTTACATCGATGTTCCTCCCTTTTCTCTCCCATCTCTATCTCATTAGTGCTGAAGTAACCTCATTAGAGATGGAAAAATGCCCTCCGCCCCACCCTGCCCCAACCTTCCCTGCTCCCCCCATAAGGAAAACCCTGCTCCAAATAAGGGACAAGGAGGGATGGGACACCCATAATCCAACCTTGCCCCGCCCTATTGCTATCCCTAACTACTTTGACAATTTTTACAAATTAAATCGAGATCTTTCAAAATTTGTTGTAGTCATCTGAGCTATAGAATGGTTCTAGTTTCTGGATAATACCTGCTCTTTGCTGTCACAGCCTGGCTACTTGTTCTTTTGTAGTACCTTTGTACTTTCTTCAGGGTTGAATAAATTCATCCATTCAACAGCCATAAATAAAGACTCCTATTTTGTAAAATCCTCCAATCTACCCATTTATAGAGAACATTGACAGCACATGGATATACAAATGACCAAGTTACAAAGAAAATCAAGAAGCTACATGGGCCTTTGTCACTGAAACTTGTTATACCAATACAAGCACAGAATAAGCATCACAGGAAAAGATCTCATAGAAGTTACTCATAGTTAACCAGGTCCTATATTAAGTTAACTAGATGAAGACGTCTGCAGAAATTTGAAGGAAATACATCTTGCAAGTTAGGGAGTTTGCATAACAAGAATTCTATCATTGAAAGTCAGAACCTCTTTAAATACAGCATTCACACTAATTAATTAATTACTAACTGAACAACACCAGAAAGTAGGGTAGAAATACAAAGGGGAAAAAAAAAAAAAAAAATTCATAACCTAACCACCAAGAAAAGAGAAGAAGAAAACCTACAAGAGCCATAGAGTGATGGCATATAATTCATATTAATGCAAAACAAAGAAGATTCAAATGACTTTTTGCTTTTTGTCTTTGTCAGTTGGAGGCCTAATCCTTTAAAATATCACCCACCCCCATGCACGCATATGCAGGGGTGGGGGGGGGTCACTGTGTCAGGGGACAGATGAAGTTGAGATATGATCCCTGGCCATTTATACAATGCTAATGGAATTACCATCTACACACTAACTCAGAACCACAATGAGAATTCACCAATTTGGAAATCAAATTGAATACAACAATAACCATTCTGGAGCAAGAGCTAAACCAAGAAAGCACACTAGTATCCACACCACATATTCATAAACGATCACAGCTTGAACAGAAGTTAAAACTTCACCCTCATAGATTTTTTTTCCTCCTCTGATAAGAACATGGGTTTTGTGTACAACTCCTCATAAGAATCTTATTACCCGCACTATCAGAATACTAAAACAAAGGATTCAAAACCATAAGAGAGAAGTAAACTGAACAATGCTAACAAGAGGATTTCCAAAAATTTGCCAAATCCACTTCAGCATTGCAAGGCCAGTCAAATTCCCATACTTCAAATTTCAAAACCACTCTGTTGTAAGACCACAGCTGTCACATTTGACATTTCATATCCAATAAACAAATCTTGGAAAGTGTAAGTCAAAGAACCGCAGGACAAAGAGTAAAGATTAATAAAATACTCGACTATTTAAAAAAAAAAAAAAAATTAAATACCATAAAACATGCAAAAGCATTAATATTGAACTAATAAACAAATAAAAAATAACATATTAAGCCTACAAAATTATAAACCAAACTGAAACATCAAAGAAGACCCCAAAAAAGAAACTTCAACATAGTCCTTAACTGAACCTCAGGATAACAAGAATCAATCTTAAATTTCAATGACCACAAACAAACTAGAATCTACAGTGATACAACCAATACACCTCAAAAAAACCCAATCAATCAATCAATCCATGACCCAACTGATACAAAACAAAGCATCCAATTTCTGTACACTTAACCTATGACTTTACATAAAATAAAAGACCCAGAAAGCAACCAAAAAAAAAAAAAAAGGAAAATGAAAGAAGAAGATGGTGAGAGCACAAACCAGATGGGTCTTCCAAGGAGATCAGAACAGAGCAAAAAGATAAAGGAAGCAAACAGAGAGTAATGGGTATATGGGGTTTTACTAGGCGGTGTGGATTTTGTGTAGCATGGAAAAAATCATTGACGAGTAGGCATGAATTGCGTGGGGCAACTGAAAAGTGAAAGTTATATGTTAAATATGATTGGTCCACAAATACAGTACAAGTGGCAAACCACTCATGAATTTGTTTACTTCTGGTATTTGTTTTGGCTTTTGATGCTTTTTGAGAGTTTTTACTTTCTGGGGTACCAAAAAGTAGAGATGTTTTTGTAGCCTGTCGGTTGTTTCTGCGGTTTGTTTGAGAAAAATGAGAACGGAGTTGGCCTTACCTAATTTGTGGAAAAGGTGATTAAAAGGACGACGGCTCTATAATTGGACTTTGGGAGCAGTCAAGTCAGCTGTCAAAGTATTTAATCAAAATGAGTCAATCAATTTTTAGGCGATGAGTGACACTGCTGCTTTGCTTTTGACCCATGGAATGTTGTTGAGATTAATCTAATCCAGTTGGGAAATTTGGGAATATTAGTCTGTGTTACAAATTGGGCCTAGCCTGCCTAAGCTCGATCGACTCCATATGGCCCCAATCACAGCACAGTGTATGTTGGTGATGGGCTGATGGCTACCCACCCATGTTTGGATAGGGTTCCCATTATATATACCCATAAGAGGAGTTTCAACCAACACAAGCCAGGTACATCCTAGTGTCTCCGTGTAGATCCAATCATTTTAAAATATCTCACTTGGTGACAAACTTATGTTATTAGGATCGGTCAATCCTTTTAAATGTGCTGATAACCTAGGTGGCTAACATTTTGTATATTAAGCAATTTAGAGTTTTTTTTTTTTTTTAATATAAAAAGGAGCATATTTTTTAGTTCTACCATCTTTTTTTGGTAAACTTTTAGTTCTACCATCAAGCCCATGCCTTTCATGGCAATTGATAAGACTCTCACTCTCTCCATCTTAGGCTACCATTGGAGGTTGCTAGATTGTTGAGTATCAGGGTCGTCGGCCCTCTCACTAGGCCAATTAGTCCATTGCCTAAGGCCCCCAAGTGGAAGGAAGCCTAAAAATTTTGAAAAAGAAGAGGTAGTAGGAAAAAAAAATTTAGTTTCAAATGAAACTCCAAAAAATCTGATACATCCTTGTGATCAAAGAACAAAAAATATGGAACATCCTTGTAAATATTGGTGCCCCAAAAAATCCTTTGGTCTAAAAAAAATCAATTATCTCAAAAATATCATCCTTAACCTCTAAAGAAAGAAGAATTGAGAAGAAAGAAAACAAAGACAAAGTTGAGAGTCTGAAGAATTGAGAAGAAAGAAGCATTGTAAACTTACTAAACTGTAAAGAAGTAATAAATAAATATATGAGAAAATAAATGCATGGGAAAGTTGAGGAGCAGAGGTGGCCGCGTGGGTGGGAGCTTGAGAATGGGGAAAATGATTTGAAGGGAAGGTTCTAGGAAGGTAGTTTTATTTGCTAAATAACCAAATTTGTTCTCTTAAAAAAAAAAAAATCTAACCACTTATTTTGAATATTTTAAAACACTATTTTTTTTATATAATTAAAAAAATATACTCATTAATCTATATAATTTATCTATTATAGTAAAAAGTAATATTAATTACTCTAATATACTTTTTTTTTAGTCTAGTGTCATAATTTTCCTTTAAAAAAAATAATTTTGATAAGTTTATTTTGAAGACATGGAGTACTAGGAAAGTACCTTATTTTGTAGGCATTTTAAGTGGAATTAGAGAAGAGCCCATTTTAGTTCTCGCTTAAGGTCCCAAAATGTTTAGGGTTGGCCCTGTTGAGTATGTGTGTTCTTGCTCTAATAGCAAGCATAGCTATTAGGTTTGAGTGTTAGTTAAACTATTGAGATACCAATAGTTTGGAGGTGTACCTACCATGGTTGTAATATGTTGGAGTCCTTTGTAAATGGTGGACACATGTCAAAAACAAAGGGATAGAGACCCTCTTTATTTGCTTGAAAGACTAGCCTAGAACTAGATACCAGCCTAAAGAATGACTAGAAGTTATTGGTGCACTTCAAGGCTTACAAAATGAAATTAAGCCATGGACCAATACTATGGTGGATGAAATTTGAGATTTTTGAATTTAAAATGTGTCCTTCATCGCTTCAAGTCCATTGAATTCACCATTCAGATGATCCGCACAACCCAATATAAAAGTGCTATGGCTTTTAATGGGATTTTTTCTAAGACTTAGTCCATTTTGGCCCACTTGTAGCTCATTTTGAATTTTATGTGCAGAATAGAAAAATTGTTGTTTTGGAGATTAGGGTTTGGTGCTTTTTTGAGAGAGAAAACAGTACTACCGTACATTGTATTTTTTTCCCTTGTGAATAGTGAAAGCAATGCAACCAAGAGAGTCAATCTCGTACCCGAGACTATACCGGTTTGACCAGTGGAACAATATATTTTGGTACCGGTGTACCGTTTCGAGTTTACCGCTATTTTTTATATATATAATAAAAATAAAAGTTTGCCATAAAACATTACCTCAATTCAGAACAAATTATTCATGGTTTTAGACTTTAGCATCAACTAAAAAAAAAAAAAGCTTAATTGTTCATTGCATGATAAAAAAACAAATGATAAAAAAAAGTTAATACAAGTAAGTTACCATTCTACCCTTACAAAAATTTGAAAATTACAAAACTTAAAAAAAAATAAAGGCTTTTTTTTTTTCCCTATATCAGCCAATATTGGCCGGTACAACCGGTATTTAAACCAATACGAAACAATGGAGTTTCAGTACTGATGCACATACTGGCCGTACAAGTCGGTACGGTACGATATCTTTTTCCTGGACTGCAACTTCGTGGACGTAAGCAAATTGCCAAACCACGTAAATATTGTTTTGTTTGATTGTTTTCTTTAACACATTTTTTTTCTCTATTTTGCATCTCACGGATCTAAGAATTTCGTGTGTATTCCCTGCAAATAGTCCTCTCTTACATATTCAAAAATAACATCAACATGAATAGCAATAGGAATAAATTTGAAGAGTGATAAGCTTTAGAAAATAATATTGATTGATTGATATTCCCATGAAAGGTTGAAATTTCAGTAAAATACCACAAAATTGGAATAAATGAAATCATTATTGGATAGCAAATTTTATTTGGTAATTCCAACAACTCAATTATGAAATCCTTTAAAATGGATTTTTTTAAAAGAGTACATTGAAATGATTATTTCACTGGTCCAAATGTATATGTGTGTGTGACACATCCAATGAACTAAGTTTTGATAATGAGGCATTTTCAGATTCATAGTGACTTTCCATTCTTCATAACTGAGAAATCCGTCTCCATCATCAACAGCCAAACGAGCAGGCTAGTAGCTGCAGCCACAAAAGTGTAACATGTACTGATGTGCTTGTGGTGCAATGACAAAAGGTCTATAATTATGTACATCCATAAAGAGCTGACATGGCACTAGAAATGGAGTAACATGGAGCCACGTG
Source organism: Quercus lobata (assembly GCF_001633185.2). Lineage (NCBI taxonomy): Eukaryota > Viridiplantae > Streptophyta > Magnoliopsida > Fagales > Fagaceae > Quercus > Quercus lobata. The sequence goes on along the minus strand of NC_044911.1, from coordinate 45,531,629 downwards.
GCACCAATCAAAGCCTCCACAACCTTATCCACATCAAAAATCTAATCTTCCCATTATCCACTTCTCTCACATCCAATATCCAAACCCAACCATTTTCCTTCACATATCACAAAATTAACATCAAAAAGCCATTTCCTAGCTATCCCACTCTCCATACCACACAACCTCTAAAATACCTTACTTTTAATTCAGGAGTTTTGTAAGATTAAGTGGAAGTGAGTTAAAAAAAAAAATGGCCTCCACTTCATGTTTCTTGCACCACCATGCACTTACCACTCCCACTAGAGCCTCATCATCACAGCGCCAAGTGCCAAACATGAAGCCCACTCAGGTAGTCTGCAAGGCACAGAAGCAGTCAGTTCATGAAGATGATATGAGTGCTGTCTCTCGCCGGATGGCTCTCCAAGTGCTCATTGGTGCTGCAGCCATTGGCTCCAAGGTTTCACCTGCAGATGCAGCCTACGGTGAAGCTGGTACTTTGCTTTCTTCAATCTATGCTTTCTGACATGTGCAGCATGTAATAAAAGTGATTGTTCAATACTCACAGTCGACCACTTTGTTAAACAAAAAGCATAAACAAAGCTTTTACTAAGTTTTCTTTTTAGTATGTGTGTGTGTGATTGTTTGTTTGTTATAAGATAGATGTCATTAGCTTATGAATTGGCCAATTGGGTCAGCACATGAAAATTTTCTATATCAGATTATATTGTTTAACTTTAGAGTCAGATTTTTTTTTTTTTTTCCTGTTAATTATTATTTGATAAGTTTGCTGATCTTGCTATTATAAACCGACCTTAGCCATGCCATGAAAATTCAATATTTTGACGTTGATTTAATGTACAATCATGTTGGGATTTAGGTTCTAAGATTTGTGAGGATTAACTCCACAATTAACAATGTAAATATGTTAACAGGACCTCCGGACATAATATAAGGCTTTTCTTTCCATCAATTACCGTAATTCGTGTTTAATAACGAGTTGCTTCACTTTGGGGATCGAATCTATGTAGTCAAAGGTTGTTGAAGACTAAGTATTCTGATTTCAATTAGGGAATGACATCCAAATTGGTGTTCAAATTACTGTTTGCCACACTTAATCTAAACATTATTTGTGGCTCTAACAAGTTGACAAGTTAATTATTTTTTCAGAGACAATTCCTTTAGTTAGAACCTAGTCTAAGCTTACTAAGGAAGTGAAATTGGTAAAGAGAAGCCTAGTTTAGTTTACTGAGAGCATAGAATTTGATCTGAATCTACCAAATGATGACAATAAGGCCATATCAAATTTGACAGAAATGCATGCCCCATGATCTGGCACAGTAGCTATCCATGTAACATGACCCTGATACTTTAGTTTGTAAAATTCCAGTTTATAAGAATGAAAATGCATTCATCTAGAGATCAAACAGTGTTCTACATATTAATTTTGTGGTTAATTGCAGCCAATGTATTTGGCAAGCCAAAGACCAACACAGATTTCTTGCCGTACAATGGAGAAGGATTCAAGTTATCCATCCCCTCAAAGTGGAACCCAAGCAGAGAGAGGGAATTCCCAGGACAGGTTCTTAGATATGAGGACAACTTCGATTCCAACAGCAATGTTAGTGTCATAATCAACTCAACTGATAAGAAATCCATCACCGATTATGGTTCCCCCGAGGAGTTCCTCTCCAAGGTATATATATTTCTTTGACTAGTTTTTAATTTCAGTTTTCCATCAAGAGGCATCAGAATTTTTTGTTTTGGGTATTTTCTCTAGTATAGGTTTTCTCCTTATTTCTTGAAATGTAAGCTTCTACTAAGGTCCATTCGGTTGAGCTCTTTATCATCTTAAAGAGGAACGTACAATGTTGACTTTTACATAATAAATTGATGAAAATAAGTTCATCCAAATGCTTAAGGTAACATCACACAAATAACGTATGTATGAATCTTTTCAAGATGTTGATAGAAAATGTTATCTAACAAATAAGCTTTGATCTGGCTGTTTGTAGGTGGACTTTTTGCTTGGGAAACAAGCCTACTTTGGCAAAACTTCTTCTGAGGTACTAACATGACAAAGAATATTACATGTTTTTTAAACTAATGAGTGATCATAATCACAACTATAACAAGGCCATTTTTGCATCCTTTTAATAATCATTGTTTTAGTTTTTCTTAAAGTTATTTTTACAGATCTTCCCCGAGCTACTAAGGTTTTTGCCTTTAAAGCCTTCTAACTCCAGGGTGGTTACATATATGTAATCTAATGAAATGTGAACTTGGATTGGTCAGGGTGGTTTTGACAATGATGCTGTAGCAACAGCAAACATATTGGAGGTTTCAAATCCAGTGATTAATGGAATTCCGTACTACTTCTTGTCAGTGTTGACAAGGACTGCTGATGGGGATGAAGGTGGCAAGCACCAACTAATTACAGCAACTGTTAAAAATGGTAAGCTTTACATTTGCAAGGCACAAGCTGGAGACAAACGGTGGTTTAAGGGAGCAAGAAGGTTTGTGGAGAGCACTGCTAGTTCTTTCAGTGTTGCCTAAGAATTTAATGAGGGTTTGTATATGTAAATCACCTTAAGATTATGATGTTATTTTGTTTTGAGTTGTCTAGCCCCTTTTCCAGAGTTATCAGAGCTGGTTATTTGAGTGAGTTGGTTGGAGGAAACTTAATTGTGGATATATATTTGAATATTTGGCTGCAGATTTGAACCCTCTTTAACGAGTTTTAAACCCTCTCCCATTCCCTCTATCTCTGTCTCTCTCTGTCTGATGGTTATGCTATTTTACTTTCAAGCCATAAACCATTTTGTTTAAAGTTTTATTTACAGAAGTTTTTTTTCTTAGCAATGTTACAATTTGATCTAGGAATGCCTTCAAATAAATTTTTTAAGAACGTTGTTGTGGTGATAGACATATAATGAATGCTTGTTTAAAATCCTGGGAATTACAGTCTTAAATAACACACTTCATGCTATGTTTTAGCACTTGAATATCCTTCTTCATCTCAGAAACTGCTCATCCGGTCTTATTACTTTGCCTCATCTGACTTAAAACAGCGTATTTGGTTAATGTACAACTTTTTAAGGCTTCAACCTTTTCTTTAGCCACAGTTGTGTATTTGTCCACTTCCTTATTTAAAACTCAATTGACCAATAAAAATAAGCTCTCCCAAACTACTAAGTGTAAAATTCAATAGCCTTCTAGTGTTTGATCTAAGTTCTTATGTATGATTCCAACTTCATAAGCACTCTAAGGACATTTTAGATGACTAGAAGATAAAATCTACTAAGGATGTAGCTAACTCTCTTTCCATATCTGTTCTCACATGCAAATCCCATTCCTATTCATTTATTTATTTTTGTGACATGAAACCCCGACCCCCCTTTGGTGAGGCGAAGGTAAACCAGAATGTAAGCAACCCCAGCAAGCCACCCATATCAAGAAAGTGAAGATTCAAATATGAAATTTCGAACTTCATCCACCAAGCCTACTGCAACTGGGCTAATCCCATCCTAAGTAGCATGATAGTCCGATCAATTTGCAAGCCAATGGCATAATGAGTTAGAAGCCATACATTCTGTAACTATAAGTCAGTGCAAAACTAAATAGCTCTCCTGACCATGCTGTTGAAAAGTAACTCAAATTTCTATTTGGACTTGATTACTTATTTGGATTTTCTTGATATGGAAGGAAATTTGACTTAATTGCTTTTTTTTTTTGTGATTTTCTTTGTATTCATTACCAAAGAAGCAATTACTATTTCTTCTTCCCGAAGGAAATAAGATTTGAATGCTTCTATATAGATCGTACAATTAAGGTTTAGTGGCCTTAACCCAAGGGTCCTCACATATGAGAAGAAGGGTTCTCCTAGGAGAAGAGAAGACTTTAGAAGAAAATTTTCTCTTAATAGAGGAAAATACTCCTAGAATAGAGTAATTTGATAGTTCTTATAGGATTGACAGGATAACTGATGATGCAAAAATCTTTAGTGGGCTACTCGTCCAACCATTGAGCATTGGAAGGTCTTCAAACTTTCAAAGGTCTGCAAAAAAAAAAAAAAAAACAAAACAAAACAAAACAAAACAAAACTGATCTGAAGGCACCAGTATAGTACCGGCCTAGAGTCTCCAATGATTAAGTCAAAAAAATTTTTAGAATTAGAATAAGTTGAATAGAATGCAGATGTAATTTCAATATTTCTAACATACCTTGCAAATGGGATTGGCTGCCTTCATATAGGTGTAGCTCATGACCACTGATCTCATTAATGCCCTTTTCCTTAACAGGAGGATGACCATTTAGTGCTACTTAAAATGGTCACAGCGTTGAAGGGATTCATGATTGTTGGATACAAATTTACTCAGTGCATTAAATGCTCTTCCGATAGTTAGTATAGTGGATTTTATCTCTCCCCCTCTCTATGGAGGTTCTCTTTGTTTAGAGGACTGAAAAGTCCTTTGAACAAAAATATACAAATTAACACGTGTTTGTGTATGTGTGTGGGGTTTGTTTTGACTAATATATTAGGATCAAAACTTGGCTCTCCAAACAAAAATTCCAATTTTCGTCCATGAGGGGGGTTTATCATTGGCAATTGCCAATGGCCATATATCTCAATTGGTTGGCATTTCTTAGTATTTTTAAGACATCTAGAGTTCAAACCTCCCTCCCCCTAGTTGTAACTATTGAATTAAAAATAAATAGATAAATAAATTGCCATTGGCAATATAGTTATATACTTATCAAATACAAATGAAAGGACAAGATTTAAAAACCTCAGAGCTTATATGAGTGGAACTTTAAAGCTTTCCCAAGCTCAAATGGCCCTGAATGGCTGAACCCATAATGTGAAGGTCACTCAATGAATTACAGTATTTATTATATGTACAATTAATTACATGCTATTATAATTAAGTGATTACTGGCATAACCAAATGCGAATGTGTGCAAATTGGATCTTCTTGCCTGTATCTCTTACTCAGCATTTCCTGCAACCTGAAAAGAATGATCAGTAAGCGCATAATGTGTTGAAAAAGACACCATTCTTATCTATGTCATCTTGACTAAATAAGACAAACTGGTGAGAACTGAGAAGGAATCAAATTATTCTGCATGATATGATTTTACTGTGCAGCCTCACTGAAAGTCTGAAAGCATTTCGTAGTCCGATTCCATCAAGTGTACGGTACAGGACAAACAAACAGTCATTGTAGACAACAAGTGATGTAATAAAGAAACTGCCACAATGTAAATGTTGATTATATGCTGTTTTGTAACTTTTGATTACCCACCTCCTCACGTTGTGAATTTGCAGGCCCTTAACAAGGCAGCCAATATCCGTAACAGACTTATTTCTATTTCTGTCTAGTCTGATGTAATAAGCCTGTTATCCACAAAAATAAGATTATATGCTGTTTTTGTCTTTTATTCATATCATGGAAAAGCTTTTAATCATTTTAAAACAATAAAATTGGCATATTTCTAAGTTGGAAATAATCTTAAAGAAGATTATATGCTTCCAAATTTAGCTGGGGGACCACTACCCATTCAGAATTTTCATACCTATCTACAAACTACAAATTGCATCACAAAAAAGCACCCTTACAACTGGTATATATAGACCCCTGATCTTGTACTGAAAAATACTCAAAATTAGAACTAGTGATCAAACTGCAGGTTAAGATGGAAGCAAACCGTAAGCTCAGAGGTTACGTTAAGGGAAAGTTGATGTCATTCTATCGAACAGCCAAGCCTTCCTCAACTGTTCAATATACAACTGCTTCAATAAAGTTTCTGGTCGAGGAGGACAACTGTGTGTTTGCTCAGCCAAATCAGAAGGTATCATTTATAGTACAGGATAACAACCGTGACTTAATGACTTCATATGATAACATCTATGGTGTGCCTGGTGATGAAAGGGTCGATATGAAGGCTGCAAGTTACATATCTTCTGCTCAAGAACGTTTCAAAGCTTGAACAAATCAACCTCTCTCAGAACGAAATATGTGTCAAGAAAATGCAGTAGAGGTCATGATTTCCTTTATCCTGCTACCATATATATTAGTGGTGGCTTAGTTTTGTAATAAGGCTCTTATTGCCCGGATTAATTCTGTACAAAATTAAGGTGTACTGTAATTTTTTTTGGCAGAAGGGTGTATTGTATTTGTTTTATGTATCTCCACGCTTAGTACTACATCTAGTTCAAGAAAAGAAATTCCTACGGATCCATCTGATGCTTTACCTGTTCTCAACAAGGAAACCTTTCTTTGAGTTATTAGATGAGAAATGATATGTCCAGAACATTTTCACAACATTTTTAAAACAAATTTTAAATGACAGGTTATTACTGGTTGTTATTATTGGGGCAAAAAAGTAATCTTAGTGTTAGATTTAAATTTGAACCAATAACAATTAATCACCTATGATTTGTTGTAAAAATATTGTGAACGTAACACCTCTCTTATTATATAGGCAAAAAAAATTAATTTAGAATCCGATAACCTCAAATTGAATTTGCTTTCTTTGGTTATTTGAGTAATAGTTAAGTTGTACAATTTATCATTCTTAATAGCTTAAACTTTTAAAACGATCGATAATGTATTATGGTATTAAAGCAAGTATTCCTAACTTCAAACCTTGTCTCACATGGTTGGTGAAAATAAAAATGTTCGAATTCCACTTGACAAAAGCGAGTGAGTGATTAATATAATAATATAATTAGACTCAAAGTCATAATCCGAGGGCAATGTGTTCAAGTTTTAAGTCTCCCAAATCCAAGATCACTACATAATCCAAAAAGATTCCTCCATAATTTAAGATCATATATAGCTTTTCTTCATCATGCTCTATAGTATTGTAGGGCTTTTTTTTTATGCCCTAGACACGTGTCCTAATATCAAAGGACAACCTTTAGCTAGTTTAGGCCTCATCACTGTTGGGTGAATTGAGCCTAACTCTCTTGCAGATGAGCTTATTCTGCTATGCCTAAGACTTGGTGGCGTCAACGCTTGGTGATGGAGCTGCCATATTTGGTACACTATCATGGCTCAAAATTAATTACCAAAAGTTTCAAAAATTTTAAAAATATTTACATGAATTATTTCAAAATCAGTTGTACTTAATATCTTTTTATTGGAGGTAAATTTTGACAAATCCACCGTTGAACTATATTTTCTTCTTATATCTTTCATTCTTGCAAAACTTCAATAACTATGTCATCAATAAACTGTTTAAATTACAAGTTTTTGTAATTTAAAATTATGCATAAAATGTAAGCTTATAGATCATATAGTAAATAATATCTAATTGACACAAAATTTGATATGTGTATTAAGAACACAAAGAATATGCAATTCAATGATTAGATTTTCAAAATACGTAATAATGTGAATTATATTGAGTAAGGTTGTAGCCTTAAATTACAACTAATTTTGTAACTAAACTTTGTCCTTTAAATTATTTTGATAATCAATTATATTTTTTATTTCAATAAATAAAATAAAATAAAAAACTTGATTTTACATTCAGTGATTTTTGTACGTAAGTTCAAGTAATTCTTCTTCTTTCTTTTTTTTTTTGGTAAACGATGCTTGAATTAAGATTAAGCAACAATAAGTCTGTTACAATAAGCAGTTCTGGCTTTTTCTATAGCCAATAAATCAACCACCACATCCAGTGGGTTATACAAAAGATGAACATCAAAATCATGGTTAAGAGTTGCTCCCATGCGGGCAAGGCAGTCAGCACAACCATTAGCCTCTCTGAACACGTGTGTCATTGTGTGATTAGGAAAGGTCGTTATCAGGTTCCTACAATCAGTTAAAAGAGGTTCAAGCATTAAATTGACTACTGAGGAATTAGAAACAAGGTGTACAATAAATTCAGCATCCATTTCAATACAAATATTATCAATCCCCAGCTGCTTGGCCATATTTAGTCCATCCTTCAAAGCCCACAGTTCAGCAATAGTGCTTGACATGTTTCCAAGTTTTCATGTGAAGCCAGCCAACCATTCACCATTACTGCACCTCAATAAGCCACCCTCACCCGCCTTTATTGGGTTACTAAGCACGGACCCATCTATGTTGAGCTTTGTCCAACCCAGGGGGGTTTAAGCCATCTCACTTGGACTTGCATTCTTCTTGGTTTGTTCGGGCCATTGGGGACAATGGCATAGAACTCCACACCTTTCTTAATGCAGCAAGTACTTGTGCCCTCCTCAATTTTCCCAGTTTGGAAAATAGCCTTAGTTCTATGCAGCCATAACGTCCATACCGCTTAAGGAAAAAGAATTTTCCAAGGCACACGGGATCTTGGATACATGCTAGTCATTCCACAGTTGTTTTTCAGCCAAGCATCTAGATTCAGCCCAAAGAACTCCAGATTACCTTCCTCAATTCCCAAATCTTTCCACACAGATTTTGCCACCTTACAATCTCTGAGAGTGTGAAGGATGGATTCGGGACTTTCTCCACACAACTCACAAGTTGGGTCAAGATTTAACCCTCTTGAACCAAGCACTTCCTTCGTAGGAACACTATAGTGAGTGCACAACCACAGAAAAAACTTTATTCTAGGTGAAGTACTTGCTTTCCACACCCATTGATGAGGGCTGGTTTCAAGGTTCAAGATGTTAAACCCTTTAGCAATGAGATAGGCAGATTTAAGGGAAAAAGAACCATCCTTAGAGAAAGCCCAAACTAGGATGTCATTTTAACCATCTATATCTTATTCTTATTAAAACATTTTCTTTCATTTTAACTATCTTTAATTTTTCAGTTACTTAATATTTTTTATTGGAGGTGAATTTTGACAAATTCACTATTGGATTATATTTTCTTCTTATATCTTCCAAGCTTGCAAAACTTCTATAAAATTAAAGACTAATAACTATGTCATCAATAAACTGTTTAAATTACAAGTTTTTGTAATTTAAAATTATGTATAAAATATAATCTTATAGATCATATAATAAATAATATCTAATTGACACAAAATTTGACATGTGTATTAAGAACATAAAAAACATGCAATTCAACGATTAGATTTTCAAAATATGTAGTAATGTGAATGATATTGAATAAGGTTGTAGCCTTAAATTACAACTAATTTTGTAACTAAACTTTGTCCTTTAAATTATTTTGATAATCAATTATATTTTTTTATTTCAATAAATTTTTTAAAAAAAAAAACTTGATTTTACATTCAGTGATTTTTGTACGTAAGTTCAAGTAATTCTTGTTCTTTCATTTTAACTATCTATATCTTATTCTTCAATTTCAATTACATTATTAAAATATTTTCTTTGATTTACATATAATTTTCGATTAATTGGTACATAATTCTAGCTAGTTTTCCCAAATTGAAGAGCCCTAATAGAGATTTGGGGCTTGGGGGAAATTAAACTCTAAGAATAGAGGACTGCAGAAAACCTCAAATTTGGAGAATTTAATCCTCTATCCAAATAGATCACAAAACCATTGGAATGTTATTAGCTTGCATATGGATTTGATGAATACCTGCTAGTCTAAAGTCCATACTTGCTGAATTTAAGACATTAGATTTAAGCCTTATCTAAATGGAATTACTGGGGTGATAATGAATTTTAAATAACATTTTGCCCTTAATAATTTCAAATCAACAAATTAAAAAAAAATAAAATAAAAAACTTAAATTTTGTTGTTATACTTTTGTTGAGCCATATCAGTGGCCACATCATCCACCTATTTTCAACCCCTCTCTTATTTTTAACTTTTTTATTCTTATTAATTTCCCAACTTATTATTACACTTTTTCCAACATTTCCTCCTCTTTTTTACCATTTCATCTTCTCACTACTATCTACCTTGATACCACTCTTCTTCTATTTATTTATCTTCCTTTATTTTTGGCTTTTCTTATTCCCGTCATCTTACTATAAATTTGCAATTCTCTCTCCCATTCTATGCATGTTTTCTCACACAAAAGTTTATTTCTCTTTTTCTCTCAATTTTTTTTTTCATATTTCGGTGGATTTTTTTTATTTTTCTTGCATCTCTAGTTTTGGTTGGTGAGTTTTTTGTATTATTTAGAACTCTACTTTGGGTTGATGTGATTATTTTTGTATTTTTATATTGTTATCTTTTGTATTTTCTTGATTTCATAGATGTTATCCTATTGCATTATAAAGATAATATATAATAATGTAATGTTATTCTATTGCATAACATGACTTACATAATTTGGTGTTTATTATTATATATTTTATTTTTAATCCTTCTTCTTGTCTTATTTTCTATAAATTTGTTATTCTCTCCTGAAAAAGGTGATTATTCTTGCTTTCTCTCTTGATTTTTTATTCTTTCTTGCAACTCTACTTTAAGTTTATAAAATATTGTTGTAGACACTCAATTTCGTACCCATAATTTATCCTTGGGAGATGACCAAATAAACATTCTAAATACCCAAAAATCATGATTGCATTTCATTCATTAAGTCATTCACATATCATAAAAATGATCTTGAGATTCTAACGATCATGACAAAATGTTCGGTATCCAAATCAGACGGTCGAATCGAAAAATATCACAAGATCAAGTTTTAACAATCTGCCTACGTTCATTTGGGTGAAACTGATCACACATGATTAATTGAAATTAATTTTGATTGGTTAACAATTAAAATAAATTAAATAAATTTCTGTGATTAGTGGTTTATTTTGTTAAAATAAGATTGGTTGCATAAGAATAAAAGAAATAATCTGATAATGTTAAAATTGGATTGATAATTAAGTTTTTAGGGTCATTATCTCTAAAATAATTATTTTAAAGATTTAATTATCAAGTTAAGATGAATTTTATCAGGAATACAAGTACAGAATATGTCTAAGTACAACTTCCAGCTCAGAAAAACGCCCAAAAAAGAGTCCAAAACGTGTAAAAAACAAAAGTTGAACGAAATTGCTGAAAGTGCCAATCGGCACTTCAACAATGCCAATTGGCATAAATTGAAGAATGGGCCCAAATACATTTTTTTAAGGTCAAAACTCATCAAATTCGATTTTTTTGGGGATAAAAACTGACCTAACTCGTGTTTGCTGACTTCCAAAGCAACCCTAGCTTAGTTTTTAAGTAGATACACCTCTATATATAGAGGAGAAAACCCAAAATTCAGCACCTCTCTTCCCCTTAACATTAAAGAAAATCTAAAAGTTTTACTTTAAGATTTTCTTTTTTGTTAATTGCTAATTCTTTAGATCTCAGAGAGATCCATTCTCTCTGACTTCTAAAGTAATTCCCCCTTTTGTTTGATCATTCATGCAAGTAAGTAGTTAGTTTATGAGTTCCTTTCTTTCTGTATCATGATGGTTCACATGTTTGTTTTGCATGCTTATTCAAGTTTATTCATGTCATTCCTTTATAGATAAAATACAAATCTGGAATTTTCTATACAACCTACTATTTTCTTTCTAATAATAATAATAAAAAAAAGATCTGGAGTTTTCTCTATAAATCTACTGTTTTCTTTCTCATAAAAAAACATATCTAGAATTTTTCTCTCAAGCCTATTTTTTTACTAACAAAACAGATCTGAAATATTTTCTTTAATCTATTATTTTCCTTCCAATCTAAAAAACAGATCTAGAATATTTTTTCCCAAAACTCTTGTTTTAAAAAAAAATGGTTTCATAAAGTCTGTTTCCTAACTTAATCTTAGATCTATCATTCAAACACATGTTGCATTCAAAATCATCTCATTAATATGTTTAATGGGTACTTAGTTGATCATTTAGAGTCTAAAGACCGGACTTTGTCTGAGCAAAATGGGTGTCTAACACCTTTCCATTCTATAACCTAGTCCCCGAACCTTAGGTTTTGGTTCGTAGAATAGTGTTTTATCAATTTTTTTGTAGATTGTATTAAGATCAAAGCTTTGTATCTTTTTACTTAAATTGAATTTAGGACCAAAGTAATACTTTACTCTACCAAGTTGTACTTGTATTTCAATCAATGAGATTCGATGCTATTCAATATGTAATCTTGTATTTTCATAGTTTTCTTATTTTTCATATAAAATAAGGTGGCAGCTCCACGAAACCCCAAAAAGGTGCCGATACCATCTTTTTTTTGAGAGCCGGTCTCTCACAATTGTATTTTTTTTAAATCTGTGGGGCCGGTTAATCAATAAATTATTAAAATCGTGTTAATTGGCCCTGTGGCCCATCCAATGACGTAAAACTGTCCGAGGAGGCCCATATCAGGTTATAAGGGTAACCAAACAAAAAGAAGAGTAGATATCACATGAGGTGAGTTCAGTATTCGTCCGATGACAAAATCCTTCTCGGCAATATGAGTCCAAGGACGACCTAAACGCCACATTGTTACAAACACACTTCGGAACTACGTTACCACTAAAAGTGGGACATGGGACCAAGGATAAGAAAGAAAAGGTGAACAAATATCTTTAACAACAGCTGTCTTCGCATTAATTGCCTCTCAACCAACTCTTTGGCCGCATTAATGTGGAGGTGATGCCTGAATAGTGATGAGGCAGCCTTAAAGCTGCTGGTTGAAGGTTCCAGAAAGTGTTGGATGGGACAGGAAGGGATCCCCCGAACCCAACCTACACGTGTGTGGTGAAGATGACACCAAGAGGGCAGTATATAACATGGAAGAATGCATTGAGAGAAAAGATCGGAACTTCTAAACCAGTGACGCTTAGAGGAAAACCTTACGAAATAAAGAACTTAACTTGTTTCAAGGAGAAATAGATTGTTATATTGGTGTTAATTCGTCTATAAACGTAAAGGGTAATCGTTTTTCTTTTGGAGTTAATCTAGTTCTTTGATATCCACGCTCTACAAATTTATTGTTTGGGCCTTTAACGTTCAAACCTAATACAAATTTGGGATCGTTACAAATTGAGTCCTTACAAAATCTATTTTGGATTAATACGTTTTAGTTTTGTATTTTTTTTTTTTTTTTAGTTTCCCATGCATTACAAGTAATCTTACTCCCTCTTATAGCTTTGATTTGATTTTTGTTCAAGTTAATACTTAGTTATTTTGGAAATGAGAATTTGAATTAATATAAATAAATAAAAAATCTTGGCTATGCATTTGAATGTGTCTATCAATTGGTTTAAAAAAAATTCTATCAATTATTTTAGTAATATTAAGTGCAATTTTGTTATGATATTTTTTTTTTATCATGATAATCTCTTTCAATAGAATAAAAAATTTGAATAAATTATTTGAAACTTAAAAAGTTTAGTTGCACCGAAAAAAACATAGCACATTATAACATAATTTCAAAGAATATGAACCATCTAATAAATGAATAATATCAATCAAACACACTCAAAATAATAGAATGATATATTGGTAAAAATAGAAAGATGAAAAAATTTAAAAATTGTTTAATTTTTAGGGAGAACAAATCATCTTCAACAAATTTTAGAAAACAATTTATACATTATACTACAATTGCAAAAATAATTATCTATAACTACTCATTGCGTGGGTTTTCGACTAGAACATATATATCTAAAAGCTGAAGCATAACATTTATCATTGCTATGCTCCTCTTAAGTCACATCAGAATCCATATCATCCGCCCATTTCCAACATTCTCTTTCTTATTTTTAACTTTTTTTTTCTTATTAATTTCTCAACTTATTATTATACTTTCTCCAAATTTCCTCCTTCCTTTTACATTTTCATCTTCCCACTACTGTATGCCTTAATATCACTTTTCCTCTATCTTTTAATCTTCCTTTATTTTTTTGCTTTTCTTATCCCCTCCTCTTACTATAAATTTACAATTCTCTCTCTCATTCTAAACCTATTTTCCCACACACAAAAGGTTATTTTTTCTCTCTTTCTCTCTCTCAAAATTTTGTTTTTTATTTTTTTGGTGGAATATTTTATTTTTCTTGCATCTCTACTTTGGTTGATGATTTTTTTGCATTATTTGGAACTCTACTTTGGTTTGATATAATTATGTTTTTAAGTTGTTATATATTTTTTTTTCTCTTTGATTCTATAGATCTTATACTATTGCATTATAAAGATAGTATATAAGAATATAATATTATTTTATTATGTAATATAACATGACTTAGATAATTTGGTGTTTATTACTATATTTTTTATTTTTACTTTTTTCTTCTCATGTTATTTTCTAAAAATTTCTTACAATTCTCTCTTTAAAAAGTGGTTACTCTCTCTCTCTCTCTCTCTCTCTCTCTCTCTTGATTTGTTATTCTTTCTTGCAACTTTACTTTATATTGATGAATCATTGTGATTTTTTAAACTCTATTTTGAGTTCATATGCTTTGGCGTTGTATTTTTTAGTTTCCCATTACAAGTACTCTCTCTCTCTCTCTCTCTCATAGTTTCAGTGCTACTTTTGTTTGATTTAATACTAGATTATTTTGGAAGTAAGAATTTGAGCTTATATCAAAACACAATCGTGGCTATGCTAATTACAAATCAGTATTCGGTCTATTTCGGTCCACTTCAGTTCAATTAGGTCTATTTGGTCCAGTTCGGCCCATTTGGTTCACTTCGGTCTATTTCTGTCCATTCGGTCTACTTCATTCAATTTCGTCTTATTCAGTCCAATTTGGTCGATTACATCCAATTCGGTCCAATTTGGTCCTTTCTGTCCAATTCGGTCAATACGATCTATTCAGTTCACTTAGGTCTATTCGGTCCATTTGATCTATTTCAGATCACTTCGTTCCAATTCAATGTACCTACTTAAGAATGGGAAAATACAAGTTTGGGTTGAGGGTATAGTCAATTATTTGAGTAATATCAATTGTAATTATATGATAAGTTTTAGTTACCATAATAATCCCCTTAAGAGAATGAGAATTTGAATAATAATTTTGAAACCTAAAAATTTTAATTCTACCAAAAGAAACTAGGAAAATATAATGCATATTAACAATAGTTAGAAGATAAAAAATAGTGATGGAAATTATTTTTTGAAATTATTTAATTTTAGGGAGAGCAAATTCTCTACAACAAAATTTAGAGAATAAAATATACATATTTAGTATGAAAACCAAAACTTATCATATAATTAGAGAATAAAATTTTGATTATCAGAATAAACTCTTTTAAGAGAATGAATAATTTGAATAATTTATTTAAATAAAAATTATATATATATATATATATATATTTCTTAAAGGTATAATCAACCTCATGCAATTCATTTAAAAGTAATGACTTTAAAATGAATGAGTAACTACCCTAAAGATTAGATTTGTATATTCATAATCTTCATGTTTAGAATGACTTTCACTTAAATTTAACTGGATCGAAGTAGACAGAAATGTTATGTTAATGTAGCTCAACAAAAGTGTAATAATAATAAATACTAAACTTAAGATTTTAAATATTACGAGTTTGAGAATTATATTTTTTCAAAATAGATTTTAATTTAGAATAGGTGCTCTCAACCCAAACATATCTTTTCCCTATGTTTAAGTGCACAAAAATGGACCAAAGTAGACCAAAACAGACCGAAGTGGTCTGAATGGACTGAAGTGGATACAAATGGACTGAAGTGAACCAAATAGAATGAAGTGGACCAAATGGAAATATAGGATCAAATGGGAACAAGGTGGACCGAAACGAATCGAATATGACCAAAGTGAACCAAATAGGACACAAAAGGACAGTGTACCAATGTGGACCGAAAAGGATTTAAGGGGATCGAAGCGAACTGAATAAAAAATAAATAAACAGATTGGTGCCAAAGTGGACATAATGGATGCATAGGAGCAAATAGGACCGAATAGGACCAAGTTGGACCGAATTGACCAAATAGGACCAATGTCAACAGACTAGGACCGAGGTGGGCAGAACGGACCAAATAAATTGAAAGGGACAGAATAGAACCAAGGTGGACGAATTGATCGAATAGGACTAAAAGGGACCGAATAAGACTTTTGAATATTTACTATTTTTATTGCATTTTTAGGGCTCATATTTCTAATTTCTAATGTCCATTTTATTTCATATTGTTTTACTCAAAACTAAAAAGTTTAACTCAAATATAATAAAATTTCATACTTTCTTATAAAAAAATTAAGAAGAGAAAAAAAAAAATTGAACTAAACATGAAAATGCAACCTATAAAAAGAATCAATTAAGGTCCAATTAGTCCAAAATGGACTGAAGAGGACCAAAATTGAACAAGTTGACCAAATTGAATCGAATGGGACCAAAGTAGACCTAATTGGACCAAATAGAAATTGTCTAATTTTTAATAGATAAAAAATTCTCCAACAAATTTTAGAGAAAAAAAGTATACATTATATTAAAATTACAAAATAATTATTTATTCCCACACATCGCATGAGTCTGCAACTAGTTATTATTGTATAATAATTAAAGCATAGTCCTATTCGATATAAGTTAGCTCCATATTCCCTTAATCATAACCAAGTAATCAATTATTTAAATGCTAAAATTGAAATGGTTGATTTATTATCAGAAACTTGTTGCACAATTCATATGCTAGTTTGACTTGAATGTCTGACTGCAACGATGATAAAGTATTTACACATAACCAATGGTCAGAGAAAGAAATAACAAACAATGATGCTTTCAGCCTGTTTTTCAGGTTCCCCCATTGCAATAGTGGATGCCATTGCTATGAGCATCCTTGCGCTTCATATTTAGTTCATTTAGACCCCATATCCGAATCGTACGGTCATCACTGGCTGATGCCAACATGTGGGGGTTCACAGGATTCCAGCTCACACAATTAACAGCTCCAGAATGACCTGGCAATGCCTCTATCAGCTCACCCGAGCCTCTGTGCCAAATATAAACCTGCAATCACAATGGAAGTTCACTGCTTTATGCTTGATAAAAGGACAATTGTACCAGCAGATTCAAATGGCAATCACAGGAATTTTTATTTTTTATTTTTCCCAATCCTATAAATCAAGAGTTACATATACTTTTGAGGTTTGAAGGTAACCTTCATTCTCTGCATCACAATATGAAATTAGTTACACGGTGCAAAATCTGTCCCAAACTTACAATGTATATCAAAGACTCCCCAAGGTCCAAATAATTCAGGGGTCCTGATGAGACGTACTATATATACAGTTCAGGGATCACGATGTACTGAATTATATATAACATTTGCAAGCACACGCATAACTATGCATAATATCCTTGTTTTAATGAAAATAGAAACATTTACACCCAATGAACATGGAGCAGATTTTTCCTTGTAAACAAAGAAAATTCTTCCTCCAAAGAACCCAAAAGGATAAAATTAAAACCATACCTGTGAGTCCTCACTACCACTGGCAATAAAAGCTTGTGCAAGTCCACCAAAGCAAGACCTGATCACAAACCGGGCACGTTTATGACCTATATACTTGGCAACAAGCTTGAGGTCACCTTCAATGTTCCACAGATGAATTTCTTGATTTAGAAGATTAACCAGTAAGAATCTATTATCCCTTGATAATGAAAATGATGTTATTGTTTGATCCTCTTCAATATATCTTTCAACTTTTGCTTCCCTGTCAAGTAATAGTATGGCATTTTCTTTACAAATACTTATAATCTGCTTCCCATCACTCGTTATTTCCAAATCAGATATCCTTAGAGTTCTTTGCCCTTTCCAACACTCCAGCTCTCTCCCATCTAGGTGCCACATGCAAATACTCTTGTCATTGACGCCTGAGAATATCCATTTGCCATCTGGAGACCATCCACAAGACACCAGGCCAACACCAGCTTTCTCATAAATATGAAGGCACTCACCAGAAGAAACATCCCAGCGCCTGACAGCTTCCTCCACTCCACAGGTAAGGAGTTCATTGCAATCGGGACTCCATGAAACAGAGCAGACAGATTTCTGATGACCACATAATCTATGCTTCATAGACACACCACGATTCACATCAACCTACAAACAAAAATAAAATACAATATGTATGAGAAAACTTAGACCACCCCTTTGCAAATATTTCCAAAGGCTAATACTTTAGATCTACTACCAGAGTAAAAAGTGTCAAGTCCAAGAAACAAAGCTCTAATGCTTTTGGGTTCTTTTCACCTTTTTTTGGAAAGCAGATTACAAATTTTTAGATTCTTTTGATGCATAGAGGTATAAATAATGATACCAGATTCTAAATACTTAAAAAGTAAAACCCTATCTTTTTGACAATAACAAAATGGTAATTTTCTCCTACTAATGGATAGATTTTAGAATGATAGGATCTTAATCCAAGCCTTCATGATGCAACACAAAATTCTCAAAGGGGTTTACGGCATGGGAAACAAAAAGGACAAAAATGGATAGAGCTTAGGAGTTAGCACCAAGATGAGAGGGATAAAACCTAGGAATCAGCAGAATCAACACTTAGGGTTGCTTGGAGTCAACATCAAGCAATACATAGCAAGGTTTTGAATTCCATTCAGGTGACTGTTCCGGATTGGCTACTGGAACAGAATATTTCGGTTCCAATGTGTACCGGTACACCGTTTCAAGATTACGCAACTAAGATATATATATATATATCGTAATAATAATAATAATAATAACAAAGATATTTTTTATTAAAAGAGAGATAATAATAAGGTTATTACTTCTTCTTTTTTTATGACATAAGAGAACTTCACTCAGATTAGTTGCACGTCGCAAAGCATACTGTACAACAATACTCACTGTTAATCAAACTCCTACAAGCAACTGACCCCACCAGCCAGAATTAGTTACCAGGTAATCCAAGGGCTTTTCACCCCTAATGGGCTAAGTTATAAGGTTATTACTTATTATATTATTGTTAAACTAAAATTTTCAAATTGATTATCAAATAAATTTTTTAAAAGAATTTTTCTAATGAATTGATGAAATGGCATTTTTGCAAATAAGAAAGAATATAATGACATTTATAAAAGGGGAGAACCTTCCCAAAAGCTTCCCATTTACTCCTCTCACGTAAGTATCACCTAATTCATCTCTTTTACCCTTTTTTTATACAACTTTTTTCATTTCTCTCTCACCATTCCTCTTCTCCCAATCCTATTCCTTATCTTCTTCTTCCAGATCTGTAACTCCCTAGTTTGACCTCTCATCCTTTTTCATCGGTTTTTTGTATTTTTAACATACCCCATATGACATTCTCAATTTAACTATTTCATCATATTTGATTTTTTTTTTTTTTTTTTTTTTGTCCTTTTCTAATTCACTTCGTTTTCTCCATGTGTAAACCCACCATGAGATCCAAAAAAAACCCACTCAGTGACTCAACGCAAAGTAGCAGAATCCAGAAAACTCATTCTTCATTTCGCTCCGGAACCAACATTTCACCTGGTATGACAACATTCCGGCCAGAACGCCGGTACAAATACGGCATTTAGGATGAAACAGAATAAGGGGGTTACCTACACTGGGACGGAAAATTCCGGCCATTCTGGCTGGAACGGAACGGTTTTTAAAACCATGGTGCAAAGAGAGAGAAAACTTAGATGTCAGCATCTTGGGTTGCCTAGAGGCAACACCAAGCATATAAAGAAGGATAGAAATCTTGACATTGGAAGGAAATTCCAACCAAAATTTTGTATTCCATGATCAAGCCTCTACAACCCAAATTTCATAAAATAAGGAAAGGAAATAGCTTCATATCCAACTAAGGAAAATGAATAGCCTGTAACCAATTCATTAATTTATTACTTCATTGTCCTATTGCTATGGAGTTATGGCCTGTGGTGTTTGGTTTGTTTGGAGTGTACTGGGTCATGCCAAAGACAGTCATCAAGTTATTTGCTTCTAGGCAAGGGCAGCTTGGTCATCATAGAAATGGAATTATTTGGAAAGCTGTTTTCACTGTTTGATTTGGTGTATTTGGAGGGAGTGGAATGCCCAAATTTTTGAGGATTTGGAAAGAAATTTGACAGACATTAAGCTAACCTTGTTGGATTGGATGTCTGTTGTGGATTGTTACTCTTTATGTTCGATTTTTTTCGATTTGATTGATCATTGTAATCTGTGGGCATGATTGTATTGTCCCCGATTGTATACATCATGTACACTTGGGTGGCTGTTTTCTGGTTTCAATAAAATTTATATTACTTAAAAAAAAATTAAATCCTAAAAATTCTTGACATTTATCAGTGTCAATATTCTCAACAGTCAACATCCATCAATGTCAACAGCATTAAAATGATTCAGGTCCAACAAAATCAATCAGCACCAACCAGTCAACAGGCATATTTGGTTTCCACACTGCATACCACTTCAATACCGTTCACATGCACCACTCACATATTCCCGAACGGATTCAAGCTACAACCTGTTTTCACCCCATCACAACCCCTCAAATTTTTTTTTATTAACCCTAACAAAACCCTAAAACACATTGGCATTTTCTAGCCTTTTTACCACCAATTAATCATAGAAACAAACCCTAAAACACCTAATTTCCCCTGTTGCTAAAATTTTCTGCAACCTAATTCTTTCAAGAAATAACCCCTATTGGCCTCTTATATCATACCTTCTCAACCTGGCTGCAGCTACAATCTCTAAATACCATAATACACCCAAAACTGCAACCTGTCAGCCCTAAAGACCAAACCAACCATATGCAAGAATCTATCTTACGGCACCACTAGCACCATTTTTGATGTTTGACGCTCTTCTTGCCCATACTTTTGCCCTAATAGCTCCTTTGAGTCATCTTGATCTTGTTACAAACAGCTTCCGTTAACAGAGATCACATCACCAACTATCTTGAGTGATTTTATCTCTCACCTTGACCTTGATTGGTAACAGCACAAGTGCATTCATTTCTAATTCAATATCTTCATCACTGAGCCATCTTTAACTGCTTTTTTTTATTCCATTATGCTCATTTTGTAGTTGTACTTCTAAATAGTCCAAAACTTCACTCCATCTGGCATGGTTTTCTTTCAAGCCATTCAAAATCAATACAACAACAACCAAGGCTTAGTCCCAAATTTTTGGGGTCAGCAATTGATCCTGAACAAATTATTCAAGGTTGATCACTTGTATTCTAGAAGACATCTTGAAAAATTAGCCCTTTATGGAACCAAGCTAATATATTAAGGCAGGATAAGCACGAGGATACACACATACACACACAAATATATAAAATATCTCCACTCTAAACGGCTATCCCGTCCAGGAGGTACAGGTTCCACCCTATCTGAACAAGAAGAGCTACTAACAGAAGTATAATATGTTAAGCCATAATTTAGTTGGATGTCTCAATTGGTTTAGTATTTCATCACTTTTAGTCCAATGCAATTGTTCCCTGCTTAATTGTAAAATATTTATCAAATGATTGCAGCTCCAGAAAAGGTTAAAACCATGACTTCAAAGTCAAACTCTTGATTTTTGGGACCAAACCTCAATTTTAAGTGCAAAAAGGAGAAAATTACAACAGAGACAAAGCAATATTGTTACATCTGACCAAACAACGCCAATATCAGAATGTCACCACACCGTACCAAGAATTGATGTGATATTTAATCCAGAAACGTGGAGCAAACAGCAATTAGGAACTCTGACATGTAAGTGCAGAAGAGATGCAAATCATCATCAATGAGAAAAAAGAAGAGAGATACTCTTCATTACTACAATCACAAAGCTATAATTCATGACAGTGGGGCACTTCTCAGTGCTGGTAAATAACTAAATATGGAGGGGCAAACAAGAATAATGAACTCTGACATGCAACTGCAGGAGAGACATGCAAACCATCATAGATAGGAAAAAAGAAGGGAGATATTCTTCATAACTAAAATAAGAAAGCTATAATTCATAATAGTGTAGTAGCACTTGTCCATGTTGGTAAATGGCCCCCCAGTGGGATTTTTTAATAACTTGATAAGTCTTAATGCGAGGTGATTCTCTCTCACCGCTACTCTTCATTCAGGTTTTGAAGGTGTTAAGTAAAATGTTGAAGAGAACCAAGGCAAGGTAATCCTCTCTCACCGCTACTCTTTATTCTGGTTTTGGAGGTGTTGAGTAGAATGTTGAAGGGAACTGAAGCAGGGAGTTTCATCTCTAGATTTAGAGTTAGGAATGGAGAAAACAGCCTTTTGGTTTCCCACGTACTATTTGCTGATGACACAATTTTGTTTTGTGATGCTACCGTGAAACAACTTCTTCACATAAGGACGATGTTAACATGATTCGAAGATGTAACAGGCCTAAAAATGAACCTCAGTAAGAGTGAAATTGAAACAGTAGGAGAGGTTGGAGACATTGATGAAGGTTGAAGACACTGATGTTTTGGAGAACATTTTTGTTGTATGATTGGCGGCTTGCCCCTGAATTATTCAAGTATGCATTTGAGATCGCCTTTTAAAGCAAGAGTGCCACGGAATACCTTTTTTTTGATAGGTAAGAAAAAATTTTATTGAAAAAGGAATAGCATGAAAAATACACAAGGTTCACGACAGTGAACAAAAAGAAAAAAGAGGTAAAAAGAAGCAAACAGACACTAAGCTATTCTAAGAGACAAAAGAAAATCCAGTGTAGAACAATCCGAGAGGCCCCAACACCGAGACAAATCAAAGAGGATCCGTTTGCATAAATCTAACAACTGATCCAATGATTTCCTTGTATCCTCAAAAGAACACTGATTCCGTTCAGTCCAAATATTCCACATTAAACAACCCAGAGCCAGATTCCAAATATCAGAATTATGTTTCTCAAGCCAATGATACCAACAAAAAAATAAGTCTACAATGGAACCTGGCATGACCCAATCAATCCCAAACAGCCGAAGCACATGCATCCACAGAGAATGAGCAACCAAACAAGAAATCAGCAGGTGATCCATAGATTCCTCATTACAACAACACATACAACAACAATTTGCCAAAGTGCGGCCTCGGAGCATAACATTATCCAAAGTAAAGATCTAGCCATAAGCTGCTGTCCACATAAAGAATGTCACCCTTTTAGGAACCTTTACTTTCCAAATGCCCTTCCAAGGGAAAGTAGAAAGAGTTACATTTCGAATCTTATGATAAAAAGACCGAACATCAAACTTCGTACTTCCATTAAGACACCAATAAAGTCTGTCACTACCTCCACCCCTAGGAATTCGAGTTTGAATGAAGTGAAAAAGGGAATAGGAAGCCGCCAACTCCCAATCATTAAATTCCCTATAAAATCTTAAAGTCCATACTCTATCATTATCACCAACTGGAGGACTTAACACTTTAGAAATACAAGCTTCCTTATTGGCTGAACACACAAATAACCAAGGATAAAGAGATTTGAGAGAATTATCCCCAATCCACTTATCATGCCAAAAAAGAATACGAGAACCATCCCCCACCACAAAAGACAAATGCCTAGAAAAATTTTCCCACCCTTCACTAATACTTCGCCATGAACCACAACCATGAGTCCTTCTACAAACTCTAGTGCTCCACCCCCCTTTCCCCTCCCCATTTTAGAGGAAATGAAACATTGACTATCAAGTTGGAAACATTGTATTTGTCAAAAGGGGGAATATGCTTTTCAGTTTACCAACTTATTACCTTTATATTTTATAAGTTTTGTCTAAGGGCCCCAATGGGAGATTCAAACTAGTAACCTCCACTTAATAAGGCTTTGTCCCCAGTTATGTGCTACCCCGTTTGGATTTGATAAGTAAGTTTTCACCATCCTTTCTCTTAGGGCGAACATATTGGAGATATTGCAAAGGAATTTCTTACTGAGCTGCCTGGGTGACAAGTTCAAACTCAATCTTAGGGATTGGAAATGAGTATGTCCTTTTGCCTTTAATGGGAGTTTGAGGGTGTGCAAGCTAAGCACTTTTAACCAAGCTCTATTTGGAAAATGGCTATGGTGATAACAAGATCTATTAGTAAAACTGCTATGGATGCGGATTGTTTGGATGGAAAGAAATCGGCGCTCTTTTGAGGATACCGAGAAATCCTTGGCTCAATTACAAGCTCTATGCCAGAAGACTTTATTTGATTGGTCTAGGTGTTGGGGCTTCTCGGATTGTTCCACTATCTTGGAGTTTATTTCTTCTCTTAGTATTGCACTTTTAAGTTTTTTTCTTGTTGTTTGTTGCTGTTTGTTTGTTTGTTGCATTTCCTTGTGTTCACCGTCATGAACACCTTGTATTTGCTTTCTTCTGTTTTACAGTTTGTTTAATAATACTCTTATTACCTATCAAAAAAAAAAAACTGCTATGGAGATTTTGGCAGGCAGATACTCATTTGTGGACACTGGTTGTCAAGTCAATGAGGGAGTTGAGAAGCACATAGAGTTGTACCTTACGAAGGAGTATTATTATGGGTTCAAGGTCATGTGCAGTTTGTGTTAAGGAATGGAAGTCAAGTGAGGTTTTCGCATGACAAATGGTGTGGAAATCAATCCTTGAAAGAGAAGTACCCAGAGCTATATGTAATTATAGTTGATAAGGATGCTTCAGTCAACACTCACTTAGAGGGCACACTCATATTATTATCAAGATTATCCATGATGTTAATGATTGGAAGTCAGGTGAGGTTTTTGCACGACAAGTTCTGTGGAAATTAATCCTTGAAAGAGAAGTACCCAAAGCTATTTGTAATTATAGTTGATAAGGATGCTTCAGTCAACTCTCACTTAGAGGGCAGACTCATGAAATATCAAGATTATCCATGATGTTAATGATTGGAAGTCAGGTGAGGTTTTTGTACGACAAGTGGTGTGGAAATCAATCCTTAAAAGAGAAGTACCTGGAGCTATATGTAATTATAGTTGATAAGGATGCTTCAGTCAGCTCTCACTTAGAGGGCACATTCATGAAACATCAAGATTATCCATGATGTTAATGATTGGTAATCGGAGTCAGTAGATTTGCTATTTTGTATTCCAACCTCCCAAGTGAAGCAGGCCCTGATTGAGTGTGAAGGAGGTTAAATGGAAATGTTGGGTTTGATGCTCCAATTATGTGAAGTTCCCTTGAAAATGCATTTGATGTACTAAGGCTACAAAAAGAGTTCTTTGTGTGGACAACCAACATGGGCACAATTTTAATATTTAATCATAGTTGTCAAAATAGGAATCGAATTGTGCATTGATTTCTCAATTTTTTGTGTACCGTGTATCTTAAGATACATGAACATTCAATAAAATTTATAATGCTTGAAAGAAAATGAATGAAAGAAACAAAAGATCAAAAGGATCCCTTTTTTTTTTTTAAGTTGAATAAGCAAAACCTAGTTATGTTCAGAAACTCTAAGAGACTAAGGTTACGTTTGGTAACAGTTTTCGTTTTCTATTTTCAAAAACTTTTTTTAGGAATATAAAGAAAGAAAAAAATTCTTATATTTTTTAAATCAAAAACATGTTTGGTTAGTTGAAATTAAAAAGATAGTTTTTTGAAGAAAAAAAAATAGAGAATACTAAAATATGTTGTTACTAAGATTTGAACTCTAATGCTAACTCATTAAATGAGTTAGATTCATTAAATTAAATGCGTGTTTTCATTAACTTTTGAAAATTAGAAACTGAAAACAGCATTTCGCATGTTTTCAGTTTCCTTCACAAATTGAGTTTTGAGAACAATTTTAGCTTTCCGTCTATTTTGGATTGCCAAACAAGTTTTTTAGTCTCAAAAATACAAAATTGTTTTTAAAAACAAAAAATAAGGAGAAAAAATAGTTACCAAACATACCCTAATCTTTTCGAAAGGAAAAAAATGAATGAAAGAAACAAAAGATCAAAAGGATTCTTTTTTTTTTTTTGCGAGCAAAAAAAAAAAAAAAAATGATTCTTTTTTTCTTTTTTTAAGTTGAATAAGCAAAACCTCAGGTACCATATAGTACATTACAACTCACCGATTCGAAACAATTCACATCGTAAGATTTATGAGCATCTTTGATACATCCATATGATTCAAAACTTTTTTTTTGATATAAGTAATATAACTTCATTGAATAAATAAAAGAATACACGAAACCAAAGCACATAGGCAGTGTACTAAGGAACCAGAAAAAACATCAAAAACTATAAAGCAGAGAAAGTACAACTATCTAACAAATCTGACAAAGAAAGTATACCCAAATGATTCAGAATTTTTTGCAAACATTTGATACATATCTTACAATACTCAATACGATTCATCGGATACTAACAACTATGCATGCAATAATCTCATGAAGAAAGGAATTACCCTAATAGATTGGTGTTGCAAGTGTAGGGAAACAGTGGTGGAACATTTGTTGTTGCATTGTGATGGCACAAATGGTCTAAGTGTTTGGAGTTCATTGGATAATGCCTAGCAGAATTGTTTATATATTATATGGATAGAAGAATCAGTTAATTCGTTTAGGAAACGTTCATCCTTTGTTTGGAAACTAGCCCATTAATGTATGTTGTGGCAGAGAGAGGGATCATTGTACATTTGAAGATCTGGAACCTTGGTTGTTTGACTAAAGTTGTCTTTCTCAAGATCATGTTTGAATAGCCCCCATTCCCTAGGTTATAGTAACAATCTTTCTATTGTCAGTTCATTGATTTGTGCTTGTAACTTTTATTCTTTGTAATTCTTTAGGACTACATCATGTATACATTTGTGTAAATGAGGTAGTGCCTCTTTAGAAATAAGATTAATTACTTATCCAAGGAGGGAGAGAGAGAGAGAGAGAGAGAGATCACAATACAGTCAAATCTAAACCCATTAAAAGTATCAATCTTACCTCCCATATGATAACTGAACGATCATTTGATGATGAAGCCAAGTATTTCCCATTATGTGAAAACTGCAAGAACCAGACTTCATCGCTGTGGTCTCGTAATATCTACTCAAATAGAAATAAAAAGAAAGATTCAAGATGGAGATCGAATGACATGTAGATACCAAATTCACAATAGTAGCTGTAAAAAGGAAATGCATAGTCCACTCAAGGTTAACAAAGTCTCCAGAAAAGAAACAAACAGAGAAATTGGAAAAGATCATGAAATATTATCAATAAGTACAAATGTGGAAATTTATGTCTCACTACCTAAGAGACATAAATTTCTCATGCATAAAGAAACTTTTCTCTCTTTCTTTTTTTTTTTATGAGGGTTTATAAAGGGTGGAAAATAGATATAAATCAACATCTTGAAGCATTTGTAGCTAACAACTAAGTGTGCTTACCACAATCAAGTAAAGGATATCTCTTAAGGTATTATAAACCCTCTAATTTGCCTTCTTAACTAAATGTACGTGTTCCGAGTGAAACAGAATGTCATCAAATTGATGTAAGCTGAACACCTAATCAAGAGATCCTCAATTTTGTGCATAGCACAGTGTTTTTGAATCCTTATTCATTCACTTTTAGCTGCCTTTAAGGGCCTTCTAAAGACAAGTTAGTACTGCAAAATGCCACTTTTTCTGACATTGCTGGATAAGAGTCCTATACTGATTCTATTTACCTAGCAAAGTTGTAGAATAACTGAATCAATTTTTTTTTGTTAACTAGGACACACAATAACTTTAGGAATCTTAAGCTTATCAGGTGTCTTGTAAAGTAATAGTTAATAATAATAATAATAATTACTGATAGGGTTCATGGCAGAGTCTGAAGGTAAAAGTCACAGGAATTCCTGAAACCATATAGCTGAACCTACATTTTGATTTGGGATGTTTCAGTGCAGGCCTTACGGTCAATAGACATTCTAGAATTATGAAATGAGGGTTGCATGTTTAGGATTGAAGAACAAGTGCTGCTTGTGGATTAAGTAGAAAACATAGTAGTATAGAGTTAAAAGAAGAGGATGAGAGGACGTAAAAGTTAAAGAATCTAGAGACCATGTATTCAAGAATTTAACAAAAAAACATTTCTGCACCATGAAACTATTATCATTTTGGAACAATGGACCACATCTGCAAACATTAAAAAGCGTAAGGCATTAGCCCCATCCCCCACCCCTCCCCACCTCCCTAAAAAAAATAAAAATAGAACAAGGGTAGAGAAAACTTTGAAAAAAGGAAAACAGTTGTGAATCTGTAAGACACAAGTTGTTTCTAAGAGATATGTATCAGAGAAGCAGTTATAATTCTTTTAATCGTCTACATACGATCATGAATATAGTTTCTAGGGTGGAAGTGTAACACAAAGCATTAAACCCTGCCCTTTTAAAATAATAGAAAACATGAAAGGACACAAAGTAACTCTTAAAATATTTATTAAAAGAAAATCAGAAAAGGTTACATTCATATACTTCCTCGAACATGTAAAGAGCATAATTAACCCACCATTATAATTTAATTGGAAAAAATAGATGGACAGAGAGAAGGCATAAGTTGAGAAGTTGTTCCCCTCAAAAAGCAAGGTTTGAGAATTGATGCATAAGGTGCATAACCCCTTCTATTTTATTTTTTAATTAAAAAATTCATCCAAAAGTGTGTGTGTGTGTGTGTGTGTGTGTGTGTGTGTGTGAGAGAGAGAGAGAGAGAGTTGAACAATAAGTAATGCCTCTAGAGGCCCCCTTTTATTTTTTGTGCGCATGGGGGTTAAGTTACGCACATACCCCATAAGTCTTGCCCTCACGATCTTACCCTCCATCACATTATTAAAAGAGGAGGAATTGCCATTTGAGCTAATTCTCATTGGAAAGGAAAATGCTTCTAGAGATTGTCATAGAAACTATAAAATGGTGCACATTCAATATGGCTTGGCTTGACAAGGGTATGCCCAGGAGGTGTTGCTCAATGTTTTAACTTTTAAGCCTTGAGGCATTTTAGAATCACCTCATCTTGAGGTAAAGAAGAGGTCATTGTCAATCTAGAATCTCCAACTTGATAGCACAACCATCACACCTTATTACTTTAGTCCTTTTTTCTTCATATCTGTCATTACTATATTCTCATTAGCAAGGAAAAAAGTTGAACAGACTTATCCAAAAAATAAAAAGAGGAAATAGGTTGAACAGAAATGGAAGCACTCACTTAAGCTACCGTCATTGCTTGATATAGTTAATATCCCTAGTAAACTCTCCATGTTAACCTACATTATAGATAGTTTGGCAAAAAGATAGGAAATATACCCTTATAAGCGATATGTTGTCTGCTTCAGGTATGGAGTAAACAAAATTGGTTCAATGCAATGGAGTAAGCTCTTGACTACCTTAAGTTGAGGGGTGCACAGAGCTAAATCATGCTCCATAAAATGACTTAGTTCCAGCATACTTATTACCGATACCCACATCAAAGTCAACTAGCTAATCCTTATCAACCTAGAACTGCCCCCTCCTCCCAAAGCAACAAAAAGAATTAAACCAAGAAAAAATAACAATAACAACCCATAGTGAAAACATCAAATTCTAGGGATCTCACTCCGGCATAAACCTAAAAATATGCATGCTATTCTTTTAATAAAGGTCTATCTGGATTTATTCTCTCTTGAAAAGGATGGAATAGAGTTAGCATGATTCCATCAATACTAGGTCCCACTAGCAGAGGACAAAACATCACCAACAATATCCTCTGGAAGAGTATCCCTTCACCACCAGCATTTATATGTTGTTCTACGATGCCCATATTTTCAATCTGGTGGATAAATTTGTATTTATGCTGCCACCCTCAGTAAAATTTATAAATTTTATGCCAAACTAACTACCTTGGGATTCACAACTTTTAAAAACCCCCTTATGAAATTCTCATTTTAGTCAAATGCTACTCCCTCTTCAATCATTTCAGGCTTCAAACTTACACAAATACTCTTCCTCCTCAGCTCTATACTTCAAATGCTTATATGTTCATAAAATCTCTTCATTTTAGTCTCAAATTCCTTGCTAGACACAAGCCTCTGAAGGATTGGAGTCATTGGACATTCCATCATCCTCATATCTTGAAAGGAAACCAACTTCCAAGAACATGTTCCTGCTCCTAGCTGGCCCTTCAGAACAGACATGAGTATGTTTGGAAGCTAACATATTCATGATCCTAGCCCTGATTGGATCATGGGCCTCCCCTAAACCTTTCATCCTGAAACTTCATTCGTTAGGCTGCTGCAATACTTCTGATCAGCCACAAAAGAAAAATATATTCATCTCCTTTACGTCAGCTTCAAGCAATAACATCAACCTTTGAAAAACCTCACAGAATAAATAGTCAATTGATAACCAATAACTTTTTGATAGGTAATTGATAACCAATAACTTGCAGTTAATTGATTGTACACTGGGTAAATGACTTGTGATGTTACATATCATGAGAAAAGTACACTTCTCGTGACAAAAGAGAACAATAATGACCCAACACATATGTTACATACTACTAAGACTGGTTGCTACTAACAAGTACATCACAACCACAAAGAAAAGTTTCAAGTGCATCAGGATACTGTCAACAAAGAACAAAAGGTAAATATGTATAAAAACTATTTATGAAGCTTACACCGTCGAACAGAAAAGATTCTCTCTAACCTGTAAAGTTTGAGAAGGAATCTGATCTCTTCCACACTGATGATCAGTATACAATGACATTTCCTTATCCAAAGAGTTGTGAAAAGGGCAAGCATCTCGTTGCAAAAGAAGTGCCTGTTCAACTAAGTGTTCCAACCTTCTTTCAGGTATCATAACTGTTGGGGGAAGCAGTTTCTGCAATTCCTCCAGTAGCTTTGACCTAGATTTTGCCCTCACAGTGTCTTGACTGTGAGACCCAACTAGAACAAACTGTGAAGGGGCAACTACACGGGAAGAAAGTTCACGAACTCTAGTACCATTAATGCATAGAGGAGTTATCTCAGTCCTCAATGTATTCAAGGCATCCATGACCTTTTCTGCATTTAAAAGTTCAAGAAACTTCTGCTCCAAAATAAGAAAAGAGGCTGATTTAACAATGCTTTCATCTAGTAGTCCAATTTTTTTTAATGTGGCAACACTTTCATCCCAATTACCATCAAGTACTTGCTGCATAAACAGATTTACCACAGAGGAGTGTAAGGGTATTCCAGACTCTTCCTCTAGACGTTCACCACTCTTCTTATAACCAAGAGAATATAATGCTTTGGCTATTATACGGACAAACTCAACTCTTTTAATAACTCCTTTTGAACCAACAACCTCTTCGTCCCCTTCAGATGACAGGGGTCGAGCCATCAAGTCGCTTGAAGAGCCAGATACGGGCTCTATAAGAGATGAACCGTTAGAAAGACCTCTCAATTCTTCAGTGGACAATTTCACGCGTTTCGTGGCTGGTTCTTCATCCTCTACACCTCCCATGAAATGTGCACCTCAGCCCATATATTATTACCACGTAGAAAAACAACAAGGAGAGATAACTTGAAAGCTGCCTCCAATAATTCACAAGAAATAACTCCCTGCATAAAAAGTCAAAGGATTGGTCATAAATTCCTAAAATTGAATGTAACAAATAAAACAGGCAATCACAAAGACCCTCATCACTATCAACAAATGCAAAACAATAACTTGGCTATTTTCATCAAGTACAATATTGACAATAAATTTCTAAATGTAAAGAGAAAATTAGAATACTTGGGCAAAATTATTCATCCATGTTGGTGATGTTTCTAAAGTTCGGTATAAATGTACCACAGTTCTATGTTGGCTGCACACATTGCTTGCTATCATTTCAGTGACAACAAATTACATCACATATATCATATATTTTTTTCCCCAAGTTGACAGAAATAATGACTTATATTACAAATTCAAAAAAAAAAAAAAACATATAAAAGAATACAGATATAGCAGAAGTTCAAACCTTTGATGGCATATGTTATACTACCCAAGTTCAGAATGATACTATAGTACACCCATTGGAGCATTATCCATCCAATGTTTTTCTCCTTGTGATCTAGATAAGGATTATTAAATCCCAGATCTAAAGCACAACATTTTTTTGAGAAAATATGAAGGAAAATTCTTTGAACTGATAAACATAAAAAGGAAACACGAATTTAGATCTTTCACAATCAAAAAGTGTATTTATAGTTACTGTATTAAGATCTTTGCCAATGCCCAATAAGCAAGTGGCACCATTTCACCAACTAATATAAGCATAAGGGCAGCCACCCTGTCTCTTGAATATTGCCATATTTACGACATCCCTTTCTGCAAGAATTTTTTTTTTTTTTTTGCATAAAGTAATTCATTCACCATTGTTATTTCTATAATTTATAACTTTGAGACATACTACAACTTAATGACACCTATGCGATCTTCTTTTCCAAAAATTCCACTCAATTATAGCATCCAAGTACACAAAAAATTCTATATAACTTAAAAAAGCTTACCACTTTTAATTATTTTCCAAAGAATATACATTTTTATCACTATACTGAAAAATTATAAAAATCAAGATGGTTATACATGCATAGCCATATATCATTCATACCATATCAATACATTCAAAGGTGGATGTTTTATAACTAGGTTTTCTTGAATCAACACCGTTCTACAGCAATAATCCTTGCAATTTTCAGTTTCCCCAAGGAAAAGATAACGGAAGGAAGCCTATATATCCAGCAAAGGTTTACTTTCCATATGAGAAGTCTGATCCAATTACATAAGTTACATATAAAAGTCAACAAATCTTCTATAATACCAATTTAAGCCCAAGTGATAACCAAAGACTTTAAATTTTATTTTATAATTTGATAGTTACAATAGGGGAGAGTGGATTTGCACCTTGGACGTCCCTGTTGGAAACAAGAGGAGGTGCAAGTCAAGCCACAAGGCTCTTGGTTAAATGATAACGCAAAGACCGTATATGATTAATGATACATCATCATACAAACTCAATTACAGTGGCCTTGAACATTACAAACTTAAAGAATGCAACTTTGTCAAATCAGTTCAATCATTTCAAGGGCAAGAAACTCAAATTCTCATCTAATTAAATAAAAACTGAGCAATTCAACAGCCAATTAAGCGGATGATCCACAATCTAAAAAAGAACTAACTTCTTTACACATGAAGCTGAAGTAGTTTATGCAAACACATTACGTTAATTACATAATCTTGAAGAAAAAATCATGAGCCAAATGTTACCCCATTATGTCCTCCATAGAAGAAAATATTAATCAACAAAGGGAAAGAAATTAAATAAAATTGAAATCTGCATACTTCTTAGCAATAGTTAATTAAAACCCACACCAGAAACATTAATAAAATGGCAAATCTACCATAACTGGCAATCAAAACCATCAAGAACAATAAATCTGACACAGATATGAGTTAGAAAGATATGTTCATAGGTAACTGCAAAATATTTAAGCACTAAACCAAAATCACAACACAAAAGATGCAGCAAGAAATGAGTAACAAAATCCAGGAACATACAGAATCAGTACAGGATTGGCCCAAATTAGAGGTAATTATGTAGTAAGAAAGCAAAATCTTCAATACCCAGAAAGCGATTTAACTTTGGGAGCCGATTTGTATCAAAAGCAAATGAACCCAACACAGGAAAACAGATTGAGAAACCAAAGGAGCAAAGCACACAAAGACTTTCTTTTTCTTATTTTGTCGGCACATTAACAGTAAAAATAGAGGTGGGCAAGCACCAGATTAAGCAGAAATTTGTGAAATATGCAGATAGAAAGGTGAATCCACAATCGGGAAACAGGTTTCTTAAAGGTATTCGTACCCCTTGAATCGGAGGAAAAGTGTTTGGTACCTTTCTGGGTAGAAAGAACTCACTGAGTTTCTCTTTGCGTGGAGGAAACCAACTCACAATGGTGGCTTATGGGGGAAGAGAGAGAGAGAGAGAGAGAGATAGAGAGAGAAAGAGAGAGCAAGAAATGGATTTGTGTGTGTCCTGGTAGCTGTAGTGGGGCTTTTATGCCTTGGCAAATCCGGACTTTGTGCAAGATGGCTCAGTTAGTCCAAATTTTGGCTAACCCAGCCCAATTTGACATGGGCTTGTCTTAGTCAATGTTTTAGGCTAGTCAAAGTTTTGGCCAGCCCAACCCAACTTACAATGACATGGGCTGAGCCCTAATTGAAGAAATTATACTTTACCACTATAAATGATTTAAACTAGGGTGGTCCAAATCAACCCGCCACCTGCCCCACCCATCCGGACCCGACCCAGAACCACCCGATCCGACTGCTCTGGTGGTTGGGCTCAGGCCCTGACTCCAAAAACCCAATGCCAGCGGGTCAAGTGGCAGTTTTCTTCTCCAAAACCTGAGCCACCCAACCCAACCGATGTTATTTACAGATCCAGCCAACTCCGGCTAGATCAAGCTTAGATTTGAGGAGATTTGGCGAGACCTCAACCGTATTTGGTAAGATCGAGGAGATCCAGCAATATCAAGCTTAGATTCGAAGAGATTCGACGATATCAAGCTTAGATTCAAGGAGATCCAATGAGTTTTTCCAGAATCTGGCTAGTTTTTCCAGAAACCGGCGAAATTTTCCAAATTCCAACAACTTTTTTTTTTCTTTTTTCAGATTTTGATGCTTTCTTTATTCCAGCAACCCGACTCGGCCCGACCGACGCTCACCCTCCCCCGAAACCGACTCGACCGATTTTTTGGCAGGTCGAGTTCGAGTTCCTCTACCCTCCACCCGACGCCAATGGGTCAAGTCCGGGTTAGGTCCAAACCCGACCCAGCCCGACCCGTGGACAACCCTAATTTAAACTATACACAAGATTACACTTTATATCCTAAACTATTTGAATGCACATTTTGTACCCTAAACTATGACATTTGTTATACTTTACACCTCCAATGTTAGTTTTCTTGTTAAATTAGATGAAAATTTATATCACGTGACTTGCACGTGATTTTTGCTTATGTGGCATACAATTTAAAGATAAAAACACTTAAAACAAAAACTTATTTTCCATCTCTCTTGCATGTGTATCTCCCCCCCCCCCCCAAATCTCCAAAACAAACTATCCTGTTTGAGAAATGCTACGTCCATAATATTTTTATAACAAATCTTAAGTTGCAGGTTGTTACGAGTTATTATTAGTGGGCAAGAAAGTAATTTAAGTGGTGGACTCAAATTCAAAACTTATAACAACTTACCACTTATAATTTATAGTGAAAGTGTTGTGAAAATATTGTGGACATAGGACTTCTCATCCCATTTACACCATTAACCATTGAATTTTGATTTTTACATAAGAGAAGCAAAGTTCAACAATTTCGTTGAAACCTTTGTCGATTGCTTGCTAAGAAATGATTGTTAAAACTACCAATTGAAGCTAGCTGCCTCACATTGTTTAAATACGAGCTAGAATAACCACTGGCAAAATTTAACAAGGCTGTTGAGAAGTCCCATGAGACATTATAGGATATGTGGATGAATTTAGTAGTTTCTGAACCATGTAGCTAGCATTTGTAGGAGATTCATAAGAGATATCAAGAAACAAGACAAAAAACACAAAACATAAAAAATTCCTCTAATACTTTGTACAAAATTTGATTTTGGGATTTCGTCGTAGTGGTGGAGGAATAGGGTGACGGTGGTGGAGTAATGGTGGTGCCGTTGATGATTTTGTTTTGGGGATTTAGGGTTACATGTTTAGCAAGATCTAGGGAGAGGAGAAATTGAACAATGAGAAAGAGGAGAATAACTACTAGTCGAGAGAGAGGGGAAGAGCTGTTGGGGACTCAGGGTTAAGATAGATTTTGACTTGGGGAGGAGGAGATGCTAGCAGATGACAGGGAGAGCTTTTGTTGAGTGGAAATAATAAACAAGGAGATTGGTGAAGACAAAAAGAAAGGAGTATCAATTGCAGAGTTCGAACTCTAAATCTCTTATTTAAGTACAATAATCTTTATGG
Source organism: Quercus lobata (assembly GCF_001633185.2). Taxonomy (NCBI): domain Eukaryota; kingdom Viridiplantae; phylum Streptophyta; class Magnoliopsida; order Fagales; family Fagaceae; genus Quercus; species Quercus lobata. The sequence continues at coordinate 45,495,878 of NC_044911.1, read as the reverse complement.
TCAAGCCACCTAGAACACTTACGGGAATGAATTCCAAAAACAATATAAAAGGCTAAATACTATTGCACACTTGGTTTTTGTATATAATTGTACATACACTTTACATAACTTGCAACTTCAATGCAAAGTGTATGTGCAATTGCGTGCAACAATTGAGCAAAGTCACGATTTCAATACAAAATGCGTGTACGTTGTGCACAACAATAATTATTTATTTTTGGGTAAATTGCAAAGTACACCCCTAACGTTTGGGGGTGATTGGATTTTACACCCTAACGTTTCGAAACTTTGATTTTACACCCCAATGTTTAGTCCCGTTAGCAAATCACCCCCCCAGTTAGTTTCTGGTGTTAACTGCCATGTCATCTTGCTGACATGTTTTTTTTTTTTTGCCAAATAAGTTCAAAACGGCACAGCAGCAAGGAAATGAAGTGGTGACCTGGCAATTGCTAAACGGCGCCGTTTTGCCCAAATACAAAACAAACAAATTTCTCACGGCACTGTTACTCTGTTATGAACTGAAAATCCTAAAACTAAACCCACGAACCCAGCCCTCCCTTAGCCTTCTACTTGGATCTTTATTGCTGTGCAATTATTTGGCCCTTTCTCACTTAGGGCCTAAGGTAATTGCTTAACTGTCCCATATAGTAGGGACAGCCCTGTATATGCAGGGCTTACACATAGGATAGAGACTATTTATTCTCTCAATGCTCATTCATTAAAAGAATATAGGGATGTCTTATGGCTCTTTGTTTCATTCTTTGCTTGATTGGTCTGTCAACCATTAAAAGGCAACATTTTAAGAACTATCAATGTACCATCGATGGCATTGGAGGAATGTCATCATTATGCAGGGAAAGGATAGACCTGAGGAGCAGATATGATCAAAGACATCAAGAATGATGTCAAAAGCAGAGAGATAAACTTTGGCTAGCGTGTGGTTAGGGAGCTAAGGGAGGGCTGGGTTCGTGGGTTTAGTTTTAGGATTTTCAGTTCATAACAGAGTAACAGTGCCGTGAGAAATTTGTTTGTTTTGTATTTTGGCAAAACGGCGCCGTTTAGCAATTGCCAGGTCACCACTTCATTTCCTTGCTGCTGTGCCGTTTTGAGCTTATTTGGCAAAAAAAAAAAACATGTCAGCAAGATGACATGGCAGTTAACACCAGAAACTAACTGGGGGGTGATTTGCTAACGGGACTAAACATTGGGGTGTAAAATCAAAGTTTCGAAACGTTGGGGTGTAAAATCCAATCACCCCCAAACGTTAGGGGTGTACTTTGCAATTTACCCTTTATTTTTTATTTTTTTATAAATGTTGTGTGCAACAATAATTGAGTGTGAAATAAACGTTATTTTTTTTTGGTAAAATTTAAAAATCTAAATATAAAAGGGTGGAGGAGACCGAATCACCAAATACCGAGCAGCAGAGCCGTTGCCAATATAATGAGCAAAGTATCAAAAGCATATACTTAGGGCAAAAAGAGCCGACACGTATACGAAGCAGAAGAAGTAAACCCCCAAAAAACCAAAACAAAAGAAAAAAGGGAAAAAGAATATGAAGTAGTAGTAGAAAAGAAAAGAAGCCTCTGAAAACAAAACCCAAAGAGTCGTGTCTCTATCATCAACTCTTGCCTTCTCTTCTCTTCTCTTCTCTTCTTGCATTCTCTTCTTTCTCTGGGGACTGGGGGTCTACTGTTTTGGCCACCCAAAAAGGTCACCAGAAAATAGGTTTTTAGCTTTGTTAAGATGGCCAGGAACAAGAAGAAGAAACTGTGGAAACGCGATAACGTGGATGTTTCAAAGCTTAACATTGCTGAATCCACAACGATTCACATTACCCAACAACTTCAGAAGTTCTTTGAATCCAAGGCGGAAGGTACTCAAATTTCTTTTCAATATAATTTCGGTCACTGTTATGTGGGTATTGCTTTTGCTTTTGTATGTATTTGGGTTCTCAGTTTGATGTTGGGTCTGGGCTTTTGATGTTTCTTATTAAAGTGTTTATGTCTGTTCATAAAGATATTCTAAATGCTCATCAATAAAGACCGTTTTGGCAGTTTACTTTTGCCAAATAAATATTGTGTGGGTATTGGTTGGTTCTGGGTTGAGTATATTTGATGGTGGGTGTGGGTTTTGGTTGGTTATTATGGTGTTTTTCTTCAAGATGTTTTTGTTACTTCATAAAGCTATGTGAAATTCTTAGAAATGGGTGTTTTTAATTTGGCCTTTTGTTCTGAAATTTAAAGAAAAAAGAAGGTATGAAAAACTCAAAAACTTCTATCCCCTCCGAACTGAATATGAAGACTAGTAGTCTATCTCAGTGAATGGATATGACTGGAATATACATGCTAGAGAAAAAGAAAAGAATTGAGAATGTTGTTTTCTTCTAGGCATTGTTATTTAGAAATTCATTTATACTTCTTGCATCTGCTGTTGATCCTATTGCAAATTTGTGATCATTTTATCTCTTATATTAGGAAAATTTTTACCAGGTATATTTATATTATTTTGTGGACTTTTGGATGTTGCATGCAGTTTACAAGTTTGAAGATAACCTGTCGAGCGATGAACGTGCGGCGGTGCATGAATTATGCAGGAAAATGGGTATGACGTCCAAGAGTAAAGGGTAAGGCTCTTAAATCTGTTTATACTTTATTTTACCATGATGAATGCAACATTCAAAATTAAAAGAATCTTACCTGCCGCTGGATATCCAGCTTTGCACTTTTTTTCAATAGTTACAATGTGGGGGAGGAGGGATTTGAACCTTGAACTCTCCATTGGAAACATTAGGAGGTGCTACTTGAGCTACAAGGCTCTTTGGTAGCTTTGTATTTCTTATAAAGAATGCATTCTTCCTATATTTGGATTTAGCTTGAGTTCTTTTGTTTTGATATGCTTTCTTTTGAACCTGAACTTTGTGTAGGCATGGGGGCCAGCGTCGTGTATCTGTTTTCAAACCTAAAAAGCAGGTTGCCACCAGGAAAGGGCCCAGCAGTCTAACTCATTTGACATTTTCGGAAGGGGCGAAAGTGGTTTTACATGATTTGTTTACTCAATACCCACCTGATGATGAAGAGGTGGACAAGGAAAAGGTTGGGAAGAAAACTGAAAGAGTTGATAAAATGCGACGGAGTAAAGTTGATATTTTCCTCAAGCCTTCAATGAGCAAGGCAGAAATTGCGAAGAAAGTGGAGTCACTTGCTTCCAAAATTGAGAGGGCTGCAAATTTGAAACAGGTGTTTCTGACATTATGAACTCAGTTGAAATTTTATGAATATTGTTGGTTAGATGCTCTCTGTAATTTTATGGATATAATTCTTGTAATGGGGAGTCTCACAGTGAAAGGTTTCTTGGATTTTGTGTATGCAGGTAACTGAAGGCAGGTCTAAGCTTCCAATTGCATCCTTTAGGGATGTCATTACATCAACAATTGAATCTCACCAGGTTATTTTAATAATTTACCTCTCTTAAAAATTTATCTGCTTGGTAACTGGCTTGCAGATTGCATTGTGCATGACTTTATTGCTGATATTTCTCATATGAGTTAGATATATCCTCATCCCAATCTATTTGGGTAAGGAGGTGGTTACTAGAAATTGTGTTTATCCTACTATATTGAGCTGTGGTTCGGATTATTAGTCTTCAGACTGATGACTGAATACTTACTGATTGTCACTTTTCTGAAAGCAGGTAGTTCTCATATCTGGTGAGACTGGGTGTGGAAAGACCACGCAGGTTACAAATTCTTCTTTATCTTCTTTGTGGTATAATTAACACAACTTGTTTGAAACTTAGCCTTTAATTTAGTCCTTTTTGATTATATGGTTTTTGTAATTACCCAATGCACCTTTGAGTTTTGTACTTATATAATTACACATGATGTGTGAAGCATTTGATCGTTGTACTTGAATGCTCATTTTTGTCTTTTATTTTATGAATAAAAAGAAGATTACAATCCAACAGTTGGCAAAATTTAAGAGGGTGCACCTTTTAATCACTTTGGAATACCGAAGTAGCTTTACTGAAGAAGAAAATCCTATAATGAGTTAGGCAGCAACAAAGTCACAAAAGAGCAAAATTAAGAATTGAAATTCTTCAAGAATCTTGTCTAGTTTTGATCTGTAGGCTAAATTAGCTACTGCTGAGTAATTTTTGTTTCTCTGCTTCAGAAATTTTTCTGGTTTAGTTTTATTCTAATTTATAGAGTATTTTTTTTACAGGTAACAAAACTTTTATTCAAAAATGTTGAACATCATGTTCACAATGCTGAACATCATGTTCACGATGGTGAACATTTTGATGAAGAAAAAAAATACACAAGAAGATCAAAAACTTAAGCTAATAGAGTTTAAGAATTTAGAAATTGAAATACAATTCGTAAAACCCCAAACACATGCCCACTGAAACAAAGTACTAAAGAGAAGAGCTTTTAAGAAGTCTAAGGGTCTCTCATCGTCTTGAAAGATGCATGTATTACATTCCTTCCAAACCAAACACATTAAACATGTTAGGACCATATTCCATACAGTTCTTTCCATACCAATTTCTCCAAGCTACAAGGAGAGAGCTAACTATCTTCAGCATTACCCACTGAATCCTGAATACCTCAAAAACTGCACTCTATAATGCATGAGAAAACTTGCAGTAAAATAGAAGATGATTCATAGATTCCCCATCACAACAACATAAACAATACCTATTATCCAAGGAATGACCTCTCTTTACTAGATTATCAATGGTGAGTATGCTATCTCTAGCTGTTGTCCATAAAAAGGACACCTTTTTAGGCACCTTTGCACACGAAATACACTCCCAAGGAAATACATCGGTGAGGGGACCAGACAACAACTTATAGTAAGAGTGCACATCAAACACCTCAGTCTTAGTCAACTTCCAAGTCAAATTATCAACCCCCTCACCCCTTGGCATAGAGGAATAAAGAAACTCAATAAAAGAACATACAGTATCCAGCTCCCAATCCTGAGAAGCTCAAGGAAATTGTAAATTCCAGCTCCTACTTCCCCCTTCTGAAGTGGATACAATCAGGTCAGAAATCCAGGCTTCTTTAGACAGAGAACAAGCAAACAAAAGAGGAAAAAGCTCCTTTAGAGGAGTATGCCCACTCCCAGGATCATGCCAGAAACTAATACAGTTACCCTCCCCTACATTATACACAATCTGTCCAAAGAACTTCTTTGCTCCTTCTCTAATGCTCTTCCACATCCCACGCCCATGAGTACCTCTTACAATTCTAGTGCACCAGCATCCTCTAGCTTCAGCTCTGTAGCCCATGGGTGGTATTATGGATTTTCATATGTTTGTAGGCTATTTTTTTTTTTTTTAATTAGAGAATAATTTATTAGAATGAAAGATTGCTCAAATTCGAGTGTACTTAAAGAATTACAAATGGACACTATGAGGTCCAAAAAAATCAACGATAGAAACTACAAGACACCCCATCCAATTGAAGTACAATATTCAAAAAACCAAAAAACCATTCTTTATATCTTGCATAGATTGCTCTTCGTTCTCAGAAGTCTGGTGATTGCTCTCTCCCCATATGGTCTACATAACAGAGTGTGGTGTAGCTTGCCACACAAGTTCTGCTAGGATTAGGTTTAGTTGGCAATTTATATTGATCTATTCAATAAAGGCCAATTTTATGAAAATTTTGCAGGATTTTTGCTTTTGAGATTTGCATGCTACAGTCCACCAAGGTTTTATTTGTAGGAAAACTAGGTATGATGCATGGATTATCTTCTCTTCAATTTACAGCAACTTTATTTCCCTTTAAACCGTAAGATCCTTTAAATAGAAACCCCAAATCACCCATTTTTCATGTCAACAAACCTCCCAATTTCCTTAGAAGTCCATATCCTATTCCTGGGTTATTGTTCACAGCCATGAAACAGCAGCCCAAACCTAAAATTTTCTGCTTTGTTTCTCCAAATTATACCTCTTCCTTTATCTTCTTAGGAGCCCTAAATCTCCTAGCTTTTACCAACCGTAATCCACCATTAAGCCCTAACCCCAGCCCTCCAAACTCCAAGATGCATGCTGTGAAGAGAATCCAGTAACTTGCCTCTTATTTCCAGTTGTTCAAAACTTGGTCATTACCAGTCTTATTTGAACCCGTAAACTACTTTCTATTCCCATATTTAGAATGGGAAGAACCTATCCCAATTATTTTTAAAAAAAAATCCAATTAGGAAACCTTGGGGGAATTGATAGATCATTTGTTGCTACATTTCCCAATAGCACAGGAACTATGGAGTATAAAGTATGGTCTTCTGTTTGGTTAGAATTAATTGGGTGATGCCACGAACAGTGATTGAATTGTTGGTGTATTGGAAAAGACATTAGGGAAGGTGTGAAGGATTTTAAAGTTGGAAAGTTATTCCTCAATGTTTGATGTGGTGTATTGGAAGAGAGAGGAATGGATGTATGTTTGAGGAAACGGATACAACAGTAGAGAATTCAAAGCATCTATTCCTAAGGATTCTCTTTGAGTGAGCATAATTAGGCTATGACCTCAGCCATTGAGTTTTCATGAATTTTTAGATAAGTTAAATATTAGAAGTTAATCGTTGTTGTATGTGCTGTTGTAATGAGGAATCTGTGGATCACCTGTTACTTTTTTGTCCGATAGCTCATTCTTTGTGGACTCATATGCTTCGGTTGTTTGGGATCGAGTGGGTCATGCCAGGTTCAGTAGCGGACTTATTATTTTGTTGGTACCATTGGCTTGGGAAGCATAGCTCCGATATTTGGAATCTAGTTCCAGGCTGTTTAATGTGGAATATTTGGACTGAACGAAATTGGCGTTCTTTTGAGAATAAGGGGAAAACTGTGGTTCAGTTAGTAGATTTGTGCCAACGGACCCTCTTTGATTGGTCTCGGTGTTGGGGTTTTTCGGATTGTTTTACCCTTATGGAATTCCTTTCGTCTATTAGCTTTTCGTAGTTTTTCTTAGTGGCTGTTTGTGTCTTTTTGTTCACTACCGTGAACCCTTTGTATTTTATTGCTTTTCCGTTTTTAATAATATTTTCTTCTTACTTATAAAAAAAAAAAAGTATTGTAGGTTTTATTCTTGTATGCATCCTGTGTTGGTAAAACCCCCCTTTTTTTTTGTTTCAATGAAATTTTATTACATATCCAAAAGAAAAAAGGTACGTTGGGTGTCTAACCAATGCGTTCTAGGAGTTTTACCTAGAAGAACTTTGCACCATTACAAGTCTTGCTTATATAGTAGTTAAAGTCCCGACTTAATATGGAAAAGTTAAAAACTCTTACTTAGAAAAGGAAAGACTTTTAATAACTAAATAAGACTCATACCCCCACTAGGCAAAAAAAAGATGAATAAACTAGACTCATAAGTCAACCAAACAAGACAAACTTTGAAACCAAGCGATCCAAAATTGTTAGTCTTCCAAAATATCCCTAATATAGTTTTTTTTTCCTTGTTAAAGAGTCTGCATATGAATATAGATATCATGATGTGGCATCTACATTGCTTGTTTCAAGATACCATACCTCATCATGTTTGTCTTTGTGTTGCTTGTGAATAATATTTTTTTTAGTAAACAAAATCAAAAGTAAAGGTTAATGGTAGTGTAACTATGGAAATGAGCTTTGATTTTAGTTTAAAATAGGTATATGCAGTATCGTAATGAGAAGAAAGGAATATTATTGTGTTAGATTGGTGCTGTATGTGCAAAAGGCTGGGGAGACGGTTATTTACACCATTGTTTTGATGTGAAAATTCATTTTAATAAGATTGGGAAAAGAATGTGTATAATGTGAAAATTCATGTCCAAGAATTAGCGTACTTACTATCTCTTTTTTGGTCTCTGGTATACTCCCTATATACAGTGTTTTTCCTTTTCAATAAAGTACACTATTTATAAAAAAAAAAAAGAAAAAAAAGAAAAGGAAGTTGAGATTTATGAGAACATGACGCATGAAATTAGAGCAAATTGGTTAAAATGGAGAAGTGCAATTTGGAGGGTATATGGGTGTTAGAAGTGCATTTTTTAATAGCCTGGAGATACAAAATGTACTCACCTTTTTTTGCTTGTAAAGTGTACATATATTTATACTTGTTCAAAGTGATTTGATATTCCAAACAAGAGGACATGTTACCAGGATTTGATTCATATAGTTTTATGTATGTAAATTATGTTGTAATTATCTCACATTGGTTTTTTTTTAAGTTTCAAAATCCAAGCCTAAAAGGGGACCAGCTGTTAGCATTGTTTGTAGGGTTTTTGTTTGTTTTTCTCGTGCTTGGGGATTCAATTCTAGGGATGATTCCATTCTGTCATTTTTAGACTCTCTATCTTGTAGTACATAATTCCCTTTGTTGTTGTTTTTGTATGTATTTTTTTCTGTACATATGTTTTTTGGCTGCTTCGTTCTTCTTTTCTGAAGTAGTTTTTTGTTAATAAAATTGTCTTACCTATCCAAAAAAAAAAAAAAAAAAAATCCAAGCCTAACAGGTAGCATGATCTTAGCCTACCATCACTGACCTATAGCCTAAGTTTTTTTTAATAGATCTTTAGTTGAGTAGTGGACAACAGAGGTTAATGTTTAGCAGGCATATATTATATAAAGAAGAGATAAATTATCATTCTTTTTCAAATTTGTTGGAGTTTTATTGATTTCTTAAATTTTAGATGCTTGATTTTGTTTCTAGGTGTTTCTCTTGTATACCTTTCATGTATTACGGTTGTCCCCCCTTTTTTTTGCCCTTTTGTTCTATCAAGGGGGAAAGAAAAAGAACCTTACAAAACCTGATCTGCTTTATGATTTTCTGTTACTGAGCACACATTCAACAAAATTGTAAAAGTTCATGATGCTGGCTTTTCACTGCAAATATATATATATATATATATTACTTTGTATATTAAAATACAAACATATTTAAATTTTCAAGCATTTTCTTGGTGTTACTTTTACTAATATTCTCATCAAACATGATTCAGGTCCCTCAATATCTTCTAGATAATATGTGGGGTAAGGGTGAGGCCTGTAAAATTGTGTGTACTCAACCTCGACGTATCTCAGCGACATCAGGTGTGCACTCTTTGCTATGGCCTCCAAAGTGCTTAGTTCCCTTAGTTATTATATAATTTTTAATTTCTCAGCTTAAGGTGAACGTGATTTTGAAACTCTGGGTAATTTTTGTATTTAGTTGCTGAGAGAATCTGTTATGAAAGAGGAGGGAATATTGGTGATGATGTTGGATACAAGGTAATGTTCACAACTTCTCTTAATGTACTGGGATGCCCTCTATCTTCTGTATACACTTCAATACAACCATTTTGAAAACAATTTTGCGGAAATTTGCATAATGAACATTTTTAAAAATATAGTTTTCTTTTCTAAACCGCATGCTATTCATACCAGTGAAGGAACTTTATTACTTATTTTTAGGTTTTTGGGTCACGTAAGATCAATTGTATTAATAAGAAATTTACAAAGAGTAGAAAGGGGACAAATAGAGTACACCAGCTAGATACCCATAAGTTCCCTTGCAAGATTAAGAGTAGAATGAATCCTTGAAATTACACAAATTTGATGGTCCATTCAAAGACATTCAAAACAAAATAATTAGGTTGGGATTCTGCTGCTGCGGATTCTTCTTAGGAATAAATATCAAAATATGATATCTTGATTTTTCCATATGTAATTTGGTACGTAGCTTACTTAAGCAGTAGCAATGGAATGTTTACATGGAAGCGTAAATGTACTTTATGTTAGTACAAATTACCTATCCTGGGTTTGCACAACAAATATCTGAAATTTTTTACTTTATTGCTATTTTTTCCACCTCTTACATCTGTGACCAGCATTATTTAGTTTGATTTCTCATATACTTTGTTTATTTGTTTTATCTTTATACATTGAGCTATTAACGGTTACTAACTGCATCTTTGTCTCCATGCTAGATACGATTGGAAAGCAAAGGTGGGAGGAACTCATCAATTGTGTTCTGCACAAATGGGATTTTATTGAGGGTGCTAATTTCTGAAGGGGCTGGTAGGTTGAAAACAGAAGGCGGAGCGAAACCTGCAAAGCGAGAGATTTCTGGCATTACTCACATTATCGTGGTATGTATCCTTGGTTAACTAGTAGTTTCTCTCAAAAAATAAAAAAGGTAGTTTCTCTCAAATAGAATACATGCAGCGTAAGTTTGTAAAAGTAGAAATAAAGATGAAGGGATTTTAAATCTTGATTTAATAATTCATAAGGATGGAGAGGTTGAAGAGGATGTGAATTTTAGGATAAGAGCAAAATGGATGAAGTGGAGAAGTGCATCTTGAGTGTTGCACCTTAAGTTTTTTTCCTTCTTGTTGTTTGTTGCTTTTTCTTATGTTCACCATCATGAACACTTTGTATTTGCTTTCTTCATTTTTTCATCTTGATTAATATTATTCTTATTACCTATCAAAAAAAAGAAGAACTATTAAGTTAAAAGGGGTTGTTTTACCAAAGATTGAGGAAATATCATAGTAGAACAACCTGTAAAAGATCGTCTTCAAAGCACATAAAGGATTGTGCTTTGAAGTGCGTAAAGGATCATCTTCAACTTCATTCTAGTCCTTTAGGAGCCTTCAAACACTCTGACTCCGCTCCCTCCAAACAGTCCATGTAAGGTATAAGGGTACTGCATTCTAGACAGTAGGAATACTCTGTCTAGTAAACCTCCCCTTCTAGCATGCCAACACCTCAAAGACTGTGCAGCATAACTCATTGTACCCCGAATAAACAGATGCAGTGTGCTAAAAGGTCTCCATATAACTACAAGGGGAAAGATTAAGAATCCAAAAAATCTGATAAAGATGCAGCAATGACGCACACAACAGGCAATGATCTCAAAAAGAAACTCTTCAGCCTGTTTTGAGAATGCTCCACATACCACATTCGTGAAAGGCCACATATTTCTTTCATACCATATTGTCCATATAAGGCACGACTGGACCATATTACAAGCCATATTGCTTTGATGATGTCCATATGGTATTGCCAAAAAGTGTTTTGTTTTGGGGAAATTGCTCTTTACTAGAATCCTTGAGGAAGACCAAAATAATAAATGTTGTGAAGTTCCAAGGTATTTTGAAAGACCAAAAGCAATAAATGTTATGCAGTTACAAGATATTTTTCAAGTGAAGCTCATGCAGTTTAGTATGAATATATGTTTCCAGTTTCTCTCCTCAAGTGAATGGTTCATTGAGTTCTACCTACTTCCTTATTTTGCATTTCTCCGGTTTTTTTTTTTTTTTTTCAATAAGTAATGAAAAATATATTGATATGAAAAAAAGTGTCACCTAAGTATACAGGAAGTATACATCAGGGACAAATTACAATCAACCTCTTTATTTTGCATTTCTCCTTTATTAATATCAACAAAATTTCATATGCTGCATCATGCTTAGTTAATGAAGGGTTCTTATCTGGGTTAGCATGTTTGTTGGGAGTGTTTGGCTTTGTCTTGGTAAAATTAACATCTAGACTGGGCAAGTTGTCTTCTTTATTTATTTACTTTTTTATTGGCTGGTCACTGTTTCCTTTCCATTTCATTTGTGAAAGGTTCTTACCAAGCTAGGTGTACTTGAAGTCTCTTAGACTATTAGAATCTTGGCCAAGTTGTATCATATGATGGAGAGTAACATTTGCTATCAGCTAATAATCGTCCTACTTCCTCCTCCTGCAAGAATGGACTGAGGATGGGTCCATGGATTCAAAACCCACTGAATATGTGTAACATACTGATAAAAAAAGAAGAAATCAATAACTGTAAGATGGATGAAATGCTGTGTAAAGAGAACTTTCTTTCAGAGAGAAACTTGGGGTAGCTTCAAATAGTTGTGGTTTTTTAGACACTGAATTGTTACTGGGGGAAAAATATGTAGATATGATCAATGAGACTGCAAAGACTTTTGATATGGCATTGGAATTGTTAAGTTGATGATGTTTGACACTGCTTTCTTCTTACCTTTTTGTGTACAATGATGACAAGAGTGACGAAATCTTTATTTTTTTGATAAGTAATAAGATATATTGATAAAAAGGAACACCGGAAGTGAAATGTGACATGTGACTTGATGGTGACATGTGACACCTAGATTGCTTAGAAAAGGCTTCTATTTTGGAGGAGGCTAGCTAAAAGAGTAGCTAATGTGGTGTTGTAGAGACTCACATGAGAAAGGAGAGATTTGTTGAAATTTTCAAGTCAAGGTGGTGTAATTGATTAACTGTTCAAGTCTCACATTGGGTAGTATTGACGAAAGTGAGTAGTTAATTGATTTGGGCCATGATCCCTCATTGTCTCATGTGGGGTAGTTGGTGGGAAAGGAATGCTCATACTTTTGAAGTGAGTGATCAATTCATGACTTGAAGCTGTCTCTCTTCTAGACCTTGTTCGAGTGGACAAATGCTTTTGGTGTTTTTACTTCTAATTCTTTGGCTGGTTTGCTTGATAGTTGTAATTTTCATGGACTGTAGCTTTGCTGCACTGCTGGTTCCTAAGTAGTTAGCACACTGCCTGTGTGCTTTGGTTCCTTATTTTTATTCATTGAAGCATTATTTACTTACCAATATATTCATATATCTAGGATGCACTGATACTCTAATTTTGCTCATGTACCCGTATTCGATACGTATCACACCGGTATCACACCGGATACCTCTAATATACATACCCAATTTTTTATTTATTTTTAAAGTGCCAATACGTCCAGGATATGCCCGTGATACGGCTTGGATACCGTTGTATTCTAAATATCATTTAAGTGGCCATGGATTCACTTTATTATCTATTATTGCTCTTAAATTGATATATGCTTAACAATTAAAAAAATATATATTAATAAGTAATTAATACACGTATCTGTACGTGTACCCTAGATTTTTCAAGAAATGCTGTATCCTTGTACCCGTACTCATATTGTATCCATACCTGTATCCGTACCCGTATATATATAATTTATTTATATTGTAGGAAATTAATCCATTGGTTCAAGCTTTTATTCTAAGGTGATGTTCCAATATCTTATATCAGATGCTCACAAAGAGACCCTCCAAGATGTTAAGTTTCAACTCTCATAGACCCAAGAACCCAACAATGATCATTTATTTAATATTTTTGGATATTTCGAAGCTAGCTTAATGTATTAGTTGTGGGCAATATGCTAGAAATGTAATCCTCAAGGGTTTTTTTATTGATGGCTTTCAAGTTTTCTTATATTTATGTTCCCTAGGATGCTTGTAAGTGGTAATTGGAAGAGAGAGAGATGGGAGAATAATAGACTATCACTGGAGAGTGGTGGCTTTGTGTATATATATCTATCATTAATTAAAGTGTAAAATACAAGATTGCTCCCCACTAATGCCTAATTCTCTTAACATATTTGAATTCGAATGGTTATGTAATGTTTTCCATGACCTTGATTTTACGTTGCAGGATGAAATTCATGAAAGGGATCGCTACTCTGATTTTATGTTGGCAATTCTCAGGTACTCCATAATTAGGAGAAACTCGCTACAAGTAAACATGGATGTGTGGCTTGTAACATGAATTGAAAATTTTAAAATGTGTTTTTTTGGTGAGTTAACTTTTAAAATGTGAAAAGGTTGTTTCATGAAATGTGGCATTAAGACGTCAATATCTGATACTGAGTCAATTATCCAATGAGTAGAAGTAGTTCTGTGTTTTTGCATTTATTTTCTTTTTTCAATTTTATTCTTCTTTGATTGGTATGTGACTCATGTGTCCCATGGGATTTGAACCCATCACTCTAATCCTGTGGGGTTGGAAGTGCCATTGAGAAGCTTGCTGCATCATTGCATTCATCTAGGATTTTTATTTTTTGGGTGTGGTATGGGAGATTTTTATTCTTTTCAAACTGAATACATAATGGACAAAAAATACAGTTGGTAGGCATAGGTTTCAGCTTTGTTTTCATATTTATTAGATGGTAATTTTCTTTTGGTTTTTAATTTATTTCTCTGGTAACTATTTTTTTTTTTTTGCAGAGACTTTCTTCCTTCCTGTCCTCATCTGCGTTTGGTTAGTTCTAATTGTATTTCTTTCCATTGAATGTTATATGGTTGCTTCCTATCTTATTTTACATTTTAAAATCTTTCCTGTTTGGGACCTCTGATTTTATGAGGGATTGTCTTATGGTATGAAAACCAACAGATACTTATGAGTGCTACTATTGATGCTGAACGATTTTCGCAATATTTTGGTGGCTGCCCAATCATCCGTGTCCCTGGGTTCACTTATCCTGTAAAGACTCTCTGAGATTGTTAGTTTTCAATGTATCTTGTGTTGATTTTAGTTGTAATACTTAGCATTTTCCTCCCCTTTTGCAGGTTAACATTTTTTATTTGGAGGATGTACTTTTGCTCCTGAAATCAGTGGAAAATAATAATCCTGATAATACTTTAGCCGTTGTCCCTAGTGAGGACCCAGAGTTGACAGAGGAAGAAAAGCTTGCTTTAGATGAAGCCCTGAATCTGGCTTGGTCAAGTGATGAGTTTGATCCACTCTTGGAGCTGGTTTCTTCTGAGGGTACCCAAAAGGTGTTCAATTACCAGCATTCTTTGACTGGGCTATCACCATTGATGGTATTTGCTGGAAAGGGTAGAGTGGCTGATGTTTGCATGCTCCTATCTTTCGGGGCAGATTGTCATTTACAGGCCAAGGATGGATCTACTGCATTGGAGTTGGCTGAACGAGAAAACCAACAGGAAGCCACTGTAATAATTAAAAAACACATGGAAAGTTCCATTTCCAACTCCATCGAAGAACAACAAATACTTGATAAGTATCTAGGCAAAATGAATCCTGAACTTATTGATGTTGTTCTTATAGAGCAGTTGATACGGAGAATATGTACTGATTCACAAGAAGGAGCAATCCTTGTTTTCCTTCCAGGATGGGAGGATATAAATAAAACCCGGGAGAAACTGAATGCATCTGCATTTTTCAAAGATACTTCCAAGTTTATGGTATTATGTCTCCATTCTATGATTCCTTCTGTGGAGCAAAAGAAAGTTTTTAAACGTCCACCTCCTGGTTGCCGGAAAATTGTTCTTGCAACCAATATTGCTGAAACTGCCATTACCATTGATGATGTTGTGTATGTTATAGACAGTGGTCGTATGAAGGAGAAAAGTTATGATCCTTATAATAATGTATCAACCCTTCAATCTTCTTGGGTCTCAAAAGCAAGTGCAAAGCAAAGAGAAGGACGTGCGGGCCGCTGTCAGCCTGGAATTTGTTATCATCTCTATTCAAAGCTCCGAGCAGATTCTTTGCCAGAATTTCAACTTCCTGAAATTAAGAGAATCCCAATTGAGGAACTATGTCTGCAGGTACTCTATTCTCCTTCTAATGACTTCCTGTTTATGGGCCATAGTTGTTATGGTTGATAGTTGTGTGATAATCCTTGTAACTGTGATCCAGATTGTGTAAACCTCATTTGTAGTGCATTCCTATGTATGTTTTATCATATCAGTGCAGAGAAGCAGTTTTCGAATTAAAACCAATTAGGAAAAACTACACACACCATTTGAGGTTTGTTTCCCTGCTGTTCTACTCATCAATGTTCATCCATTCTCGGTATAATTATCATTTTAAGATACATACACATACCACTGACATGCTACAGTTACCCAGTTAGTATTGCAAGGTGAATTATGACCTGGGTAGTGACCTAGGTCTAGGCCCAATATATCTATGTACCAGGCAAAGCATTGTATCTGATTCCCATACTTGAACTGTTTGAGATAATATTGTTATAAGCAGGCTGGTGCCTCAGATACTAGGAACTTTTATTAGAGGATGAGTTTCCCCTGTGGTTATAAATTTCTCTTTCTTTGATGGAAGATGGTGAATTTCTATTGGTGAATATAAGAAATGCCTTTTCCTCTGCTTTCTCAAAGGTTGAACTTTCGGAAATGAAGCAGTGCTAGTTTTGATTAGTGTAATATCTGTGATGTTTTATTTTGTTAATTTTGTTTGTCATATACAGGTGAAACTACTCGATCCAAATTGCAAGATAGAAGATTTCTTGAACAAGACATTAGATCCTCCAGTTTTCGAGGCCGTACGAAATGCAATTTTAGTTCTTCAAGATATTGGGGCTTTGTCAGTTGGTGAAAAGCTTACTGAACTTGGGGAAAAGCTTGGTTCTCTACCTGTGCATCCATTGACGAGCAAGATGCTTTTCTTTGCTATAATGATGAACTGCCTTGACCCAGCATTGACTCTGGCATGTGCCTCTGACTATAGAGATCCATTTACTCTTCCCATGTTACTGATAGATAAGAAGAGAGCTGATGCTGCTAAATCTGAGCTTGCATCATTGTATGGTGGGACTAGTGATCAGCTAGCAGTAATAGCAGCATTTGAGTGCTGGAATAATGCAAAGCAAAGGGGCCAAGAGGAACGGTTCTGTTCTGAATACTTTATCTCTAAAAGCACTATGAGTATGTTGTCTGGTATGCGTAAGCAGCTCCAAAATGAACTAATTCGGAATGGGCTTATTCCTGATGATGTTTCCCGTTGTAGCTTGAATGCGCGTGACCCAGGTGTACTCCATGCAGTCCTTGTGGCTGGTTTGTATCCTATGGTGGGAAGATTGCGTCCACCTCATAAAAATGCAAAACGATTTGTAGAGACTTCAGGTGGTGATAAAGTTCGTTTGCACCCCCATTCCACTAATTTTAAGTTGTCATTCAGCAAAACCAATCATTGCCCTTTGATTATGTATGATGAGGTAACTCGGGGAGATGGAGGTATGATCATAAGGAACAGTACTGTGGTTGGGCCACTCCCATTATTATTGCTTGCAACAGAGATTGCTGTTGCTCCAGCAAATAATGACGATGAAGATGAGGAAGATGAGGATGATGACAGTGATGGAGATGAAAGTGATGAAGATGGAATGGATATTGATAAGAAATCAGTTGGACGACATGAAGAAAAGATCATGTCATCTCCTGATAATTCAGTGACAGTCATTGTTGATCGGTGGCTCTTTTTTGGGTCTACAGCACTTGACATTGCTCAAATTTACTGCTTGAGAGAGCGATTATTAGCAGCAATCTTATTCAAAGTAAGTACTTCCATCGTTTGTACTTTTGGGTGTTAGTGAATTATACATTGTCCTTTAACTAATGCAGATGAGTTTCTTGAGTCCTGTAATCTTTTGTGATCAATTGGTTTTACCCTTTGTTTATTTATTTATTTATTTTTAATTTTTTTTAGGTAACACATCCAAGGACTGATCTTCCTCCTGTTCTTGCGGCCTCAATGCATGCTCTAGCCCGTATTTTATCTTACGACGGGCTATCTGGAGTGTCATTTCCATTAGAATCTGTGGATTCACTGACTTCAATGGTAAATGCTACTGAGATCGACAAGTATTCCCCAGGGAAGAAGAAAGAGATGGTACAGAATCCAAATGGGTTCCTAAGGTCACTTACGACTCAAGGCACACCCAAGAGGTTTCCTTGCCATCATCACAATACTAGGGTACCTGCATCAAAGGGACCAACAAATTTGGGTGCTCTGTCAAGTCACAATGTTCGGCCGCCACTTAATTCAGCTGGCATGAAATTTGCACCACAGGGCTCCAGATTAAATGGGGATGGCTTGGCTACGCAGTCACATGGTCCTAGGGGAGACTCCCTTAAGCGGCAGCGTGAAAATGGGACTGGATAATGGTGACAATTAGTCAAAACAGTGAGTTTGATAGGGACTGAGATGGTTGTATGAAAAATGTTAGGGATAAGGGGTAGTTCAATTAGGTGGAGACTTTACATCATATATATGAAGCAAACATCTCTAGGCCAAATCTCTCACCTTCCTTCCCTTGTGACGGAAATCATTAAAAAAAGTGTTAAAAATATGCCAAGATAGCAAGGTATACAATACAGATGTTTTGCTCAACTTATTTTAAATTCTGTTCCATCCTTTCGATTTATAGCAGAATCTCTTAAGTATATTACCATTTACGATGAGTTATCTGTGGCTTCTAGTAATTACACAATGATAAAAATAATATAAAGCGCGAATCGAGTCAAATCTCCTAAAATAATAGTAACATTTCCATAAGACACGTATAAGAGCAAAATAATTATTTCAATTTATTTCTTTTTATTATTTACTAGTAATGGGCAGAGCGGATAATGATATAATGGGAGAAGGTTATATACAGAATATTTAAAATATTTTAAAATAATAACTGTAAGGACACGATTTGTAATGAACCGTAACAGTGTTGGGTTCGCACGTAAAAAGGTCCAAACAATATCATTTATAGAGCGTGGGTTTGAAAGGTTAGGTCTTAGTCACCAGGCGGCGGGTTTTTCGTGGTGTTCATACATGGTTTAAATCGTGGTCGCCCTGGGAGTATTTCTCCTGGAAGCGGGTTCGGAGGTTTTGGTTTTTGGCCATTTTTCCTAGCTCCTTTCTTCGGATTGCTTATTTTTCCTTTTATACTAGCCTGTCTTCCTTGTCCAACGTCCATGTGTGGGGTTCGATTTTTCAAGACTGATACTTGTTTCATCAGCCCATACCCAGAGTGGTTGGGGGTGGTTGTAAAAGCTGAAAGGTATGGCTCTGTTAAGTGCAGAGTATTGAATGGCAGTAAGTGCAGCTTCCCCTTTGTCCTTGGTCGTTAAACTATCCAGGGTGTCCTTCCCTATTGACATAGATATTTTTAGATTTTTTTTCCAGACTGTTTCTGTTCCGTTTTTGTCCTTCCTTCCAGGGGGACTTGGGACATGCCGAGTCTGTGTTCCAGGACTATTTTGTACTTATATCACCTATCCTTGGCTATAACCTTCCTCGGCTCGGGCCTTGGGCCCCAATGAATAAATGGGTCAGGGCCACAGATTATCGGACCCTACAGAATGTAAGTAATCTTATTTAAGAATAACATGGAGGGAATAAAATTGAATCATTTTATGACAATATTACTATTAAGTCCTTATTTAAAATAAATAGTTGAATATATAGGGGTATTTTGAGAGTTTGAATAAAAAAATTATTAAATTTAATTTCATTCCCTCCTATTCCTCCCAATTTCGAGGGGAATTAAAATTTGAGATTTTAATGGAATAGAGAGGCATAAATGTTCCCTTCTACCCATTCTATTCTCTCCCATTTAAACTCCCAAATAAAGGAATAAATTTTCCATTTCTTCCATTAAAACTCTTAAACAAGAGAAGGGAATAATATTCTAAAATTATTATTTCCATTTCATTCAATTCCATTCCCTCCTCCCAAACGAGGCCTTAAGGTATTATACATAAATTTTGTCATTTCGATAATACGAAGAGGTTTTTGTTAAATTAATGATGTAATACAAAATTATGGGATGGAGAATTTAAACCATAGAGGAAAATAGAAATTAGTTATCAAGTGGTGTAATAAGTTTTTTTTTTTTTTTAGGGGCAAGTGGTGTAATAAGTTGATTGTTTATTTAATCATAATTTTTTGTTACTTTAATGTATTGAGTTTGAGTTGGCATAAATATTTTTTAATATCATATTAATGTTTATTTGTCTTATGGAAATATCATAGAAAATTCCTGATGTCACATTTATGTTATTAAAGTATGGTAGTGGTAGGTTAAACACTTTGTAAAAATAGTAATACTATATGTGGGGCCGGGGAGCTTATGATCCGGCCCACGATCTATCTGGGCTCAGGGCCCGTGCCGAGGAGGTCGTGTGCCGAGGACGAATGATCAAGTGCCGAGGTGTCAAGGGGAACAGCTGAGGACGATCCTATCCTCGGCACTCCAGGACTTCAATGGGAAGAGCAACGTCTCGATAAAGGCTATCCCCGAATAGCCCCCTGAAGGGGATGTGAGTGGAATGGGGCCCACGTGGAGGTACAGTGCAAAATTGGATCAAGGAAAATACGTCCCCTCCGCATTAAATGCACCCGCCAGCGTCCTGGTCATGTTAATGAGAAAAGACGCTTGGACGGTGTAACTTCGATCATCGCAACTAACAGAAAGTAAGAGGGGACAGCTGATGGGACGGGTATAGAAGTAAGTACCTGCCTGACCAACAAGTGGAGGGCTAAGATCAACCAAGAAGGACTATATAATGTAAAAATTAGTGCACCAAGGGAGGGGCTGAGAAAAATGGCCAAAAACCAGAGCCTCTCAGCCCGCCTCTAGGAGAAAGACTCACAGGGTGAACACGCTTTAAACCATGTATGAACACCACGAAAAACCCGCCGCCTGGTGACTAAGGCCTAGCCTTTCAAACCCACGCTCTATAAATGATATTGTTTGTGCCTTTTTACGTGCGAACCCAACGCTTTTACAGTTCGTTACAAATCGTGTCCTTACACTATACTAATAGAATTTTATTATAATCTAAAATAGGAAAAATTTGTTGAATAGTAACATTTTAGAAAATTTTTTGGTGAATAGCATTCGGTTGAAGTTAATTAGTTAAGTAGACTATTTTTAGAACTTGAGTTTGTCAAACTTGAGTTCCAGCCCAAACTCGAGTTCAAAAAACAATCTACTTTCCTATCTACCCATTGGGCCCATATGATCTTCGGGCATGGCCCACTGGTGGTGCTGTCCTCAAACCCCCCACATATATATACATTTATTTATTTATTAGAATATTATGCCTCGTCAATCGAAGTGATTCTTAAATTTTATTTTTCAAATACTAGATTTAAAAAAGTCAACAATAATAATTAAAGGTAAATAAGTCCACAAAATATGAATTTGGCGAGGAAGAACTGCCATCAAAATGTGTGGAAAGTGAAGAAAGAGAGAAATCGCTTGATTATAAAAGAGTTCAATATATTGTAATTAGTCAAAAGTAATGAAATTGAGGGATAACTATAACCTTAAAGTATAAAGCTTCCATGAGCCATGAGATATGGTCAGAAAGAAGAGTTGTGCTAGTGCCACATAAAGTGGTACAACTCACTCATGTGACAAATTGTGAGTGGTAGAAGGGTGATGGTGGGTTCGTGTGAGGATACTCCTCTACCACTCACAACTCGCCACGTGACCGAGTTGTGGCACTAACATAATTCCCGGAAGAAAGGCACAACAATTAAATTGTTTCATATGCCATGAGATATGGTCAAGCACTAATAGCATTAATTTGAAATTTCAAGAAGCAAAAGCACTTATTTGATAAACTTAATGTATTTATTTTGGTCTAAATGAACTTGTTAGGACCAAAAATGCTCCCTCTATTTTATGGGGCATTTATAATATGAAAGTGAAATTATAAAATTTTGGAAGTTTATGCTTCTAATGATTGTGCTCTTTATTATCAAATCAAGATACTAATCAACAAATACTTTACCAATTAAATTAACTAGAACTCACACACCCTAATTTAAAATTAATTTACCTATTAATATATTAATAATTCAAACACTAATTTGGACAATCCATTGAAATTTACAACATAAATACAATAAGGAAAATTTTCATTTTAAAACCTATACTGTAGGGACTGTAACAAATAAAACATAGTCTCAAAAAGTAACAAAATATTAGTTTGTTACTATCATTACTATTTATCAACATTACAGTACTAAATTTACGAAGCACTTGTATGAGTTTTGGATTTTGATTATTGTATTAGGTGTGTTTTTAATTTTCTAAAAAAATAAAAATAAAAAGAATAAGTAAATAAGTAATAGTGGATTTTATTAGAGTGTGATTACATTTGGATATGGATGTACCAAGTATATGTCAACTTCATTATCCATTGTTTATTAATAGGCTCATCTTTATCATCCCCCTTTATAAATTTTTATTGTGGCAACTGTCAATCAAATCAGGAAAAAAAAAAAAAAAAAAAAGAAAGATGGCAAAAAAAGAGAAGCAAGTGATAATAATAGCAATGAAAGGGCACCCGGGAACAGGGAAGACAACCTTAGCTGAATCCATAGCCACAGCTCTGAAACTCCCTCTTCTTGACAAAGACGACGTTCGCGATTCCACTTCAACTCTTCAACACACTCTACCAGCCTCTTCCGCTTCCAAGCTCCTCAACGACCTCTCCTACGACGTCGTTTTCAGGATAGCCTCCACGCAGGTCCGCCTCGGCCTCAGCGTCATCATCGACTCTCCGCTGTCTCGCAGGGCCCACCTGGACCGGCTTGTCCACGTGGCGTCGTCAGCTGGGGCCCGCCTGTTGGTTGTGGAGTGCAAGCCGAAAGATGAAGGTGAGTGGAGGAGGAGGGTTGAGTGGCGAGGCGGCGGCGGCGATGGAGAGGCGGCGAGCTGGCACAAGCCTGCGACGTGGAGTGATATGGAGAGGCTGTTGGAAGGGTACGGTGGGAGTACGGAGTACGATTTTGGGGATGTTCCGAGGTTGGTGGTTGATACGACGGCGGATGTTCCGGTTGGGGACCTTGTTTCCAGGGTGGTGGAGTTCGTTGACTCTCACGCTGCAGGTGGCGGTGGAAGATTTGTAATATAGAAAAAAAAAGAAAAGAAAACGTACGTGTACGCCTCAGATGGAGACACGTGGTGAAGTTAACTTTTTTTTGGGGCTAAAAAAAGGAACTCCACCACGTGTCTCCATCTTATGTCTAGCTTGTGATTTTCTATTGTTCCTCTTAGTTCAAGTTATTTTATTTTTATTTATTTTTTTTTTTTTATGTGGTAGTTCAAGTTAAACTAATAAGATTAGAGTCCAAAAGTGATTGTTGTCTTAGGCCAATGTGCAGCCAACTTGACACTATGCCAAAACCAACCTGCTTTTATCTGGTCGGTTTTTAGCTATTTTATTTTTATTTATTTTTTTTTTTTTAAGCGAGTTGAGTTGAATTTGGGTAAATCATAAATTCACCTAACTTGATTCATCCATTTTTAATATATATTTAAAATGTAAATTATATAGTTTTGTTATTTACGCTTTTGCCCATTTCTTTGAATAAAAAATCAATCTTATTTGGTTTGATTGTTTGTGTTAGTTTGATGTACTACGTGTAGTTATTTGTGTTGGTTTGGCATGCTAATCAACTAGTTTATATTGATTTGGTGCTATGCTCAGGTTTGATTAATACATCAAACTAATATAAAATAAGATTATAAAATTGTTGTTATTTGTGTTGGTAATCTTATAAATCTATCGTTTTATTGCTCAAGTTTTTATTTTTATTTTTTTGAATGTACAAAATTTGTGGGTCCAACTCGATCTATGTGAGTTAGGTTTTTCTTAAACCAACAATAGTGGGTTGGATTGAAAAATCCTCTCAACCCGACTCATGCACACACATCCCTACTTGGCAAGGTTGTCAAAATCAGGATCCTACATAGGATCGTGGGAGGTAGGTAGGATCGTGGATCGTAAGATCCTATCTATTTTCAAATTTTAAGCAAAAAACCTATTGATAGTGACTTTGTATGTTATATAATCAATTAAAATATGAATCCATCCATTAAAAAAAATTTGCATGATAAAATGTAATTTGCACGCACTACATCGTTCTTATGTCATTCTAACGAAACAAAATATATTTAACTTTTGACATAATGTATCTAAAAAGTTCAGTGCATGTTTAATTAGTAAATAAGTACCAAAATATTATCTACACATATGAAAAATGTTTTCCAAATTCTAAGTTCCAAATCCAAAATAAGTTAGGCTAGTTAGCATATAAAAACTAACTAACTACAAATTTATAATATGTAATCCAAAAGAGAATTGAGAGGGCTGAGAGGTGCTGGGTTTTTGACAGAGGACTAAGGAGGTGTGGGATTGAGGTGCTGGAGCTGAATGTTTCTAAATATTTTAGGTTTTTTTTTTTATTTTAATTTTAATTTTAATTTTTAATTTTTTAAACGTTAAACTTAAGAAAGCTTAAAGGCAGTGATGGCTCACCATTGAGAGGGCTGAGAGGTGCTGGGTTTTTGACAGAGGACTGAGGAGGCGCGGGATAGAGGTGCTGGAGCTTAGTGTTTCTAAATATTTTAGGTTTTGGTTTTGAAGACATTAAACTTAAGTACTATAGGTTTTTTTGAGATTTTATGTTGACATAGGGGTAAATTTGGGACTTCAATTCATTATTGGGCTTTTGATAACCTGTTGGGCTTGTGGGTTTAGGTGAATTATCTTACCCAAATGAATCCCATTTAAAAAAAAAAAAATCAAGCCAAATGGTAGGATCGGTAGGATCCCATAGATCTTATGATCCTATGCAATCCTACACGATCCTACATACGATCCTATCAGTTTTGCAATCCTGCTACGATTTTAAACTTTTGGGTGAGGTGGTATCGTAAAATCATGCAATTTTACGATCCGGATCGCGATTTTGACAACCATGTTATTTGGGGTTGATGATAAAATTGATGCTATAGATTAAAATTCTATAATATTTGTAAATATTTCTTTATCAATGTACAATATCATTTCATGAATTTACACTAGTGAAAATGTTAACTAGCCTAGTTAATGATTCAATATAATTTCACTATTGATTTAATAGAAATTCTTTTTCCATATTATAAGATTGTATTAAACGTGGATTAAAGTTTTTATTTTTTTTTATATTGTTTTTTTTATATTTTTTTATTTTTTACTTATAATTTGATAGCTTGGTGTAGGGAAGATTGAACTCTAAATATTTTTATTAAAAGATAAAAGTTAAAGGATGTCCGACCATGGTTTAAAGTTCAATTCAACCGATTCTGTAAAAGAAATTTTTGCTATAAAAAGGGATTTGAATCTGCTAGATAAATCCATTTGAATCCATTCATGACCTAAATTTATATATAAAAAAAAAATCATTACAAAGTAAACATCATATTTTTAAATCCTATCCCATTTTTGCATTATCCTATAGAAAAAAAAAGACCCCATCAGATTATGAATTCCTGTAGCAAATAATAGATATTGCTACAGTTAAAATGCACCTTTCTAAAAAAAAAAAAAATTCAAATGTATTCTTGCATATTTTGTTCACTTGCCTTTCTCTCTCCACTTGACTGATTTGAGTTTTGCTTATAAACTATTTATTTTATATTATTTTAATGAGATGAGTTGTAAAATAAAGAATTGAATGTATGGTTTATTTTATTTTTTATAAGAGAATGTATGGTTTATTGTTAAAGTAACGGTATAATTATAAAATAAATAAAGTGGGGTTTAAGTGGTACAAAATGCATTTTCTTTCACACAAACCAATAGAAATGCTCTTGTTATAACAAAATTACATTTTACATGTGTAGTTGCACGATTTTCTTGGCCCAAATTCTATTGATCAGGCCTTGGTTCAAAGCGCAACTCACAATATATTATTTGTAGAGGATGGGTCAAAGAACTTGGCCTCAGTGAGCCTATTCGGTCTGATGCATGGACAGTATGGTTGCAGAAAATAAAGACACAAGAATGGATCTCTCACGTTTGATTCTATTTCTTTTTGTTTCTGATACAGTTTCTCGTCCCCCCTTTGAGGGATTCTACTACATTATATATAGTTCTCCTCCTCTCATCTCAACCTTACACTTGTTGATCATCTAAGCATCTACTTGAGCACCTGTCCCATCAGCCGCCCTCATCACTCTTTTTGTGAGTTGCAGAGGCCAAGGTGGTACTGTTCAGGGGTCCTTTCCTCATTAATGCGGCCAAGTGGGTGGTTGTGGCGCATTTAATGTGGTGGTAGCTTCCCGTGAGATATTTTGGATTTTATTCATTTTATATGTTGGGAGGGTGAACTGAGTTGGCTGGGAAGAGTTCCTCGTCGGGATTTCTGACGTCCGAGGAGGAGTTACTCCTCGGATAGGTTACCCTGCCGTTATTGGGATTGAATAATGCTTCATATGTGGTTTCTCTTCGGACATGACGCTCCTCGGACGGGCTTGAATTTGGAATAGCCCATTATTTCTGAGCCGGGCCCCACAACATGTATAGCGTGACTTTCCATAGTAACAAAATTACATTATACATGCAACTTTTCTAGTAACCCAGCAGGATATAACTCCCACCTCAAAAAAAGAAAAAAGAAGAAGAAGCAGGATATAACTCACATTAGCGTCCATGTAATATTGTAATGCAATTCAGAATTAAAAAAAAAAGAAAAAAAAGAATTTGAACCTGTTTACATCCAATATGTAGAAAATTAGAATTTGTACCTGTTTACGTCCAAGTGACAAACTACATAAACGTGTATGGGTTTTTCATATCGCTAGAACTGAGTTGGGCTTGGGCTTGATACCCGAGTATCGCTCTATGTAATCCAGATTTTATCATTTAGAAAAAAAAGAAAAGAAAAGAAAAAGATGTTCATATATTTTACCGATTGAAACTGATATGATTTTATATGGCTGTCAGGCTGTGCTGTCTGTGCATATTGTTTAAAAAAAAAAAAAAATGTTCTCAATATAAGCTCCGTTGGTCCACATCAAAAAAATAATGCCTTTTATTGTGTGCTTTATGTTGTATTTTTATATTTGGATATTTAATCAAGGAAAATGCTAGATATATATATATATATATATATATATATTTTAAAATTATTGGTAAGCGAAAAAAAATTGATATAATTACTGTTTGTAGATATGAGAGAAAATTTATAGTACTAACATGGAATAGGAATGATCCAAAACAAGGTAGTTTTACAAAACTCTGTCATTTAAGCCTATGTAACACATAGCTACTGATATAATAGATAAAGATGGAATGATAATATGGACTCATTTAGGACTAAAATGAAAAATTTTAAAATTAATAGACCAAAATGAAAGCATTCCCAAATGTAAATGGGCATAAGTGTAATTTACTCTTTTGAGAACTTCTTTTATTATACCATAAGGTCCATACTTTTATTTTTATTAAAAGCTCTTTTAAAAGAGGAGGTGTACCATGCATCTGGTGCATGTATCCCTCCTCTCACATGAGAGTGGACCTGTATGAGATCTATCTCAGTATAAACAAGAGGAAGCATACACTAAATACAGAATGTATTTTCTTCTCTCAAAAACAAAATTATCTCTTGCACACGTGTGCAATGAGTGAGTCCCTTCATAGTATGTGAGCCTTGAAAGGTACTTGCGACATATAACATACATATGAGATATCAATCTAACACAAACATCTCAGTCAACTCAACTATTTAGTATTAAAAAAAAAATGGTATAGAGCCAAAAAGAAAAAGAAAAAAAAAGAAAAAAGAAAAGCCCTTAATTAACCAAGCTCATAGAGCATATACAGATAAATTAGAATCATATCAGTAGCTAGGCCCCCTCCCAACTAAACAGCCAGAAAGAAAGAAAATAAATATGTACGTAAAGACTCAACTGTGGCCAGATTGGCAGTAGATACCAAAACCTACAAACAAGTTAACTCCTTAACTCTTATCCACAACACAATAATGACACCACTTTCCATGAAGTAACCCTTTTTTTTTTTTTCCCTCCTTGTTTAGAGTTCAAGGCAAACAGAATAATATACATATTTTCTTTTTCCTTTTTTAACTTTCTTTCTTTTAATTTCATTTTTACGTTGTTTCCACGTCCCTACTCGTACTTGTTGGTCAACCTTATTCTTTGGTCATTGTGCTTCACAGTTTAATCTCCTCCAGTAAGCTTCCGAAACACTTCCTCAAAATCTCTCTCTCTTCTCTCTCTGTCTCTGTCTCTGTCTCTGTCTATCTTCTGCAAAATTCTATTTCAGACTTCAGAGCCCATAAATACTCTCCAACTTGGCCGCCTACTGTTCCCCCCCGACCGTCCATCAAATTCGATTAACTGTTCACTGCATCTGAAGCTATAGCTGCTTCCCCTGCTGGGTCAACTTCAAGGTCTTCATATGTGTTTATATAAGATCTTTTTACTCAACTTTGCTGCAGATTCTTCATCTTATGCTTCTTCTTCATTTTTGTATTTATTGAAGTCAAGTCAAGGGCTGTCTTTGTGTTCTAGTGTTGATTTATAAGTCTCTTTGAACCTTTTATCAAGGTGTTAGTAGTTCATATTTGGTTCTTGCTTGTTAACCATGATTAGATTTATGAATCAATCATGGGTGTCTTTGTTTTTGGAATAATAATTACTTAAATCTACGGATAGTTATGCTTGTTTCATTAAAAAAAAAGGATTGGTGATTTTCAGCAAATGGGTATTGCTTAGAAATTAAGTTCAAGCTCTGGATTTTCATATATTTTTTTTCGGGTTTTTTTTATCTGTTTTAAGCATGGTTTTGGGATTTTAAAGTGTTTTCCTCAATTGGGTCACCTTAATTAGTTGTATTATTCATTTGTAGAATTTTGGAGTTACTATATTAGGTTTAGCTGATGATTCCCTTAAGCCTTGTTAGGCCCAAGTAGGATCCCCTAGATTTTAAGCCATGGATAATGGGAATGAAATGTCTTCGTCCTTGACTATTGCTTCGTCATCTTATCTATCAAATGGGTCTAGTAGTCAAAATTTATCTGCAGCTGCCACTGGCTGCTCCAATCTTGACAATTTGAGTCTAAACAAGCTCAGCGCCAATCTCGAGAAGTTATTAATTGATTCTGAGTATGAGTATAGCGATGCAGAGATTGTTGTTGAGGACATCCCTGTGGGTGTCCATCGGTCTATATTGGCTGCAAGGAGTCAATTTTTTCACCAGCTTTTCAAGAGGGGAAATGGTGGTGAGGTGAAGGAAGGCAAGCCAAGGTATTCCATGTCTGATTTAGTGCCTTATGGTAGAGTTGGATATGAAGCATTTAATGTCTTCTTGTCTTATTTGTACACTGGGAAGCTTAAGCCATCGCCACCAGAAGTATCAACTTGTGTTGATGATGATTGTGCACATGATGCATGCCGCCCTGCTATTAATTATGCTTTGGAATTGATGTATGCTTCTGCCACTTTTCAGATGAAAGAGCTCGTTCTGGTTGTTCAGGTGAGTCGGACATACTTCCATTAATTTGTGGTTAAAAACTCTTTATCTGTCTTGTTCAAGATATTATGCTATTCATTCTATTCTTGTCTCAAGAATGTGAGCTTATCTTAAAAACTTGTTTTACTAAATGGCTTCAATTGGATATGAATGAAAACAAATTTCGGAACACTTGTTAATCATATCTAAGTCAAATGATATAACTTGGGTTCCATAACATGTGAGAAGTATTGATATATTCAATGAAACTCAAAATGACCATTAGTGGCTTGAGTGATGCATATTACAAATTTTATTATATAAACCTTTCAAACTAACATGCCACAAATCACAAAAAAATAATTTACATTTCTATGTATTGTGTTGATAAAGTGATATTGATCGCATTCATTGCCATGTCAGTCTATAGATCTTTTGTGGTAAAAAATTGATAGTAGTTTTAGCAAGTAGAGTTACTTAGTAGTTCATTGAAAAGGCATACAGCCATCTCCTCAACTTCATTCTGACTCAATACTAAATGTACGCATGCTTGCAGCGCCGTCTCCTCAACTTTGTTGATAAGGCTCTTGCGGAAGATGTTATTCCAATTCTTGTGGCTGCCTTCCACTGCCAACTGAACCAGCTCCTCTCTCACTGTATCCATAGAGTAGAAAGATCAGATCTTGACAATATATCTCTTGAAAAAGAACTTCCTTGTGAAGTTTCAAAAGAAATCATATCACTCCGTCTCAAATCTCAGCAGGAGGCCGAACTTATTGTACCAGAAGTAGTAATGGACCCCTTACATGAAAAGAGAATTAGGAGAATTCACAAGGCATTGGACTCTGATGATGTTGAATTAGTGAAGATGCTACTGAGTGAATCTAAT
The DNA here is from genome assembly GCF_001633185.2 of Quercus lobata. Classification (NCBI taxonomy): domain Eukaryota; kingdom Viridiplantae; phylum Streptophyta; class Magnoliopsida; order Fagales; family Fagaceae; genus Quercus; species Quercus lobata. The sequence continues at coordinate 45,466,099 of NC_044911.1, read as the reverse complement.
ATCACTTTAGATCAAGCTTATGCCCTTCACTATGCTGCTGCATACTGTGATCCTAAGATTGTTAAGGAGGTGCTCAACTTAGACTTGGCTGATCTCAACTGTAGAAATGGTCGAGGATATACCATACTTCATGTGGCTGCAAGGCGTAAGGAGCCATCAATTCTAGTGGCATTGCTGCACAAGGGAGCCTCTGCATCAGAAAGTACATGGGATGGACAAACTGCTGTTGCAATATGTAGGAGGTTAACTAGGCCAAAGGATTACAATGAGAAGACAAATCAGGGGCAAGAATCTAACAAAGACAAGTTATGCATAGATGTCCTTGAGAGAGAAATGCGAGGAAGTTCAAAATCTGTAAACATGGCAATCTCATCACAGGTGATAGCTGATGATTTGAACATGAAGCTTCACTACTATGAAAACAGAGGTGACAATTCGTTACTTCTCTCATTTCTCTCAGTTATCTACTTGCTTAATTTTGATCAGAATAATTGATTGAGATTTTATTTAGGAATAATTAATGCAATATGATAGTTCCTTTTCCGTATATTTTTAAATAAAATCTTACAGTGGACTCTTTCCTAGATAAGTAGCCAGTTCTCCTTACTTAGCATCATTAAAAGAAGAAGAAGAAGCTATTTATCCTTTTTCAAATTTATTGCTGAAAATCTCTTATTAACTTGCATATGTAAACCTTTTTTTTTCAAAAAAAAAAATAAACATAATTTTTTTTCCAAATAAATAGTTTGTTCAGTGTATAAGTGAACAAATTTAGTGTGTATATATATATATATATATAGACATACATGCTACACTATGTCTGTGGGATCATGGTTAAAAATCATATTTAAATAAAATAAAATATTCCTATTATACTATTGAAATCGAAAAGCATAATAGAGTGCAAATAAAATAAAAATAATAATTTAAGTTACATGGTGAAACGCATCATGTAAGGCCAAATTTTTATCAAAATACAAAATTTATAATAGATTATAATTTATTTGAACGATTTAAAATAAAAAGTTAAACTTGTTTTAATTTTCATAAAATTTTGGGTAATAGAGTTCCAATGGAAGTAATATTTGAAATTTCTTGAAACTTCAGCAATAAAGTTTCACACATATTAAAATTTTTTAATAATTACTTTTAGTAAGTAACATGGTGGAAGCACGTTATAAAACATGTAATGCTAACATTGAGTTATACATACATGGCTTAAGCACATCTTTTAAGAACAAAAATTGTAATAAATGATTAAGATAGTTTATAATAAATATCAATGTTCTTTTGATTTTTTTTTTTTTATATAATATATTGGTAATAATTTTTTTTTCTCTCTTTAATTTCTTCTTTATTAACTAGATTCTTACAGCTCATCTTTAATAGACTTTACGCAATTCGAGTCTCTTGTTTTTCTTTTCCTTTGAGCACCTAGTTCTTGGATTTCTTCGTCCACTATCCCTTCTTTCCCATCTTCTAATACAAATACCTAGTATCACCAAGCTATATAAAAAACTTAAGTACAATACCTTAGGTGCTATTTCTTAAGTTTCCCACTTAAGATTGAGCCATGTGACTTAACTAAAAAATGCACTTTAATCCCATGAGAAAAAATCCACATAGCAGAATCTTAAGAGGGGAACATAAGGAACAGCACCTAAGTACTGTACCTAAGTTTTGCCCATGTTGAATAATGGTTATGCTCTCTCTCTCTCTCTCTCTCTCTCTCATGATATCATCTTACGATATTTATAACGTCTACTATCAACTTTTCGAGTAAAGATGAAACATATATGACTAACATTTGGCCCAATTTTTAGAAGGTAATTAAGTGTGAATCCCACTTCTTGAACCAAGTGTTTGTCAAAATCATATCATACGTAGTTGCGAGTCTAAAATAACATCTCCTAGCTCATTCCTCCATACCGATCTACATGAGCTCCTTCATATCCCCCACTCTCCTTTCCAACATGATCATTCAAGTATCATCCAATAAAAATCATTTTCTCATTGGTAGCCATTATATCAATTTATCAATGTTCTTCCAAAACTTTTGCTAAGTGAATTCTTCTAACCTATTTGAGGAGCGTACACACTATGTTACTTATGTCCTCTCTTAAAATAAGTTTTATTAATATAGATGTATCCCATATACTCCTAATTAATCTCAACAACTTATTTAAGAACTTTATTTCCCTACCCCTGTTTTTTTTTTTTTTTTTTTTTTGGTCTTTTCCTATATATCATAATTTATATATTGTATGTTCATGGAGCACCCATATCCATTTGTCAAAACATTGGGTCCAATGTAGTATGTCACTAATAGGAGTCTTTGTGAATGTTCCATTCATGATGAAGTACTAAGTTTTTACATTGGCCAACAACCTACCTTTTATGTCTGAAAGAGCATATACATTTTGCATTGAACATTCGGTGCACATCACTCTCTTTAATGGTTTCTTCTATATGGAGTGAAGTACTTAACTTCACCAAAATTGTCATGGTTGGACTTGGAGTAGACATCTTAAGTCCATAGCGAAGTTAGATAAATGACCTTGGTTTTTTAGATGCACTTTAATTTTAGGATGAGTTAGTATAGGAGTTAAACACACATGAAGCAAACGAGAGAAGTTTATGGAGTGAATGCATACGAGAATTTATTAAGGACAAAGTTATGGTTACTTGTGGAGTATATATACCCCATGCATCCATCCATTTGAAACCAAGAGTGAGGAAGATAAATAAGAATACAAAAGAGTTCTCTTCCCCTTTCCTCTCCATTATATCTTCCTTTGAGAATGAGTCTCTTCCATTGTGAGTGGTATGTGAGTTTGAGTGTGTGGGCTCACCAAATTTCAACAAGATAGAATCAAAGCCAATGGGTTTATGATGAGAATGAGATTGACAACGCGATGGTGTCAATTCAATTTCCTTTGGTTTAACAAAGAAAATTTTAATAATTGAAGTATCCGAATGAAGGCATTACTTGAATCCTAAGATACATGGGAAATACTAGAGAAAGGTCATGTGGAGTGATAAGATGAAGTATGTTTGACTCTAAATCAAAAGGAAGTTGAGCAAAAGGCTCGAAGAAAAATAAACAAGCTCTTACATTGATCTATCAAGGTTTAGAAGAATCAATGTTCGAGAAAGAAGTTGCTAATGCAACTTCATCCAAGCAAGTGTGAGATCACTGAGATATTCTTCAAAATTCTCTAAAAGGAGTTGATAAGATGAAGAAAGTTTGCGTTCGAACATTGAGAGACTAGTTTGAAACCTTACACATGAAAGAATTCAAATAAGTTTTGGATTATTTTTAAGGTGTTGGCCATTGTGAATCAATTAAAAAGATATGGTGATAACTTGAATGATGCCCATGTGGTAGAGGAAATCCTCTAGTCCTTAGCTTGAAGTTTGACTATATAGTTGTGGAAATTGAATATAAATATTTGGAGCCAACGGCCATTAACCAGCCCATGAGATCTTTACAAGCCCATGAAAAAAGGCACAACAAGAAAAAAGTATGAGATTTTGTAGGAAATGTTAGTCTAAGCCCATCTTGAATGAGAAAAGGAGGATATGAGAAAAGCTAAAGAGGCTAAGGACATAGAGGTGGTTGTGGAAGAGAATACGGAGGAAGGAATGGTGTAGCTCTTATAGTGATGAAGAGAAAATTCCAAATTGACAAATAGCAAGAGAGTGCAAAAGGGGAAGTTTCTCTAGATCATATAGAATAAGGTATGACAAAGCTAATGTTAAATATTATACTTGTCAAATATTGGCCATTATGCTTCCGAATGTTGAAATGCCATAAACAATAATGTTGAAATGCCATAAACAATATTGAGGAAAAAACCAATTTTGTTGAAGATAAAAATGAAGATGTAGAGTTGATTTTGTTGTTGGCACACAAAAGAAAAGACAAATAAGAGAAGCACGTGTGCTATCTTGATACTGGCACTAGCAACCACATGTATGAGAATAAAAAGATGTTTTTGGAGGTTGATGAATCAGTGATTGTCAATGTTACTCTCGGTAACTCATCCAAAATTTCGGTGAAATGAAAAGGTAAAATTGTTATTCATTTGAAGAATGGAGTCACTGGTTTATCTTTTATGTTTATAACGTGCCAAGCATGAAAAATATTACATTAAGATTAAGACAACTCCTTGAAAAAGATTGACATTCACTTGAAAAATCGTAGTTGCCTAATAAGAGGCCATCAAAATAATTTGATAGCTAAGCCGCCAGTAACAAGAAATAGAATGTTCTTGTTAAACATTCATATTGATGTAGCTAAATGATTAAAGGCTTGCTTTAAAATTTCTCTTGGCTTTGGCACTTGGGATTGGGGCATATGAATTGGTGGACTACGTGATGTTTTAAATGTAGTTATATTTATGAGATGACTTAGTTGGATTTAGACATACATGAAGTAAAATTGTGGGAAGTTTATGGAGTGAATGCTTGTGGGAGTTTGTAGATGTTATGTAATAAGTACAATGGAAGTTATGGTTGCTTGTGGAGTATATATACTCCATGCATCCGTCCATTTGAAGCCAAGAGCGAAAAGAGAAATAAGAATAAAAATGAGTTCTCTTCGTCTTCCTTGTCCATTCTAACTTCCTTTGAGAGTGTGAATCTATATCATGAGTGGTGTGTGAGTTTTAGTGTGTATAGGCACACCAACTTCCAACAAGAGAATCCCAACCAATGGAACAAATCCTTCAACTTGTTCATACACCAATCTACCTCATTCTGTATGTTTTTTTGAATCCAAATGCTAAGTTTCTTGGAGGGAAACAAAGGACATACTCTTTAAGGTATTGAAATAAGAAAAACATTGAATTCTTGAAGGAATTAACGAATAAAGGCTTTTTGTTTTTTTTTTTTGTTTACAACTGGGGAGGGGAGATTGAAACCTTGGTTCTTTTAAGAATGATAGTATCATTAAAACACAAGACTCTTGAGAAATCAAAAGCATTATTATTGTTAAAAAAAAAAAATCAAAATCAATATTATCTAGTTAATGTTAGGGTCATATTTTCTATGTAATTGGCTAATCTTTCGACAAAACGCACTTTACTTGTAAATTTGGTAGATCTAAGTTGGGTTTGATACATATCAAGTGGTTGTATTAAAGACATGAAAATTGATCCAAGAAACAAGTGAAGAAGAGCTATTTTACTGAAGCTCGACAAATAGCTCGACATATGGCATCTGTCGAGATTTATTGGGTAAGCTCGACACCAGCTTAACACTAGCTCGATTTATCGAGCTTTACGAATTTAGAAATTCCAAATCTGAATTTTGGTCCATGCTAATGTATTTGTTTAGGGTTTTTTCTCTCACAACCCTAGACATATATAAGATTTATTTTAAGAGCTGATACACACGGATATAGTGACCAAGAGCTTAATTTTCTCTTTGAGAAGCTAATGCATTTGTACTGGGATCCGTGCAAAGGAGTTATTCACAGATTGAAGATTTGTGCATCAAAGGAAAGAAGACTACTACAAAATCAAGTCTAATTGGGTATTGGAGCGAAAGTTCAACTGTAGGTTGGTATTTTGGGATAGGTTAAGGTAATGGTAAGATTTCTCATACTTGTAACCACTTGATTATTAATTAGTGAATTCTTGGGAGTGGTGATCTTAAATTCACCCGCTGGGGTTTTTGTCTTACTGAAGCTCGACAAATAGCTCGACATATGGCATCTATCGAGATTTACTGGGTAAGCTCGACACCAGCTTAACACTAGCTCGATTTATCGAGCTTTACGAATTTAGAAATTCCAAATCTGAATTTTGGTCCATGCTAATGTATTTGTTTAAGGTTTTTTCTCTCACAACCCTAGACATATATAAGATTTATTTTAAGAGCTGATACACACGGATATAGTGACCAAGAGCTTAATTTTCTCTTTGAGAAGCTAATGCATTTGTACTGGGATCCGTGCAAAGGAGTTATTCACAGATTGAAGATTTGTGCATCAAAGGAAAGAAGGCTACTACAAAATCAAGTCTAATTGGGTATTGAAGCGAAAGTTCAACTGTAGGTTGGTATTTTGGGATAGGTTAAGGTAATGGTAAGATTTCTCATACTTGTAACCATTTGATTATTAATTAGTGAATTCTTGGGAGTGGTGATCTTAAATTCACCCGCTGGGGTTTTTGTCTTACGAAAGGTTTTCCCCATTTGTCAATAAATCACCGTGTCAATTTAATTTCCGCTGGATTTAGTTTATTTGGTGATCTGTTGATGCCTCCATGATTTGCATGTAATTTGACCAAATTAATCAACTTGGATAATTGAATTAATTAACCGGAGTTAAGCTATCTTAACCCAACAGTTATGAATAGCCGCTTTATATTGATACTATCCAATGTGGGACTTTCTTATTACTTAACTAAACACATTTCACATGTTAATATTCTCGCAATTTACTAATTGAATATTACTCAAGCCCTCCCTATTATTTGTGATAATATTTTCCAGAATAAATGAATTTTTTGAATCTTTAGTTCCTACCTTATGATAAAGTGCTAAAAAGTTTTTTTAATATGTTGCAGTGGCATTTGCACGGCTGTTGTTTCCTGCTGAAGCCAGGGTAGCTATGGAGATTGCAGATGCAAGTTCGACCTCACCGTACACAGGCCTTTCAGCTTCAAAAGGCTCAAAAGGCTCCAGTGGGAACTTAAGGGAGGTTGATTTGAATGAAACACCCTCTGTACGAGCCAAAAGACTCCAATCAAGACTGCATGTTCTCCTTAAAACAGGTATTTTCAATTTTATGCAGACTGCATAAGTAAGTGACTTGTTATTCCCAATGTTTTCAAAATCGAATGTTAAAACAACAGAAAATTAGAAGAGTTTTGAGTTTTTAAAGTCAGATCGAGGATCAACTGTAGGTTGGACAGAAATGACATTACTAAATAATTAAAAATAACTAAGTGAGTTTGGATAGCACTGAAAGTGGTTCTCAGCTGCGTTTGGCCTTTTTTTGGAGGTCCCATGGCATTGTTCATGGGACCACCAAACTTAGCAAAATGCGCATATCCATGCATTTTTGGGTCTCACAGCACTATTCATACCTTTAAAAATTATTTTACTACTGTGTTTTTAGTAATAAGTTTTCAGTTTTCAACATATAAATGGTGTCTACACATACCCTAATTAAAGAATATGCAAATTCTATATTGAAAAAACAAGAGGAAAGATTAAAAAAGAGTGTTGCATGTTTCATATTCAAAGAACAAATGAAGATCCTCTATTTCTTCATCTATAAATAAGGGAGAGGTTTTGACAAGAAATGTTGTAAGTCCCGAGTTGAAAAAATAAAGAAAATTGTTATATGAGTTCCTCTATAAGTGTAACATGTAATAAGCCTAAAATTTCTACTGAAGCAATTTTAAAGAAAAAAACCGGATCAGACTATATACTTAAAGATTCAAATTTATAGGCGTCTTAGAATTGTAGAAAGTGGCCAATGACTTTGTAATTCAATTGGTTGGCACCTTTTAGTGTTTCCAACCGAGACATCTAGGGTTTAAATCCCTCGTTTCCATTATTGAATAAATAAAAATAAAAAGGTTAACTAGCTTTGTTGCTAGAAAAATACAAAAATGTAGCAAATACTTTTGAGCTAAGTCCTCATTAAGCCTATAGAAATCTACTTTTTTTTCCCTTGCTAGATGATAAAGAGTTGTAATTTAAAAAAATTTAGTTGTCATTTTTCTCATATATATCTGAAATATTTATTTTCTGCCCATTCCTTCCCTTTAAATTAAAGTGTATGCTTTTTCTGATTCTATGGTTTATAGTTCTTGTTTTCTTTTTGGTTGAGTGATTCTATGAGTTAAAATTAAAGGAGCAATAGAAAAATCTAGAAAGAATAGTAGTGATTGGAAGCAGTGAAAAAGAGAAAGAACACAAAGGAAAATTTACGTGGTCTGACATTTGATTGTCTGTGTCTCAATGTAAAGCCCTAGTGACTACATCTTTGATATATAATGAAGTGTGTTGTATAATGAATCTGTAGGGTATATATAAAGACTATATGAGTTAGGTTTAGATGTATATGAACTTATTACATAATTGGGCCTCTTGGACCAATACATAAAATGATGTGAACTGATTATATATCTTTAACACTATGGTTTATGGTTTTGAATGTAAAAGCATAGTTGCTGAGAAAACATTATTGAAAAATGAAAACATGGACATTTATAATCACAGGTTCAATTGAAGTCGCCGCTTTGTTTCTGATTTATAGTTGTAAATTCTAAATGGCTTCTTGGGAATCAAATATATCATCTAAATAGGAAAAAAGAAGAAGAAAAGAGAAAATATTAGAAACTTTCCATTATCATCTAGGAAGGAAATGCAATATACGAGTTAGCACTCTAGCTGTCAAACTAACAGGGTGAAGTAACGGAGTCAAGTTCTAAAAAGCTCACAGTCAAAAGAGTCTTTAAGCAATTATGTTAAAGATATTAGGATCCAAGAAGTCCAAGTCTATTATAATCACAGGCTCACAGGTTCGGTTGAAGTTGCCGCTTCGTTTCTGATTTATAGTTGTAAATTCTAAACCTCTTCTTGGGGATCAAACATGTCATCTAAATAGGAAAAAGAAAAGAAAAGAAAAGAATGAAAATATGAGAAACTTTCCATAATCGTCTAGGAAGGAAATACAATATACGAGTTAGCACTCTAGCTGTCAAACTAACAGGGTGAAGTAATGGAGTCCAGTTCTAAAAAGCTCACAGTTAAAAGAGTCTTTAAAAAATCATGTTAAAGATATTAGGATCCAAGAAGTCCAAGTTTATTATAGACCCTCGTACTTATGGGACAAGAAAAGTAATTGTAGTCTCCTAATTCTACATGTACTTATGCATATTATAGGTCCAAGAGTATTAAAGATATTATGGTCCAAGACACCTAAGTCTATTATAAATCAACTTGTGAGACCGGAAAAGTAATCTTCGTCCTACGTACTTGGAGAGTTGGACCTTTTGTGCCATAATAATTTTTACCAATCAAATGCAACTTGTACTAGTTACCCCATGTTTTCATTAAATGATCATTCTCTTTGAGCTTACTAATTGAATTGATGTAAATGGCAGTGGAGACGGGCCGTCGCTACTTTCCCAATTGCTCAGAAAGGCTAGACAAGTTCTTGGAGGACGATGATATGCCTGATGCTTTCTTCCTTGACAAAGGGACTCCTGAAGAGCAGAAAATGAAGAAGATGCGTTTCATGGAACTTAAAGATGATGTGCAGAAGGCATTTTACAAGGACATTGCTGAGAGTCGTTCAGGTTTGTCATCATCTTCTTCATCCTCATCTTCTCCAAAGAAGGAGGGAGCTAATCATAAGGTTAGGAGGAAATGAAGTTTTATGTAAATTGTATTATTCTTGTAACCCATAAAGAGTTTACTAAATTTTTATTCTCATAGATCATATTCTTACAGAGCCTTGGTTCTGTTCTTTATTGTAATAATATAAGGACAGGAAACCTACTCTGTTCAATAGGAGTGTTTTTTTTTTTTTTTTTAATAGGATCTCTATAGGAGTACTTATTAAGCTATGTGGCTTGTGAAATCATATAAAATAAAATAGAAATGCTGCGAAAATACGTGCCTGTCATTTTCTTTAAGTTCATGATTTCGGTGCCAATAGTCTAATAAACAGAGAAATCAGAATTCCCTTGGGAAATGGCTTGAATAACCTCGGCAGAATCAGCTTCAAAGATCACCTTCCTGGGTCCGATTTCTATGGCAAACTGAACAGCCCTTCGACAAGCCAGAGCATCCAACTCAGCCACAGATGAAGAAAGCGGGACTGGCATGGTCAGAGCTCCAATAGCATTGCCACCGCAATCTCGAATAATTACCCCAATGCCAGCCGAGTTAGTAGTCTTGAACACCGCCGCATCAAATTTAGTTTTATAAATATTTGCAGCAGGAGGCTGCTACTGGGGAATTGGAGCAGAGGCTATAGGCTGCACAGGTTGGCCGAATTTGAGAGCATTGCGTGTACTCCAAAGGCACCAGGCCGCCATGACAAATATCTCCTTTCTGTAATATAAATTATTATGCCCTGAAGTGACGGGACTAAAACGAGTTTTGCTTACTTAATTCCGCTCTACCTATGAAAATTTTTTACCATCTTGAAGAGGTGATGAGGGATGGGATTGAAATTGAATTTTACTTAATTATCTCTCTTCCACTATTTAATTTGGCCTCTTCGGCTTGTTATTTTCTTAAAGAAGTTTCCTTTTAACCAAAAAAAAAAAAAAAAAGAGTTTACTTCTCTTTCCCAAATCCGAATGTAAGTGCTTGTTTATATATATAAAATCTCCTTTATAGGTATCCCAGTTATAGTTTTTTTATACATATTCTAGTACAATCCCTAAACCTCTCTCTCTCTCTCTCTCTCAATTGTTCCTCATTTTTTTTTTTTTTTTCATCTCTAATTTATTAATGTCGAAGCCACCTCATTAAAGATGAAAAAATATCTCCAATCCACCTTGCCCCTGATCTGCCCAATTTTCACTCCACAAGAGGTTTTTTTTTTTGGTCTCGAAGAGATAATAAGATGAGGATGGGACACCCTAATCTAACCCCATCCCATCTTGTCTTATTGCCATTCTCACATTACATATGATGGGATCATCTTAAAAAAATAAGTGAGAATTCAACTCAAATTAATTAACCTCAATTTTTAAAGATGTGATGATCTCTATTATTGTATCACCCTTTAGGATTTACAGTGACTTGCTATAATATACCATATTATTTGTTGAAAACTTATACCTTCGTTTATTTTTTTATTAACAAACCTTGTTATTATCTTAATATGAGAATAACATTACTATTGCATTGTGTTGTACGTGGGGTACCTTGGCTTTCTATAATATCAAATACTATAGTGGTTTTGCCGCTATTGTATTTGTCATGTTATATACTTATATTTCTTAAATATAAACCTTTTCAATGCATGCATTGTAAAACTATAGTCAATGGTAAATATTGGCGTAAATGTACTTTAAGTCTCTACATTTTGACTTTTTTCTATTTTGGTCCCTACATTTTCATTTTATCACTTTTAGTCCCTAAACCAATTAACGCATGACATTTAAGTCCTTATCGTCACCCAATTAACAGAAAAAGCTGACATGGCTGACGTCACATTAAAATAATAATTAAAAAAAATCTATTTTGGCATTAAAAAATGCCACATCAGCATCTAAATTAATTTTAATTAAATAAAAAAATTAAAAACAAAATGAATTGAGATCTGAGAACATAAGAACTTGTTTTTCAATGTTCTTCTTAAATCAAGAAATAAACCCAGCAACGATATCAAACCCAGAATCAAAGAGCAAACTCAGAATAAAAGAACATGAACATCAAACCTACAGGGAAAAAAAAAACATGAACATCACCAAATCAAAGAACATAGTCGAACCCAGCAAATCAAATCAAAAAACAAACCCCAACAAACCTAATAAAAAAACATGAACATTGCCAAAATAAAAAAACATGAACATCGCCAAAACCAAATCTCCAGCAAACCCCAAACCCCAAATGTCTAGAAACGATCATCGATTAGACCAACAACAACAACAAACCTTGCAATCCCAACCAACGAACCCAGTCAAACCCAACACCCACCAACATCTATTTCTCTAAGCCCAGATCTTAGCAAACCCAGTCGAACCCAGCACCCACCATCTCTTTCTCTAAATCCAGATCCGATCAAAGCCAGTCAAACCCACCAACGATCACCGATCAAAGCTAAAGAGAAAGCCCAGATCCCAGCATACCCAGTCGAACCCAGCACCTACCATCTCTTTCTCTAAACCCAGATCCAAAGAGAAAGTCGAAAGAGAGATAGAGATAGAGATAGAGATTTTGATTTGAGAGAGAGAGAGAGAGAGCTTTAGATGAAAGAGGGCTTCATTTTAGACGAGAGAGAGCTTTAGTAAGTTGAATCTAGTGGAAGAGCAATGACCAAAATGTATTAGGTCATATTCGCTGATGTCGTTGCTGGGTTTGATGAGAGAGAGCTTCATTTAATTTAAATAAAAAATGACCAATTAGCGAATATGGAAAATGTCGTTGCTGGGTTTGCTCATTGATTCTGGGTTTGATGTCGTTGCTGGGTTTGATGTCTTTGATATTCAATCTGGGTTTGCTCTTTGATTCTGGGTTTGATGTCATTGCTGGGTTTATTTCTTGATTTAAGAAGAACATTGAAGAACAAGTGCTTATGTTCTTATGTTCTTAGATCTCAATTCATTTTGTTTTTAATTTTTTTATTTAATTAAAATTAATTTAGATGTTGATGTGGCATTTTTTAATGCCAAAATAGATTTTTTAATTATTATTTTAATGTGCCGTCAGCCACGTCAACCTTTTTTGTTAGTTGGGTGACGGTAAGGACTTAAATGTCATGTGTTAATTGGTTTATGGACTAAAAGTGGTAAAATAAAAATGTAGGGACCAAAATGAAAACCAAGGGCAGACTACATCAGATAGAGTTAGAGACCAAAATAACATGAAATTTTAAAAACTAAATGATGCATGATGCAAAGACACATATGATGCAGGATTTAATGCACAAAAACAGTTCAATTTTATCTCAATTTTGAAAATTGACCAAGAAAATTAGAAATTTAGCAAAATCCCCAATTTTGAAACCCTAATTTTACAAAAATCCTTATATTGATCAATTGAACAACACAGCAAGTATAAAACATGTTATAATCACTCAATTAAACAATATCACAAGTCAATTTTACTCAATTTCATCCAATTGAACAAAATCCCCAAATTCTCAAGAACACAAACCTTAATTTCGAAATTTTGTAGAAATCTTGAAATTTTTGAAATTAAAGCATGTGAATCATGTTTAAATGATGCATGAACAAAAACCCATCCAACAATTTGGATCAAAAAACTCAAAATCATCAAAAAATCCCAAAATCCTATTAGTTTGAAATTTTTAGAAAACTTGAAGAAAATGCATGAATGCATGTGATTTAAACAAAAAGGAGTTACCAAGTATGGAGGAAGAAAACCCTTGAAGCTTTGACTCAGAGAAAGACAAAAAAAAATTGAATAAGAGGAATTGAGAAGGATCGAAGAGGAAGACAAAAAAAAAATGAAGAACAAAGTTCAAATTCCTCTTATTTTCTTTTTTAAAAACGATTTTCAATCGGTCGGGAGGAATCGAGCTAGGAATCGAAAATGTCTTAAAAACAGGTTCGACTGATCAGAAGGAATCGAAGGAGGAATTGATTCAGGCCGAGAGTTTTAGCCTTAAAAACTGGATTTTTCGATCAGTTGAAAAACAGGTTCGATCAATCGAATCCTGAAAAATTAGAAGATTTTGAAATCCTGGAAATTTTCTACAGAAACACTTTTAAACCAGTTTTTATGATATGAAATGTATGTCAATGATTCCAAATGTTTCCAAAAACACTTTCTCTTCAATCAAATCAATGTTTATCAAGATTAAAAAAATTTCTTCAAAAATTTTACCCCATACCCCAAAAAGTATTAAACATTTCAAGAAGCACAATTTTGGATGGCCATAAAAATTAACACATAATCACATGTACAGAGTTTAACAAAGATTTGCGTGTGGTGTGTATAACAAGTAAGTGTATGAAATACATAAAAGGTGATATGTAGATATATAAAAATTAAACACAATTTCTATATTATCAATCACATAAGTTTGAAAGTGACCATCAGCAAAAGAGTTACATCATATAACTCCCACATCTCCTAGAAAACACGTTTGCAATAATGTAAAAGCAATTTTTATTCTTTCATTCTTTTTCTTTTGATGCCTGTTTCTGTTTCTATTTGCTTTTCTTTTTCTTTTGAAATCTCTTTTGATTTTCACATTCTTTTCACAATTAACACCTCATTTAATCTTGCTGTGCAAGTGCTACACCTTATTGAGCATGGCTTTTATAATTTGCACATAGGTGTTCATGATTGGCGAGTAACAGTGGTAAGATGGTTATTTATGCTTTTCTCCTATGATTTTTTAGTCCTTACAATCAAAAGAATGTGACTTCAAAATCAAAAGCATGTGTTTAAAAACCATAAACAACTCACACAATTTAAGTACTACATAGCACAAACTAGCAAAGTGCAGAAAAACAGCTTATCTAAGCTAAACAAGGTACACAGTCATGAAATGCAAATTTCATAGGCCAACCTCAATTACACACTTGAAGATGTGTAATACACAATAAAAAAAACCTTTTTTATTTTTTTTTTTTCTGTTTTTTTTTTTAATTTAAAAAAAAATACTTAAAAATATCATAAACAAACCTAGAATGAATTGCACGAATGTTATGCAAAAGAAAATCCTAATGAAAAACATTTTGGTCACAAGAGATTGAAAGATTAAGCACAAAGACCATGTTAGAAAAACTCACAAAGGCTGAGTCTTTTGCATCCACACTCTCTTAGATGCAAACTTGGAATTGGAGTTTCTAGATGAACTAGACTTAAACTCAGCTCCTGTATTGGCATAAAGGTTAAAAATCTTTACTAATTCATGGATATGTGCCATAGGATCTTGTGCTTTTGGCACAAGCACTTTGTGTTTAGTTGTTTGCTTTGAAGCTTGCAACTTAAAACAATTTGGGCGTGTATGCCTAGCTCCACCACAAAAATGACAAACCATTAAGGTTTGTGTTGTTTCTTGCTTCCAAGATGATTGGGTTTCTTAGGTTTTGACTCACTTAGATCTACCCTAATTCTCCTAGTAGCTAGAATTTCTTCCTTAGGTACCTTAACTTCAAGAGTAGAAATAGATGTAGCAAGTACAAACTTAGGAGGATGAACAACAGAACTAGAAACACTCTCTACAGACCCTAACCGTGTCTTATCAGAAAAAGATTTTTGAACATTTAACATATTATCCAGTTTAGAAGTAGAAGTCCTATCAAGTTGTTCTCTGGCAATAGATAATTCAGATTCGAAACTTTTGACTTTCTCAATTAAAGATATGTTCTCAATCTTAACAGAGGTTATGAGTCCATTAGCATCAAATAGTTTAACCAACAGATTTCTCTTTTCTTGTTCAAGAGTGTTTATCTTCTTCAAACCTTTGTCAACATTCATGGCCATCCTTTGCTGCAATCTTGCAAAGCTTGTTGTAAGCCTCTTGCAAGTTAGCATTCTCAGAGAGTTCCCCATCAGAAGGGTTCTCATTAACAATTTCAGGCTCACTTACTTTAGCAGTAGCAGTGAAAGCCATTAAATTTCCTTCTTGATCACTTTCAGACTTGTGACTAGAAACTTCATCATCACTAAGGATAACAGCCTTAGTTTTTCCCTTAGATCTCAAGTAAGTAGGACATTCTGACCTAAGGTGACCGTAACCCTGACAACCAAAACACTGTTGACCTAAAAAATTGTTATAGGATTGAACAACCTTATCTTTTGATTTTTCAGAATTGTTATTTTTGGCTATTTCATTCTTCTTCACATTCTTAGTGTCAGCATTTTTTCGATTTCTTGCCTTTCTGTTATTATTTCTCAAAAAGTTTCTAAAGTTCTTGGCAAGATAAATTATCTCTGTAAAAGAGATTTCATCATCAAATCCACTGCCATTGATTTAGATTTGTTGGTTTTGGGTAGGTCAAACTCATAGGATTGAAGAGATCCTACAAGTTCATTAACAGGGATGGTGTCCACATCCTTATTCTCTGTTATAGCAGTGACTTTGGGTCTAAAATTCTCAGTTAAGGAACTAAGAATCTTCCTAACCATTTTAGGTTGATCATATACTTCACCCAAATTAAAAGTAGAGTTTACTATGTCATTCAGTTTGGTATAGAAGTTATCAAAAGTCTCATCATTAGACATCCTAATGCTTTCAAACCTAGATGTCAACTATTGCAATTTATTAATCTTTATTGCCTTAGTGCCTTCATGCACAGTTTGCAAAATATTCCAGGCAGTATAAGCAACCTCTACATTAGAGATTCTTTTTAAATTCTTCCATAGAAACAACATTGAATATAGCATTCATAGCCTTGCTATTAAAGCTTGTTGCTTCTTTTTGTGCAGTGTTCCATTCACTGATAGGAGTGGTTGGTCTCTCCCAACCATTCTCAACAGAGGGCCATACTCTCTCATCTAGGGATTTCAAAAAAGCTTTCATCCTAACTTTCCAGTAAGTATAGTTATTCCCATTAAAATGGGGAGGGATCACAAGAGAGTGACCATGTTTCATGATAGCAGGGGTCAAGGATCCACTCAAGGTAAACTACCCAACAAGAGCTAACCCGCTCTGATACCACTTATTTATTTTTTTAGACTCCTTAAACCAGATTGTTTAACCTAATATATTAGTCAAGTGATTACTTAGGTTAATTATGAGATCTAAGTTAAACAAGGATAGATCATATCAAGCGCAGCAGTGGAAAATAAAGAACATAATAATATGATGACCTAGGAAAACTAATGAAACCAATAGTTTCAAGGTAAAAACTTGGGGAGGATTTGACCTAACTACCTCCAAGATAAAACAAATCCAATATAGAGAATCAAAGTTTTTACAATAAGATCTAACTTTAAATCTATTACTACCTGTAGTAGTAACTTACTAACACGACCACATGCAAGCTCCGAATCCATAGACTCATTCTCTCTTGGATTTGCACCACATAAGCATCCACGTTTGTGACTTTGAGATCCCATTCAAAGGTTTCAGATCACGACTTGTTGATCTTTGCAACAACTAGATTCCACTAGCACTTGATTGTAAATCTTGTTTCAGTAGATACTTGTAGAGTTAGAAGGTACAGAATCTCTCAGATCTCACAGAAATAACTCATAAGTCTTTCAAGCGTCTTCAAAACGTAGCTAGGGTTTTCCTTTTATATATAGGAGTGTTGGACTGAAACCCTAAACGTTTTCGCGGGCTTGGGCCTGTTTAAAATTCTGCAAAAATTCTTTTTCTGCGATTTTTGATCGATTGAGCTTCACAATTCAATTGGATAAGCTTCATAGAAAAATAATCATTTTTCTTGCAGTTTGTACATTCTTGAGTTTTGACTTGTACAACTTTGAGTAATGTCTAACACTTATCCTAGACATGTTTTTGTTCTCGGTTTGCCAACACATACAAGTTGAAATTCTAAAAATTTAATCCTAAATCTTTAGAACCTAATAATTTTAATGTCATTTAATTTTTTGTATTAATTATCTAATGATTCTTTAGTGAGTAGAATCACATTTCTCTTCTACAGTCATTACTCTCTCTCTCTCTCTCTCATATTGTGTGCATGGATGTGTGCGCGCATGTGAGTCCAAATCTTCTGTCCCACCCTTTATGCTCCACTTTATGTTCCACAAATTAAAATTCGCCACATGTCCACTTTTTTCATTAATGCCTAATTTTATGCCTTTTCTCTTTTCATTTACCTAAAAAATAAAAATAAAAAAACAAAAACCAATACATCATAGCATGGCAGCACCACCACCACCATCCTCCACCAGCACAGGCCGTCGGTGCTGCTAATCATGGCCATGCTACTGCTGCCACTAAACTCACCAATCTTAGATCTGGCTCTTCAATAGATTTCACCTTTTGATTGGCAAACACTTTCATTGCTTACAGCTGTAACACAAATGGTTGTTCTACTCATCCCAATTAAATCAAATCCCTCATAAACCCAAACCCAATCAACGATTCTTCTCCACTTGGAATAATCCACAAAAATAAAAAAATGTTCTCAACTAAACTCTCTATATTTTGACCACTTTAAAGTCTCATCCTCTCTTCTCCTTCACATGCCACCCAAAGCCCATAAAAATTTCTTCCTATTTCCAAGTCTTCACTGTCCACCTCCATTTACACTCCTAGACATGAGTTTTTGCTTCTGTAATTGTGATTTGAGATTTGAAGTTTTTTATTTTCTTATGGGTTAATTGGTAATCTCCTTTTTATTTTGTGAAATCAGAGTTTGTAAGGTTAGTGGTAGTGGTGGCACTGTGACTGGTGGCACCGGTGACCCTTTGTTGGTGGTGCTAGAGGAGGTTGGTGGTGGTGGTGCTACCGTGCTGTTATGTATTAGTTTTTGTTTATCTATATATTTATTTATCTTTTAGGTAAATGAAAGGAGAAAAGGCATAAAATTAGGCATTAATGAAATAAGTGGACATGTGGCAAATTTTAATTCATGGAACATAAAGTGGAGCATAAAAGATGAGACAGAAGATTTGGACTCCGCGCATGCCATGCATTTATGTCGTCCAAAGGTTGAGAGTATACTTAATGCCGATTGCTAGTTTCTTCTATTGTTTGTAGAAGCCTGTTGGTGTCTTCAGAAAAGATTTCAAAAATAATAATGAATTATCTTGCATTTAACTATTTAAACATTTGCAAATTCAAAGGTAGAAGAATAATAACTTACAAGTGCATGATGCGTCAACAAATTTGATGATTTGTTGTTTTGTTAGGTGAAAAATGAAATTAGTAGATAAGCCTTAAGTGTTAGTTCCAAACTCTACTTAAAATAATATGATTATTTTCTAACAAAGTATAGTTAATATAGTTTGTTATATTTTTCTAAATTAAGCTATCTAAATTTATTACTTGAAAGTATTATAATTTTTTTTTGAGAAAACATTATGCATTTTACATTCAATTATTATATAAGGCGATATATTTTGTAAATGTGTCATTTGATTTTGTTTTTAGTACTCCTTACAATAGTTTATCCTTTATATGTCTTGAATGACTTAAATAAGAAGCAAATATAAGTAAATCTATCTTGTATCAGAAAAAAAAAAAAGAAATTTTTTTTGAGAAGAAGAAAAAAAGATTTTTATAATATAAGAAAAATATAATTTTATTAAAAACCTACCAACATCTAAAGTGACTTTTTTTTTTGGTGGGTTCTAGAATCCATTTAGCTCAATTAGTAAAGTCTTTGATGGTTGAATAAGAGATTTAAGGTTCAATTTCTGCCTACATTAAAAACAAATTGGTGTCTTGATCTTATGATAAAGAGCTATCATTAGGAGCGAATGCCATTTGTTGTGAAACTCTAAAAAGAAATGTTGGATATATGGCTCATTTTTGTTTCTAAAAAAAAAAAATAGTTCATTTTTCTATATAATATCAAAAGTTGCTTTATCTATTATACCATACTATTTTATAACACACACAACATCTCGTTTCTTAATTATATCATTTATTCATTAAAATATTATTTTCACCAACTCTTTCTCTCTCTTCCTCTTCATAAAAAATAATTAAAATAATAAAAAGGAAATGAGGACAAGACAAATAGGAGAGAGAGTTAGAATAAAATAATGATATTTAGTTTTGCAATCCATGAATAGTAAAGTCTAAAGGTAGAAGCACAAGTGTGCCGTGGCACTATTGTAAATTTCTTTGTAATTAGAAGACCGCGGGCTTGTTTTGTGCTTGGATGCTAAAATCCCGCAACATATACCATTTGCAAGACCCACTTCTACTCTGACCAAATTCCTCTCCTTTCCAAACTCCTCTCTTCTCCAAACACCTTCTTCACACCAACGCTAATTCCTAGTCCAAAAAGACTCAATTCGTTCTTGGATTCATCATTACGTGGCGACCCACTTTTACTAAAGGACAAAAGGTAACTCCGTAACTGCCCCGTTTCTTCTTTCAATTAATCTGTCAACTGGGATTTCTTTGTTCATTATATATACAATGAAAAGATGGAACAAATGGCTCTAGAAACATTAACTTGTTCATTGCTATTGCTATATATCATCTTGGTGGGGGTTTAGATTTGCAGGTGTTGTGGGTGCCGGGGATGGTGGTTTTGGGTGGTGGGGGTTTCGATTTTGAGTGGCGGTGAGGTGGTTTTGGGTGGTCATTTTGTTTTGGATGTAGTGGGTTGCAATTTGTAGGGATTGTGGTGGTTGGGGTTGCGGTTGTGGGTGGTCCTTGCAGTGGCTATGGCTGTGTGGTGGTTCTCGTGGCTGTAGCGGTGGTTGTTGTGGCTGTGGCTGTGGCTGTGGTTTGTGCTGGTTGTGGCTGGTCTGGTGTTTATTGCATTGAATATATTATTTTATTGTGTGATTTATATTATTTTAATATGTTGTATGCTAAAATAAACCCGGGTGTATTGTGAAGTGAGTTGTGAAAAAAATAGAAGGAAAGTCCCTTTAGACTGGGTAAGAGTATGCAAGCACTGTTGGAGATGAACCCATGAGCAAGAAACTCTCTGGTGCACCGCACATTAGCAAGAAGCTAACTTGTGCAGCGAGAAGAAACAATTCCAAAGGAGGACTGGTAGTAAAAGCTTCTTTTATGTATATAATATAAAAAGAAGCGATAGATTTGCTTTATTAATTGGGAAACCTCATAGCTTTCCTTCTGCTTTAATTTTGCTTTAGCATCACAACTTTTGGACATAAAGGAAAAAGAATTTTTTTTGGAGAATAAAGGAAAAAGAATTAAAATCAAAACACTTGTTTAAACACCACAACACATATTTTTACATACTTTTCACTAACACATTTGGTAACGTTGTTTAAACAACGAAAACAGTTGTTTAAATACCATAACATGTATTTCCACACATTTTTTCACTCACATGTATTTCCATAAAACTTTAACATCGTTACTAGAAATCTTTTACCAAACGGTCTCAAATTAAGGTCATCAATTAATAGAGACCATCCTCAACAAGTACCCTACAAAGATTGGCAATAAATCAATCTCTTGTTACCAAAATGTAAAACTTTTTTTTTTGTTGTTGTTGAGAATATTGGTTTTCTGTGTTAAAATACTTAGTATTCACAAAAGAAAAAATAGTGGGTTAATCTCACTGTCTCTTTCTTTTGGATATACACCATTGTCTCTTTCTTTAAGGCATTCTCTCCTTTTTCCGTTTGTATTAAAATACTTAGTATTCCCAAAATGTAAAACTCTATCATACAATTTTACTCCAACTAAAATTCTATTACCAAGAGTTTCAACAATTCAACATTTATTTTAATTTTTTGATTATCTACAATAATTTTGTATTTATAGTAAAACTTACAGACTACCTACTCTATTAAAATTTAAGTGGTTTAATAATTAATTAATTATTAAGAAAATTTTAATAATATTAGCAAAATATAATTTTTTTAAAGTAATATTACAATCACAAATTATTTTACAAACTTTTGTTATGACAAATTTTTATTTGTTTTTATTTGAGCCCATCAGCCCACTACTGATAATATTTTTTCAATTATCAATAATCATTCACGGCATCAGCATTTCTCTAAAAAAAAAGGGATAAGACACTATATTTTAGCAAATAGTATTCTTTATCTTTCGAAAAATACAGATTGATGGGTAATAAAGTAATTTTAGGTGTGAGTTCAGATTAGACTAATCATAACTTACCACTTAAGAATCAAAGAGATAATAACCTTATTTTTCAGTTTTTTTTTTTTTTTTTTTTTTTTTGAGAAGACCTTTATTTTTCAGTTTGTTTTATAGTTTTGGGGACAGTTTGTATGGTTTACGGAGAGTTCAGATGTAGACAGCATACGTAACCCAAAAACACACGCGTATAAGAATCGCAGATTGGGTGACCCACTTTGCTTTGCTTTGGACCAAAGCTCAATTCTCATTCGTACCCTTTCTGTCTGTCTGTATTCTATTTAATCTATCTTTCTCTCTCCCCTTATCTGAAAACCAATACCCATAATTTTCCAGCAACTTCCTTTTCTTCCAATATTCAGGTAAACGGTAAACCCAAAAAACACAAAAAACAAATCTTTTTTTTTTGCTTTTGTGTTTTAATGTATGATCCTTTTAACCCCGCTTTTGATTCCCATATGTTTTTATGCTTTAATCCTTTCTTTTTTTTGGGTGCTTTGAGACATGAGTTTGTTCTGTTTTATTTATTTATTTTTGAGAAAGTCTTATTAGATGTTAGTGGCTAAACATTTGTGTTCACAACCTTGTTGTGCTTCAAAAAAAAAAAACATAAACAAACTAATTTTACTGTCTTTCTTGGGATATATTTAACGTTGTTTTGTGATTGTTGGAGTTGAAGTTTTGGTCTTGGTTTGTGATAATTGCTTTTTGACAAGAGCTGGTTATGGTCAATTTAGATTTTAAGAAAGTAAACAAATCATAGTTTTCTCTGTAATGTGTTGTTGCTTGTGCCACTGGGATGATCACTTGCTTCTCAATAGTTCATTAGCTTGCAATTTGAGTTATTTATAGATTTCAATCACTAAAGTTTTGAAACTAGGTAGTAAGTTTAGTTGAATTTATTAGAAACTTTTGAAACTAGGGATCTGCTAACTTTCTTTGAAACTTTACAATAAAACTTAATGTGTTGCTTGAAACAAACTGATCTAATATTCTTTTCTTTTTTCTTTTTTTCTTTTGGTGAACTCTATGTCACAATGAGTTCATTGTTCAACTTTTCCATACCTTTTTGAAGAAAGTTCCTTAGTAGGCAGGTTTATGTTGTATAGAAAACACAGGCTTTTATTTTCTTTTATTTATTTATTTAAAATTAATGTTTAAGATTTAAACAGGTGGTTTTCCATGTATTGCCCTGCCATGATGGGTGTAGTACTAATCAGTTTTTTTTTTTTTTTTTTTGATTGCGATAATAGTGTTTGATAGTTTTGTACTTTTAAGGATAAGTTAAGTCTCTGAGAAGCACCAAAGCAGATGCTAGATTGTTACTTTTGTTGCTTAATACACATATGATGTGTGTCTGTGATGTATCTGCTTTAGCATTTCTGTTCCTTTTAAATCCCTCCCTGCCCTGGGGCATGTGTGCCTACCTCCCCATGTGATGATGGCTATGATAATGGTACTAGACCAAAATAGGATATTTATCTTTTGTTTGGGTTTTTTTCTTCAATTATAACATATGCAAGTCTTTTTTATCTACGGGGTTACATCAGTGTATATGGTGTAAGCATATGTGTTTTCTTGTCATTAATCTAATTTATCTTATATTTTTATTAGATAATTTACCTAATTATTTTCTAATAGCTAAATTTCCTTTTGTTAGTCTTCCACGGTATTTATTCACCAAAGAGGCAAAAAAGCAGAGAACAAAGAGAAGAAGAGCATTACACAATAGAAAGAGTGTCTACGTATTTGCTAAAGAGTATCCTGTAATGCTGGTTTCTGAACAGGCAACTATGGGAATCACACTGTACCAAAACCATGCTGAGCAGCTGCTAAAGGATTATGTACTTGCAGATTCATTTATACCTTGTACTTCCATCATTGGTGGAATTTTTGCTTCCAAAGTGGTATTTCTCATCATTGCTAAAATTAATTGTGGCACATCAGTCCATTTAAAATGGTTGCTTCTCATATGTTCTATACATACCTTGTCAACTTTTTTCCCTAATTCTGTATCTTCTCTTTTTTCTTCCCTGTTTTCCTCTTTTAAGCGTTTCCTCGTTTTCAGGTCTATGATCTTACCCAGACGATCAGTGCTATTTACTTCAAGAGCTATGCCAGCCTTTCAAAAATGCAGCGTGTTGAGTGGAATAACAGGTGTTGAATATTTCCCCATTTAGTCTGATCCTTTTCCCCTTCTTTGTTGCAAATTTTTTATATATGTTAACTGTTTATGCAGGGCCATATCGACTCTTCATGCCATTTTTATCACAACTATATCATTATACTTTGTGTTCTGGTCAGATCTCTATTCTGACCAATTTGCTGGCCTTATTACACTTCGATGTTCTCAACTGTCCACATTTGCCTTGGGGGTGAGTATGCCTAAAATTATTTGATTTGCTATTGTCATTATTGCTGTTGATGTTGGTGCTGTTATGATAATTACGTTTGTGCGTTTCTTGTAAGAGTCTTTGGACCCAATGGCATCTCCTTGTCCCATAAACAAGGGGTTGAGGTTGAGGTCATGAGTTCAATCCTGCAAGGCGTGTAAGTAGTGTTTACCCATCAATGAAATACAGAGTACACATCGATATTGTATTAGTTTTTCATAGCATAAATGTGAGCCAGCTTGAATTCTGGCCAGCCGTTTTACATTGAGAAGAAATAAAATAAGGGAAACTTTTGTGGGTGCCAATATATACGATATCTTAGTCCATGTTGGCCTTTAGGTACAATTCCCTTAGATGTATCTAATATTACTTTTGTTAGTCAACAAATGCCGGATTTTCTTTTGAGAGCTAGAAATGTGTGAGGAGCTATAGTATCTACGGGAAACCAAGTCATTCTTTCTTATATTGGGCATGGATAGAGTTTTATTATAAGATCCTTATACTGCCTATTGGCAAATCGAACATGCCACTATTTTGTTTTTCTTTCTTAGTTCTTATGGAAAAACTATAGTCAATGATATGAGTAGAGGTGTAGAGAAAAGAAAAATAAAAGAAAGGAATTGCAAATCTATTTTATAAAAAGGTCATATCTGGTGCACAAGGCTCCAGCTACCGTAGGGGCTGAGAGGTAGTTGGTAAGTAGCTTTATACCTCAATTTTGAAGAAACCTGAACCTGCAATAGAGGCCTTGAATAAATACCTTATTTGTATTGAGTAAGTCAATTCAAAGGACCTTGTGTTATAGATTCTTCTAGCTTCCTTTTCCTCTCTATAAACTTATGAAACACATGCAAGGGGAAATTTATTCATCTTACTAATACATGCTATCTTACCTTCTTTTGCATTAAAGCGGTCTTGATGAAATATTGTTTTCTACCTTATGTCATAAGTTTGGTTTGTTTCAACCTTGCATGCCTGTTTCACCTCCTGCTGTGTTTTATCTGGTAAAAATTATGTTTCATGTTTTGATATAATTTTAACAGGTTTCGGTTGGTTACTTCCTGGCTGACCTTGGGATGATCTTATGGTTTTATCCTGCTCTTGGTGGATTTGAGTATGTAAGTCTATTCAATTTTGAATAAATACAATCAAGCTGTGTATCTATATGTGTAATATAACTCATATACATACAAACAAAAGTTACACGTGTAATTTTTGTCAATGTTATAGCACTTAATAACTTTCTATTAGATGAGCTTAATTTTAATTTTTTATAACAAATTTGCCATTGAATTTCATTATTTCCTTTTTCTTTCTATGCTTGTTAAATATCAAGATAATCAAAGATCAATAACTATTTTATCCATAAAATGTTTAATTCCATGTTTTTTATATTTTGAAAGTATACACAAAAAATGAGTTATGGATTGGCCGATTGGGTAAAATCAATAACATCTAATTAACGTTGAATTTGGCGTACCTTTTAAAAACAATAAGAATTTATTGGTATGATTTTCAAAATATTAATCTAATAAAAAAGTAAGTGGAGGCAACATTAACAAAGAGATGTATCAGGTGCTATATATTGATTAACATCTTGATTATAGTGGGTATATATATATACCGCATAGGAAATTCACTATAGAAGAATTGGTTACAAGTTACTACAGTTTGAACACACAAAACCTTCAAAGCATAGACTCTCCATGCAACCTCAGCAAACTAATCGTTTGCCTCCAAGCATTGTGGCACCAAAACTCTTGAATCCTTTTATAGAACTTCCTCTATGATAAAACTCATCCGCAACCACCCAGTACTTTGGTACTCCAAAGAACTCTTCAGAAGGCAACAACAGTGGACTCATTGTCAAGGAACGAACTCTTTGGTTTCAACTTTCAAGGACAATTGAGAGGAAAATATATTTAAGCTCGAAGTTTAATAAACACAAGGATTGGTTTTTCTGTTTAGGTGCAAACAGAAAAACACTCTAGATGTTTTTTTGTACTTCTGTGTTCTTAGGTTGAAAATCATGCCTCAAGGAATATATATTTGATAAGTACCTCTAGGAATATATATTGGTAAGCAAAAGGTTAGGATAAGTCAGACTTTAAGTAGAATTTGGAATCAAATTTTCATAATCTTGCTCTAGTGAGGGTTGTGCAAGCGACTCGCGACTTTTTTGTTTGACTTTAATGATCTCTTATGCGAATTCTGATTTTGCTGTTCTGAACCTTCCTCTCTTCAAGCAATTCTTTGATTTACTTTTACCTAGCTTTATAACATGGACTTACAACCCGTTTTGACACATGATTTGTCACATTGAACTTGCCAACGCTAGATCCTTACATAAAGACACATATATATACATATATATATATAGGTGAAATGTTTTATATTTTGGTGTTATTTTTTACAATGCAACTTTTTTACAATTTTTTTCTTGACTACTAAAGTGGCAAGTTGTCATTTGTCAATAGTAGACAATAAAGTAGCATCAATGGTGGACCGATGTGAAATTCATTAATAAGTTGTGAAAATAAATTGTGTCATGGGTGAGGAGGAGAAGAATTAATCTAGTTTGAACTACTTTTAAGTTTTAACGTGGATCTTTCCCAGCACATAGTTATAATATTAATATTTCAGGTGATTCATCATCTTCTTTCAATAGCAGCAGTAGCATATGCAATGTTAACTGGGGAGGGGCAGCTATACACCTACATGGTTCTTATCTCTGAGACGACCACCCCTGGGATCAATTTGAGATGGTAATCTTTTATTTATTAAGTGACCGACTTTTATAAAGGTATTGATTTCTTTTCCGATTTTGATGCATGTCAGTTTGGTTTGTGAAGGTATCTTGATGCAACTGGAAAGAAGAGGTCTAGAGCATATGTCATAAATGGGGTCGTTATATTCTTTGCTTGGCTGGTATGTCGAAATTTTATTTTTTCATATAGTTTTTGTTCCTTGCTTTTATAATTTTGCCAACAAAAGACACTTACAAATCTCCCCTGAGCTTGGCATTACTTCCTATCCTTGTTCATGGTCATTTAACATTTCACATTTTTTGCAGGTTGCCAGAATAATCCTGTTCATGTATCTTTTTTACCATTTCTACTTGCACTATGATCAGGTAATAACAATACCTGTATATGTTCACCTGGTGAATATTGTATCTGTTGTAATATGGCAAGCATACCTTATGTTTTATCTAAAACTAACATATAAAAAAGGTTGCACCCAATGCACAAAGCTCCCACTTTTGCAGGTTTTGGGGGAGGTCATGGTGGGTAGTCTTACCCTCTATTTAATGGAAAGGCTGATTCCTGGACTTGAAGCCTCGACCTGTTGCTTTTGGTGGAACGAACTTACCTTCGCACCAACGCACTAACATATGAGAAGCTTAATTTGCCAAATTTTGTTGTATCTTGTTTTTAATCATGTCAGAAATGATTGGGTCACAGTCTCCACTTTGTGCATCATAATTAATGATTCATTTTTCACCAAGATGATGGATGAAAGGAATTAGTCTTTAGGACCGAAGTACTATTTGGTTTGATTTTAGGTCCTGACTTTTGAAGACTTTCATAATACCATCAACCAAACATGTTCATGCGGAAAATTACATATCATAAAATGGGTTAATAGCATGGTACTCCATCACCGATAGACACAATATTTAGTGACAGTTATTGGTAGATAAAGAATGTTTGCATGGATCTGTCACATACAAACTAAAATTGATATCCAGATATTTCCATTTTTTGGTATCCATTTGCTTAACTGAATGGAACTTGGCCAATATGCAGAATCATTATGTATTCATGTTATTGTTCTCTCACCAAACAGGTTAAGCAGTTGCGGAGCGTTGGGTTATTGTTAGTATCTGTGGTGCCATTGGTGCTAACTGTCATGAACTTGATGTGGTTCGTGAAGATAGTCAAGGGATTAAAGAAGACAATAGCCAAGACGCAGTGAAGGATACATCAATTACTGACATTTTGACTGCAAACATGATTGGAAGGCTTAAACCATTATCATCATCGGCTTCAGCATTTTCTCCTCTGTACTTTCCATTCTCCCACGTGTAAATGGCATAGCAGTTAATAGGCAGTCATGGTTTATGATCAATGTGAATATAGGTACCCAGAAAAGATACCTACCTCTTCATAAACCCTTGTTGTGCTATTATATTAAGTACTGATCTTTTCAGAAATGAAATATGACAAAAACTGTCATCTACAGGTTTTTAATTACCAACTCAGATAATTTTCTGCGGATGAAGTAGCATGAAAGAATCTTTGTGAGTTAGAGAGCTCTGTTTGTGTTTGGAATGTAACTTACTAAGGTATGGATCTTTGGTATGGACCTGGGACTGGGGAGTCTTTTCAGTGGGTCTGCAAAGGTTTGATGCTTTATAGTTCAGAATTTCTTTGTACTTAAGAGCATCTGCATATCATCTTTTAAAATTTAATCAAATTTTGAAAGAAACTGGGCTTAGATATCGTTAGACCAAATTAAGGGGCCCTTCATAAATAATCAAGCAGCCGATACTGCAATTGCACACGACTAAAGTATACCAATTTAAGGGGTTCTTTATCATTTTTTAGCAAGAGTTTTGCACCTCAAATAATATTATGTGGGGTTATAAAGTAGACTTATAGTGATGAGATATTTATTAATCTCGACTTATAGTGTAATTTTTATCATATTAATAATTTGAAAATCTCAATATTGGATTACGTGTACTCTGTTCTTAACGTGCGTGCTAAGTTTTGTGTCGATCAGAAGTTATTTATTATTTGATTAATAAACTCATTACCTACATATAATATCAAAGTTAAAAAAATTAAAAATTAAAATTTTATAGATGAAATGGTTATTAATTGATTAATCATTTTAATGTTTTGTAAGCATAGAAGATATAAGAAGACAAAGTAATCCAATGGTGTAAATATATATATAGTAGAAAGTTATTGGATGGTATAGCAGAGAGAGAGAGAGAGAGAGAGAGAGAGAGAGAGAGAGAGAGAGAGAGAGAGAGAGAGAGAGAGAGAGAGAGAGAGAGAGAGAGAGAGAGAGAGAGAGAGAGAGAGAGAGAGAGAGAGAGCGCATGTTTGTATTTTTCTGCCAAACTTGGGTCAGTTACCATGTCCTTATTTTCTTCTAAAAATAAACAAGTTGCCGTCCTTTTTTCTTACTAAATGAAAAAGAAAATCAAACAGTCCAAGAAATTATTCACTTGGTTAGCATGTCCTTATTTTCTTCTAAAAATAAACAAGTTACCGTCCTTTCTTCTTACTAAATGAAAAAGAAAATCAAACAGTCCAAGAAATTATTCACTTGGTTAGCAGGAGAGAGGAAATTGGCCATATGATTATCAAAATAGATCTTGAGAAAGCCTATGATAGATTGGAGTAGTCATTTATTAGGAAAGTACTTTATGGTGCAAATTTACCCTCAGATTTAATTCGGATGATAATGAGTTGCGTTTCTTCCGCTTCAATGTCTATCCTCTTTAATGGTGCAGTGTTGGAACTTTTCCTTCCTTTAAGGGGCATTCGGCAAGGAGACTCGTCCCCCTACTTATTCATTCTTTGTATGGAAGTGTTTGGCTGAATTATTGATGAGAAATGCGCTAATGGGGAGTGGAAGCCAATCAAAGCTTCAAATAGTGGGCCTATTATCTCCCATCTCTTCTTCGCGAATGATCTCCTCCTTTTTGCAAGGGCAGATATCACTAATTGTAGAAGTGTAAGAGATGCAATAGATGAATTTTGTATGAAATCTGGGCATATAGTGAACCCTGTCAAGTCCAAAATCTACTTCTCTCCAAATGTAGAAAGAGATCAAAGAATGAAACTCTGTGATATTTTGGAATTTTGATCCATTGCTAATTTAGGCACATATATGGGTTTTCCACTAAGACACACTAGATCCTCTAATCAAGACCTTAATTTCATCATTGATAGAGTTAAACAAAAACTTGCTGGGTGGAAGGCAAATTTACTTTCCTTTGCTGGTCTTAGAATTCTTAATTCAAGCATCTACGAGCGCCATTCCTTCTTATGTTATGCAAATCAATTATCTCCCCTCTAGAATTTTAGATAGTTTAGATAGACTGAATAGAAACTTTCTGTGGGGGCACTAGTGAATCCAAGAGAAAAATCCACTGGGTGGGATGGAACAAGGTGACTCGGCCTAAAGGTAAAGGAGGTCTTGGGCTTCAAACAACCAAAGGGAGAAATATAGCATACCTTGCTAAACTTAATTAGAGATTCCATACAAAAAAAATATGCTCTGTGGTCTCAAGTATTAAAGGAAAAATATTTAACGCGGAGGAGAATGTCATCCAATAATGAGAAAGCCTTGCCTACCTCTCGGACATGGAAAGCAATGAAAAAGGGTATGGATATCTTTGACAAAGGCACTTGGTGGAGTGCTAGTCGTGATAGCATTGTCAAATTTTGGCTTGAATTTTGGACTACTAAAGGGCCTTTGAGATTGATAATCCATGGTCCCTTCTCTAAAGGGGAAGAAGAATTCAAAATTAAGGATGTAGTGTCGGAGTTGGGTTGGGATTGGAGGAAAATCTTCTTCATTTTGCCAAATGATATTGTCAAAGAAATTCGAGCTATGCCCCACG
Source organism: Quercus lobata (assembly GCF_001633185.2). NCBI lineage: Eukaryota > Viridiplantae > Streptophyta > Magnoliopsida > Fagales > Fagaceae > Quercus > Quercus lobata. The sequence goes on along the minus strand of NC_044911.1, from coordinate 45,435,639 downwards.
CCTGTGTTGCTTCTGAGGAGGACGGGATTATTTGGGCAGTGACTTTAAACGGCCAGTTTAGTCTTAACAGTGCTTATCTGCTTAAAACCCAGAACTTGGATTCTTTTCAGCCTTTCAATGGTAGCTGGATTTGGAAGACAAAAACTCTCCCGAGAATCCAAACCTTTATTTGAATGTGTTTCCATAATAGCATAGCTACTCGTGTTTGTATAGCTTCCAGAGGCATGCAAGTAAACTTAACATGCCTTATCTGCCACCAAGCTCCTGAATCCATTATTCACGTACTAAGGGACTGCTATTTGGCCACCTCCTGCTGGCAGAATCTTGGAGTGAACCTTGGCTGCGAGTTCTTCTCCTTAGATAGTAGAGAATGGTTGAAGAAATATTGTAGATGGGATGTCAAAGTTGGTCCTCTCCTAATCCCTTGGAATGTTCTATTCTCCTTTGGTCTATGGACCATTTGGCAGCATCGTAACAGAGTGGTGTTTCAAAATAGAACTCCCAACCAAGCGATCCATTCTGAAGTCACTTAAAGGGCAGTAGAATATTTTTTCTATGCACACAGTTAGACAGCGATTAGATCCTAAGTGGAAAAAATAATCCGTTGGGATAGGCTTACTAGGGCTTGGTTCAAGCTTAATACAGATGACTCTTCAATTGGAAAACCTAGTAATGCAGGTGGAGGAGGTATTCTCTGCTCTGATACCAGGGCATGGATCAAAGCCTTCTCAAGAAACATTGGAATCACTACTAGCCTATTAGCTGAACTCTGGGCGATAAGAGATGGATTAAGCATGTGTTTAGATCTAAGGATTAGAGTCAGATGCTAAATTAGTTGTTGATTTGATTAACAATGATAGCTTGTCTAACGCTTCTAATGCCTCCCTGTTGGCTGATTGCAGGCTCATTCTCTCCCAAATTCCTCAGGTCAAGGTGGTGCACTGTTTTAGGGAAGAAAACTGTTGTGTTGATGCTCTTGCTAGAATAGGAACTTTTCAGGAATCAGATATTCTGTTTTCATGGTTTACTATTTTTATTAAACATCAATATTTTTAATATATATATTTTTATATTCTATTATTAATCTATTAAGATGTTTTAAATAATTAAATAAACCTATTTTAGTCCACTATCCTAAAAATATGAAACAATTTGTACGGAGGGAATGGAACGTATGATTAAGGATGGTAAATACCTTGTCCTTCATGAACCATCCCATCCTGCTTTGTCCCATGTAGATTATATTGCTTTGAACTGACAAGACAAAAACGAGTTTTGCTCACTCAATTCGGCTCAAGCTATGATAGATTTTTACCATCTTAAAGAGGTGATGAGGGATGGAATCAAGTTTTACTTATCTCGTCCAACTCAAATGTCAGTGTGTTGGTGTGTGTATATTATAATCTCTTTTATAGATCTCTTATTTTGGGGCAGAGCCGCCGGGGGGGGGGGGGGGGGGGGGGTGAACTGCCTCCCCTGATTCGTCCTAAAAAATCTTTAGTTACTTTTCTTCTTAAGTTGCCTACCTAACATGATGAGAAAACAAAACAAAAGACTCACACTCCAGAAAAACAAAGCCTGACACCAACATAAAGAAAAAGAAAGAAAGGAAAAAGACTTCCCTCTGGTAGCGAAGCATATGACTTTTACACCTACTTCACTATTCTTGTCCCACGTTTAAATTTCAGCAGTGATTTGTTTCGCTTCAACACCCCCACCCCCCCAAAAAAAAAAAAAAAAAAAAATATTCATATCACTTTTCTTGATGACTAATGCTACTAATATTACAAATTTTACTAAATTAGTCTTATAATATGATGTATCACCACTACTTTTTTTTTTTTTTTAATTTTAATTTTTAAAATTTTAAATTTCTATTCTATATCTTGGCTTTTTCAATGTTTTAAACTTTGGTTTTTTTTTTTTTTTATTATAAACCCAAATTTTAAATACTTTGGATAATATATATAAACTTTGCATGTATTCTTAACACTTCTAAACTAATTTTATTTCTTAATTTATTTTAGCAAATCAAATTAGATGTCTAAATTTTTAAATAAATCTCTTACTTTGATTGTTAGTAATTTTGAATTGGGTGTTTTTGTTTCTTTATTTTAATGACATGAAACATATGCACACTTGTTCACAATTGTATAATCATTTTGTTATTATTATCAATTAATATTTTTTTATATTAATTTCATTTTTAATATTGAATTTTAATCTTGTCCTCCTACTGAAATCCTGACTCTGCCACTGATCTTATTTATAGTTTTTTTTTATTTATTATATACATATTCTAGTGCCATCCCTAAACCACTCTCTCTCTCTCTCTCTCTCTTAATTGTCCCTCATTTTTTTTTTCTTTCATCTCTAATTCATTAATGTCAAAGCTACCTTATTATTATTATTATTTTTTTTTTTGAGAAACATTATAATGAATTTTATTTAATGTAAACCAGTAATGTTTGCTAGAACAACTGAGAGAAACTATGGTGGAACATCCTCCATTCACACAACATAATTAGAAATACTTAAAGGAAAATGAGCTAAACTATGAGCTACCATGTTACCTTCTCTCTTGACATGAGAGTAATATAATTGATTAAAGCACCTAGCATTTTACCTTACATCATCAATTAGTAATCCATCTGAGGAAAGGAATGGACTTTCGTATATAAGTGCATGCATTAGAACTGGACAATCACCTTCCAAGACCACCTTTAAAAACCCCAAGTCTGAAGCTAGCTGCAAGGCAGAGGCAGCTACTATGGCCTCCACTTCAAATGGGTTGTGAATCTGAGGTAGGATCCTGGACAGTGAAGCCAAGACAGCTCCTTGAGCATCACGTATAACTACGTTGATTCCAGATTTTTGCTCCTTACTGAAAATAGCACCATCAAAATTTACCTTCGCCATATCCAAGACAGGGGCTCGCCAACGAGCATGGGTCGGGGTGGACTGCAACTGAGGAAGGGATTGTACTGCCAAGAATTTCGATAAGAGTTCCTTTGCTATGGTTGCAAGTTGATTGGGGTTGCAGCAAGGTTGATGCATTCGAACACGGTTTTGGTGTGTCCAAATTGTCCATGCCGTGACCGAGAACAGCTCCAGGTTTTGTTGTCGTTTGATCAGCCACGATGACAATTCCTTGAAGTCCATGAAGGTGTTGGATCCTCAGCAAGCCTAGGCAGATTCGTCTTCCCACACTACATCCAACTCGCTGCTTGACCAGAGGGCATGTAGAGTTGTCTCGGGTTCTAGATTGCACCTGTCACAGAGTGGGCTTTCGATGATGGTTCGATGCACAAGATTCTGTTTTGTTGGTAAGGAGTTTCAGCAGGATCTCCACATCAGGCTTTTTTTTTTCATTTTATTCGGAATATGCAAGGACCAAATACCTTTCCAAAGGGCTCTGTCTAGTTCCACTTGCTCCTCATTACCGTTGGGTTCATCCTCAACTTTTAAAAAGCGATAACCTAACTTCTTGTTGTATATCCCATTATGTGTGAATGGCCAGAATAAACTGTCCTCACACTCAGATTTTGCTAATGGTAATTTTTTGATTAGCTCCGTCTCATCCTGAACAAATATTCCGCCGATTGTATTATGATTCCATGGCCTTGCCTCCCTATCAATAAGTATCTCAACTCTTGCATCAGCCAAAGATTCAATTATTGGTGATAGTACCTGTGGTGCTTGCTGCCGTGGGAGCCAAAAATTATGCCAAATGCCCACTGTTTTCCCATTCCCTATTCTCCATCTGCAACCCCTTGATAGCACATCCCTTCCATGTAAAATGCTAGTCCATGCATATGATTCACCTCTAGATTTTTTGGCTTCCATTATTGTGCAATTAGGGAAAAACCGGACCTTAAAGACTTTATGAAACAAAGAGTCTTGGTTTTTCAAGAGTGGCCATGCTTGCTTAGCCAAAAGAGTCATTGAACAAAGCCAAGTCCCTAAAACCCATACCGCCCTCCAATTTGGATTTTGTCAACTCATCCCATTTCAACCAATGGATCTTCCTCCTTCTCCCCTTTGGTCCCACCAAATTTTTTTAATCAACGCTTTAATGTCATGGTATAGCCCCAAAGGAATTTTGAAACATCCCATGGCAAATGTCGAGATAGCGTGGATAATTGCTTTGATTAAGACCTCACGACTTGCTTGAGATAAGAGATTTCCCTCCCAACTTTGTAATTTCCTCCAAACCTTTTCTTTGATGAGATTGAAGCTATATTTCTTCCTCCTTCTGACCAACGATGGTAGACCCAAATAATGCTCATATTGTTCAATCTCTTGTAAACCCAAAGCTGTTTTGATCTTATGTTTGGTGCTCTGTGGTGGATTTACTAAACAAGATGGTTGTTTTGTTTTTGTTAACTTTTTGCCTCGAGGCTTTCTCATAACGTTCCAGGATGTCCATAATATGCCCACACTCACTAGGAATTGCCCTGCAAAAAAGTAGGCTATCATCTGCAAATAAAAAGATGGGTTAGTTTTGGTCCCCTTCGACATAGGGAGAAGCCTTTAATGTCCCCCCTTCTTGCAGCTTGTTGTATAAGCCTATGTATGCCTTCAGTGCATAGAAGGAATAGGAAAGGAGATAGAAGGTCCCCTTGCTGGATGTCTCTAGTAGGATGGATCAAACCTTGGGCTTCTCCATTAACTAGAATAGAGTATGTCACTGTTCTAACACAAACCATGTTAACTCAATCCATTTTGCATTAAAGCCCATTTTTCTCATAATATTTTCAAGATACACCCATTCGACTCGATCATAAGCCTTGCTCATACCAAGCTTAACAACCATGAAGCCTGTATCCCCTGAAACTTGATTTTACATGCAATGAAGTGATTCAAAGGCCATAAGAATGTTATCAGTAATAAGTCTGTTTTTTGTGAAAGTAGAATGGTGTTCAGTGATGATCAAAGATAAATTTTCTTAAGTCTATTGGCTAAAACTTTGGAGAAAACTTTATAAAGAACATTGCACAAACTGATGGGGCGATAATCTTGGACAAATTTGAGGTTTTTTGTTTTGGGAATAAGGGTGATAAAGGTATGGTTTAATGGGTGAGGGAGAGTACCTGAATTGAGCCAAGATAAGACTGAGCTTGTAACATCATTACCCACTAACCCCCAAAAATGTTGATAGAACAAGGGGGGCATCCCGTTAGGGCTTAGAGCTTTTAGTTGGGCCATTTGCTTCAATGTTGTGACAATTTTAGATTCTAAGAATGTTCCTATTAGTGCTGCATTCATATCATCTGTGATTACCATTGGAATATGATTAAGGAAAGCCATATGTGGGTCCGGGTTTGATGTTGCAAACAGCTCCTAGTAGTACTTGATGAGGACTGAAGCTATTGTTTCTGATTGTACCTGCCAAGTATCTGATTCATTCTTGATGCCACAAATCAAATTTTCCCAATGCCTTTTGCTGGCTTGGCAATGAAAGAACTTGGTGTTGTTGTCATTGATAGGCCAAAAATGTATTGACCCCTTTGGTAACTTAATCAATTAATTTAACTAAGTAGCATTAATTATATTCAAATTACATGCAATAAGCATGCAAACAAATCACCAATTAAACTAAATGCAGCAGAAAATAAATTTGACACAGGTGATTTGTTTACGAATGGGGAAAACCATTGAGGCAAAACCCCATTGAGTGAATTTAAGGTCAACACTCCCAAGAATATACTATTATCAAAATAAGCGATTACAAGTAAAAGGAATCCCAGTACCTAATACCATCCTATAGTTGAACTCTTACCCCAATACTCAATTGGACTTGTAATGTAGTGACAATCTCTCCTTTTAATGCATGGCTCCCAATACGTGACTAACCAATCGATGCATGGATCCAATACGTGACTAACATACCAACTTGAGGAAGATGTTAACTGCAAAGTTCTCCAATTCATCCAAATGATGAAGATCAAGAAACTTCTTGGTTACAAAACCCTTAGCGCAAAGACATAGCAGCTTTTACAAAGAATATGATGAACTAGGGCAATTTTGTCTCTGGTCACAATATACATGCAACAACAATTGCAACAACCTTTGTATCACTTTTGACGGCACTTAAAATAATCCTTATATATGTCTAGGGTTGTGAGAAAAGAAACCCTACACAAATACACTTGGATATGCATAAAAACGGATCTAGAAATCTGAATTTCGTAATTCTCGATAGATACTGTTTTCGTCGAGCAGCCATTGAGCATCAGCATTAAACCTTAATAGATATTATCTATCGAGCTATCTATCGAGCTTTAATGAACAGAACTTCTTCACTTGTTTCTTGGACAGACTTGCATGACTTCAATACTAGACTTGAACTCTTGTTCCTTGAAGTAACTAACCCATCCTAGATCTACCCAATTATAAGTAAAGTGTGTTTTGTCAAAGGATTAGCCAATTTACAATAACATATGTTCTAACAAGTTCCACATATGTCCTAACAATCTCCCCCTTTGGCAATCCGTGACAAAACCACAACAAACAAATGAAGTATGAGAGAAGTCATAAATCACTAAACTCATAATCACTTGTCAAATATAGTAAAATCTAATCCTAACACAAACTCTTGAAAAACTTTGCAAGAAGAGAGTTTATGGCATGATAGATTTTGACAATCTATCTTTTTGAAACACTTTAAACAAAACTCATCAAGGCATCTTAGTGTGAAACAAAAATAAAAGATTGCATACATAAAGAAACATGTGTATAAAGAGAGAAAAACAACAACACATGGAGAGATAGATGAATGATAACAACATCATTATATATATAAGAGAGAAATAAGTACAATGTATGTTATCAAATAATGGTCACAAGATCGGTGTACAAAAGGGTAATGTAACTAAAAAGAAAGAAAAGAAAAGCAAAGTACATATATCCTCACTACATCCCTCAAAGACAAAAGACACTCTCCCTATAAAAAATGTCCTATGCTAACTCTCCCCTTAAATACATGACTACTTTCATCCCAAAACTACTCTCCTTTTTTGTCACGAATGAGAAAGGGTAAGTCACTGAGAAGTCTTCATCTCTTCATCACTGGAAGAGCTAGCATCCTCATCCTTATCATCATCATCATCACCAAAACCATCATCAGCATCCCTCAAAAGCCTTTGGAGAAGGAGAGAGAGATGGAGATGTGGCGAAGCCACCCATGTGAGCCTGTCGTTTTGCGATACGACTAACACAGATGTTCACTTGATACAACTTAGTAGTGAGTGTATCAAGGTGAACATCCATGCGCTCAAGCTGCGCCATGACGGCCTCAAGCGTCACACCACCATTTGAAGAAAAGGGAGCAGAGGTTGAAGGAATGGAAGGGGTTGGAGGAGTTGTCGTCTCGGTCCATGGCCGCTTCGGTCGAAGCTGGGTCTCGCTCTATTGAATAGACGCTGCGCTAATGGCATCCATGACGATAAAGAGATGAGAATCAGGGATAGAGATAGAAAAATGACAAATGATTTGCGTGATAGCTGAAGGGAAAATGAGCTTATCACGGGTCATCGTATCCCTATAGACATCGATGAGAGAGAGAATGAAGTGAGAAGGAAAGTCTATAAAGTGGTCCTCAATGAGGGATAGCAAAAATCGAGCATGAGGCTTTGTAATGGAGTTATAGTGAGACAGTAGATGGAGAACGAATGTCATCACCATGTTTAGGAATCTCGAACTTTTTGCAAAGCTCGAGCATAAGGTGTTTTGGCGCTCACCCGATGAAGAAGGTGTCTCACAGAAAAGAGACAGAAGTTTGTCCTAGGACATAGTCCTTAGACGTGGACAAGCGGGGTAATCAGGATGCAATACCCGCAGAATGTGTAGTATCTCGGAGATAATATTTGGAGTGACTACGATACGTGTACCTCTAATATACGTAGTAAACTAAGGTATAGAGATATTGATACCGTGCATGTTGGAGTAGAACCCTTGTATGATCACGGTGGGACATCTCATGGGTATCTCACATAGAGATTCCTATCCCCGACTGTGAATGACAATAGGTACAACAGTATCGGAAAAGTCTGATAGAACTATGTGGCGTTCCAAATGAATACCACGTCTGGAGAAGTTCTCTAGGAAGTCTTGATGGGCCTTTCCATCACGGAACTGAATGTGAGTGGGGGTAGGATTAGAAGATGTCCTAGAACGAAGAGGGTTCCAAGATGGAGTGGATTTGCGTTTGGGTGCCATGCACAGTTTATCAGAGAGAGAGAGAGAGAGAGAGAGAAAGAGAGAGAGAGAGAGAGATAAATACAACATCACAACCCAAAACAAGATAGGTAGAAAAGAAAGGGTATGTATGCATGAAAAATGCATGAACATGTGACGTGTTAAAAGAAATTTCATCATGGGTTCAACCCAATCCAAACCTAACAGCACACAATTTTCAACATTCAAGCACACATCTAAATGCATGAAAGAATGTGAAAATGCAAATAGAATGCAATGCATAATCATATAGCAACAAATAAGCACCACCCAACCCAAAAATTTCACAAGAATCTCAAAAGTTTTCAAAAACCCCAAAAATTTCAAGAAAACCCAAAACCTAGGTCTAAATGCATGAAATGTATGAAGAATGAAGGACTAAGAGATCATACCAGAGGAGAACTGCACAGACTAGGCCAAAATCCAAGTGGGGAAGATGAAAAGAGTGAGAAAATAGTGTTTGAGAGAGAGAGAGAGAGAGAGAGAGAGAGAGAGAGAGAGAGAGAGAGAGAGAGAGAGAAAGAGAGAGCTTTTCTATCGAGAGAGATATGAAAAAGTGAGATCTGATTTTGTGCTAAAGCTATTTAAAGAAATCACAGCTCGATGGATTGAGGATCTGTCGAGCACTAAATCTTGACAGATATGAATCTGTCGAGGTGCTGTTAAGAATCTGTCGATTGCAAAATCACCTCGATGGATTGAAGAGCTATCGGGAAGCTATCAGCCAAACAGAAACTTTCTCGATGGATCAAGAATTTGTTAAGAAGCTATCAAGACAAATTCCAGATAGCTCAATGGATCGAAGATGTGATAAGATCTGTCGAGAAAAGAAGTACAAGGGGCTCAATAGATAAGAATCTGTCGACGATCTGTCGAGAAGCTGTCGAGCTTAATAAAAAGCAGTTTTTCAAAGAGAGGAAAAACACGCAGAAATGAATGCAATCAAGCAAGCTACTCAACAAAAGATCCAAACAACATGTTAAGCTCTCAAAAACATCTCTCAACAAGAAAAAAATGCAAAGCATTCATGATCCAAAATACACACACACACACGCAACAAGTTTAACCAATTTTATATTTCAAAAACAAGTCAAGACAGTTTAGTGAGTACACATTAACACATGTATCCCTTGTGATGGCCAAATCACATTATACCTGCACATATACCAAAAGTAGCAAATAATTTGCGTGTTGTGTGTGAAAACATCGCAAGAGTACATAAGTATCTCAAGTTATGACGATTTAAGATATGAGAAAATTAATTTAACTCACATACAATCAAAACTGCTTGATGGGGACTATCACCTTCGAGACACATCCTATAACTCCCACATCTCTTAGAAACACGCTTGCGACCATATTCAAAAGCATTTTGATACTTTTTGCTTTTATTTTTCTTTACATATATTTTTTTGAGCATATCATGCATGGGTATATAAGAGAGGGAGAAGAAATACCCAATTCTGTAAAGTTTTAAACATCACAATTTTGCTATGTTGAAGCATATAGATGTTATTCATGATTGGCGGGCTTTAGTGGTAAGATGATTATTTATGCATTTCTCTTAGGATTTTTTTAGTCATTCCCGTCAAAAAGAGTGATATGAGTGTTAAGTACAAGAGATTACTTAATCGTACTCATCACAAACACGAGTCACAAAGCTCACTTGCTTAGTTGTGCATTGAGATGCTCATCTAAGTTACAAAAGATACAAAGTTTAGAAAACTTTGCTTCAATGGCCATCCAAGGTACACAAGTACCAATGTACACAAAACGCACACTGTTTTTGTATTTTTTTTTATTTTTCAATTAAAAAAAAAAAAACAAAAAAAAAGAAAAACTGAAAACAAACAGAGAAAAGCATGTTAAACAAAACATAACATAAAACTAGACTGACTCAAAAACAAGTAAGCAAAACACACAAGTAATGCATAAACAAAAAGAGGGAGAGAGAGAAAAAAGTGATTGAATCACTTTGAGCCTTTTTCCTTTCACACATTGGAAGAATCTTTCCTTTGAGCGAATCTTTGATCCGGTAGTGAGGGGGAAGAATTGAAACCGTTCAAGTTCGAAAGGAGCATGAGGGCCTTGATAAGATCTCCAAGAAGAGCAAAAGAAGATGGAAACTGATTCTGGTTTCCAGATAAGATCATATTGTTGCTCTGTTGAGTGGCTAACCACTTGTAGCAATTTGGATGAGTATGCCCTGGAGCTCCACAGTGATGATAGAAATGCGGCTTCTTCGATTGAGACTTTTTGTTGTTGACTTTCTTAGTCCTAGGGTTTCTAGTCTATTTCTTTTTAAGCTTAGGAGGTGCACCTAAAATAGATTTGCCATTGTCTACATTCTCACTAGCTATATCAGTTTTACATTCATTGTTCTTAGAATCAACATTATTAGCAGGTGAGATAAACACAGTAGTACTAGAAGAAACAATATTAGGAGAAGAGAAATCATACCCCAAGCCGGTTCTATCAGAAGTAGATTTCTGAAAACTAAACATCTCATCAAGCTTTGCACTAGAAGTCCTCTTTAGGTGAGCTCTGACTTGAAATAGCTCCACTTCAAGCTTCTTGGTCCTTTCAGCAAGAAAGTTGTTTTCGAACCGCAAAGCTCTAATGGTCTGATTTGCTTCTTCAAACTTTGCGGAGAGCTCCTCTTGATCTAGCTCAACATTACTCAGCTTCTTGGTGGCCAGCCTATATAGTTTCTAATGCTTTTCAAAAACTGTGTACAATTTTTCATAGGCTGTATGAATATCATCTTGATTGTTCATTTTCTCAAACTTAGAGTCCACCAAGTCCTCTTCATCATCTACTGTTTCTGAAACCCCATCAGTAGGATCAACTATAGCAATAAAGGCATTCAAAATTCTCTCTTCATCATTATCATCTGAATCATCCTTAGGCTCGGTGTCAGTCAAGGTAGCAGTAAGGGTCTTGCTTTTTCCAATAGTCTTGAGATATGTTGGACATTCTTGTTTCATATGTCTAAAATCTTGACATCTGAAACACTTTGGTTCGGAGGGAACAGTGTACTGACCGCCTTCCTTAGCATACTTCTTCCCTCTATATTGGCTCTTGAATTGTGAAGAACTGGATTGCTTTCGGTCCTTGTCGAATCCTTTTGCATTGGGATTCTTTATAAACTTTTTGAACTGTCATATGATATAGGATTTCATCTTAGAATCTTCATCATTAGAAGACTCATCAGTATCACTACTTTTGGCCTTCAATGCCATGCTCTTGCTCTTACTCTTGCTTGATTTTTCGATCCTAGTCAAACCCAATTTATATGTTTGCAAGTTGCCAACCAGCTCTATCAAAGGAATTTTGTCAATGTCCTTTAATTCCTTAATGGCGGTAATCTTGGCATGGAATATCTCCGGTAGAGATATGAGTACCTTTCTTACAACTTTGGGTTCAGGAATGGTTTCTTGAAGATTAAAGGCGGAGTTGACTATGTCCTTCAGCTTGGCATAGAACTCATCAAATGACTCATCCTCTTCCATCTTAATTTCTTCAAAACTTGTGGTAAGCCTTTGAAACTTTGAATCATTGATAGCCTTAGTCCCTTCATAGGTTATCTGGAGGATAGTCCATGCTTCCTGAGTAGTTTCTATAGAGGATATCTTCTTAAACTCCTCATTGGTGATTGCACTGAATAAAGCATTTAATGCTCTGCTGCTGAAGTTTGCTGCTTTGATCTTAGCATCACCCTAATTAGCCAGCGCTTCCTTTGGTTTTGTCCAGCCAATCTCCACAGCTTGTCGCACTTTCTCATCTAAGGACTGTAAGAAAGCTCTCATGCATACTTGCCAGTATGCATAGTTAGTGCCATCAAATAAAGTAGGTATAATAAGTGACTGTCCTCTATCCATTACAAACAAGGGTCAATGGATCGCACAACAAAGATTAAACCTAATCAGAGTGTGCTTGCTTTGATACCACTTGATAGGCCAAGAGTGTATTGACACCTTTGGTAACTTATTTAATTAATTTAACAAAGTAAAATTAATTAAATTCAAAGTACATGCAATAAGCGTGGTAACACAAAGAAATCACCAATTAAACTAAATGCAGCGGAAAATAAATTTGACACAGGTGATTTGTTTACGAATGGGAAAAACCACCTAGGCAAAACCCCACTGGGTGAATTTAAGGTCGCCGCTCCCGAGAATCCATTATTATCAAAACAAGCGATTACAAGTAAAAGGAATTCCAGTACCTAATATCAACCTACAGTTGAACCCTTACCCCAATACCCAATTTGTAGTGACCCAAAAGTGGGGTCTTGCATTTCATGGAATCCCACATCGCCTAGGGAAGCACATGAGAATGTGTTTATAAGGAATGACTTCCCTTCAATGTGTAGAGGCCTTTTCCCTAGCGCAACTTAGGGAAGAACAAAACCGTGAGGGGTATGGGCCCCAAAGCGGACAATATCTACACAGTTGGGGCGGGATCGTTATAGATGGTATCAGAGCCATACCCTAGTCAGAAGTGTGGGCCCCACACGCGAGGACGCCTGTGCCCGTAAGGGGGGTGGATTATAGTGACCCAAAAGTAGGGTCTTGCATTTCATGGAATCCCACATCGCTTAGGGAAGCACATGAGAATGTGTTTATAAGGAATGCCTTCCCTTCAATGTGTAGAGGCCTTTTCCCTAGCGCAACCTGGGGAAGAACAAAACCGTGAGGGGTATGGGCCCCAAAGCGGACAATATCTACACAGTTGGGGCGGGGTCGTTACACAATTGGACTTGTAATGTAGTGACAATTTCTCCTTTCAATGCACGGCTCCCAGTACGTGGCTAACCAGTTGATGCACAGATCCAAGTATGTGACTAACACACTAAATTGAGGAAGATGTTAGCTGCAAAGTTCTTTAGTTCATCCAAATGATGAAGATCAAGAAGCTCCTTGGTTATGAAACCCTTGGCACAAATTTGCTGCAACTTTTACAAAAAATATGATGAATTAGGGCAATTTTGTCTCCATTCACAATATGCGTGCAACAACAATTGCAACAATCTTTGCATCACCTTTAATAGTCTTTAAAATAATCCTTATATATGTCTAGGGTTGTGAGAAAATAAACCCTACACAAATACACTTGGATATGCATGAAAACATATCTGGAAATCTAAATTTCGTAATTCTCGATAGATACTGTTTTTGTCGAGCAGCGATCGAGCATTAGCATTAAACCTTGATAGATGTTATCTATCGAGCTATTTGTCGAGCTATCTGTCAAGTTTTAATGAACATCACTTCTTCACTTGTTTCTTGGACAGACTTGCATGGTTTCAATACTATACATGAACTCTTGTTCCTTGAAATACTAAACCCATCCTAGATCTACCCAATTACAAGTAAAGTGCGTTTTGCCAAAGGATTAGCCAATTTACAATAACATATGTTCTAACAAGTTCCACATATGTCCTAACAGTCACCATGTTTGAGCCAAAGCACTCTAGATCGTTGACTCCACAATTGTGCTTCCCTATCAAGGAGGACATTTATCTGTTCTGTAAGCTCACGGACTCGGTGATTATGCCCACTCTTAATGACCTTTTCTTATCCAACTCCTTTCTTTCATTCCCAAAAATGTTTCGATTCCACCATGCTAGATTTTTCCCACACGTCTCAACCCGCTTTAAAATACTACTGTCATTGGTTTTGTATTGAGAAGAAGACCATGAGGCTACCACGGTTTCAGCACATCTTTCATCTGATGGCCACATTTCTTCAAATTTGTAAGGCCACTTATGTGATGGTGGCTCAAACCCAAATAGGTTAATCAGTAATGGGCAATGGTCTGAAGAATTGCAATGGAGATGATTAACAATAGATCTAGGAAATTTCATCAACCACGGATTATTAGCTAGGCCGCGGTCTATTCTTTCCTATATCAAATGTCCATCCACAAAGTGTTTGCTCCAGGTGAAACGAGTACCCACATAGCCAAGGTCCATGAAGCCACACTTTTCTATTACATCCCTGAACAATTGCATTTGTCCGTGGCTTCGGGTTGCTCCACCTTTCTTCTCATCTTGCCTAATGAGTTTGTTAAAATCTCCTACACATAGCCATGGTACATCAGAATGGTAGTTCAAATTTCTGAGACTATCCCATGCCTTAATTCTTCTTAAGGTATCCAGTTCCCCATAAAAACCCGTAAATCGCCATTCATTGTTTGTATCTTTATCAATCAATGTATCAATGTAGTAATTTGATGAGTCCACCACTACTAGGTTGACTGAGGCTTTCCAAAAGAGTTCAATGCCTCCTCCATGTCCTTCTTTTGGAACCAACCACTTGTGTTTGAAGTTAATATTTCTTTGTACGATATTTAGCATTACTTCATCTGCCCATGTCTCGGCAATAAACACGACAAAGGAATTTTTTGCCCGGATTATATCTTCAAGCTCTCTTCCTGTTCGTAGGTTCCTAAGCCCCTAACAGTTCCATACTAGGAGATTCATAGTGACTAGCGGAGTCGAACCTCAGCCTCCACCAATTCAAAGGGTATATCCATCCTACTCCTTGAAACCTGTATTTTTTTTGTTAGATAACTCATAGTGGTTATCAATTTGCATAAGATTATGTTTACCATTTTTTTGAAGGTCACAGTTGTGGGAGACAGATTGTACAGGGGCCAGTCTAGCCACCCTAGTCCATCTTGGTAGTGATGAGTGATTTGCTACTTTACAGACCTCGTGTGTGTCATGTGGGGATTGAAGGTCAACTGGTGGAGAGTTATTAGGGCTATAACTCGGGTTTAAAGGTGATGGGGGTTTACTTTTTGGCTGAGGAGTCTTATTGGTATTAAACTCTTTTAATGCCGCCTTAATATCATCAATATGCGATGCACCAATAATTGAGTGAGATGGGGAGGCACGTGTTTTGTGGTCTAGGGTTTCTGTGAACTTCGGGTTGGATTGTAACTGATTTTAATTTGATGGGGATGCCATGAACTTGCACCCAGAATGTGGATTTGTCAAAAGTAAGCTCCTCAATAGCCTTACTCTTATCGTAACTTTGCATAACAACAAGGTGTTTATCAAAATTCCATGGTTCACTGAGAATCACCTTATTAGCTTCGGATTTGTTGTCGAAGACAAAAAGTATTGTATGGTTGCCCATGTTATGTACCTTAAAACCATTGCGGGAACCCCAAAGAGCAGTAAAAGTCTTGGCAATGGCATCGATGTTCAAAACACGCTTATGTGAGAGACCGCACCCCCGGTCCGTTTTATAGGATGTTGGGCCAAACTCACGTGAATGGGTGGAGTCGTGTTATTGCCTCTCAAAATGGAGGTTTGACTAGTTATTTTTTCCCCTTTAGATTAAGGGTTTAACAATGGAATCGCCACTTATTTAATTATTGGAATAAATAAGAAAACCAAAATTGAAAAGTTCCTCATTTTATTAATTTGAAATTGAATTTACATTGATCATAGGAAATTACATGGCTTTTGGGGTCCTAGATACAATCTAAGATAAAGTACATGACTTTGTTTCCTAGTTACAATCTAGAAATTGAAAATTACAAGGATAAGCATTAGTCTATCAACCCTTGATTTAAGTTCGGAGGCTATGTTACAAAGTGGGAAGGTGTAAGACACTCACCTTACTCGGTGAAATCGGTTTTCTAGACTATGGTGACCAACATTCATATCACATTATCTAATATGCTATCAATCAATTTGCATGTTGAATTTAATGTGTGTGCATGTGATAAACCCTAATTCAATTTATTAATTATTGCATTTGGATTGAAAAATAAATTCTAATGAATGTGTGTGGATCCTAGATTCAAGGATTTGAAAGAATTATGAAGCAAACATGTTTTTCACATTTTTGATGTGGATTTAAGATTAAAATTAGTGTTATTCATGAAAATGTGATGAACAACCAAGAACATGTGAAGAACACATAAAAACATTCAAATATGTTCAAAAGAATTTAAATAGTTACTATCATACTTTAATCCTAAATTCTCATCATGGCAACACAAAAAAAAAGTTAGGGAAATGGATTATACTTTCATACAAGATCCATATGATGGAGGAGAAGACTCTTGGTAGATGTCCTAAGGGTGGAGGAAAAAAAGAATTAGGAGAGGAAGAGTGAGTCTCACTCAATACTTTGAGTCTCAGGAAGACCAAGATATGACAAAATTACTCAACTTCACTAGAACTCAATAGGGGGGAAAAGAGGGGATTTTTGTGTGTTTTGGAATGAAGGAGAGGGGGGTTTATATAGTAGTGGTGGAAGAAATATGAATGGAATGCCATTTAATGAGGGTTGACAAAAAATCATGAACCTAGATCTCATTTTAGCATTTGGGGAGATCTGGTGCATTAAATGTGGAGATTGGTGAGAGTGAGGAGCAAGCCAAAATTCGGTTTTCTCGTAGCTGCTGTAACAGCCTATAGATCTAATTTCGAAAAATCATATCTGACTCAATTCTGATTGGAATTGTCTTGTTCTTATGTTCAAATTGAAGCCCCAAATGTCTAGTTTCTGGAAAAATTAACCTCATTCACAGATTCAAAATATTCTGAGAGATATCGATGAAATGATGAACAGAGGTCATTTGTTAGAAAATTATTTCAGCACAATTAACATTAATAGGTCCCAAATTAGCTCCCAATTAACATTAAATAACTCCAATCACTCCCATTTCAGACTTAATTGGTTCCAAATTTATCCTAATTAAAAGATAATTGCACAGATTACTCATTGAATGATTAATGTTTAACTATCTAATTAATTAGGTGCGTGCAACTCTACCATAAAATGTAGTCCTAACCAATCAAGTTATGACACATCATTGATCTTAAATTGATTATACTTATAACCAATTGAAATCAATTGTTCATAATCACATATAGTCGGACTCAATTTATGATAGTGTATCTCAACCATTAAAACTTGATTTGATGATAACTTTCAATTTGGTGGTTTGATTAGGGCTTATGACCAGTCAGTTTGATTGTTACAATATCAAGATCATTTTGGTGAAATGACATTAAGGATCTAATGACCAGAATCATGATGCATATTTCCAAGGCAAAATTACCCTTTTACCTTTCAAGTGAGGTTAAATGCAGGTTGCAAAATAGGGTGTCAACAGTTTAGTGAGGAATTTTGCTGCTATGATGAATTCTTGAACATTGCATTCTTCATCGAGACAACAACCTGGCCTTCTTTGTCTGACAAAGTGAGATGAGTCCAATTAGAGGTCAAATCTTCCATGAGTAAACGATGACTCAAAGACTACAGAGAGGAAGAAACTCAAAAACTACGGGATGGAAGAAAAAACACTTGACTATTTCCCAAACTCCCACGAAAAAAACCCAACAAACCTTGAAATAAACTTGTTATTTTGAGGAATACTAACTCACCTTCAAAGAGAAGGGACCCCCATTCTACTGTCTAAGAGGAGTAAGGAGGAGCTTTCTTAGATACAGAGAAACTAATGGATTGAGAAACAACCTTGCATGAGTAATATAAAGCCACCTTATTAGAAATGAAAAAAATATCTTCAATCCATCTAGTCCCTGGCCTGCCCAATTCTCACTCTACAAGAGTTTTGTGTGTGTGTGTGTGTTGTCTCGAGGAGAGAACAAGATGGGAATGGGACACTGTAATAGCCCAGCCCAGCCCAAAAAAAAAAAAAAAAAATCAGATTTTTTAAGGAGCCACACGTGTGACCCCACTTACCCCCACACATTCTCTCAAAATATCTCCCTCTCTCCCTCTTTGGCCGGTCAAAGTAAGTGTCCCTCTACACTTTTCTTTTGTTCATTTTTCCTCACAAACATAACAAGCACTCCTTGCTCACTCTCTCCCACCGTGTACCTCCTTCCCCACCATCTCCACCATTTTTTCCGGCATGATCACCGCAAAGCTCTCTAGGAACCTCGAAGGCATATTCATCTTTTTTGATTTAAGGTAAAAATATCTAATCTTTTAGTGGGTTTTATACTTTTGCCTAAAGTTATTTTAATCTAAGCTTTGATAATGATGTTCATGAGATTTATGAGCTTTTTGGGTGATGTTCTTGTAATTATGTATATGGGTTTTTGATTTGGTGGGCTTAATTGTTAAATGGTTGGCGAAAAACACATTTTGGTCCCTACATTTTCGCACGATTCCTACTTTGGTCCCTAAATTTTATTTTTACCGCTTTTAGTCCCTGTTTAGAAAAACGCCTTCTGTTTTAGTCCTTTCCGTCAGTGCCGTTAGGGCACTGACCTACGTGACAAACGGAATTATTAAAATAATAATAAAAAATTTTATTTTGTCATTAAAAAATGCCAAGTCAGCATTTAAATTTTAAAAAATAATTTATTAAATTTAACTAAATAAAAAAATAAAAAACAGAAAAAAAAAAATCACACTAATTAAGATTAAAGTGTTCTTGAAACCCAGAACAACAAGAACTCATACACAAACCCAGAAATTAAAATTCAAAAATTAAAATTTGGGTTCAAAATATACATTTCTTGAAACTTTTTGTTTTCACGTTACTACTAATCTAATACTACTAGACTCAGATAGTCTCAAGAAAAAGAGAAAATAAATAAAGACAAAGGAACAAATTAAAGGGGTGAAATGTTATAATAAAATAGGTCAGACCAGCCTTCATTTCATTCATTCATAGTCATTCAAAGCCACAAAGGAGGTTTTTTCAAAACAAAAAAAAAAAAAAAGCCACAAAGGAGGCGGCTCGTTGAGATCGACAGGGAAACCACGCCGCACGAGACCCAGAAACGACGCCGTGGCGGAGCTCTCAGGGACATGATGTGTGGGTCCGGCGGAAGCTTGAGGTTCTCGCTTAACTCGTACGCCGGTGTGTAAAAACTCGCCGAGTACGAGTCTGTTGGAGGAGGGAAGGTTGAGATTGAGAGGGAGAGGAAGCCCACCGCCGCCGCCTACGGTGGCCAGAACTGTTGGCGGAAAGTTCGTCTTAGCTTTGGCTCCACGGAGCGAACGAGCGGCACCGTTGTAAGCGAGTGCAGCTTCTTCGGGTGTATCGAATGTACCCAACCAAACCCTTGTCTTCTTCCATGGGTACTTAATTTTTTTTTTTTTTGAATCTATATCTGGGTTTGCTTTTTAAAGTTTAAAGCATTACTGGGTTTGAATCTATGTTCTTGTCATGTACAGTGTGTGTTTGGGTTGTTTTTGCAGTTTATTTTGTCTTACACGTGGCCCCGATTGGAACATTTCCAAACTTTCATGTGTATGTGATGATTTTGAAAATTTTAATTTTTGAATTTTAATTTCTGGGTTTGTGTAGGTGTTCTTGCTGTTCTTTGTTCTTGCTCAAGAACACTTTAATCTTAATTAGTGTGCTTTTTTATTTTTATTTCTGTTTTTTATTTTTTTTATTTAGTTAAATTTAATAAATTATTTTTTAAAATTTAAATGCTGACTTGGCATTTTTTAATGACAAAATAAAATTTTTTATTATTATTTTAATAATTCCGTTTGCCATGTAGGTCAGTGCCCTAACGGCACTGACGGAAAGGACTAAAACAGAAGGCGTTTTTCTAAACAGGGACTAAAAGCGGTAAAAATAAAATTTAGGGACCAAAGTAGGAATCGTGCGAAAATGTAGGGACCAAAATGTGTTTTTCGCCTAAATGGTTAAGGGTTTTTACAAATGGTGATCATTTGGGGTTTCTCCATGGTTAAAATTTGGGTTCCTTGAGCCATCGTGTGGATTGATTTTGTGGAAGTTTGGGTGATTTTTGGAAGTGTGTTCTTTGATTTTAAATGACTTTGGCAAATGTCGGTGTGAGTGGGGTGATAACTATGAATTTATGCAAGTTAAGTGTGAGCATGTGCTTTTGCATACCAAGTGTTTGATAAGTTGTTTATATGAGATTTTTGGGTTTGATTCCTTGTTTTTAATATGCTTTAAATCTGGTGGTTTAATGTGAGTGAATTCTCAAATAATTTGGACTAGTCTTACAACTTTAGCAATTTTCTAAAGCTGTCATGACAGATTTGAGTCAGCCGCAATGCATGATTTTTAATAAATTGCAGAAAAATCTTTTTGGGCTGAATTTTCTGTGGTACAATGTATACATATAGGGGAATGTTCCCTTAAAGTTTTGAAGTAATCGGATAACTTTTCATTGACCAAACAATTTTTACAAAATGGCTGCCCTGCTATGTACTGAATCTGAAGGTAAGACTAAAACGTTGAGAAATTGTGGAATTAATCCCAAACCTTGGTTGATCTTATCTTTAGCTTATATATATATATATATATATATATATATATATATATATATATTTATTAGTACCCAAAGAGATTCATGAGTATGCTATATTATCTTATGATGCACATTATTGCGGCAATGAATTTAAAATGTTTTGGTTGTATCAGCACCATGAGTTTCTTGGATGCTTGTTTGGTTCCTATTTGGGTAGGGGTACTTGTCTTGGTGGTCAAACTAGGCTTTAGGGCCTTAGGTTTGATTTTTGAGGGAACCTTCTCGGATTTATGGAGACAAATTTGATAGTGTAATTTTGTTGCAGGCCTTGTTTTAATAGGCTTGATACTTGTGTTTCTAGGTTCTAAAGTACTTGGTGATGGAACTAGTAACTTGATTGGTTGAATGTGGTGCCCGGTTGAGGTAAATTTGGAATGGACTGCTGAGGTAAGTAGCTTTTTAATGGGATTTTTGGAAAATAATCATGTTGCATAAACTTTGTTTGGGTCAAACACATTTTGGAAAATTATTTGTGGAACTATGTTTTTCTTAAAAAGTATTGTGTTGTGACCCTATCATATATGATTATAAATATGAAAAGCGCATCATGTTTAATATTGCATATGGGGAAATGTATGATTTGTTAGTATGGAAGAGATAAACATCTTTGATATAATTCTTGAGAATGACTTTTATGGATTTGTTGCATTATTTGCAAATTCTAAAGATGTTTTATCTTGACTTGTGATATTTGGGAAATTGATAGAAAATGTTATTGACAAGAAATGATTTTGGAAAATTTGAGAACCTTGTATTGGGTATTTCAAGGGTTTTTGTGAAACTACTTGAAATTGAACAGTGTTTTGATTTCATGTAAACTGTGAGCTCTTTATGCTTTTACTCGTGGGCTGTGACACGTGACTACCCAGTGATTACCCAGCCAGATGTCGTAGTCGTTGTGACATTGGTATCTTGGCACCCCGTCTTTGTGGCGGATTGATGTCTTTGTGGCATAATTGATGTCTTCGTGGCATAACTTGATATCTTTGTGGCATACCTAACGTCTTTATGGCGGCTTATCACGTGGCCTTGGGTTGGATTTCAGGTTTTAAAAATGGTGTTTTGATAGTTCACAGTAATAGTACGTAGTTACATGTTGGAATACTTTTGAAAAGCTTGGTGCTACATTCTTTTAATCATTCTTGTTATTTTATTAAGAAAAATGGATTTGCTGGATTTTCATGGAAATTCCCAAATTATAACATGTTTTTGTAAAATATTTATTATCATGAAACTTGCATTTCCCTCATCCCAATTATGCTACTTACTGGGCTTTAGCTTAACCCAATCTCTAATAGTTTTTCAGATAAATTAGCTACACGTCGGGCATGGAGCTTAATTTATTGGTGGTGATTGGAGTGCTATATTAAATTGGGAGACTTGGGCCATTAATAGTTGATGACTCAATCTTACAAAGTTCAACGAGATCATAATCAATTCTATTGGAGGTTGGATACTTGAGGTTTGTTAGCCTTGGGTGTAGTAAGCCTAGATTTTCTGTTGAGGTTGCCTACCTTAGAGAGGATCATGGCTTTGTGTTTATTTTATTTGGAACGTTGGATTGTTAAGTGTATTTGGAGACACATGATTTGTAGTTTGTATTGCTTGTAAATGTGTCATAGAGCTCTAACTTGTACTGTGGAGAGATCAATATATTTATTTATTTTATCAAATGAAAAAAAAAAAAAAAATCACTACAATACCTCTTGAAGGCTCGGTGTTTCATGCTTTGGACCCTTTTGGGTTTGGGGCGTGACAGACACCCTAATCCAACCCCAACCCATCTTGTCCTGTTGCTATCCCCAACATTACATATAATGCAATTATCTTAAAAAGAGAAGTGAGAATTGAACACAAACTAATTAACCTCAATTTTCTTAGATGTGATATGATCTTTTGTTGAATCGCCCTTTAGGATTTACAATGACAAATAGGCTTTTCTTTCAACTTCTTTCTCTTTTCTTGGAATCAAGTGGAAGTCTTTAAACTAATTAAACTTGTTCAATATACCATTTCATTTGTTGAAAACTTATACCTTCGTTTAGTTTTTTATTAAAAACCTTATTATTATATTAATATGAGAATAACATTACTATTGCATTGTGTTGTGTTGTACGTGGAATATGTTGGCTTTCTATAATATCATATACTATAGTGGTTTTGCAGTTATTGTATTTGTCATGTTATACTATTTCTTAAATATAAACCCTTCAATGCATGCATTGTAAAACTATAGTCAATGGTAAATATGTAGTCGTTTCGGAATTTGTATCGGGGTGTAGGCCATTAAGATAATCACATTAAATTTTTCATTTTTTTCCCCACTTATATCATCTCTTCTTTCTTTACCCATGTTAATTTCTCTAACATGTTATCAGAGCCATATTTTCCCCTTTCCTAGTGTGAGATTAAAGCTATTATTCTTATAACGTGCCTTGAATTTTTATTTATTTATTATATATAAAAGGAAATGAGAATGACCCCTAAAGTTTTGTAGAAATAACAACCTCCCTCTTGAGCTTTGTTATCAGCATGATTGACATGATGAAATATTTTTTTCTCTAGTTACCTTATTTTTGTGGACTAAAGTACCCTTAGCTAAGCTATAACGATCTTGATTTTTCCTTAGTTTATTGATTTCTCAACTAAATCTCTATTTTACTCGGGTCACCCGATATTTACCCAAAAAATCTCTTTGAGCCACCTGATATATTTACCCAAAAATTAAGAACATTAATTATATCGCTTAATCAAGAACGAATTCAGGACAAAATAGAGATTTCAATATGTATCTGTTAGAATAATCACAAATATCAGTGGAGCTGTCATTTATGCAAAACTTTGAGGGTATGATCCCCTATAATTTCCTAATGTCATATGACAATATTGTCTACTATCAAATGAATTTATTAATGTCCCTATACAGTAAACCTTAGTGAAGTTGTTTGTTGAGATTTCTAGGAATCTGGTGCGAATTGGAGCAGATTTGAGAACCTTTATGACTAATAGTTTATTAAAAATTCTCTACTCAGATTAGCTAACATCCACATATATATAGTTTAGATTCATACCCATATAAAAAAACTTCAATTCCTCATTTATGTCATATTTTAATTAATTTTCTACTAACAGTCTAATTCGTATTAACATACTGAGAGGATAAATACAAACAAAGAAGTGCATATCTAATCTTGATTGGTAATTTAGATGGTTAGATCCAAGTTTATGCTACTGCTCCCAAGAGAGTGGAAATGGGGAATGTTTATGAATTCATTTAAGGAACTAGAATCAGGAATGTTATAATCAGTTAAAGGCCAGAACTCTCTCTCTTCTACACTATGCATCGCTGGAGGAGCCGAGGATAGTGAGAGCTCACAAATTTCATCAGGTCCACTGGTTTCATTGGACATGCTACAAACTAAGCATGTATTTGTATCCTGCAAAGATAATATGCATGCATGATAATCTTAATTACTCCATATGAAAGCAAGCAGTGAAGCTCATAACATGGCATAGCATGCATTTACACATACAAGATGAGCTTATTTGTTTTAACTGGTGAAGGTCATAACATGGCATTGCATGCCTGAACATATACAACGGATCATGTTCTCAATTTTCTAAGATTAGATGAACTTATTTGTTTTAACATATTTAGTTTATGTCAACTTATTTGTTTTAACATATTTAGTTTATGTCACGACCCTATGGGTTATATCTCAAAATGATTAGTCTAGTCACAATGAGCAAGGAAAAAATGCTAGTCATACATGCCATAATTGAGGTTCTTTGTAATTGTTATTAAAACGTAAATCAAACCAATATATCCTTGCTTTGGGTTTTATCACATACCTATACAACACACACTTAATCAATATCCAATCAATCTAAAGCATCACAGTTTATTTTATTTAAAGTGTAAAAATATAATTTTGTAACTAAAAATAACTGAAACTTTAAAACAATTGTACCTAAGAAAGAAGCAAAATAAATAAATGAAATTAATTAATGCCATTCAAATTACTTTATTATGAGATCCTTGACACAGGACAACCTTTTGTTCTTCATTTTCTTTTCACGATTTTTAATTTTTTTTTTAATTTTAATTTTTGTTAAGTAAATGATAGAATTAAGTTTATGAGGTTTATTCCATTTAAAAAAAAAAGTTTATGAGGTCTGATTAGAGTTTTAGTTGCAAGCCCACCTCCAAAAACAGTTTTTTAACCTCCAAATTAAGTCACTTAAACACTTATTACATATCCTTACTGATTACTCTTATAAACATATTGATATGGGATTAGAAACGAAAAAGTTAAATTGTATATTTCTTTTTCAACTTTTGATATTTGTTTTAAAATCTTCTTTATATTGTGAAATGTTTCACTTTCATTTTTATATATTTAAAATTGTTCCGAAAATGTCTTCATTGTTGTCTTTGGATGAAAAATGATAGGGTTAGCTCTGCTGTGAATCAAGCTGCTCTTGTGCACTGTGTTGTGCTGTCAAAGCTTTTCTAATTTGGAACTTAGTTAGGATAATTTCTTATGTGGCAATGGTAGTTAGTTGTAATTGATGTGGCATAGTAGTTAGTTATAGTTAGTTGAAAAATACTGTATAAATACTCTCTTAATCTCTCTCTCTTTGCATTCTGACTCTTTAGGAAGCATAGTTTCCTCTAAGAACTACTCAAACTATCTCAATTTTATAAGAATCAATGGATTCTTATAATAAAAAAAAAATACTAACCTAGCAAATAAAATTCATGCCACATCATTAAAGTGACGTTGGTTTTAATAATTTTGTTTGATACGTTAGTGTTTTACACCAACAAAAGATTGTAAAACCGTTTTGAAACATTTTAAATATAATAACGATTTTTAAACAAAGATGACTAAAAATGCAATCTAATCAAACTAAAACCATGATCATCCTTGAAGGTTCAAGCACCGTATCTTATAAATTTTAATGTCATTAATTAATTTTCTGTATTAATTATCTAATGATTCTTCAGTGAGTAGAATCACATTTCTCTTCTACAGTCATTGCTCTCTCTCTCTCATATTGTTTGCATGCATGTGTGTGCGCATGCCATGCATTTATGTCATCCAAAGGTTGGGAGTATACCTGATGCTGATTGCTAGTTTCTTCGATTGTTTGTAGAAGCCTGTTGCTGTCTTCAGAAAAGATTTCATGTCCAAAAACCCTGCTGTCATATTCCCCTTGTCTTAACTCATCCCCCAATGGTCTGTAGAATATTGAGAAAAAAAGAAGATATAATTTAATAAGAATGGGGTTGTTTTTCCTAATGAGTAGATTTTCTCTAAGCTGTCTTTTCCTGACGTGTGTGTATATATATATATCTCGAAAAGGCTCTTTACCAATTCTCATAGATCAAGGTTTAGTCAAGCATTGACTGAGGAAATGGACAAAGTAACAGGTGGGATTTATTTAAAATGCCTCCATTTTGACAGGACATTAAAATAAATTAAAATTCTCTATCTAGGTAGTATGTTACTATCTTTTGCAGCCTGTGGAAGAGGCCAAAACCCCATAGATATATACCTTATTTATCATATCCCTTTAGTCGGAGAGAAATAGTCAACACAATATGGAGAAAAAAAAAATACTATTTTTTTCTGCATTATAATATATCTGCTACAAATTAAAATCATAGAAATATCATAAAATACTAAAGATCAACTCCAAGTTAATAAAAGAACTTGTGAGTTGACGAAAACCCATAAGTTTAAATATATTCCAAATGCAACGGTTGATTGTTATTAAGCCACTGTGTGTGGTTACAATACTTCTGTATATGCTAGTGAAAGAAGGCCAGAAGCAACTGTAAGTGCCTATTTTGTTTCCACATATTACTGCCAAATTGATGATCTAGTTGTACTTGTACATATCAAACATTTTCCAAAACACGTGTTTTTGAATTTTATCGTTATTTGTTGATTGACATGAATTTCAGAAACCCATCTTATAATCTTCAATAAAAACAAAACCCCCCATCTTATACTGTCTGAAGCCTGTAAACTTTATAGGGATAAAAACACACACCCCAAAAAGAAGAAAAAACAAAAGGTGAGTAGCACTAATATTCAGGGACAGAGCTAGAGTTTTGAGTTAAGGGAGGCGGTTTTACTGTTAGCTGTGTGTAACGGTTTCATCCTTTGACTCTGCTATTATTTAGTCGCTTAGAAATTTTTTTTTTTTTTTGTCAGTAAGAACAAAATTATTTTTGTTTATAATTTTTAAAATGATAGGGTTGTTTATTTTGAATAAAATTGGTTAACTGAGCTTAGTTTTTTTAGAAGTTTTATTATTGGTAATTTTTATTATTGAGCTATTTTTTTGGGCTTGTGTATTTTGTTTTAGATTTTAGATCTATAAATTTTTTTATAGTTAATAAAATGAGGAAAATACTAGAGTTACAAACTTTTTTTTATAAATTATTGATGTAATAAGTGGTAACTAGTAAGTAAAAAAATGATATGAATGGTGGGTCCATGTGCAAACTAATAAGAATTTGCTACTAAAATAGTTTGTAAAAATGTTGTAAAAAAGTTTATGAGTACAACATTCCTTTTAAAAGAATCAATAATATTGTTTAAGGGAAAAAATGTAATTTCATAGAACAAAATTGCTAAAATTAGTACACACAGATATATAATAATACTTTTTTTTAAAAAAAATTAGTCCAAAGCTAGCTACGTCCCTGCTAATATTTATCGAGCTTTGGAGAATTGTAAAAAAAAAGCCCCTACTATATATTTTGACACTCCACAATTTTTTATTTTGTAATTTAATAAATGGAGAAAGAGTGATTTAAACCCTAGATTGAAAATATCAAAAGATACTAATTAGTTGAATTACAAGACTCTTGACAACACTCTATCAAACAAATACTCTTTTACA
Organism: Quercus lobata; assembly: GCF_001633185.2. Classification (NCBI taxonomy): domain Eukaryota; kingdom Viridiplantae; phylum Streptophyta; class Magnoliopsida; order Fagales; family Fagaceae; genus Quercus; species Quercus lobata. The sequence continues at coordinate 45,408,179 of NC_044911.1, read as the reverse complement.
ACCATTTATGTGTCATTATATATAGATTAAGTCAAGTAACTTAGAGTTATAAAAAGATCAACTGACTCAAAACACATATTACAAAATAATGCTTACTAAAAAATAATAATCTTAATATCCCAAATTTGCTTAGTATGAAATAAAAAAAGAAGGAAGGGAATTCCTGGGTTTTCAAACGTGTTGACACCGGTATTATTTTAATGCAAGGATGTTGTGCGTACTCACTGCCATGAAACCCTCGAAAGAAATTGTTTCCTCAGATCCTTTGCCAAAGAAGAAAAAATAAAAACATAGAGACAAAATAATTGCACGTGAATATGAACACCGATTCCAGCTCTGTGACCGAGAGTTGCGGCTAAAATAATTGCTAGAACAAAAGTATGGTCAACGCAAATTACCTCTGAGGAGAGCAAACAGAAAAGGTTCTGAGATCTTTAGAATGTGCTTTGCTTTCACGTAAGTAGTGCTTCGTTGGAACCAGTACACTGATGTTACTACGATCCTTCATACTTCTATACATCTAATGGTAGAGAATTATTGACAGAAAAGATTATTATTGAATATCAACATGTATTATGGGGTAAAGTAATTTAATAAAGAAAGAAATATACCAAAATGCAAGGATCGATTAATATGGTCTACCTAATGATAGAATTATAACCCATGAAAGATATCTAACCCCTCTTTATTCTATAGTTACAATAATGAAAGAGGAGGATTAGAATCCTAGTTCTCTTAATAATGCCACGCCACAAAGTTATAAGGCTCTTGACACCCCTATTAACCTCCTTATATGTATATAGAGAGAAATTAAAACTCCAACACAAATTGTGAGAGTTCACATTGGCCAACACCCTTGCATTAACCGTTCTACCATGAGCTTACAATTTTTGTGTGCAATACCTTCTAATTAACAAGGCTTATTGGCAATTATTTTGGGTATTGAGAATTTAGTTTTAAGAGTTGTAAATTAAATTCTTGAGAGTTTAAACTTTAAACTCATGTGAAAATTTGTGGAAGTTGACATTTATGTTGTTTAGATACATTTGAAATCTAAACTTAATTAAATTATATTATAAAAACACTATTTAAAACTATAAATTGTAATGACTTAAATAATCATATACATATTCGTTTATTCACTATAGTTTTAATAATTTGATCAACATTGACAATTTTTTAATTGATAAAAGTACCCTTGAACATATATAAACATCTAATAGGTGTGAAAAAAGTTTTTTTAAAACTAGCTATGTGCTTAAGAAATAAAAATTTGAAAAGATGAATTTTAAGTGTCACATTTGTATTTATCACATATACAAGACATGCAATATTTGAATTTCTTAACCTAAATCAGAGTTACAATTTGCAATTCATGGGAATTGTAATTATTATCGGAAATTTCATCAAACAAATGAAAATATTTTTACAAATTCTCTGGAATTAACAATTTCTATAACAAATTCTAACGTAACAAACACACCCCTTAAATTTATTTTAGCCAATTGTTTGAACATTAGAGCTAACTTTTAAAATAAAAGAAACTTCTCTAAGACCTTTGTAAAAAATCCATCACTTCTCTAAGTTAAATCCCTAACTTTAATTGACATTATACATATTATACTTTTCTATTAACTCTAATTGTTATTGTCTATTGAATCAGTCACCAAGATGAGAGACTCTATTCACAATATATGGCATATCAAAAACACATAAGAGAAATGAAGACAATGCAAGTTGAATGATTAATTAACTTTCTATTTAATTGAATTATATTTTCAAAATTAAAAATTTGTCTTGATGCTATTGGTATAATCTTTTATAGTTACAAAATTATTTATATTTTATGGTATACACTTTTATCCTTTAAATTTTGTTTGATTTGTTGGAGATTAACATTCTTATGATGAGTTTTAGTTAGCTCGATTGGTAAAATATCTTTTCATTAAATAAAAGACTAAGATTCAAATCCCATTTACAAAAAGAAAAAAACCAATTAATATCTTAACTTGATAATAGAAAGTAATTATTAAAGAACAAATATCATAAATTTAAATCCTGTTGTATTTATCACTCATTAAAAAAAAGTAACATTCTTATTTTTTATTAAAGAAAATGTTATAAACCTATGTGAACAAATCGATTATTATTGGTGATTTTTCACTTAATCCAAAATACTCTCCTATTATTCTTTGTAGAGTCTGAATTTTAACAAATTTTGAATTTGAGTGAAAATCCATGCAAATGTTTAGACTTTTATCTTGGATTTGTAATTTTTCATGATCTTATCACCAATCCATATGATAGCCTATAATCATATATACGGCTAAAAGTTGGATTCACTTTGTCAGCACATGTCATTGTAGAATATAAACAATGATATGCAACAAAAAAGAAAAGGAAAGAAGGAAACATATAAATTCACCGAGAGTAAGGATTCAAATCTTGGTGCTTGCTAATAATGAGGAAAAAAAAGTATGTTATTAAAATTTGGTTAGGGACTAAACCACCAGCCCAACCAACTGGAATTATGGCCTACTGGGTTTTGCTTTTGCAGCTTAACTTAGTACCGCCCTTACTTTTTAAGCTTTCTTTTCACAGAGCATACCTAACCCAGCTCTATATTTTAATGCTGCATGATATGTATAAAAAGTCTTGGCCTAAATAATGGCTAGTCTTTTAATAATAGAGACCTATCAGGTAGTCATTTTTCAAGTAATAGGATTTCAGCTCATTAGAGAGTGCTTTATAGTGACAGGTGGGCAGAAATCTATAAGCCAATTTGCAAGGTGGAAATCACATTTATTGTCATTAAGGCCACATCTATTTGTCATTTGGGAGAGACATAAAATTTAAAGAAAATAAGGATGAAAAATGATAAAAAGGTGTAAGCACACAAAGATTGAATAAGATGAATATTTCTTCTTGTAAAGTTCTAATGGAAACTAATTGAAGTTCATCAATAAAAGGTAGAATATTATTGCTTTAATTCGTGCTATTTAAGAATTCTTTTGCTTAAAGTCTGTTAAAATGATAGAAATTTTTTGATAATCCGAATCATTAATGTTGTGGCCAAACTTATCAAGGACTTATTATTATCAGACAAGAAAGTTTCATGTCACATCTAATCCATGAGCTAGAATTCTATTTATCAAAGAGAGAGAATATGATCTGTTTAAGCTTCTCCTATGTTTTGTAGGCACAAGTATACATGCTACTACTCATGGAATTTGAAAAATTTATACCTGAAGATGGCTTTTGACGTGAGAGATCGTCAATCCTTTGACACTCATCATCTGCAGAATGCGTTTTGGGGTTGCTTCTGCAAAACCAAGAATATCTATAAAGTCTTCGTCAGAAAATAATATCAAGGGATATAAATACATCAATATTGATGGGTTTTATTCCTTCTTTGTTTGGAATAATGTATACATATGCCAGCAAAACCCAAATTTAGGGCATCATAAAAAACAGACATGTTATTTCAAAAAGCTTTGCTTAAATCTTTTTGCACTTTGTTTGCAACATGAATCAGCATAATCTTCTGCAGGCATAAATAAAACTAGCTAAACCAGAATTGAAACCCCCATAAGAACTTACTGTCTTTGCCACCCAAGTGCTCAACAGCTTCAACAAAGAGATCATGAAGCTCAGCGGTCCACTTCAATCGAGGAAGTTCAGATTTGTTGTATTGCCTTACTGATCCGATTCTGTCTGAATTTTTCATTTTCTTGAGTTGATGAGAAATAAAGAAGCTCATATTACAAGATAATATGGATACAACTACCTTAAATATGAAGGCAGCAGCAACCACACAAACACAATGTTGAGTCTAAGACCATAGACTTTTTGAAAACAATAAAAGGACTTTTTATAACATTCTTTCTCATTTATTTTATTATTACTATTATCTTCTTTTTATGAGGTCAGAATATTGAACATTCTATAATACCTTATATATAATACAGACATGTAATCGAATCGCTACTTTGAGTAATTCTTTGCTTAGACCGTTTCTTAATTACTATCTAAGAAAGGAAAAAAAGGTTACGTGAAATTTTCTTATGACCAACCGGTGTTGCTCATTCAAATATAGGCTCAATTACTAATTAATAACTAGCTTAATTAATTAGGCGCCGTGGTTAGAGTAATTACTAGACCTTCCTTTGGTTTAGTAAAGAACTAGGTGCAAGACTTTCATTCAGTGCATTGAAATAGAACACAATCATGACAAGTGATTAATTATTTTTGGACAATGTGTTGCGTTTGTGTTTTGTACAACACTTTAAAACACAATAAACACTACATTCAAATCAAATCCTAACTAGTCACTAACCCATGTAACATGTGAAGAAGTTCAATAAAATATGAGATTCTCTTTGTTTTATTTGTCTTTTAAATATGAATTTAATAATCAGTTAGTTATAAAATTAATAACTTTTGAATTTTATCATATCATTTAAAAAAAAAAAAAAAATTAAGGATAAAGCAAAATTTTAATGGAGGAAGTAAATATAAAAATTTTATAGGAATCCTCATAGAATTTAAGCTCAATAAAAAATTAAACTAATAACATTAAAAAAAAAAATGTAAGTTTTCAAAAATTTATGCGAGAAAATTAGAAGTTGGCACTAAATTAATCACAAACTTTGATTTTAAATATATTGAAAGGAGTTTATATATATATATATATATATATATTAGATTATAAATTATGAAAGTCAACTAAGGTTAAATTTTTTGTTTTACAAGTGTTTCGTCATTTGAGAAAAATCCGTTATGTCATCAGTTTATTCTAAATTACAGGATGTTTAGTGATGGTATCCAAAAGACAAAGAGGTAATTTGTAAATACTCTTAAACAGAACATGATATCTTGTAATTTGCTATAAAATATACTACATAATATTTTGAGCTAAAAAAATTACATAATTTTTTTTATCGACTTCATGCAGTAGCTTAGACGATCTGGACTTTTTATGACGAAATCAACTCAACAAAGCTTAATAAATTGATGTTCGCTGCATATTTTAAGGGTTTTTAAAAAAAAAAAAAATTAAAATGATAATTGATTATACATAATAGAAATGAGAATTCTTCGGCGTATGGGGTGAGCCAAGGTGAAAAAGAACTCAAGGTAACAATGATGAAAATATTTAATTACTAGTCCCGAAAGTCAACAATACTGACGCAATCATGCATTTTTTTTTTTTTTTTGACCATTTGAAAAGAAATATGATTTTTAAAGATAAATTAAAATGACAAAGTTTACTTAGAATATGCCTGGGGCTATTTTTTGAATTCATTATGGGGTAAAGTATAATATTATTTATGTGTATTATTTAAATAATTCAATAACACATTAAAAATGTTATACAACTAAAATTGTATATGAATAGTTTCTTTAATTACTACATATTAAATTGAAACAAGATTGCTCCAAACATACTTTGGAGCCAAAATTTTTTCAAAAAAATTAACTAGATTAAAAGCTTCCAAGTGTTATGTTGTCTCCTTTACACCCATAGTGGTTATAAAATATTAAGACGATCAAACTCCAATAACTATCTCTATAACAACCCGATAAAGTAATTAACAATCATATTCCACTATATCCCAAAATAACAATCAAGTTACAAACATGCTAATTCAATTCCACTATATTCCACTCAAGTCTACCTTATAAACATTGATGTTAGACTCAATACATGCTCACACAACACATACTAAGTCAATTCTCCAATGCAACACACACAATCTAGGATATCACACTCTCACCAACTTAGTTTTTTAATGTCCTCATTAGAGTGCTTGTTACATTGTAGTGTCCACAGGACACATTACACCCATTAGGTTGGTTTTGATACAATTTGTCACAACTTAAAAAAAGTGTTAGTCACACTTACATTTTATCCCAAAAGTGCTAGTCAAATTACAATTAAGAATACTTGTAATTGCTTATATAGCCTAATTCGTCTTTATAAACATTGAATCGAAATTCAACACATGCCGCATAACACTCACCGATCCAATCCTCCAACCCAATTCAATCTCATTTATAAAAATTTGAATTTTTTTTCAAGTTTTTTTTTGGTTAAAAAAATTAAAATTACACAAAAAAACAAAGTTTATGGATTGCATAAATTTGACATAAATATTAAGAACTTATAATATAAAGGTAAGATTTTCAATTATTCATCTAATAAAAAGTTGTAGTATGGTATACATTGAGACACACACACACATATAAATATATATAAGACAAAGTTATATTTGGTGTAATCATTAGTTAACAAAACTCGAACTTATTAGATTGACAAATAGCCCTTTTTGTGAATATTTAAAATCATCTTCTTGCTTTAATTTTAATTTGTAAACTTGAATGGTTATAAGTTGTATTAATATTTTGATAAACAATAACTTACTAATTATGGTATTTTTGTGTAGGTATTTTGTCAGTTCTATGATACGTATTATAATTTGGAAGCAAAAATATGTATATTGTATGGGTGAGTATTCCTTTATCGTAGACACACACACACACACACATATATATATATATATGTGTGTGTGTGTGTACGTATGTGCGCGAGCGCGTGTGAATATGTGAATTTGTTTTCAACTTGCTAAGATTGGGTTAGATCTTATTGAACCTAACAACCAATATATATATATATATATATATATATATAACTTTTTAATTATTTTTTAAAGAATAGATTTACAAAACATGTAAGTACACGTTCTGAAAAATTCTCATTTTGTCATCTTTCACTTTATCTCTTTTATTTTATTGTCTCACCTCTCCTTTCCTTTTATTTCCAAGATTCTCATCTATGAATGCATAATTGGGTCAGTTCTATATTTCCTGTAATGAAAGCAAATCTTATTAACCTCCCAACAATCGACCAAATAGATTTTTCCTCTCTTCAAAAAAAAAAAAAATATATATATATATATATATATTTTTTTTTCCTTTTTCCTTTTTAAAAAGGCTGTAAAGATAATATTCTGTGTAGTTATTTAAAAACCGTAATTAAGCAAATTAAATAAATAGTAGAATTTTCAATTTTTTATTTGTACAATGATTAAGATTCATTCACATATGTATCACATATGGCAACCCATGTGCCATAAACCTATGACATGCATCCTTTTATTTAACTTTGTAGTTGTGGGCATTGGATAAAGAGCCACTAAATGGCAAAGCAAAACAAGTAAGTCAAGGTGTGAATTTATTAAAGAACATAATGGCATCTCTTTCTCCAATCAATTTCATGTCAATAAAAGACGGTGCCTACTTTTGGACCCATTTATCCGTCATTGTGCTGCCGTGTTCAACACTACACTCCCTCCAAATTCAATGTGCAAGAAAAATAAGGAAAACCCTAGAACTTCTTCAAAGGTGCATAGTAGGTGGACACGTTATAGTGTATCTAATTCCACGGAAAGTTATGGATCATCACTGTCATCCAATCCAGGTCTCTCGGGTTGTAATATTTTTAGTAATGTGGCTGCTTGATTTTCAAAAGGTGGCCCCCACTCCCATGCACGTAGGCCAGAAAAGTACATGTGAACACAAAACTCAAAAGCTATTCTCATTGTTACTTACTCTATATCTTATTGGATTAGGCATGTTTTTGTGTGCGTTTGGAGGGAATGAGATAAAGAATGATTTAAAGAACCATTACTTATAGAAGGTGGGCTGGCTTGGCTAATCCTCATATTCCTCGTGAAAGTGACAATGATATTCTTTAACATTTTGTTGAATGATTCATCGTTTTTCTTTTTCTTTTTTGCTTAATGACATAGATGATGCAGATAACACTATTGACAATTATGATTATCTTAGTCAAATGGAATTTTTAGATGCTCTTCATCCTATCCCTAATCTAAATTTCAAACATTATTGGTCCTGTGACGACTTAATTAAATAATTACCATAGTTGGAACTTTACCTACACTGTCCTCTCTACAATTATTGACAGGAAATATCTGAGATCCTTCTTCTCGTCTTGGTTGTTGTTGGAGGACTTATCATTAAAATGGAATGGAAAAATTTCATCCAGAGGGTCCCACTTTAAGAAAAAGATATTTTTCCTACATTAAGCTACAAGTGTGAAATTGAGATGAATATTTTAATTTTCATGAACGAACAAACGTGCACACTTGTTGGAACTAATTAAAGAAGAAATGAAAACCGTGTTTGATTGCAGAGATTACTATATTTATTCAAGTGTAAAAATAAGTGGTAGCCCTCGTTATTGTTTAATCAAAAGGCAGAATTGACAAAACACAAGAATTTACTTGGGATAATCTAAAACAGATATATACTTGCAAAATCTGGATGATCATAATGTCATGTGTTGTATTCTCTCTCTCTCTCTCTGTGCAATCCAACTTAAGCACCAAACGGGAATTGAACCTGTAAACTAATCCGCCTTGGTCTTGGGGTCGAGATGTTAGGTAAATACTAAATAGAGGAGAAAAATGAGGTGAATTTGAACCAAAAACACTAGACACCACACATAAAGTGCTAGTACTGAATCTTAACTCGGGATTGTAACATACTAGCAAAAAACTGGTTATTGGGTGCCTGGCAAATGAGAAAAGGAAAAACAGTTCCACTTTAAAAGTTTACTCAAAATCTGGCAGCCAAACAAATGGAAAGTAGCACGAGGGATATACAATTTCTATGGATGTAAAACCGGTAATTAATTGGTAACCACTCTTTTTCTTTTTTAGATTGATCCGACATGGGCTTACAAGCCGTAAAGTATATATCCCATTCCGACCCAACTTAGCATTCAATAGTGCCTAACATTTTATTCTCATCCTACCTGGCATAGAAAATCATGCCACTGTTCACGCATCATGATAATCAAGTTGTCTTTTTTCTGCCTCATGATGATGATGGTTAATTAGAATGTTTTTGTTCTTCATAGAATGCGCCTCAGTTTTTTGAAAGATTGTGCTTCATTTCTTTCTTGGAAACTATGATCTTAATAGACTTCTCTCTCTCTCTCTCTCTCTCTCTCTCTCTTTCTCTATCTCAAGTAGGGTAGGATGTGGTTCCCATTCTGACAGAATTTGTTATATAATCAATTCTTTTGACCAAATGAATTTCTTGCATATTTGGATCATTGTTTGAAATCCAGCTAGCTGCGCGAAATTGTAAAGGTCTTGTCCTGTGCATCTAGAAGACTTTTAGAACTAGAATAATAGAAACCAAAAAAGGAACGTGAAAGAGAGTAATTATAAAAGTGTTTAAGATGCACGCGGCATTATTCAAATATCATCGCTTCTTTTCTTCAAAAAAGAAGAAAAAAAAAATGCAATGCCAAGTTTTGATCCAATTAATATTTCACCTTTTTAAAAATAAGATAGAAAGATACCACTTATTATAAGAAAATATCACTTTTTTTTTTTTTTTTAATATAAGATAAAAATTCTATTCTAACTTAATCTAAGTGTATATATATGTGAAGCTCATTCCTAAATACTTGAAACTTAACATTTGCACTCCACACCCCACACATTTTTTTTTTTTTTTCAATTTAAATCACATGTGAAAAATGTGAGAGATTTCTAGATATTCTTCTAGTGGAGTTTTGGGCTTATATACTTGTATAGAGTTGGTTCGAGTCAAACAACAAATTCTTAACAGGCCCATGTAGTCTAAAGGAGACCGTCAAAGAGAAAGTCTGCTGTACCGATTCTTGGGTTTTGCAAACTACCGAGAATATTTGAATATACTTTTAAAAAAAAGTGGAATTCTGCACCTCAATTTGATTATGTTTGTGAGAATTTAGAAAAATTTTGTACTATTTATTGTATGTTCACCAACAATTTCTACCGGGAGAAATAGATATAGAGGTGTGAAACTTTCCAAGCCTTGCATTGGATCCAAAAAAAAAAAAAAAAAACAAAGAAGAAGAAAAATAATCATGTGGCGGCAAACATCCCACACTTCTTGTTTCAAAAGAAATAATTCAAACTGATTCAATGGCGGTTAGATTTGACTTGTTCTCAAAGCACATGATAACCAAGAAAGACTTCTTTTGTTGGTAATTATCAGTATCGTTTTTAGTGCGTGGCTGTTGTGTCTACATTATTATTATTATTATTTTTTATTTTTATTTTTTTGGGGGTTATCTAACCTTGACTAAAGCAAACTGATCACACACACACTTTTTTTTTTTTTTTTTAATAAAGATCACATACACTTAATCTTGAAATATATGTAGGGAACACCTAATTAATGATTAAGGTTAGGGTACATTGCACCCAAACTAAAGTAGGTCTTTCACTGTGTAACAAAATTGAACATATTCTTGAATTACGCATTCATATACTATACCATTACATTTGGATTATAGGAATGTGGACATCCAGAAATCCTAGTGAGGATCCTAATGTTATTGCTCGGAACACTAATTGAAAGTTGATATGACATGCTCGACGACTCTACCCAATTTTGCAAGATTAGATAGTCATTACCAAAGAAAATAATTGTTTTGGAGGAGACAATAGATCGCCACCCAAAAAGGCAATAGTGCACTCTAGATCGAGGGCAACAAAACTGGGTCTCCCATAAGCCATGGGTCTTTAATGAAAAAATATATATTATATAATAAAATTCAGGTCTTAAAAGCCGTGATTGTGTTAAATGATTGTCTTTTCTTTTTTTAACAACAAGTGTACACTTTAATTAATTATAAAAATAATTTATCTGATATTGAAATTTATTTTCTTAAGTTTTAAGAAATTTAAAATTTTATTACCAAAAGTTTCAAGTAAATTAGAATAAATTTAACATTTATGTTATGTTATGTTATGTTATTTATTTTTTTTGAGAATGCAATGTTAGTTATTTTGATTATATATCATAGTTTATATTTTAATATAGTAAAATTTATACATTATACGTACACTGTGTTTTTGCAAGGTGGTTCAATACATTTATTTAAACGTCGTAAAAATTAAAGTGGTTTTAGCATGTAACTAATTAATTATTAAATAATTAGCTTATTTTAAGTAAAAATTTATTATGATAAACTTCAATTGACTCACTAATTATTGATATAATTTCAATTTATATTTTACATACAATTTTTAATTAAAGTTGTGCATCTCATGCAGTAAAATACAAATCCTTTATTTCATTTTTTATGTTTCATTTTTTGTTTTACCAATTATAATTTGGTATATATTCATTTGACTTTCCTTATAAAATAACTAAAGGTTAAAAATAAATAAATATATAAATCAATTATATGACATATCATGATTAGTGCACTATGAAGTGAAATACAAAAATAAGACAAATGTATTAAAATAAAAAATAAAAAAAAGTAGCCCAACCATCCACATGCACTATCCTAAGACCATACTAACATGACAAATAAAAGTTGCCTCCAAAAGAGCATTGACAGCTTATGGCATTGAAAAAATGTCTCCGCTATAGACACATGGATACAGGTGACGTGGCGTCATATATGACCCTATATATTGTGGCAAAGACAGAAAATCAAAGGCAATAGACATGTGTTCCCATGACCATGAAGCTTCCATGTATATATACAAGCTCTATTTTGTAGGGTCTTTGAAATTTACCTTTTGTCCCCTTTATAGCTTTTGAACAAATGTGTGATAAGTAACAGGTTGTCTGTACATATATCCTATACGTTACACAAATGTGTGATAAGTAACAAGATGTTTGTACATATATCCTATACTTTTAGGTGGTAAGTTGTTATTAGTTCTAATTTGAATCGATCATTGAAATGACTTGTTTTCTTATCAATAACAATCAATATCAACTTGGTACTTAAGATTTGTTGCGAAAATATTGTGAAAATATTATGAATATAGCATTTATCACTATTTTTTTATATAAAAAAAATGCTAGTGGCTCCTAAAATTAATTTTGCAAAAATAGTTCTCACAAGTTGTAATGCCCCAATATTTGTTTCAATGAAATTATTTAGTTAAAATGCAAAACTCATCTTTTATGTTTCAACATAAATCATTTCAGTCTTTGAACTCTACTTTCGTTCATTTTAGTCCTTTAAGATTTAAGTTTATTCAATTAAATTCTATTAAATGTTGAGGTTAATTGTCCAAATTTTTAATTTTTTTCTTCATATAAAAAAAATCTAATTAACGATTGAAAATATTTTCCTCAATTTTTTTTGAAAAAAATTTAACAGAAATTGACGGAAAAACTTTAATTGAATAAATATGAAATTTAGAGGAATGAAATAAATTATGATGAAACTTAGAAGGTTGGTTTTACATTCATATATATATATATATATATATATTTTTTTTTTTTTTTTTTGCACTACGATGGAAAATTTTAATCCATAGAAAATGTTTTCCGCCTTATGGATAATGTTTTCCGCCTCTTAAAGCGAAAATCATTTTCTGCCCCACCACCATTGCTTTCGATGCCAGCACATGGTCCACAACCACTCCCAACATGACCACACAAACAGAGACAGAGTTACTCCTAGAAAACATTATCTCTGTAACAACAAAGATAATATAAGCTTATAATCAAATGATTTAATATAAGCCCATTCAAGCCCAAAAACAAACCGAGATGTTAGTGAAATCTGGTTGAAGATAACAATCATGAAAAGCCCAAAACAGCTAAATTCATTTTCTCAAATCAGAAGCTAGCCCTATAACTTGGAAGTAGAAGAGCATTACACATTTTGGATCAGATGACATGCAAAGGGAATCTTCAAAACCTTACCAGTTGACTTGGGGCTTCAGGCAAAACCAAGGCCCCCTTAAATGAATAATAGATAATCAGTTTACCATATACCATAAGTTATATATTAGAGAGTATTTTTTATTTCTTCATTTTGCTGTTATACATAGACAATTCTGTACTCTTCTTCAATTTCTCTTTTGGTTTTCTCATACATAGACACTCATGTAGTCATGTAGATAATTTCAATGGCTAATCACAATTTAATGATAATCAAGTTTCTTGTTAAATTTACCAAATTGCACCAGCACCCACGTTAAGCTAATCAATATGAGATAACTTAGCATAAATTTTTCTACCCTCAATTTAACATAAAATAAGAAGATTAAAATGCAAAACTCACCTTCTATGTTTTACCAAAATTCATTTTAGTCTTCTAACTTTGTTTTCATTCATTTCAATCCTCTAATTTTCAAGTTTATTCAATTAAGACTTTTTCATTAACTTTTGTTACATGTTGTGGATAATTTACCAATTATTTAAATTTTTCTTCAAATTTTTTTAATTAAAAGATTTAATTAATGATTGAAAAATATTTTCCTGATTTTTTTTTCCAAAATATTTTAACAAAAGTTAATGGAAATACCTTAATTGAATAAATTTGAAACTTAGAGTGCTGAAATAAACGAAAACAAAGTTAAAAGACTGAAATGAAATTTAAAAACACTTAGGGTCAAATTTACAATTTAGCCAAATAAGAATTATTAAAGATTAAGTAATGATAATCTTATTGCCAACCACATGAGAGACAAAAATCATATTTTCAATTGGAGTTCAGGAAGTTTGTTTTTCTTGAGAATTTTACAAGTGGGATCGATCGATAAATCATCCCTACTGAGCTTAACCATGGAAAAGTCTCTTAAATTGTTCACCTGTTGCCTATAAAGTAAAAGTTGAAGCTAAAACTTCGACAGCATTCAAGAAAAGAAAACACCATTATTAAAACCACATGTAATTACTCTACAAAGCTCAGAAGATCACTATTTCGGCTCCTTGAAAAATACAAAAGAAAAAAAAAAAAGCAGAATAAAAAAAAGAAGAAAATATATAGTTTGTTATATGTAGGAAAATATCATATATAAATCAAAATTAAAAACATATTTTGTTTGTGTATATATATATTATTCTTTGAATTTATATATATATATATATATATCTATATATAACTTGCTCTCCTAAAATTTTTTTTTGGCTTTGCCACTAATACCAAACATCATCTAAATGACCAAAATTTATATGGTGCTAGTATTAAAGAAATATCAAATTTCGGAGCACAAGAAAACATGTGGGTGAATTATTGGCCTCACCAATCTCTATCCCCTTCTTACTATTACTGGTAGAAAATAAAATTTATTGAATGTAGTTTTCTTTCTCAAATTCAGAATTCTTCTGTATTATTTGCCATTAAAAATATTCCATCCAGCATTTTATATTGAGCAAAAGTAAATATTAAAAGTGCAACTAAAACCAAGGCCATCCATTGAACTAATTAGTCCAACATGCCACATAATCTTTGAAAAAAAAAATTACACTTATACAGAATACTCTCAAATATAAAATACATAAAATGGAAGTCCAATTGAGCACAAGACCAACACGAGACTTCAGCCAAACATGCCATACAATGTCAAAACAAACAAGGGAATACACAAAAATATACCCTCAAATGCACCAACATAAAATTTGAGTGTGATTATTTTTGAAATAGGAAAACAACAGCATAATTCACGTAGACAAGCATGATTCACTCCCCAATCATACGCCGTTCTCATGCACTGCCGCTGCAAGATTAAGGCACATAATCTTCATCTGACTCTGAGAACATGGTACTCACCATTTTCTACAATACCTTGCATGCAACACCAAAACAAAGAAAAGAGAAAATTATAGAATATATACACAACAAGCTACTTATATTGTAACTAGTTCGAAGACAATTTTATATAAAATCATAGCAAAAATTAATAATCTATAGAGAAGCTTGTCAGACTCACCTGACATCACCCCTTAAATGCACTAATTTCTTTATTGTCCAGGTCTTTGATAATTAGGCCTTCTCTTCTTGTCCTTTTGTTCTCCTTCAACAAACCTTACTAGCCATTTAGGTTTTCCTATTTTGAACACGGCATATCCCATAGCTAATCCAAACAAGCAGCCACATCCATAGCTGATTAACACAGCCTTCCAACCAAATCCGCTAGCAAACAATGAATCATTGTCTTCTTGGAATATTGATGGTAGTGTTGGCGGTGTTAGTTCATCATTGCTACATTTAATTGACAATGGAAATCCACATAATCCAAAGTTCCCATAATATGAGTCATTTTCAAATGTCCCAAATTGTTTGCCTTAAGGAATAGGTCCTGTGAGTTGGTTTCGTGAAAGATTTAACTTGGCCAAAAATGTTAGACTTGTATTAAATAGGTATTTCTCCAATGAGCCTATTTGAAGAAAGGTCTAAGGATTCAAGTGCTGACAAATTTGCCAATGATAATGGAATATGACTAGTTAGGCTATTATGGGAAAGGTTGAGCAATCGGAGAATTGTGAGCCTTGCAAGTACTTTTGGAATCTCTCTTTCGAATTTGTTACTTGATAAATCAATCGTTGTGAAGATGCTTAGGATTCTCTATAGTTCAGTGTCCAAACCTTTCACTGTCATCACCATTGAATCTTGATAATAATCAGTTTCACCCATGTATTGTTGTTTTTTACCTTCATCTTTAGTCATCATAGCATTCAAATTTTGAAAGCAATTTCTTGGTAAAAGACCAAAACACTCATTGTGAGAGAGGTCAAGAATCCGTAGTTTAGAGAAAATATTTCCACTAGTCTTATGATTTCTTATCGGACCATAAAATCTATTGGATTGCAAGACAAGAACCTTTAGCTCTGGAAGAGCTTCCAACCAATAGGGGAAATGATCATTTATTTTGTTATTTCCAAGGTCTAGAACTTCCATTTTTTTTTTTTTTTTACAGTTGACCAAAGACTTTGGTAGTAACCCTTCTAACTGATTACCATTAAAGACAAGTGTTATCAACTGATTATCCTTTGCAATTCTATCAGGGATGGCATCGTGGAAGTTGTTCATTCGCAAATCCATCACTTGAATAGATTCATTAATGTTTCCCAAACATTGTGGAAGCGTACCACTTAAACTATTATGATAGATATCAAATCTAAGGGAACTTATATTGCAAATCTTAGATGGGATATTGCCAATTAGACTATTGTTTGAGATAAAAAGGATCTCCGTAGAGAAAGGTGGAATAGGAAACTTTCCTTGCAGCAGAGTGGCACGAAGGTCAAGATATATTAGATTCTTCCGTGGAATTCTATCTATACTTGATAAAAATTTATGAGATAGATTTAGGTAACTCAAATTCTCTCCAATTTCAAACAACCATTCTGGAATTCGGCCATAGATCCTATTCTTAGATAGGTCTAAGTAATCTAATTTTTTTGACAATGTTAAGAAATTTGGGAATTCAATTATGTTGCAAGAAACTAATTTCAAGTACTGAAGAGCGGGGAAGGTATAATTAAGCTTACTTTTGATGCTTAAAGATAAACTGTTATATGAAAGATCAAGATCCTGTTGATACTTGAGCTTTGTGAGCTTATCAAAATCCACAATGCCACTCAGATTATTTGATGAAATATCAAGATCTATAAGATTAGCAAAATTAGAGATTGATTTGGAATTGAGCCATATAGCTTGTTATTTCCCACTCAAAGAATTTGTAGTGAATTGCTACGATGGAATTCACCAATTTGACCAGTTAGTTGGTTGTTAGACAAGTCAACTTCAATGAGTTTTGTGAAGTTGGTCAAAAAATTGGGAATTTTACCTTCGAAGTTGTTGTTACTTAGGACAATGGAGTTGAGATCTTTTAGGAATGAAAGTGACGATGGAATATGACCAATGAAGTTGTTAGATTTGAGGAAAATTTCAATAACTTTCATGAGGTTCCCAAGTGATGCGGGTATCAATCCAACAAAATTGAAATTTTATGAGATTAAAAAGATTTCCAAGGAATATGCGTTACCAACTCAAAATGATGATGGGATTTTACCAGTGAGCTGGTTGAATTGTAGAGCCAAGTAAGAGAGCTCCTCGAGTTTTGAAAGTAATGACGGTATCTCACCACTGATATCATTATTGATAAATCTAAATGAATGAGTTGTGTAAGGTTAGCAAGCGATGTAGGAATGACCTAGTA
Organism: Quercus lobata; assembly: GCF_001633185.2. Taxonomy (NCBI): domain Eukaryota; kingdom Viridiplantae; phylum Streptophyta; class Magnoliopsida; order Fagales; family Fagaceae; genus Quercus; species Quercus lobata. The sequence goes on along the minus strand of NC_044911.1, from coordinate 45,391,173 downwards.
AAACTGCATTCATTCAATCCCAAATTCCTCAAGAATTTCAGATTGCCAATTGATTTCAGTAATTCTCCTGAAAAAGTCGTCGAAGAGACATCCAAGAATCTTAGGGGATTGGTCCAATTTGCCATTGGGAAAATCCCCATGAGTTCTCTATTTTCCTTTAGATTGCGCTCGTGTAAGTTTGGAAGGTGGAAAATGTTATTTGACATCCTCCCACTCAATTGACAAGCTTCGAGAGTAAGGGATGTCAAAGAAGAAGACAAATTCATGAAAGAACTAACCGGAACAAGGGACTTGTCAACTTCATCAAGTTGAAGTTCTCTTAACTTGTTCAATTTTTTGACAAGCCTCTTCATAACAGATGCATCAAGGTAAACGAATCCATCGGGAGAGAGATCTAGTGAGGTCAATTGGGAGAGGTGGGATAATTTAAGAGGGACTTGGCTAGAAAACCAAGAGCTTGAAAGGTTAAGATATGTCAACCTAGCAAATTGACCAAATCCAGATGAAATTGGCGAAATAGAGAAGTCGTTGAAAGCAAGGTTCAGATGTTGTAGGTGAGGGAGAAGAAAGAGGCTAATGTTTGAAGGGATGGTGCCATAAAGCCAGCTACAATTGAGGTCAAGGCCAATCATGTTCCCCCTCACCCTATCACACGTAACCCCATCCCATGAGCAGAAATCAGTGCCCACCTTCCAAGACTCCATCTTTGGATAAGAATTATCACACAAGAATGAAGTAGACTCTGAAAAAGAAAACAAATGCTTAAATTGGAGCAACACAGAGCTCTGGACTTGGGAGCATAGTAGTGCTGAAGAAGAGGAGAAAGATGACGATGATGATGAAGTAAGTTGAAAATGCAAGAGCAACAAGAGGTAAAAGAGTTGGGAGAGCCATATGAACCACCTCATCATTCCTAATGAGTTCTTAAGTACATACATGGAGAGATGGGAGGTTAGTCTTTTATAGGAAGAATGTCATGGATTGATAATAACTACCTCATTTCTTGTTTACAGATCCAACGTGTTGTTGCTCACGACATCTTACAAATGCTTTTATGTGAAAATGGACCGTGTGATTTCGAAGACTAGACTCTGTATTTGCATTTGAGTGAGTCTTCTAATTCCTCTGACACAAGAATCACGAGTACCAAAATTGAGAAAATAGGGCATGTAATTATAGGGCATGGACTTCGCTATGTAAAAGCACTCACAGCAGTGAAGTTAAATAGCTATTTTAGTTTCACCAAAACACAAAAATCTATACTACAGTAATGGAGATAAAGGTAAAATTTTTACCTTCATTGCTAATGTGCACAACCATATATGGCTGTGCACTATAGCTGAGAGCTATTTTTTTTATATTCTCAACCGAATTAAAATAATATATGTTTGTTTATTTTTTTTTATTATTCTTTTATTCTCCCAACCGTGCCTCTCTTAGACTCACTCTTAACTCACTCTCTCAAGCTCTCATCTCTTTGTCTCACATTCTCTCAAAACTCTCTCAAGCTCACTCTCTCAAACTCTCACCTCTCTATCTCACCGGTGGTGGTGGTTGTGATTGTGTGGGTAGATCAGCGTTGGTGGGTGGCTGGGTTCGTTGGCATCGGTGGGCTGTGGTGTGGTTGTTGGCGTCGGTTGGGTTCATCAACGCCGGTGGGTTGTGGTGTGGTTGGTGTGCTGTGGGTCATTGGGTTCAATATGGAGTTTGTGTGGGTGGGTTTGTGGGTATGCTGGTGTGTTTGTGGTGGTGGCTCAGGTGGGTTTCGTGGTGGTGGGTGTGGGTGTTGCCTAGTGGGTTGGGTGGGTGTGGGCTTGGTTGATTTTTTTTTTCTTTGTTATAGGCTGTGATGGTGATGGTGGTGGTGGTTGTGGTTGTGGTTGTGTGTGGTTGTGATTGTTGTTTATTGCAGTGGATATATTATTTTATTATATTGAAAACTAAAACAGATCCATTGCTACAACATGTTTTGTAAAGTGAGTAGGTAAAATAGATAAAGTAACTTTTTATGGTGCCAAATAGCTAAATTTTAGCTCCATTACTGTGAATGCTCTAACAGTGTAACTTTTAAGTCTTCTCTTTTGGACATTGATAACTAGTGATTAAGAAAGAAACAATTTTCTTGTATGATCTGTTTATTTTTTAAATTAATAAATTAGATACTCACCAAGTGAGTCTTAAACCCATGAGACGACTTGTCTGCCGTCATGCTTTAGAGTATTCCCAATAAACATAACAAAAAATTCTAACTAAATTTTTACAAGAAAGTCATTTTCTATTCCATTTAACAAAAAATTCTAACTAAATTTTTGGTACACTTCCAAACAAGCTCTCTATTTCATTTATTTATTTTTAATAACATCTAATCTATTTCATTTAAATACTTTTTATTTTATTTTATTCTCCAAGGGTACTATTTTCCCTCCATCACTCCAACATTTCCTTCAGGTTCAAATAACAATCCCAACAACTCCACCACCTTCAATTTGCCAATACACAATACCCACCAACAAAACCCCTGACCGAGCACGCCCAGACCCAAGTCCATTAAAATACACCCAACAGACAAGAGTTCTAACCCCACTCAGCCACTTCTAACTCAAGGCTGTCACCATGAATCTTTAGCTGCCATTGATGGGATGAGTGAAGACCAATTGTTAAATATATTACCAATTCTCCTAAAAACTTAAATTGGTAGGAAATTATAAATTTAATTATTTAACCATATAACTCTAACATTCTCTCCTTAAATGAGCTCAAACTCTATTCTAATAGGTGATGCTTAATATGTAAGATTTTTAATGAGAGGTAAAGTCGAAAAGACAATGATTGAATTTAGGATCTCCTACTCTGATTTTATGTTAAATTTATAGTTCTTCAAAAAACTCAAGGTGATGAAAATGGTAAATTTAATTATTTATCAACATAATTCTAAAACCAACAGCCAAAAAAAGAAAAATAGAAGTGGAAATCTGTTGGAGGAATAGGTTCGGCCATAATGAGAAGAAGAAGGTGAGGGGGGAAAAGTGGAGAGAGATTCAATGAGGAGGAAAAGAAAGAAATAAAAAGTAAGATTAATGGAAAAAAGAAGAAAAAATAATAATAAAAGAGAGAGATCTCTTGAATGGAAATACAAAACAACAATTTTTGTTGAGTTATTGTAGCTTTGCAATATTTTGTTGAACGACTAGCGAGTAAGTTGGAGACCAAGAAAGGGCTTGGCTAACCCTAACTAACATATAAAAAGAAAAAATAAAAGTGGTTTGTTGAATTCCTTGTATAATTGCAATTTTAAATTTTCAAATGTTAGCTTATACTGGTGGGCTTAAGGATTGCTTTGCACTCATATATAATTACATATTACGTTTAACTCAAAAAAAAAAAAAAAAATACATATTACGTTATAATTCCATCAAGTTAATAATTAATCTTCATCATTAATTAGATGTCTAAGATGGATGCTTCTCAAAAAAAAAAAAAAAATGGTCTTAGGTGGAAAAATTATTTAGTATACCTGAAGGATCACGTCACCCTTCTATAGTCCAGTGCCATCCATACCAAAAATTAAGCAAACTCTTGTTATGGAAAAAATTGTAAAATTAGCCCGGGAAATTTTATTTTTAACAGTCAATGTTTGCAATTTTAAACTTTTTAAATGTTAACTGATATTTCAATAAATAAATAAATGTAATCTGCTATTGATTAGCTTAGGGTTCACTATTTACTTATATACAATCACATTTAATTTACGTTAGAGTAATGTTGCAGTCACAAATTATTTTATAATATTTTTATAAAATTGTTTATGTAACACGTTTTTACTGATTCTTATTTGGGCAAATGATTGACATCTTTTTTTTTTTTTTTTTTTACACTTAACAATAACCACTCACCATATCAACAATTTATTAAAAAGTTTGTAACTCTATATTTTCCTTTATATTATAATCCTGTCAATATTTAATTTCTCCCTTAACTGTGTATGTTGAGGCTCTTTCATCAATTAGATACTTTTTTAAGTCTTACGTGGATTACAGTTGTTACGGTTGTTTAGTAACATTTTTCTAATGCTGTTGTTTTATCTTGATGTTTTAGTTCGATGATTATGACAAACACCCAAACCGGGAAGCACATGAAACCCATTTTGGGTGTCTAATCCATTTTCCTTATTTCACATTTGCCGTCAACAAAGCCATCATGCGGTAATAAGTGAAGTAGATTAACTTTCTCAGGACAGGTAGTTTGATTTCCTGACTTTGGATAAAAAAAAAAAATAGAAGAAGGGAATGAAGACGGACATAGGGTAGGAGTGTGAAAAATGGAAAATGTCTGCTTGGTTCTTGTTTTCAGTTTTGTGTTTTGTTCTCCAAAACAGTTTTAGGTGTTTTTTCACTCCAAAAAGTTGTTTGCCACTAGTTTTCTGATAGGTAGTGTTAATAATTACACACACAAACCCCACAAACGAAGAAAACAACTGAAATTGAAGGCATAATTGCAGTTGTTTTGTGCGTGTGTACGGTCATGTGTTATATTGTGTGCGCAAAGTTGTTTAGCACTAGTTGTCTGATTGGTAGTGTTAATTACACATACAACCATACACACATGTAAAAATAAATAAATAAATAAATAAAACTGAAATTGAAGGCATAATTGCAGCTGTTTTGTGCGTGTACGGTTATGTGTTAAAGTGTATGGAGAGTGCTAATTAACTCACTGCCCACTAAGCTGAATTTAAAGAAACGGGGAGTACAAGTCTGGGAAGTTTGTGAGAGATGTGGTGTAGAAAAAGAGGACACAAATCATATCCTATGGTTTTGTCCTTCAGCAAGAGTTGTGTGGGAAAGCAACCCAATTTGGAGCTTGTGTTGTAACTCTCAGCACCAGAATTTTGAGGAGGTGACAAAATTTATTTTCCAATTAGACCAACCAGAGTTGCAGGAGCTATTCGCAATCCTTGCTTGGTCTTTATGGTTTTGCCAAAACAAAATAAGAGTGAATGAGCTTGATAAAGTCCCTCATGATGTGGTTTCCTGGGCCAACAATTTCAGATTTGAATTTCAATCCATAAAGGAAGGAATGAAAGCTGTTAGACCAAAAGAAAAGTTGAAATGAGTTCCACCCCCTCAAGGCTGGTTCAAAGCTAATGTTGATGGAGCCATCTTCAAAGAAACTAATAAAGCAAGCATTGGTGTGGTGGTGCGTGATAGTCAAGGATGGATGCTGGCAGCTTTGACAAAGAAAGTGGATGGTGCTCAAGATGCAGAGGTCATTGAGGCATTGGCTATCCGGCGGGCTATCAGGTTTGTAATTGAAGCTAGCTTTAATTGTGTTATAATTGAGAGTGACTCTCTCTCGGTGGTTAAAGCTATCCAAGATATTGCCGAACCTACTTGTCATATTGGAAACATCATAAAGGACGTAAAGCTTTTGTCAAAAACCATGAAAAGCTGCGAATTTCATCACACAAAGAGGGAGGCAAACCAGGTTGCTCACACTTTGGCCCGCAATGCTATTCATGCTGACACAGAGATAGTCTGGATTGAAGAAATTCCTCCTTGTGTGTCTGATGTTATCCGATTAGATGATTTGTAATTGTTGTTTCTGCTTGTTCTTTTCGTTGATATGGATCTGGTTTCTCAAAAAAAAAAAGAAAAAAAAGTGTGTGCGCAGCTGCTTTAATTACCATGATTCCTGCTTGATTGAGGAAGAATATGCAATATGTGAATCCTTTACTGTGAAAAAACCAAGTTCTTTGGGTCGACTATCCTCATGTTGCTGTTGCACGCATAAGAGACTAATATGGATGCAACACAACAACAGTACTTCTGACAGAGACTGAGAGTCCCAATATAGTTGAGGGACCATATTAGTAATTTGAGCATAATTATCCCACTAATTTGGATAGTAAATAAACATTACGTGCAATCATGATTAATAAGCTAGCCTACAAAAACCGTTACCACTATTGGAAAGAGATACAATGAGATATGGTTCGAAAGTTGATGATTGGTATTAGAATTTTTCCTTAATTAGGCGTGATTAGTCTAGCTAAAAAAGCTAGAGACTTGCATGCAAATTAATCTCAAATTAGGATGTTGATTTGGAATTTCAAATATACATTACAAACAGGGCTGGCTCAATGAATTTGGGGGCCTTAGGTGAAAACTTTAAGCGTAGCCTTTTATTATATTTAATTATAAATTCATATATTTTTTTCAATTAAAATTTATTTTTCTTGCTTTTTGAGAGGCAAAATTACTAATTAAGTGTAGGTACCAAGAATTTTTGCCTTTGGCTTCGGCTTTTTTGGCTTGATTGCCTTGCCTTGTCTTGGCTTGAATTCTTAATCCCACATTGGAAAGATGACTTTCCTCTTTCTACCTTATAAGGCATGAACCAATGAGAAAGAGTACCACTACTTTGGCAAAGGCAAAAATTCTTGGTACCTACATTAAGCTTTTGCAATCAAGTTTTGCAAAAACAAAAAAGTGTAAAGAGTACAACAAAAGTTAAGCCAAAAAAAGGAATGAAAACCCAGTAGCAAAGATAATTCCATGAGGAAGACCAAAGAGGCAAAGAGAAGAGAACAAAAAACAAACCTGAAATGAAAATTTGTGAACACACCAAGTCTATTGCCAACCCAATTGATGAGTAAGCCAACTAAAAATGGTGTTTTTTTTTGAATCAAGATGGAGAGAGTGAGTGTTTTTTTTCTTTTTCTGCCCTTTGTTACTTATCTATTATTTATTTTTTCTGCCTTTTGTTATCTTTTCTTCTGCATTTTGTTATTTGTATATTGAGAAAATCGTTATCTCTCTTTCTCTCCCTCTCTACATTTCAAGTAATAAACATGGGTTTCCTTAATGAAATGTGGTACAAAGATATGATCTAGAGAATACTTGGATGTGGTGATTTTTTTTCTAAGAAAGATAAAGATTTGGTGATTTAATTAGACTTCATGTTATTTCAGCTTTTTTGCTTTGTGAGAAATAGTTAAAAATAACTTGTTTCTTTTCAATTTTCAATTAGAGGCTTAAATAATTTGGTTGGGGCCTTAAATCTTTTGAGCAGGCTTTTTTTTTTTTTTTTTTTTTTTTTTTTTCAAATTAATGAGAAAGCAACATTATATAATATATTAGTATTATTGGGAGCCTTAGGCGGTGGCCTAAGTGGCCTATAGGTTCAGCTGGCCTTGATTACAAATGCCCTTTTAGTTTAAGGCAGATAGTTAAAATTCCATAATTAAAAAAATTAAAAAAGAAAAGGTAGTTAAAATTAAACTTAAAAGTAATGCTATCATCAAGAGCTTGTTTGTCAACAAAAAAAAAAAAAAAAATGTAAGAAAGAAAGAAAATGCTATCCAAGAGCTTCTTTTGAATTCTATCATAGTTTTAAGGTGATGCTTCAGAATAAGTCATAGATTATTATGATTGAGTTCAAAGTTACTTCTTATACACTCACTTAAAATAAAATAAAATAAAAACCCTTAAGGATATAATAACGACGATAACATTCCTATCACTATGGTGTATCTTTTTCCTTTGCTGGTTGAAACTCAAACCAAGGTTAGCATTGTATTCAAAATCGTCTTATGGATTATTGCATTAGATGAGAGGTTTTGCATTCCCCCTATCCCCCGTATATGTATATTTCTTCTTTCTTTTTCCTCTTTTTTTGTGTGTTTGTGCGCACCTCATTGACAATTTTTTTTTTTCCAGATCATGTCATATATACGTGACTAGTTCACATAGTCACCCCTTTTCTTGGTATAAATTTTTCGAGTCCTGAAAGTAAAGATATGGTAGTAGCTAGTCATTTCGAGAAGTTCCTCACTAACCTAAATAATAAGAAATCATATTCATAAATCATAGCCATATGAACCATTACAAGAATAATAATACTCACGCGTAAATGACCCTATAATGATACAAATAAAACTTCAGAATCTATTACACTAACAAGTTCAAATGGACAAACTCAAGCCTGTAAAAAATACAAAGATATAGAACCCAGATAGGTTCTAACGTATATAAAAGATAATACAAGCACTGATGAAAAGAATCATCCAAAGAAAGATAGAAGAAAGAAGAATGGAATTGTGACATCTCAAGCACCAGTTCTTCACTTTGATGGGGGTGGAGAGAGGAAAGGAATTGTTGGGATTGTGGTTGGAATGGAGGGGATCGAAGGAATTGTGGTTGGGATGGTGGGCAATGGATTACCTGGCAGAGGAGGTAGTGTCACCTTGGGAACAGTGGGCATGGTTGGCATTGTTGGGACCTGGGTGCTTGGCAATGGTGGCAATGTGGACTTTGGTAGAGTTGGTTGATTTGGCAATGGTGGCAATGGGTTGGTAGGCAATGGTGGCAGTGTGGTAGTTGGTAATGTAGGCTGAGATGGGACTTGGATGCTTGGAAGTGGTGGCAATGTGGGCTTTGGCAGAGTTGGTTGAGTAGGCAATGTTGGCAAGGGAGTGCTAGGCAGTGGTGGCAATGTGGCTTTAGGTAGTGCGGGCACTGATGGCAAAGGAGGCAATGTGGCCTTTGGCAGAGATGGAACTGTAGGCAGTGTTAATGCTGGGGGTGGAGCAGCTGGTGTATCCAAAAGCTGTCGAGTAGCTAGGCTCACATCGATGCTTGAGAGTGACAACGCTATGATCATAGACAGAAGGAAACAATACTTAGAAAAAGCCATGGTTTAAATGATAGGAGCAGAAAGTTGTAGGAGCTAGTTCACTTCTAGTATTGGCAATGGCAAGTGGTGTCAAAGAAAACTTGTACAAGTTGGCATTTATAGAGGCCAAATGCTGAAGGATTTTAAGGACAAGGAAGTGCTAATGTGAGTTTAGTGAAATATGATGGTAGGAAGAAGCATCAGTTAGCTCACCTTCCAAGATAGGCAAGTTGGAGGTTGAGGTTCAAGACTACTTAGAAATCTAGAAAGACATGTGGCTTGATATTTGCCTTTAGGACATCAGACCAACCTGTTTTATGGCTCATCAAAATATGTCAATGAGTTTATTGAACGAATTTCAGACTAACAAACATGTATTGGGTCCACAAGGCAGTTTAACTGTCCAAATGGACCATGACTTTTTGTGACACATATAGTTTACACAAATAGTCTTATTAATATTGAGCTTCATGGTGGGATTAGAGAACATGTGGTTGGCTAATTCCAACCAAGAACAGATGGTCACCTAATCTGGGAGGTCAACCAAAGATATGAGCGTGGTCAGTGGTATCATATGACATGCACAATTTATTTATATATATATATATATATATTATTTTAAAATAATTTTTTGGGTTGAATAGCAATTTAATCTAACAAACCGAAAGTGTTATTGGGGATTAGCCTATCTTCCTTCTCAAGGCCTGAGGGGGTATAGAGGAAATGGAACTAGGCCCCAAGACCAACAAGGCGCAGCCCTAGGCTGCCAAGTTGTGGACCATTATACATTGGAAGAAATATTAAAGCGGAACAGTACTATAGCATTCTCTCCCATTCAAGCCAATATATTTCGTCTATTTCTAAAAAATTAAAGATTAATAGTTATATTATCAATAGATTATTAAATTAAAAATTTTTATAGTTTAAAATTATGAATAAAATATAAATTTATAGATCATCTAGTAAATAATATCCAATTAACACAAAATTTGACATGTGTATTAAGAGTGTAAAGAACATGTAATTCAACAGTAGAATTTTTAAAATATGGAGTAATTTTTATGTTATTGTGTAATTTTGTAGCTAAATTTTATCATTTATTCACTTAAACCCAAATTTCATTTTTATTCGTTCTTTGTTGTTGTCTGTATGGCTCACTTTTTTTTTTAATGCATCTTAATGACTCAAATAATGATGAGATAATAACAAAAGTTCTCATGGAAGAAGAATGATCAACATCACAATGTCAAACTGTTCAACATTATTAGTGCATCTGACCTGATCATTTACAAGGCCATTAAAGGTTTTTTCTTGACTACTTTACGAAATCACCATTATATCCTTCCAATGTATTTCGGATGAGGTTTTGAATGAGACATTCTCCTTTTTTTTTTTTTTTTTCCATATTCAATCTATGATAAAATCTCATAAACATTACTATAGCAAAAAAAAAAAAAAAAAAAAAAAGATAATGGCCCAGCCTGCCCAGGCTCATTTATCTTCCCTTTAAAGATGATTGTTACACTCAAATTACTTGCGCAAGGAATAATAGTTGATTTCATAGATGAATATGTGAGGAATGAAGAAAGCACCACAACGAAGAGTCTAAAACAATTTATTGAACCGATGGTTTCTATTTACTTTGACGAATACGTAGAGGTATAAAAAAAAGGGCATGGCGAATGCTGCCTAGCTAATGTTTGATTTATCCACCTTGCTAGTTCTTAAGCTTTGATTATATTGGAATTACAAAATCCTCTAATTTTACAAAATTGATATGGCAAATATTGCTTGAAGTCTGAACTCAGGCTAATATTGACAGACCTGTCCTATTCCTAGACATTTTATTGTTATACTCTCAAAGTTAGGAGATGCAAGAATAGATAGAGAGAGTTTGTTTGCATTCTCATTAACATGGAACATGTTGAAAAAAATTTCTTTCATTAAAAATTACTTGAAATATATTACACATGCATTCTCACGTACAGAAACATAACTTTTCTCCAATATGAAGACATTGTTCAGACTATGCCAAGGTAATCAGGTTCATCTCATTATTAACTTGGCCAACTTTGAGTTTCCCATAAATGCTCTGCCATAGGCAGCCGGAAGTGATACTAGTTTCTTTGCTTTCGGTACAAAAGCCCGCTTTGTGAAGTTGTTGTAATCATTAGCTTCAATGGCATCTAAAATCTGTCGGTACAACAACAACGATGCCCATACTCCCCATCTACTAGTTAAGTTGAGCTCTGAAACCCCCTTCTCTGCTTCATCATAGAACATCCTTGCTCGCTTTATCTGGCCCTTCATGAAACTACGCCATTTATTGGTCACTTTCCCACGAAATACGTCATCATCTGACAAGCCAGCTTGTGCTAGTTCATCTTGTGGGAGATAAATTCTTCCTCTACTAGCACTACAAGATCACATACGAGGTAGAAGTGTTTATGTATCATGAATCCAAAAATAAACTGAGTCTCATTGTGCCAATTTCAAGAATTGGGATTATCATCATTAATGGGGCTGTAAAATGAATCAAGTTGTTTGTGAATAGCTTAAATTTGGTTTGTGACGCTTGTTAAAACTCGATCATTAAGACAAAAAAATTAGTCTTGAACTCAAATTTAAAGCTCGAGTATGTAAGTTTTAATCATTGAAAATAAAAAGGTTTGGTTTGATATGTTTGTGAACACTAAAAAGATAATAGCTTATGCAATTAACATGTACAACTTAAATTGGAACAAACAGTTGGTGGTATTTAATTTCTTTAAAACATGTTTACTAGAATATGCGTTATAAGAAACTTACTCTTCTCCAACATCTCTGAGTATGTTGGTGAGTTGATTAGCAATTCCAAGGGCTAGTGCAGCATTGTAAACACTCTCTATTGAAGCCTTTGATTCTGGTGCTATCCCCATCACTGGAACACTCATAAGCCCCACAGTCCCGGCAACACAGTAGCAGTAAAGGTAGAGCTCATCGAAGTTCTCGTATCTTGATTTTCTCAAGTCTAACTTCATTCCTTCTATCATGTCTTTGAAGAGCTGTCCAAGGTAACAAGTTATGGTGAATATATAATATATTGGCAAATCTTAGCACAAATTGACATTTTGTCTAATATACAAGTGAGCATGCCAGTTTGTTTAGCCATTTGGAATGTACCTGTATATCAATAGGGTACTTTGAGACAGTATCAGATAGGGCAACATCATACACATCAGAAGGTCGACCTTCAAAAAGATCAGTTAATATTTTCTCCCATCTTTCTAGATCCTTGGGTGTGATGTATGTAGCATTAGGCCCATCCACAAGCTCGTCAGTCCTTCTGCACCACACTATAGAATAAAAGACATTCCATCCTTTCAATCATCACTTTTAATTTTCTAACTCTAGCTAGTCTTAATAAATGTACATCAGCTTTCAGCCTCTCATGTTTTAAATGCAGACATCAACCTCTCAAAAAAAAAAAAAAAAAACTTTTCGCCTTTTTAAATGTGTACATCAGGGCATACAATTGTAAATATTATGTGAAAGAGTTTGCCTAAAACGAGAGTGAGAAAATATTTACAGTATAAACACTAGTTATTTAAATAGTAGGCATACCAAAATAAAATATGAAGTTCAGGTGGTTTAGTTAGACTCTTCCAAGGCAGGGAAGAAAGAGATGGGAGATTGGATTTAAATGGGATTTGATTTGCCATCCTTGGCAGTACTATGTGGGTTTGGGTTTGGCTGAGTAATATGGCAAAGCCGCTGTTGCAACAACAATAATATGGTGGTGGAGGAAATGGGGTGGTTGAGGTCACTGAAGAGAGAGAGAGAGAGAGAGAGAGAGAGATTCCATGAGTGAGTTAACTGGAGTTGGGTTGGATTTTTATATGACATATTTTGATTAGTCTAATTATGTCACCTAAATTTCATATTAATAAATCACGTGACATAGCTCATATTTATTTGTATTATACTAGGTATTTCTAGTATCAAGTGGCACCAATCATGATAAAAAAAAAAAAAAAAAGTCTTAAATCACATTTATGGTCACATCATTTTATAAGTTAATTAGTCAAAAAACTTTAGCATTTTCTATATAAAAAAGCTACCTTAATAAAACTTCTAGATCATCTCAAATAATTGTATTGGTTCAAAACTTCAAAGGGAAAGAAGACTAAAACATGCCAAATAAAGCAATGTTTTTAATGGGACCAATAAAGCATTTTAATACAAGCATGTCATACTTCACAATAAAAAAAAGTAATGTTTTTCCCATTAAAAAAAAAAAAAAGAGTAATGTTTTTTATTTTTTTTTTTGGTAGTTTCCGCTAACGTCACCTTAATGCGGCTTTTATCATACGCCAACTATAACATCACATCTTAATAATTGTTAAAAGAATTATGACTTTTTTTTTTTTTTTTTTTTTGGTATCATTACACTTATTAAAGCAAAAAAGAATAAACACGAATACCTCTAATCGCCCAAAAGGCTCTTCGTAGTTCTGGCGTCATGAGTAATGTAACTGAAAATAGCATAAGAGAAGTGATTAGCTCATTTCCACAGTATTTCCCCAATTATACAAGAAATTTTAAGATTTTAAAAATGTATCAGTTAAAAATTACCGACAGAAAGTCAAGTTCCAGCAACGTATAAACTCAGCTTTTATTAATTGGTTTTATTTTATTTTTAAAACCAACATTAGGTTGGTTGGTCTATCTAATCATAGATAATAAATTCACAGTAAAATGATTTAAGTGGGCCTTGGCTAAGGCTATGTAAGAATACGAACCGGGTTAAGGAAGACTAATCATGGAAGAAAATCAGTTCGAATCTTCACAAACTCTCTTTTTAAGAAGTTTGATAAAAAATATATAGAAATATATAAACTACACATGTATAATTAAGAGACCCCATTTATAGGTGATGTTCCTTAAGTTCTCCTATATATTAAAATTATACTCTGTGGTTACTTAACTAAAAAATATACTTACATCTTATGAGAAAATATCCACATAACAAAATTTTAAGAAGGGCACCTAAGAAATGATATTTAAGTACTATACCTAAGTTTTGTCATATTTATTTATTAGACAACGCTATCTAATAGAAAGTCCTTCTCAAAAAAAATAAATAATAATAATAGTAAAAAGTCAACACTCCATTGTTTTGATTGAATATATTTTCTATAAAAAAATAATAATTACAAAAAACTTATTTGTTTTCCAATGTTAGGAAACATTAGAAAATGCTTTGTTGGGAAAATGAGTTAAAAAAAAATTTAGTAGTATTTAATTTATTTATATAATGGTTTATTGGATACGTGACACACCAAAAAAAAAAAAAACGCTTTTAGAACGTGGATTTTTTTTTTTTTTGTCTGTTTTATTAACTTTTTGTTGATCGCTTTTAGAAGGTGTGTTAAATATATTTATTAGTTTTTTGATGATTGCTTTTAAAAAGTGTGTTAAATAGAGAAAGTATAATATGTTTCGGTAATATCAATTTAGCATCTGTTTTGATATTTTCTACCCAATAAATGAGTGATATCTATTTCAAAAAACCACATCAGACTACTCAAATAAATTAATCACAATCTTCTATACTTAAGGGAAGATAAATTAATCATTTATTGGAGTAATCTGATTTGGTTTTTTGAAACAAGTGTCACTCATTTATTGGGTAGAAAATACTAAAACAGATGTTGAGTTGGTATTACCGAAACATAATATACTTTCTCGTGTTAAATATTACATGTACTTGAAAATTTGAGATTTTAAAATTTCTACATAAACAAACTCTTTTTTTAAGAAGTATGATCAGGAATATAGACTACACATGTATAATTAAGAGACCCCATTTATAGGTGACATTCCTTAAATTCCCATATTAAGATTATATCATGTGATTACTTAACTAAAAAATACACTTACATCTTATGAGAAAAAATCTATATAGTAGAATTTTAAGAGGAGAACCTAAGGAACAATATCTAAGTACTGTACCTAAATTTTTTTCTATTTTTTTATTAGACATAGCTATCTAATAGAAAGTCCTTCTCAAAAAAAAAATAATAATAGTAAAAAGTCAACACTCAATTGTTTTGATTGAATATATTTTCTATAAAAAAAAATAATAATTACTAAAAACTATTTGTTTTCCAATGTTAGGAAACATTAGAAAATGCTTTGTTGGGAAAATGAGTTTAAAAAAAAAAAAAAACATTAGTAGTATATAATTTATTTATATAATGGTTTATTGGATACGTGACACACACACAAAAAAAGAAAAAAAAAAGAGCTTTCAGAACGTGGAAATTTTTTTTTTTCTGCTTTATTAACTTTTTGTTGGTTGCTTTTAGAAGGTGTGTTAAATATATTTATTAGTTTTTTAATGATTGCTTTTAAAAAGTGTGTTAAATATTACATGTACTTGAAAATTTGAGATTTTAAAAATTCTACATAAACAAAATTAGATAAAAGTTAAAGGAAAAAAATCCCGACAAACAACATGACTACTGAAAACGTTCTTTTTTCTTTTTTTTTTTTTTTGGTTGATTTGCGCTTTCCACCATTCCAAACATCGGAAAACACATAGAAATCATTTCCCAAAATATATTTTTCCGTAAACACAAACAGAGTGTTAGAAACAAAATAGATTACTGCCAGTACCAAGTCTACCATACATACAGAGGAGCTGAAAGAGCAAGTATATATACCCAAGTAAAATGTGTTGCCGTACTCGGTACAGACCTCTCTACACCTTTCATAAGCTTCATTCAAACGATTCCAATCACTCTCAGTTGGTTTTTTCAGATCCAATGCGCTCTCTCTCCTCTGCTTTCTCACCAGAGCTGCTTGCTTCAGCACCACTTCATACACCCTCTCCTCCGAGGATCTTAATGAGTTTGCAACTGCGCTTGAATTTGCAAAAATCCCAGATGAAAAACTAAGCTTAAACCTCCTTTGTGTGCAATAATTTCTGGGCATGAGACTGAGCAAGGAGTAATGAGCATTCATTTTGGGACAAACCACACAGAGAATCTCCTGACTATTTTTTCTGCTTTGCTTTTATACAATAGTTTAGCCAATTAATAGTTTAGCCCATTAGAGCATCCACAGCTGGAATTCTCATCTCATCCTATTTTACCATCCCAAAAAGTCACTTTATCAATTATACAATACCATTTTACCATACATCCAGCATCCCAACTTTTATTTTCTTATTCTACTCATTAAAATAATATATTTACACATTAAAATATATTAACCAACAAAATGAACTCCTCTCAGAAAAACCCAGAAACCCTGTTCCCGAAAAGAAAAAAACCCAGAACCCACCTTGCCACCACCACGCCATGGCCAACAACCACCACCACAACCAAACTCACCACCAACAACAACCACAAGAAACAACCACCAAGAGGAAAAAAAACACAAAAAATTGCCAAAAACTACCATCACCGATCGAGGAAATTGCCAAGAAACACAAAAAATTGCCAGAAACACACCAAGAAGAAAAACCACTTCAAACCCACGCTCGAGGAAATCACTTCAAACCCACCACGCCGACTCGCCGATCTCCACAAGCCACCGATCAGCAACCCCAAGCCACCGATCAGCAAACCCAAGCCGTTGAAAATACTCTATCACCGATTTGAAACCCACGCCGTCGATTTGAAACCCACGCCATCACCGATCAGCAAACGCCATCACCGGTCCGTTGAAACCCAAGCCGTTGAAAATACTCTATCACCGATTTGAAACCCACGCTGCCGATTTGAAACCCACGCCATCACCAATCAGCAAACGCCATCACCGCCACGCCTTCAACGGACCTTGCTTCAACCAATAGCGAGTCAGAGAGTGAGAGAGCGTAGATGAGAAAACAGAAAGAGAGAGTTGAGAAAGAAAGAAGACGCTCAGCTCCAGAGACAAAGAGAAAGAGAAGACAGAGGAGAGAGAGAATAAAAGTGATTAAAAAATTTATACAATAGTGCTACAGTGCCATTCTATATGTAGAATGGCACTGTAGCACAATTCTAAAATTTTTTACAATTCTTCAGTTTTACAATCCCAGCTGCTGACTCTTTTAGGCTTGAAATGCCAAAATTTCCTTAGATTTGGCATTTACAATTTCCAGTGCGGATGCTCTTAGACCATTACCATCCTATTTTACTGTCTCAAAAAACTACTTTATTGATTATATCATACTATTTTACAATATTTTTAGCATCATAATTTTTATTTTACAATACAACACATTAAAATAATATTTCTACACAATAAAATAATATATCCTAAAATCAACATCTATCACAACAAACGACTTCTATTTCTTTGAAAATTTCTATGTAAAAACAGATCTTGCCTTCTGGTACCCTGAAATACAAAACAAAATATAGACAATTTTTTTTTTAAAAAAAATTGCTAGCTTAAGCCACGGTCCAGAAAGACAACCAATATGAGCACACACAAACACAAACACAAACACAAAACGTCAAAACATTGCTTGCTTGGTGCCCGTTTGGATTCCACTGAATCACGCGTCCATATTTTGCGTTTTCATGCTTTTTTTTTTTTCCCTACATGTGAACAGTAACCTCACATGGGTTCATTGTGTAGAGACAAAAATCACTATTCATGCACTGTTCACAGCACTATTTACGTACTAAAAAATATTAAAAATGGGTCCTACGGTACTATTCACACATTTAAAAATTATTTTGCTATAGTACTTTCAGTTTTCAGTTTTTAGTTTCAGTAACAATAAGTTCAATCCAAATGGACCCTTGATTAGAAAACATGAAGTACTTAAAAAAAAAGAAAGAATTTTAACATGCACTTTTTAGGGTGAAAATAACCATATACCACATTTTGACAAAATTTATACTAAACTAGCACTGTTTCGAAAACATTTAGCAATATACCACTTTTTTTAGTACTCGAATTTCACACAATCGAGTTCTAAATAGTACTAGAGTTTAGTGAACTCGAGTTCTTAAATAGTATTTGAGAAAAATTCTAATGCCACAAACTAGTGCATAACTTTGTCCATAACTCATCACATGAACTTTGTCCACAACTCGTCACATGTGCGAGTTGTGAGTAAAGTTGTGTACTAGTTTGTGGCACCTGAACTTCTCGCAAATTAAACTTGTTGGAGAAGCTTTCCAATGGGAAGAACTGAAGTCATCTTTATGTACAAAAGTTAAGACAAGTTGGCTTGCATTTATTGTGACTTGATGTGAAGAGTGTGGAAGGAAGGAAAGGAACAAGTTGGCTTGTTGGCTTGCATTTATTGTGACTTGATGTGAAGAGTGTGGAAGGAAGGAAATGAAGAAAAGAACAAGTTGGCTTGCATTTATTGTACAAAAATTTTCCTGCCAAGCCACCTATCCAATAAGTAAGGCACTGTATCATATTTTAAAATGAGATTTTACTGAGGTGTGCCCTTAAGGGACACACAATAGTATACTATTTTTAGAAAAAAATTAATTGGGAATTGAAAAAGTTTTGATAACTTTTTTAATTTCCGATAAAAATTTTTCAAAAACGGATTTGTTAATGTATGTCCTAAGGGCATATTGATGCAGCCACCCTCTATCCTTAAGACTGACAACCAGCCAGCCAACCTTTCTGGCCTCTTAGGACTGCCAGTAGCCCCTTATTTTGACTTCTCATATCTGCCATGTACCCCTCCTCTACTATTAGGACTGACAACCAACCAGCCAAACTTTCTGACCTCTTAGGACTCCCAGCAGCCCCTTATTTTGACTTCTCATATCTGCTATGTATGCTCATTAATTACAGTTTTGACTTATGTAACTATTAGCTACTTTATTTCCTAATAGTTAAAGATTATAAATAGGCTACCTATGCAAAAGTAAAATCAGTTTTTGATGTGAATATAATTCAGTTTCAGACCTGGACAGAAACTTGTTTCTCCAGTTTCTGTATAATTCCAGCTTTAATTCTTAATTTTAATGCAATTCTAGTTCAAGTTCTCAATCAATTGATCTTGATTTACATCACATATATCCTTTAAAATGTAGTATAGTTTGTAGTACAGTTTACAGACTACAAAAATTCAACCCTACTGCATGCACTGTTGAGTGTTGACCTTGGCACTGCCTATGACTTGTCAATGCCAACCTAATTCACTCCACTTCAACTTCGGTTTCAACAATGGATACTATGTCCAACACCATTGCGTGTCGGCTACAAAAATTTTGTTTAGGGGTCACTACAATATTTTAATAAAAAGAAAACTTGAATATATTGAATTACTGAAAAAAAAATAATACATAAAGTTTTACAATTTTATTCTACAAGTTTTCAAATTTTGAATGTTACATGATAGTTTATTATGAATATCTATTGTTAATGTGGGTAGCTATGAGTCTATGATCATTTTATTTTGTTAAGTTTGTTTAACATTTTTATCGTTATACAGTTGTTATTATTTATTTGACTTTGTTTTCATAAAAATATTTTAGACTAAATGACTAGTTTCAACTCATTGGTTCCGTATTAATTATTAATGCACACAATCATACTTATTCATATATAAATTATACAACCTAATTTAAGTGTATATGTGTGCGAAACTTCCTTCTAGAGACTTGAACCCCGGGTCTTACCCCCAACACCTCACAAGCACTTATACTTATGGAGTGACCATTGCACCAAGGGTGTGCGGTGGTAATGCTTGAACAATCATTAACTTTACAATTGTTTTCTTGAATTTTACTACTTTATTACAAAAAGTTATTTTAATATGATAACAATACAGCACACATGTAAAAAACAAAAAACTTCTCTATTTCTTAATTATTAAATTATATAAAGTTATATTATATTTATATTGTACAAACAAACATCCACACACATCATAATTTATACAAATACGTAACATTATAACAAAAAGTAATATACACAATTAATATTAAACACACTCACACACATATAATGTAAATTTATTAAAAAAAAAAAATTACACTTACAATTCATAAACACTTACTCTTTATTCGGTTTCTTAAAAAAAAAAAAAAAAAAAAAAAAAAAAAAAAAAAAAAAAAAAAAAAACTTACTCTTTATTCTTAAAGTAAAAAATACTTATAATAAAGATGTGCAAAATTTAAGTTAGAGTGTGAAAAAAAATATTTTAAAAAATAAATTAAAGTATTAAGCTAACAAAATAAAAATATTATATATATATATATAGCTTTTTATTTTGAAGTCAGGGGTTCATTTGAACCCCCTGAATTTGCTTTAGCGCCGCCCCTGATGGTGTGGCTTCAACAGTGGACATTTTGCAGCCGGCGTGGCTTCTCTTTACAAAGATGGAGAACGAAACAAAAAGTAGAAAAAGGAAAAAAATAAATAAATAACGTACTCGACTTTATTAAGTTCGAGTACTATAAAGAAGTAATCAATTTTAGTAATATTGAGTACCACATTATTTTTTTCATTACACAAATTTCTACCACATTAATTTTTTAATTATACAAATTTCAGGTGCCATGCTAGCGACTCACTAGAAACTCAAGTTCACTGAACTCGAGTACTATTTAAAACTTGATTTTGTGAAACTTGAGTACTAAAAAAGTGATACATTACTAAATATTTTCAAAACAGTGCTAGTTTGCCATAAATTTTGTCAAAACGTGGTATATGGTTATTTTCACCCTAAAAAGTGCATGTTGTTACTTTACCATCACAAAATTCCCAATCTTCCATATATTTTCCTATAATTCCTCAACAACCAAACAGAATGGACATGACAACATACCTACAAGAACTCTACTGATTTAATTTCTTGAGCACCAGCCATTTCCTCAGACCTGAAACCACATAATACATCATAATTATAACCAAAAACAAAACCCCAACCAAAAAAAAAAAAAAAAAAAAAACATTCTTTACATAGACCCATATCAAAATTTGATACTCTCCCAAAAAAAAGAAATACCCAGAAAACAAATCCCCCCCCCCCCCCCCCCAAAAAAAAAACCTCCTTTACAACTCAATCAATCCAACATTTCATTATCAATAATAATATAAGTTTCGAAAATGAAATCGATCAAATGCGAAAGCAAGAACAATAATATCAGAGAGAGAGAGAGAATCTTTGTGTGAATCAGTAGCAAAGAGAGATGAGCTAGGGTTTAAGACTGATATAAACCCCAAGATATGGGATCAAGCCTCAAAAAAAAGAAAGCTAGAACTCCAATTTATCCATACCCACCTCTTCCTTTAAGCACTAGCCACAACAACCAAAAAAAACCCCACAAAACCTAGAACTCCAAACCTGTCGATCCACCGATTCACTAACCCACGACCCACACACCCGCGTGGAGGCCCAACCACCAACACAAAGAGAGAGAGAGAGTGAGAGTTGAGAGCAATTCAGAGAGAGAGAGAGGGAGACAAATTGAGGAAAGAGAGAGAGAGAGTTGAGAAGTTTGACATAGAGGAGAGAGAAATAATAAAACAGATTAAAAAATAAATACAATAGTCTACAGTGCCATCCTACTTTTACAATTTCGAATGTTGGAGGTTTTTGAGAGACAAATGCTAAATAAAAGCAACATATGGCATTTAACATTCTGGATGCGAATGCTCTTATGGACCAAACTTTAGAAAGGAGGTTGGTTCTTTGAAAGGTCTGCCAATTTACAACAAATATGTGACCACAGACTAGTAGTTCAACAATATCGGAGAAAATGGCCTTTTGCCCCTATTTAGCAAAAGAAAGAGCACTATGTCCATGTTTCCAAACTATATAGGGGCGTGTTCCTGTTTTGGTACTCGATCATCCAATAGTCAAGTTATATAAAGAACCCGATTATGCTAAAACCGAGTTTCCATCACGTTTTTGCCACGTCGGATCACCACCGTGGCTTTTTCGCAATAAAATATTCCAGCTGGATTGTTCAAAACTCGACAATAATGAAATCGAATTATTTGAAGAATAAAATGAAATTTTGAATGTAACGTCTCCAAAACAGTTTGTCTCCCTCAGTCTGATCAGTAGCCACCATTATCTCCCTCAGTCCGTTTAGTACACCCTTTCCAAGTTCAATCCATCTTCAAGTTGTCTTCTTTTTACCAATAGGCCGAAGCTCAACCCAAACCCACATCCTAACCTAACCGTGACCTGCAACTCTCACCATAACCCTTACCTACATCTCTGACCATCAAGCTTAGAAATCAGAGTTAAAGGATTAGAAATGCATTAAGGTAATTTCCAAATTCTGAGTTCAATTTTTTTTGCCTTTGCATCTAATTTGAGTTAAGTTTGGCTTGTGCATTTAATCTGACTTAAGTTTGGGTTGTGCATGTAATCTAATTTGAGTTTGGCAGAAAAGGCTAAAGAGTTCTTAATTTTTCTCTATTAGATTTTGCCTAATTTGCATTGATTTGGGTTTGCCTAAAATTCCTAATTTCCAATGAAAAAGGTAAAATGAATCCCAATGTGTGTTTGCCTGAGTTTTAACGTAAAGGTAAAATGAAAAAAGTAAAACATCCTGGAACATGTATGTTTTTCCAAGTAAATTCTTTATTGGCTTTGGAACAACATCCACA
Source organism: Quercus lobata (assembly GCF_001633185.2). NCBI lineage: Eukaryota > Viridiplantae > Streptophyta > Magnoliopsida > Fagales > Fagaceae > Quercus > Quercus lobata. Next base: position 45,368,922 of record NC_044911.1, on the reverse strand, counting down.
TCATCATCCTCATCCTGTCATGGGGGTTTATATATATATATATATATATAATACATGTAATTTATTTTTATTTTGTTAAAGAAATGAGTTCCTCTAATATATATTGTGGTGATTAAGGATATGTAATGACGGAATTGTAACTAGTGTAAGAACAAGTGAAGGTATCTTACATCTTTGCTCAATCAAAACAAAAGAGCATTCAAATGCTAGGATTACAGAGTCACAGTAGATCAACATTGAGACATTTGATTACCTATCAAAAAACAACAATGAGACATTTGATTTCTTGCGCGCCCCTAGTTAAAATTTTATTTCAATTCCTTGTCTTGACTGTGGAAGCATTTCAAAAATCAGAACTAGTAGTATCTCCGGATATTAAAGGGAAAATTTTAAGTTATTGTTGTATTTGTCCACTATCATAACAAGGAAAGGAAAGGAGGTGCAGGACTATATAGTACTAGCTAGAGTGCTAGAGAATTTTGCTAATTCCTACTCAATACAATTGCCTTTATTTATTTATTTTGGCTCTTTATAATTCACCACCCAAGATAAGGTACTCATCTCATGATTATTACAAAATTTGACCCCAAAAAAAGAAAAGAAAAAAAAGAAAAGCTTATGAAAAAAAAATATATCAAGGCAACACAAAATTAAACTTCATTTAAGCTCTAAAAATTTAGAATAATGCGAAATGTAAATGTGGTTATTGACAAGCAAGTGAAATTAAAAAACACTTAGAATAAATGATAGAATCTTACTATATAAAGATAAAATGGATAATAGAAGTTTAAGCTCTTCTCCATTCGCATTTTGCAGTATCGATTCTGTCAGCTCATATCGAGCAAACTTATCTGAGAAAATTTAGATTTTTTTTTTTTTAATAGGTTAAACGACAAGAGTCATACCAAGTATATAAGTAATGCGAATTTTGGTACAATCATCGTGTTCTCCATTTGCTGAATTAATCTATACAAGGCTATTAGGCATATAGCCATTTCCGCCAAACATAAATCTATATATTACAAATTTTTATTTCAGGAAAAGAAATATAAAAAACTGATTTTTAATTCATCATTTGGAAGAGTGATAAACTTCACCCAGAAGAGAAAAAGATAACGAGATTATAAAAAAAGAAAAAGAAAAAAGAGGGAATTGATGGTGACGAGATCAGCTATTGTAAAAATTTATATATATCTTGTTTGCTATAGAAATTTATCATTACAATTTCCAATTTACATCCGCATTGCAAAAATCAACATCAAATTGTCACAAATTTTAAGCACAAAGCACGACCACTATGACTTCAGAGTTCAGAATCTCCCATGCTTTGCACAAGATGTCTTGAGTGTTCTTATTGTTCAAGTAATTGTTATTATTGTTTCAAATCAAAGTTTTACTCTTTTTTTTTTTTGTTTCTTTTAATTTCCTAGGTTTTCTCAGCAACCAAAGAGAGACTGTGATTAATTGGTGCTGTGGAGAGGAAGTTTAATAGTGATTAGCTTTTTCGTTTGCCTGATTTCGAGTATTTTTTTTTGGCTTTAGCTTCTGTTTGGTTGATGAGAAAAGTGAAGGAAAATGATTGTTTAGTCAGTTTTAATTATAGTGCATAGAGAGAACGTGGAGGTTTCAAATATTGATTGTTTTGCTGTGTTTTTTTTTTTTTTTTTTGGGTACTGTATATAGGCAAGAGTACAATGATTGCTCATTTGTTTCTAATAAATAAAGAGTTATTATTGTTTTGGCTTTTCTGTGCTTTCATTTTATCTCTCTGTCTCTTCGTTGCTGAAAAAGACAACATAAGACAACTAACTACAGTGAAAGGAGCTGATTCGAATATGAAAAAACTATTTGATAGATGTATTCGTATATGAGGAAAATGACCATTTGATAGCTATGATATCAAATCAAGCAAAAGGAGAGGCCGAGGCTGCTAGACAAAAAGCTAGTCCCCTGTTGGAATCCCATGTTTGGTAGATTTTTTAAAAAGTTGTTTGTCATATTGGGATCAAATTTTTTTTTTTTTTTTGGATTCAAAGCAGAGTAGGATTCTATTAAAACTAAAAGTTGAGTTCTTACACATTTTAACAATGTGGATAAATCAAAATCTAACAAAATTTGTAATCAAAATCTCACAAACATTCACATTTTACATTCTAAAATATTTTGTCCTCTTAGTTTGGTGTAATAGAGCTTCCTGGTTGAAATTTGTCCCAGTTCATCAATCATGAAGCAATGATACACAGAGCTACTGTACCAGTTGTTTGGTAGATTTTTTAAAAAGTTGTTTGTCATATTGGGATCATTTTTTTTTCTTTTCAAAGCAGAGTAGGATTCTATTAAAACTAAAAGTTAGAGTTCTTACAAATTTTAACAATGTGGATAAATCAAAATCTAACAAAATTTGTAATCAAAATCTTACAAACATTCACATTTTACATTTGTCCATTCTAAAATATTGTGTCCTCTTAGTTTGGTGTAATAGAGCTTCCTGATTGAAATTTGTCCCAATTCATCAATCATGAAGCAATGATAAGCAGAGCTACTGTACCAGTTTTTCTTTAGAACTACTAGTCCGATAGTCCACTAGGAACGAATTGCTGTTGCAGTATGCGTTATCTAATCTATTGTATGCTTTTGCATATTGTCAATCCATTTTCCATTCAATTGAATAAAATCAAATTTTTAGTTTGGACTTATCATTCTTAGTGAGTAAGAGTAGGTTGGATGAGGGTTAATCATTAAAATTCAATTTCACACTGCTTAGCCCACTAGTTATTAGGGGCTACAGTTAATGGGCAAATCCTAATTTAGAGCCATTTTGTCTTCTTGCACAGTATTACCTTTAGCCTTTCATCTATTGAGTTCTATCTTTAGCTAAGTCTGTTGTAGCAATGATACTATTTGATCAACAGTCTAACCCGATCCGTGAACCTACAAAGAGGAGAAGGAAGAGAGGTGATCCGTCAAAGTCAGGTTGGCTGAGAGACTCTCTGATACTTAAGTCAGTATACAAACTATTAGAAGAAATGTTAAACGCTGTCTTCTTTTCTTGTACTTGTATTGGTGATCGTCCCCCATTAATATTTATGTTGCTCAAGGATGTAATCCCTTCAAGACATCAAAGAGATTATCATGTTTAATATACCCTCCTTAATTCAAGGGTCATCTCATGAATATTGAGATACATACCATAGATTTCAGTGCTATTATGCAAGCATGAATGCATTTCAAGATGTAAAAGAGAATGGAATATTAGAGAAGTTCTCTAGTAATGCTCCTATCAAAAAGAAAAATGATTTTATTTTCACTATAACCCCCCATAACCTATGAATGCTAAGTAAAAACACAAAATACCTCCCCATTTGAAAAATAAAAGTACTCAAGAGGCAAAATGGTGAAATTATGAGTAGAGAGAGTTAATAGATAAAACTTTTGTATCATAATTTTTGCTATAACCCTAGTGTATGCAAATGTGAATTATGAGAAAAAGAAAGATGATAGATTCATGTGTAGACACTAATTACAAATTTACAATCACTTATGAGTAGAGAGAGTTTATAGATAAAACTTTTGTATCATAATTTTTGCTATAACCCTAGTGTATGCAAGTGTGAATTATGAAAAGGAGAGATGATAGATTCATGAGACATTTGATTTCTTGCGCACCCCTGGTTAAAGTGATACATTGTTTGGTTATACTTTACTTTCATGTTGGCTTGTCTACCTTTATCGTGTTAATGTCTGCCTGAGATCAATGGTTTATTAACATGATTGCATGCATGTCAGATATGCAACAAGTGTCAGATGTGGATCTTGGACCCATAGATCATACACAGTTGATGTGGCAACCGTAACATCAATCCACGGCGCTGTAGGGGACGCCCGCCGCCGGCCAAGTACATAGTTGTACTGAATTTCGAACATTTCAAAATCGTATCTTTTTCTTTTTGTAGGGTTCTTTGATTATTTGTAAATAGATGTTGGAAATGGTATCATTTCTCTTTTGGTTTAGGCAGAATTTTATTTAATCCAAATAAAATTTTGCATAGATTTAATTGAGCATGAAGTGTACATAGACATTTTATGGGACAATATCCCAATTTGGATTGATTGATTGATCCCAAAAATCATTGTTTAAGTTTAATCCTCTTAAACTTAAACAATGATTTTTTGTACTAAGTAAAAATATATATATAATGAGCACCTTTATATGAGGCTTGATGCTAGTAAAAGCATTGTTCTTAATATTCAAAATGTTTTGGTTCTTTCATGGTTTATCAAACATTCTTCAATAAATGAGTGATGCAAGTTCATTATTTGGTTGATTAATTAGGATGCAAGTTCATTATCGAAAAATACCTAGTTCTCTTAACTAGCACTGAAGGCTACATATTTGGTTAACTTCAAACTTATTGATTACAATAGAAGGGTAAATTCCTATTTATACAGGTTGTATCAGAGTGCAGCCATAAAATCAACCTAAATTGATCTTATCTACTATTGAGCTACAGTGAATAACCAGTTAACATCGTACCTAGCATATTGCAAAATATTCGTAATGTTTACTGCTCTCTAGCAACCGTTAGCCTGCTATTTCATGCATATTATTATTATGTAGCATTCTTATAGTTATTTCATGTGCATTATCCTAACACAATGCTCTTTCGTGTGCAGGTAGTGCCAGGTATGCTAAAGTGTCAACGCCGATCGTGTGAGTTACCCCATGGTGGGCTAGACCCACGGATCGCCCATTACATAATTGAGGCGGGTTTCGAAGGATTATTCAAGGTTCCAGAGATGGAAGTTGATCACGCGTTGATCACAACATTGGTCGAGTGTTGGCGTCCAAAGACGCACATGTTCCACCTACCTCATGGAGAAATGGGTATCACATTACAAGATATTGAGGTGATGCTAGGGGTTCCTATTGATAGGTTGCCCATGATTGGGAAGGTGAGGTTGGATTGAAGTGGGTTGTGTTTTGAGTTACTAGGTCATCAACCTCTAGACCCGGTACCACATCCCCATGAAAACAAGTCTATCCTTGCTGAGGTTGAGGATAAGTGTCAGCTGGCTTAAGCCACGGTTTAGCAATCCCTTAGCTGCGGATGCTACTGACGATCTAGTGCAGCAACATAGCACTGTGTCAATTAAAGATGATGCATTACTTCGTTAGATGATGAAAGAGATATTTTAGACTTCTGAGATTCAAGCAATGATGATTTCCAAAATTTTTTACCTACAAATATTAGACGTTGTTGTTAATGTTTACATGTTGTGTGCAATATAGAATATTGTTGTTAATGTCTAACAAATGATAATTATGTACGTTCAACTTTTGCAAATCCAAAGATTAATTGTTCATTAGTTTTAGAAAATCTAAAGATTTTCATTTTTTGTCAATAAAATTTACACCACCAAAGACCTAATATAACCCAATGTACACACATAACACTCATCACCCAAATTAGATTTATTGTACATTACTTGTAACAAATTTAAAGATTGTCATTTTTAGTAATCAAAATTTACAACATCAAACAACTAATATAACCCCATTGTACTCACATAACACTCATTCAAGAAAATACCAAAGCACAAGTAATACAACCTATCAAATGAAAATTCTTCTCTAACAAAAACATACATTATGGATGATAAACTTTTGTAATATCTAAAACTACTCTTTACCTACACCATAAAATTCTCTATGTACTTAAAACAAGAAAATGAGTCTCTTACCTGAGATGATAGAGAGATAACATCGAGTCCAAGGATGTATAGCTATGGTTCTTGAGGAGAAGTTGTGAAGAAAATGAGGAAATTCTGTGCATTTATGAAGGGAGGTGTGTATAACAGTATAACTCAATGATGCTACAGTCGAGTATTGGTTACTAAACTCGATGTTGCTTTAATCGGGTTAAGTACACGACAAAAACACTTCACGTGCATGCAAACAGGTGATTTTAATTTCCTCAGTAACTCAATTATATTAGGATTGAGTTCCTATATCATTAAAAATATTGCGGAAAAACCATGGTGGCGATCCAGCGTGGCAAAAACGTGATGGAAACTCGGTTTTAGCATAATTGAGTTCTTTATATAACCCAACTATTGGATGATCGAGTACCAAAACAAGGACACGCCCCTAGATAGTTTTGAAATAGGGACATATTGCTCTTTTTTTGGCTCAATAGGGGCAAAAACCTATTTTCTCCATAGGTTAGGCACTGTTTATTCTGGACCAAACTTTAGAAAGGAGGTTGGTTCTTTGAAAATTCTGCCAGTTTACAACAAATATGTGATCTCTGACCAGTAGTTCGATAATAACACAAGAGACACAAACACTCCCCACAGAATATGAAAAATAATTAAGTGATTTCAGTATGAGAACCAATAAACAATTGTTGATAAAATTATTATGTTTGTTGTGAGGCTAATAGTATTTAATATTTACAAGACTGTTAAGTAAACCAAATGGTACATACTTGCCACGATGTATTAGGTAGACGTGGCAAATTGGCCGGTTGGGTTGTGTTTGAGTCGGGTCAATCAGGTTGCGGGTTGGGTTGGCCCGTAATTTCACTTAAAATTTTTCTTTATAAGAAAACATATATTTGTCATTTGGAAAATTACACAGCAAATTACTTGATGTAAAATGCATTACTTTGAATTTATCACTTATATCAATAATGAGCTTAGATAAACATATTAATACTTGTTCAATAATTTTAAAATTATACAAATCCCAACATTACTAACCAAAACAAAATAACACAAAAGATAAGTAAAATAAATTCACAAGTTTCATTTTTACACAATATCAACATCTCAAAACATAAAACAAAATTACAAATGCTTTATTTGATAACTAATTTGACAAAGAATAAAAATATATAAAAATTTTACAATCTTAAAAACTAATTTTATAATCTATTATCAATTGTAGTTGACACTCTATTTCAATTTGAGAATATACATTAAAATTTGATTGTTTAGCTTATTTATGCATAATCTCTTTTATGAATATAATGCTATTGTTAAGAAACGCACACTCGAGGAAATATTATAATATTTTGAAAAGCCGTTTATTTTGGACATGAATTGTTAAAAAAATAAGCCTAAACATTTATAATTTATGCTAATTTCATTGATATTTTGGCTTCACTCTTTTCGCACTTATGAATATTTCTCATACATGTCTATAATTTTAAATATATGTTTTTAATTCTACTATAACTAGATTATCTTGGCATGTATTTTGTTATTTGATATTTAAAAATATTTATTCATTACAGAATGCTTTAACAATTCATCTTTCAATTCATTTATATATTGTTATGTAAAGGTCTCAATTGTTTCCTTAAACCCACAACAAACAATTAAACCAATATTGTCTTTTTTTTTTTTTTTTAACCTAAAAAAAGGTTTAAAAAAAAATGGTTAGGGTCACGGATCAGGGTGGGTTGACCCAAAAACAAGTCAGGTCACGAGTCAACCCGTTTTTGTCTTTAGTCAAAAAATTCAGGTTTTGGTCGGGTTGGATTAGGTAAGCAAATTATGACCTGTTTTGCCATTTCTAGTATTAGATCCTCCCAATTCAACTTTTCTATGGAGGATATATATATATATATATATATATATATATTAATGAAGATGGTTTGAGTTAACCATGAAAAAAGACTAAGTAATCTCACTTTAAAGTTACTCACTAATATAAATCAAGTTAAGTTCCTACATGCACATTGTCGTCTTTCATTTTTCTACTTGTTTTCTTCAAACTGTGATGAAAATATTGGATGAAATCATGAAATACATTTTTCTCCCGTGGAAGATAACTGGGGAGAAATTAAACCTTGATTCTAAAAATATTTAATAAATTCAACTGAACCTATTTGTAATGAGGTGAGCAAAATAGTGAATATAATGCTTTACAGGTCTTGAGTTCAGTTTTCCTTTATGTCTTTCAGGGTGTGGTTCAATATATAATTTGAGGCGTAAGACAATAAGACAATAATAATTATAAATTTGTCCTGAAATATTAATTCAGTTCTTTAGCCATTAGTCTCTCTTGCCGTTGAACATTATTGTAATGGAGAGCCAAAAGACCAGACATCCCTGCTCTCCAGCCAAGACTTTCAGCCTTCAACTGTCGTTTAGGCCCTCCGTATGCATATTTTTTTGCACCACAAACAAAAGGCAAAAACGTTTTAGCTATAGTAAGATGTATTTGCACCAAATAAAGATATGTATTTGGAATAATGCTAGAGATACAAACCATTTTATAAAAAATTTTACAAATTACTGATATAGTAAGTAATTATTGGTAAATAAAAAAATGATATTAATAGTGGGCCTAGATGAAAACTAATAAGAAGTTAGTTATGTCAACATTTTGTAAAAATGTTGTAAAATAGTTTGTGACTATAACATTACTCATGCATTTGCTATATTTCTATTTCCATTCATATAAAAAATTCCATATCAGTTATAACTTATGAGCCAGCAATAACCATCAGTTAAAAAGGGCAGCAAGTCAATTCATTGTTGTTCCTTTGAGTAAGATGCCTATAGAGAAAACTGGAATGCAGTAGATCATAAGTTCGAGGATAGGAATTAAAACACTTGCACCAGTCGTGATAGATTCCAATCAACCCTCCGTCAAATATAATGGACTCAGGTAGATCAATAAGTGCTACAACAAATCTGAAAGAAGCAGAATCTCAAAATCAGTTCAGTGAATAGATAAAGGGTGATCCTGCAGTATGTCATTGACTCCATACAGCAAGGAATGAGTGATGAAGAAAAAAAAAGTGGATTATATTTAAGGCCATCTATTAAATTATAGAGCCACCTATTTGTATGTTCAGCATTATGGAAAGAAAAAAACTAAGAGCAATAAAAAAAACCGGAGACTATCAGTTAACTAATAAAACAAAACAAAAAATGGAATTAAGTTATTAACAAAGGGCTAACTCTATATACTTTACCCTTCCCGATGAGCATTCATATCACATTCCTCACACTCAACCCGTTTATGGCAAGGTCATTTAAATAAACATCCAATACAAGGGAAGACCAATGTTTTGTGACGTCCTAAAACAGTTCTTCAGCACCTTATCAATTGATAGGATTGAGGTTTACTACTAAGCCACTTGGGTCAGCTGAACAAGTTACCCATACTTTCAACCGGAAGCAGAGAAAGACAATGACTGAGAGCCAGACCTGCCACAGAAATATAGAAAAGAATAGTACATGTATGGATAAAATTCAGAATAGTATTCTAAAAAAAGTGATTCACAGGCAATGGTCCAGTAGCTTTAGTAACAGTAGCAGCAGCAATGTTAGTGTGATGGAGAGATGGAGTGCTTTGGAAAGACATTATGAACCATCTTTCCTATCTTTCCGTTCACATAAAGGGGGGTTATTATCTCTGCATTATTCATAGCAGGAAGGTGAGACAGGCTTTTGGTATATTACAAGCACAATTCCAGACAAATCAACAGTCCTAGCCACAACTTTCCAGGTCATTAATTTGGTAAAAGTCACCAAAACGTTAAATGAGGATGTCTAACTTTGATAAACCAAACATCTATTCAAGCTTTTTTAGATCTCATATTGGTAAATCTGAAAAAGTAAAAAAAATAGCATTATGAAGGTAAGAATTATTAAAAATCCACCTAAGAAATTATGAGGATTTACAGCAATATGATTAAGACAGAGTGAGGTCAGATAAAAAATCCTTCCATACAGTCTGATCTCTTAAATCATCACGATTAACTGGTGTCGCAGACCATACCAGGGGAAAATAAAAAGAAGACACAACATAGGAAATGAAAACAAATTAGTACACCAGACTCAATAGTGAAAAACAGTTGCACAAAGTACCATTTTCATCCTAGTGAACCCCGCATCATGCACAATGAATCAAATCATATGCATTGTCTTGGAAAGGTCAGCCTTCGTGTTCTAATGACTGACAAAGTAAGCAAGAATTCCCCCTTCAAGAGCAAACTGTATCTGAGCTTCTTGCTCATCCTTTGGAGCAAATGACATGGTAGTAACATTTTTGTCCCCATCCAATAGTAGGTAAAGTCCGTAGAAAGAAAGGAATGACAAAGATCATTCAATAGTCTGCAACAAAATTACCATTAATGCCAAACACAACAGACTCAAATTCCATATGTTCATTGATGAGTGAGACCAAAATCAAAGATCAAAACTCCAAAATAGAATCAAATTTCCTTGTTTTTCACGGGATTATTTCAAAATCTTGTCACTACCACCTTTCTAGTCTGTTTCTATTTAGAAAAATTGAACATGGAGAAGAAATAGACACAAAAACATTTAGCGGGCAGGGTTCATAAGCTGGTAAAGTCGTAAAATGGTATTCTGTTTTTATAAACTCAAGGTAACTAATAACTGCTTCCTTGAATTGAGTGCCAATTCTATGAAAAACAAGGCAATCACTGGACTTACATACCCAGGTTTCAGTGGCGGCGCCACGTACAGGTCAGGGTGTTCCCAGGAACACCCTGACCTGAAAAAAAAAAATTTATATACAATAAAAAAAAAAAAAAATTGTATTTGTTCTACACTAGGAACACCCTCAGCCACAAAATAAGGAATACCCTCAAATTAAAAAAAAAAAAAAAAAAAAAAAAAAAAAAAGCCCAAAAAAAACGGCAAGCCCAAGTGCCCAACAGATTACAAACAAACCCACAGGCCACAGATTCTCACCAAAAAAAAACCAACAGAGCAGCGCAGCGCCAAATGACAAACCCACAGATTCTCACTAAAGGCTTTATAAAAATAAATGAAATCACTAAGCTCACCCTAACCTAAAGACAGACAGCGGTCACAGAGAGCAACGCCGCTTGTTGAGGCTCATCCAAGCCAAGTAGCCAACGCCGCTCGTCGTCGCTCATCGGATCGGAGGACGGAGATCGCCAGTGCCAGATCGGCAGATCGCTCGCCCGCCGGCTCATCCGCTCGTGCCCAGTCCAGTTCAGGCCTCCCGCCTCGCTGCTCGCTGCTCGCTGCTCGGCTGCTGCCGCTGCTCCGGTGCTCCCTCCGACCCTCCCTCAAGGTATTTTTTTTTTTTCCTAATCTAACTTCTCTCAGTCTCTCTCTTTTTCTCTCTGAGTCTCTCAGTCTCTCTCTGACTCTCTCTATCTGAAATGATGACTCTCACTCTCTCTCTCTCTTTATTCTTTAATAAGACCAACTCAGTAACTATCTCTCTCTTTTGATTGGCCGAACTTTAGTCTTTAGCTTTATTAAATTTTGTCTGTTTTTGACTTTTTGAAAATTGAATTTGGCTTTGTCATCTGTTGGTGTTGGTGTGTGAAGTGTGTTGGTATTGGTAAAATATTAATTATCTTTTAGTGTAATGTGTTATGCGTTATTTGTGAAATTTTCTGATTGGCAGGGCTGGTGGATGGGCACATGGGATGGAGCCGGGTTGCACAAGTGCACGTTACACAGTTTTAGTGATTTAATTATTGTGCTACACATGGTCAGGGGATGTGTAAATAATGTGCACATTAGTGGTTCTTTAGTGCTTTTAGTGTAACGTGCACATATTGTTAAACAATATAACAAATTAAAGTAATATAATTAATGACAAATAAATTAAAGCAATATAGCTTATTGTTGTATTAAACAACAATAATTGAAGCAGTATAATTAACCAATAAATTATAAAAGACAAATAAATTAAATTATGTTAGGCTAAATAACAATTAATAATTTTATAATTAATGAAACAACAATATAACAAATTATAGTTTATAAAAAGGCAAATAAATTAATGAAACAACTAAACAACAATAATTAATAATTTTATTAATATTTCAAATGAATTTATAGTTTATTGTATAGGTATCTTTATTCATTTATTTTCTTTTCACTTTTTTTCTTTTTGAGGTTTTTCGGTGTACAGTATGCAAATTTGTTTTGGTTTTAAGAATTTTTTTTTTTTTAAGCACAGACTTCATGCCGGCCAAATCTTGAATTTCGGCCGGTATTTATCGAAACGTCTCAAAACACCCAAAATTTTTTCAAAGTAGAATAGGAACACCCTGGACAAAATTTCTGGAGTCACCACTGCTAGGTTTGGTCCTTGTGCTCAGCAATCTTTGTATGAGGGAAGTTATCACACTAAATCTTGGAGAGAAGGAAAAAAAACACTTCTTGATAAATAAAATATAAAAATTTATACTAAAATTGTAGAGTAAAAAAAAAAAAAAAAAAAAGAACCAGCATCTTCTCACACAAGCAAAAGTCGAAAGAAACATTCAAGCAAATAACAAGGTTTACAGATCACAATAGGTCAAGCATTAGAATACAAAACAAGGGAAAATGAATCAATATGTACCACACAACACAAATCCACACAAAAATGGTCTGTTATTTATATACATATACATAAGAGTTTGAGATATAACCATTGAAATTTCTGGACATCAAATACTATCAATTTAACAAAACAAAAAGAAATCCCCGTCATTGGGTCAGATGGCATCTAAGACAAATGCAGGGTCTCCATCATATCACTGGTATCTCCAGAAAGATTGCTGGCTAGTGGCTTAGTAGGTTGAGAAGACGATTTAATCGATTCAGGCTCAACAGGATCAGCAATAGCTTGAAAGCTTGACTTGTAATGATCTCGTTCAATGGTCAGCCTGCTAATATCCATCCTCAATGAGTGTAAAGCCATCTCATGCTCTCTTTGAAGATCTTGCAGGCGGCGCTCTGCGCTTTGTCTCTCCTCCTGCAGGAGACGCTCTGCGCTCTGTCTCTCCTCTTGCAAGAGATCCCAAGCCTTTCTAAGAGAGGCTATCTCAGTCTGTGCAAATATGCAATCTTGATTGAGCATGTCACGTTGCTTGATGATTTCAGAGACAGCCTGCGTCTCATCATCACTGTTTGCATGCTCAGCACAGGTGGGGCAACTCCCATCTCCAAAGTCAAACACCTATACAGAAGTTAAAAAAATAAAAAATTCATAACGAAGATAAATGAAGAAAAGAACAGAAGAGGGGGAAGGCATGATAGAGATATGTACCTGGCCAAGAGAGAAGCAGCCGCGGATTCTACCATCAATTGGGTAGGGGGAATTGATGACATAGTGGGCGGAATGCACGAATTTTGCCTTGAAATATTTTTCTTCAGTTTGATCATCCCCTACGTGTGGGTTCTGAAAAATTACGATGCTAATGACACGTTTTTTATAATCTTCGACAGCACCTTGATCGATGCTAATATAGGGATGGGGAGGCATGCCAGACAAGACAAAACAAAAGAATCCATTCCCCAAGTGAAGTAAGCTTGAGGAGGAGTACAACTGTTGAGGAAATATATAGATAGCATCCATACCCATCTCCTTAGAGGCATGATAAAAAGGGCACTTTTCAGCCAATGTCATCTCCCACAATGTCCTCTTTTCTGGACTATTTTTTATTTTTTCTTTTATTTCTTCATCATCATCTAAATTCTCGTTGCCAACAGCAGCAGCAGCAGCAGCAGCTAATGGGACTTTAAATGCAGCTACAGTTTCGTAAGAATGTCCATAAAGGAAACCCCCGACAAGCTCACACCTGCCAATGAAAGTATTAGCAGGGCAGCCAGGGAGTGTTAGGCATTTTATCCATTGGCCACCATCAAGATCAAAACTGTAAAGACAGCTATAAAGGCCCTGCCTGGCTAAAAGGAGAACCCTTTTCCTTGCCTCCTCAAAATCAACAGCATGCCCAACCCATTCAGTCTTTTTATTCTCAATGTCACAAATAATGGGAGGGGGATTTGGCAACACAGTCCACTTATCATCTGAAGGATCATACATCTCAAACAAAGCTTGCTCTTTTATGGCTTCCTTTTCCGCTAAGTTTTTTATCTTGTTGTCGCCTTGGAATGTGAAAGTGCTTCCAAGCACGTAAATCTTCTCATCAACCACAAAGGCCACAGGTTTAGACTTTCCAGTGTTCATCATCATTGCTTTCATCAACTTATCATCATCGGCATCGGCGGCAGCTGTTGTGGTGGGGTCAAAAATATAGACATCTCGTGGATAATCATCCCGTGTTACATTGGAGTACTTTTTCTTAATTTCTTCATCAATATCACCATCATCACACAAATCCAAATCATCGTATTTGCGGCCAAATAAGTAAAATTCTGAGCCCAATTGAACGCAACACATGTAGCGAGGGTATTCTCCCAATTTAAGTTGGAGGATTGGATTTGGGTTTGGAAGTGGCTTCACTTTAACTGGGGGTGCAGCAGTAGGAGGACGGGGGAGAGACTTTGGTAGAGCAATCTCAAACAAAGAATATATTAATGGCCCGCTTCCAATTGCATGCTCTAAATATACGTACAGTTTTGTTGCCGCTGCTGCTTTTGACACGACTTCCCTCTTCTCCGACGAGGAAGCCATCATCGGTGGCAGTATCGGTAGCGACTTCTGATTGTGATGAACTAGGGTTTCGTTTGTATTTTGTTTTATTTGAAGAGTCAGTGAGAGTGACTGGACTAATTGACAATTGGGCCGAATCGTGTGTGTATATATATATCTATATGTGTGGACTAAGTGACATTTGGGCCGAATCGTGCGTGTGATATAGAAAGAAAGAGAGAGAGAGAAAAAAAGAAACGTTAAGAACTTAACTCTTTCTTCAAAACCGCACCAACTCTCTCTCTCTCTTTCCTTCCTCTGTTCTTCTCTCTTCTCAGATACCCAGCCACATCCAACTCATCCCTCTCCACCGGTCTCACTCCGCCGCCAAAAACCGCCGCTCCACCATGGCTAAAGCTCGCAGTTGTGGTTGGTTTCTGGGCTTTTTCATTGAATGGGGATTTTATGGGTTTTTGGGGTTTGATTTTATTTATGGGTTTCTCATCGAATGGGTTTAATGGGTTTTTGAGATTTGATTTTGATGAGTGTTTGGGGTTTGATTTTGGTTTATGGGTTTCTCATTGAATGGGGCTTGCTGGGTTTTGGAGATTTGATTTTGATGAGGGTTTGATCACTTTGATGGATTTTTGGGGTTTGATTCTGGTTTATGGGTTCCTCATTTTTTTTTTTTTTTTTGGTAATGAATTTATGGGTTTCTCATTGAATGGGGTTTAATGGGTTTTTGGAATTTGATTTTGATGAGGGTTGAATTCGTGTGAAGAATTTGAGCGGGTTGGAGAAATTGATGAGGGTTTGAACAATTTGTGCAATTTGTGGAGTTTGGCGGAAGTTTTGGTGGTGGTTTGGCAGAGATTTTGTGGCAGTGGCGGTGGTTTTTGTGGTGTCTCAATGTCTTGGCAAAAATGGGTTTGAGATGTGGTGATTTGGGATTTTGAGTTGCAGTGAGAATGAGAAGAACAGCCATCTTTCTAGGTTGACATATTTCAACCTCTCTAACTAATTTTTTTCTGGCCTGATTTCGTCAAAATTTTCAGAGCTTTCGAAGTTAACATCCCTTGATCTGTCATATGATTCTATGCTACATTAAGAACTTAAGAAAGAAAGAGAGAAGGATATGCATTTTTAGTTTTTTCCGTGCGTGTGAGAGAGAGGAACGTTAAGAAGTTTTCTTTAAATTGGTCATGGACAGTTGTCCTTTTAATATCTTAACACGTGAACCAATATGCAGGAAGTGCTGCAAAGTTTGCTGCAAATCCTTATCTTTTTTGGAGGCCCTTTTTTGGTATTTTTGTCTATAACATCTGTCATGTAAAATGTAATATAAGAATTTTTTATTATTTTTTTTTGAAAAACATAAGATTTCATATTGAATAGTAGAATTTATTATGTTTTTTTAATTTTGAAACTTTTTTGGATTATTTTTACTAGGGTAGTTTGTATTGTTGCTTCGACTTAAATGTTAACGTGCTTAAGTAATTCTTATTGACTTTTGAGACATTCTATTTCTTTCTCTTTATTTTTATTTTCTATTTACAACAAGTGGAAGGGGTTGGAATACAAATTTTCCATGTAATCAAAATTGAGCAATTGTATTGTGTTACAACCCTCTCTCTCTCTCTCTCTCTCTTCTTTTGGATAGGAAAGTTACATGGCTCTTAATCTTTTTTTGTTATAAAAATTTCTCCCAGACAATGCGCGATTTCAAAACTAGTGATTACTACTAATTTTTTTTTTTTTTTTTTTTGCAAAATACCATTTTGGAATCACGGTCAATTTCATCCCTATTATTTTCTACTTACCCTCAATTTGGTCTTTACCATCAACTCACTAATAAAAAAATGTCTATGAGACTAATGGATTGCACAGTTAGATTTATAATCAACATAGAAATATAAGAGAAGAAGAAGTAATGATAATGGGGAAGAGAAAAAATTGTTTAGAACAATAAACAGTGTTTTTTAAAAAATTAAAAAAAAAAGGAAAAAAGAAAGAAAGAAAGAAAGAAGAAGCCGTAAAAAAAAATAAAGAAGAAGTTATAAATAGAAATATATATATATATATATATATATATATATAAAACGATACACTAAAAAACTATATATATAGAAAGAATTTCTAATTGTGAGGCTTAAGTTAGATTTCTAATCAATGTTGGAATTATAAGAGAATGGTAATTATTAGGAATAAAATTTTTATTAGAAAAATATTGTCACAATTAACATTATTAAAAAAAAAAAAAACCTAAAAATTAGGATGGATGTTTTTCCCAAAAAAAGAAAAAAAGAAAAAAAAAAGCATACGATAAAAAAACACACACACAAAGAACGTAGGCTATTCATGTTTTGTTCCTTCATCTAAAGAAACAAAGAAGAAATTGATATGAGCAAAATGTAGGTTACATATTTTGTTTGTTATTTTATTTCAAAGAAATTGATGAGAACAATAAATAAATAAGTAAGTTGATAATAACAAATATTTCAAAATATTTAGAAGTTGTTTGTTATTGACTTATTGTCTATTTTCTAAGAAAGCTACCCCCAACAAAAATTGTGTATACATACATGTGATGGGGAGAAATTTTTTTATATTAACAATTAAACTTTTATGTTTATCTAAAAAATTGATAAAAGATAGAAGAAAAGTTGATAAGAACTAAAAAACTGTTGTTTTTATCTAAAAGTTATAGTGTATGATATGATATGAAATAGGTGAGTCAGGTTATGTTAATTCTTGTTAGGTTCTAAATGTTTAGGTTTAAATATTTAGATTTCTATTTTTATGTACGTTGGCAAACCGGGATCATACATGTCTAGATTATGTATTAGACATTGCTTATGATAGTACAAGTTAAGATTCAAGAACATTCAAGCTGCAGAAAAAAAAAATTAATAATAATTTCAATGAGGTTTGACCGATCAAAAATCGTAAACAGGATTTTTTTGCAGAATTCTATTTCAGTCCAAACACTACAAAAATGTTTAGGGTTTCAAGTGAAGCACTGTTGGGTATAAAAGGAAAACCCTAATTATGTTTTAGATGTTCTGAAAGTATTGTGAGTTACTCCTATGAGATCTAAGAGGTTCAGTACCTTCTAATTCAACAAGCTTCTACCGAATCAAGAGATCTACAATCAAGAACTAGTGGAACCAAGTTACTGTAAAAGATCAACTACTGACAGTAATCTGAAACTTTTGAATGAGATCTCAAAGTCCTAAGTGTGGGAGCTTATGTTCAGCAAATCTAATATAGAAGAGTCCATGAAGTGGGCTGCATGTGGTCGTGTTAGTAAATTCTACATGAGGTAGCTTTAGATTTAGGGTTTAAATCTATTATAAACTTTCATTCTATCATATTGGATATATTTACCTTGAGGATAGCTAGATCAAATCCTCCCTAAATTTTTACCTTGAAATAGTTGATTTCATTGGTTTTCTTGGGTGATCATATTACTATCTTCTTTATGTTTCTGCATTAAAGTAATATGTTTGCATGTATTTAACCTAGATCTCATAATTAGCCTAAGTAAACACTTGGCTAATTTATTAAGTTAGACTAATTTGTTGTTAAGGGGTCTAAACAAACACAAAATTCTTCTTGTTATTCTTAGATGATTCTAGAAACCTAATTTACAATACAATTTGTTATTTCTTCTTGTGGTTTTTATGGTTGTCGTTGATACATATTTGTTTTTAATTTTTTTATAAACTTAAATGTTGACGTGGCATTTTTAAATGGCATTTAAAATTTTTATTTTATTTTATTAGCTATGTAAGCTTCAAGTGTGCTAACTATGCAATCAATTAGCCACATATGCATTTTTCATTAGTAAGTTAACAGTATAGATCAAATTTAGTGCAAGTTGAAATAACAGGGAACATATTAATTGCTTTCAAAACATAGAAACCCAAATTGTATTTTCACCTTTAATTTTTTAACAAAAGGTTTATATCTTTGATTTGCTAACCTACCTTGCCTTTCTAGATCCTTCCATAAAACTTATGATAAAACTATATGTAGGGACACAATTTTTAACGACCCAAGAATGACGGTGGGCTCATATATAAAAGGCCCGAACAATATAATTCATAGAGAGTAGGATAGAAAGGCTGGACCTTGGTCGTTAGACGGCGGTTTAGTCATAGTTTTCATGCAAGTTCATACGAAGGTAGATTTGGCCTGTATAGCTAAGCCTTACATCGATGTAGTTTGAAAGGTTTGACTCCTTGGACTTAGTCCGAGGAGCATTGCATTCTCACTATTCTCCCTCTTTTTTTGTAGGATCCCCCCCCCCCTTTTTGTCTCAGATCTCTTTCCCTTTTATACTAGTACTTCCTTCCCGTTCTTCACCTACGTGTCAATTTTTCCTTTTTTTTGGGGTAAGTACTCGTCCTATCAATCCATATGTTAGAGTGGTTGGGGGTGGTTAGGGAAAGTTGAATAGTAGGGTTTGGAGTATGGGCTTGTCAAATGCTGGGCTCCACATTACGGTGTGGGCAGCTTTCTCCCTTGTAATGCACTTGTGCTGAGTTTGTCCTTTACTTCAGGCGTTTTGTGAGGTGTTGAGCGTGAGATCGTCCTCGGCCACATCCTTGGGCCTTTAAGGGACTTTCATCATACGTCCTTGGTAGTAGGGCTCCTCGGCTTGGGCTTTGGGCCCTTAATACAAGGTGGGCTGGGATCACAGATTTCGGGCCCCACAATAGCCCCTCAAAATCCTATTGCCCGACCTTGTTGTTGGGGAGGAGGGTTTTGGTGAGATAGGGCCCACATCATGGCTCACTCAAATTCTGCACTTCTACTAATATTTGTGTTTTCCCACTTACATGTGAGACGTGCCAAATTAAGAGGCATTCCTTTATTCACGCACGCGGAGTCCTTTGATGCTCCAGTATTCGAGGCGCGCCTTCACGAGGATCTTCAGATCCTACGGCTGCGGATGAGATTGGAAATTGAGCCAAGTCTGCCTTGTCCGTAGCATTCCTTGGAAACTTGCATGGATTAAATGCCACTGGTTTGCTCTTTGTATAAATAGGATAGGGGGTCACTCCCCTTGCATATAAACCCTTCTGTTTCCTTCAGAATCATAACCCTTCCTCCATACCCATGATCTCTATTTCCAGTGCCATTCTGCCTCAGAGCAATATGTTTGAGGCTTGGGTGGGGATGAAGGGTCTTCACTCGCTTCAGAGGTATCGAATCCTTCCGATACTCAAGGTGATGTGGTCCGGACAAGGGAGGCACAGATTCAAAACAATCCTCCATCTTAACAAGGGGGAAATGGTATTTCTCCCTCTTTCAGTCAAAATCCGAAGCAGGTACTGGTCGCACCAGATTCTTGGTGCGTTAGACGCAAGGTTTTCCGCCATCAGCGCCGTCTGCTTTATCGTAGGCATGATTACGTGGAGGCTCATCAACTTCCGACTCCCGGCACCTTTTCTTCAACTGTGCTGGCCGCAAGTTGGGTTCCCTGCACCTTTTCTTCAGCAGCGCTAGCCCGGAGTCAGGCTCTCTGCACCTTTTCTTCAACGGTGCAAGCCCCAAGTTGGGCTCTTTTGCTGCCTAAGTTATAGGCATGTAAAAGTATTGAGGAATGGCTTTCTTAGACAAAATTTTGGAGCGACAGCACATCTCTTCTCTGTATCTCTTCTTCAGCTTTTCCTTCATTCCCTTGTATCTTTTCTTTTCGCTATTGTAGTTAGTTTCAGTATGAGCTTATTTAAGCTCTTTCATTGTACGTTGTACTGTTCCTTTGTCTTAATAAGAAATGGATTTGCTTACTATCAAATACTTTTCTTTTCTGCAACAACTACTTTGTGCATGAATATTTAATGTGCATTTTCCTTTAATGATGCTTAGAGCAGGAAAAAACCTTGAAACAAATTCCTACTAGTTTGAACTTACTGACATTATCAAGTATAATAATGGTAATTCTCAGTAGATTAAACTCCTGAAACTAACCGAGATAACGGCTGAGCGCTTCGTAATGCATGCAATGCGACCATCCGAGAACGATAAACTCTAAATAATTCATCCGAGAGGGTAACCGAGTAGTGAGGGACTTTGACTGTGTTTTTGACAACATATTGCCCTATACTGCATCAATCCCCTTGGTATTGAGGATCCGAGGGTAGACTGGGGAATCCATGCAGTTTAGGGATTAGCCTAACTATCAATGGGGAACTCTTCTCTGGGGTAGATTCTAAGAGCCATGTAACGTCCAGGTTGTGTCCAAACCCCCCTATTGTCTCTTCTAGGTAGTTGGTTTCCCTAGAGGCTTGAGTCCGAAGACCATACAAGGCCTTGGTTCAGTCCAAAATTTGTACTTTTTCTTTTAAGTAGTTGGTTTCCCCATAGGCTTGAGTCCGAGGACCATGCAAGGCCATGGTTTTGTCCAAAACTTGTATATTTTCTTTTAAGTAGTTGGTTTCCCCGTAGGCTTGAGTCCGAGGACCATGCAAGGCCTCGGTTCTGTTCAAAACTTGTACATTTTCTTTTAAGTAGTTGGTTTCCCCATAGGCTTGAGTCCGAGGACCATGCAAGGCCTTGGTTCAGTCCAAAACTTGTATTTTTTCTTTTAAGTAGTTGGTTTCCTCATAGGCTTGAGTCCGAGGACCATGCAAGGCCTTGGTTCTGTCCAAAACTTGTATATTTTCTTTTAAGTAGTTGGTTTCCCCATAGGTTTGAGTCCGAGGACCATGCAAGGCCTTGATTCTGTCCAAAACTTGTATTTTTTCTTTTAAGTAGTTGGTTTCCCTATAGGCTTGAGTCCGAGGACCATGCAAGGCCTTGGTTCTGTCCAAAACTTGTATTTTTTCTTTTAAGTAGTTGGTTTCCCCATAGGCTTGAGTCCGAGGACCATGCAAGGCCTTGGTTCAGTCCAAAACTTTTATTTTTTCTTTTATGTAGTTGGTTTCCCCATAGCCTTGAGTCCGAGGACCATGCAAGGCCTTGGTTCTGTCCAAAACTTGTATATTTTCTTTTAAGTAGTTGGTTTCCCCATAGGCTTGAGTCCGAGGACCATGCAAGGCCTTGGTTCTGTCCAAAACTTGTATATTTTCTTTTAAGTAGTTGGTTTCCCATAAGCTTGAGTCCGAGGACCATGCAAGGCCTTGGTTCTGTCCAAAACTTGTATTTTTTCTTTTGAAGGTTAGCCCCTCGACTAGGGTGGGGAGAGTTAACTTGAGGTTGGAAGCCCCTAGAGCTGCCCGTGCCATTGGCACTGTAAGGCGTAGCCCTTAACGGAAGTTTATGTCGGAGCAATAACTGCATGTCGCTGGAGATAGAGGAAACTTTGCGGACCTCTGATCGATAGAGACTTGACTCCACCGCCACCTGCGCCAACGCGCAAGCCTCCCCACAGACGGCGCCAATTGTAGGGACACAATTTTTAACGACCCAAGAATGACGTTGGGCTCGTATATAAAAGGCCCGAACAATATAATTCATAGAAAGTGGGATAGAAAGGCTGGACTTTAGTCGTTAGACTGCGGTTTAGTCATGGTTTTCATGCAAGCTCATACGAAGGTAGATTTGGCCTGTATAGCTAAGCCTTACATCGATGTAGTTTGAAAGGTTTGACTCCTCGGACTTAGTCCGAGAAGTATCGCATTCTCACTATTCTCCCCCTTTTTTGTAGGATTCCCCTCCTTTTTGTCTCAGCTCTCTTTTCCTTTTATACTAGTACTTCCTTCCCGTTCTTCACCTACGTGTCAGTTTTTCCTTTTTTTTGGGGTAAGTACTCGTCCTATCAATCCATACGTCAGAGTGGTTGGGGGTGGTTGGGGAAAGTTGAATAGCAAGGTCTGGAGTATGGCTTGTCAGATGCTGGGCTCCACATTACGGTGTGGGCAGCTTTCTCCCTTGTAATGCTCTTGTGCTGAGTTTTTCCTTTACTTCAGGCGTTTTGTGAGGTGTTGAGCGTGAGATCGTCCTCGGCCACATCCTTGGGCCTTTAAGGGACTTTCATCATACGTCCTTGGTAGTAGGGCTCCTCGGCCTGGGCTTTGGGTCCTTAATACAAGGTGGGCTGGGACCGCAGATTTCGGGCCCCACACTATATATTTTGAGTAATTAATTTAATCATATTTATAACCAATGATATTATGATTTATTAATTAATTTCTAAAAGTTCTTTTTTATGGAATATTTATTATAAAATTATCTAAATTTAAAATCTTATTCATTCGATTTTAACTAAATGTCAACCGAACCCAACTCAAATAGATTGGGTTGAAACCACGTACTAGTTGGTGTTGACATCCCATTTTACAACCCGCATTTAACCTCATATGAAGGGTAAAAGAATTTTACCTTGAAAATAGACATCTTAATTGTGGCCACTAGATCCTTAATTTTATTTCATTAAAATGACATGATGTTGTAATGAACAGTCATAAGCCTTAATCGAACTATTAGATTGAAAGTTATTATCAAATCAAGTTTTAATGGTCAAGATGCACTATCATAAATCAAGTCCGACTATATGTAATTATGAACAATTTATTCCAATTGGTTATAATTATTGAAAGTTCAAATATGTGTAAAAATACCCTTGAACTTTTAGACCCCCAAATACAAAATAATCAATTCAAGCTTTATGACAAACAACAAGTGTGCGGAAAATGAACGTAAGCTATAAACAGAATTGGAAATCAATCTAAGCCAATTATAAATCACATCTACAGCAGAAAATAAAAGGCAAAGATAAAGGGAAGAGAGATGCAAACACAAGGACAACACACGATGTGTTATCGAAGAGGAAACCGAAGCCCTCGGCGTAAAACCTCTCCGCCGCCCTCCAAGCGGTCAATAATCCACTAGAAAATGTAGTTGGGATACATGAACAGCAATAGACCCTTCAAGCCCAATCTACCCGATGTACCTAAGCCCTCCAAGCTTCTTGCTCCAACGAGGTTGCGCCGAACCTTTTTCTTTTCTAACTTACCAGATTCCGCTACTAGACCATAGCATCTGCCATCCTTGGCATCTTCCAATGCTTCCCAAAACTCCAAAAACACTCAACACTCTAAATGGGTGTGGGTAGTGTTTGGATAGAAATCTCCTCTTAATAGGTATGACAATGAGAGAGGGAATGAGAAGAGACTGCAAAGATTTCTCTCTAAGAATGAATAGCTCTCTCTAATTAGGTGGGCGTTTTGAAGAAACCTCTCTTAGGGTTTTTCTCTCTAAAAATGACCACACATATTTTGTAGGAATGAGGGGTATTTATACTGGTGTAAGAATGGAATGCGAAGAGTCAATTTTTCCAAAACAGGGTTAGCTGGCAACTTGACCTCGCGACTTGACTGAGTCGCGAGTTCAAGCCGCGAGATAGCTGAATGGCCAGTCTGGATTTTTGTCCTGTAGTGCTCCAGCTGGCATGACTGTTCAGCTCCCCTGCATGCTCTACACGTGTGCAACTTTTGGCGGCTTGCAAGCCGCGAGCCTCCCGCGAGTCCTAGCCGCGAGTCTCTGCTTCATTGCACTGTCTTGAACATTTCTTCATACTCTCTCACACACTACCCTTACATGATTCTCACCTAAATACAAGGTTTCTAAGTGCTGTATTACAAGAAAATTTGTCACGGAATAAAGCTAACACATGGTTGATTAAATTCAACCTTACAATCTCTCCATTTGGCTATTCCGTGACAAAACACCTTAAAACAGACTCTAGACTTAAACGTGAGTTTGGGAACAATGGCAAAACTCACTCACACCTAAATCTAGAAGCTGTGAAGCTCTTGAATCATATGACCATAAATCTCCTGAAACACAACAATACACCATGATCATTGTATGCAGAAAAGCATGAAATGCATATGAAACAGGCAATATGTGATCAAGCAAAGATGGAGTTAAGAAACAAACCATGGCTAGATCAACAAAGCAATCACTACAAGGTAATGGCCACAATGCTCATTCACACTTGGAATGAACACTTGAACAAACAAGTAAACAAACTCAATGTAAGTCACTTGCATGTTCTACACTCAATCAATGCACAATACACTAAGTATATGCATCTAGGAACAATCCTACAAGGGCACAAGAGTGACAGTACTTAACAAGAAAATGCATGACATTTAGTTAAAAGTACTGATTTAACAAAGTATAAAAGGCTGCATTAAGCAAGGCACAAACCATAAAGCCTACAGAAAATGATATCAAACCCTAAAAGCTTACAAAAGCAAAATGGGTACAAAGCACATTATATTGAATAAAAACTTAAACAATATAAACTAAAAGTGCTTAAATTTTCTCCCCTTCAAAATAATGAGAAGCTGTGATGCACTAGGAACATATATACTTGTAACTTGAAACACTTGCACAAAACACATTAGAACCTCAAGGTAAAGCAAGTAATAAAAGGACAAGTATAATGTAACAAGTAAATTGCGATCAAGTAAGCATGATGTGAAATATGTGAGCAACTTGATCATACACCAAAACAGTCATATAGAAATGACTACAATGATCACATAGCAAAGCAAATGATCATTCGAACATGCATTCAAAGAAGCACAATAGCATAGGGATATATGTATGTCCAAAGCACAAATATGATACAATGAGAACAACAAAGTATAACTCAAAGCACCATAAAGCCAACAAGAAAACAAACAGAACAAAGTTTTCTAGTTAACACAATGTCTTCTCCCCCTTGGTATATGCATCTCCACTATGGAAAATCTCTTCCCCTACAAATGTGCACGAGAAATAGAATTTCTCCCCCTAAGGATGTGCACAAGAGTCAAAACAAGAGTCATATAGAAATGACAAAACACTCCGGTATACTCTCTAGAGTATACTCTCTCCCTTTTTGTCAAAAATAGACAAAGGGTCAAGGAGAAAAGAGGGCAAGAGATGAATGAACAAACAATGATAATGATGCATGAGGGGTGCAAGATGAATTAGAAAATGAAGCTCAAACCTAAGACAAAGTAACATGCTACAAAGTATAAGGTAAACATGACATGCTAGGATGAAGAAATAAGGTAAAGACCAATGCATGACAAGGGTAGTAAAGGTGTGTGCAAGAGGTGGCTAAGTGCAATGCATGAAAAATGCACATGTGGGGCAAAGTGTGCTAAAAACACAACCAACGAACCAAACGTGTTCCTAATGAGGAAACATGTGAAACCCCAAAGTTTGGTACTCATCGGAGTCCAAACAAGCGAGAAAATGTCTAAGAGGCATTTTATCAAACACCTAACATGCACACTATGAACAATAATGTGAAACAATGCATGAACATCATGAAATTTACCTTTAATACATGTTCTTTCTGCCACAAGGGGCCAACATCCAATGCAAATCAACAAAAGAAACCAATCCCATGAAGAAATTTGACAAAAATTAAGTTTTCCCAACTCCTATGATAAAAATCACAACCAAGAGTACAAAACTTTTCAAAACATAATCCAAGGATAAAAAATAATGAAAAAAATTTGTAATTACCTTAGAAATGTTAATGGAATGAAAAATCATTTAAATTAGTTGGGTTTTGATGTAAAAATATTGAAAGAGGGGGTTTAGAGAGGATGAGAGAGGTTTAAAATAAGTTTCCCACAAAAAGCCCTTTAAAAAGCTGTTTTTGGGCGTTTCGTGATTGGACGAGTCGCAAGGTTCAGTCGCGAAAATTTTCACGAGTCGCGAGTGAGTCGCGAGCCAGCCGCAAGTCGCGAGTTTCAGTCGCGAAAATTTTCGCCAGTCGCGAAAATTTTCTCCAAGTCGCGAGTGAGTCGCGAGCAAGCCGCGAGTGAGTCGCCAAAAGCTTCTGGATGAGCTCGCGACTGGGGTTTCGTGTCTGGCGAGTCGCCAACTAAGCCGCGAAAAACTCTGACACCAGTTTTTCAATACAAAACATGGTTAATCAATGAAAAACAAAGTAAACACTAAACATGAACACAAAGAGTGATAAAAATCACTTCCAAAAACATATAAAATGATCAAAAATCTTTTTGGATTGAACCATATATGATTGAGCACACACACATCACATTTAAACAAGTACAATCTGACAAATAAATAAGACATTCATTGAACATTAGGCATGTGTGTTGTGTGTGCATATCAAATGTGGAATAATCCTTAGTCTAGAGTGAAACTTCAATGATCAATTCAATCAAGTCATACACAACTAGTACTAAGTCAAGTGGTCTATCTCAATTATAGAAGTGAACATATATGACCTCCCACAAGAAAATGATTACATAAGATTGAAGCTTTTCATTTGGCTTCTTACAATTCATATCATTTGATCGTTTTGAATCAATACAACTCATTTTGAGCAATACATCTCATTTTTTGAGATTGATGCCTGAAATTTTTGATATTTCAATTTGATAAACAAGCCTTTGGCTTTTGGGCATCACACATTTTCAATACAAGTCGCTTTTCCTTTTTCTTAGTCAAATACTAGTATATGCGACGGCTTTTGCAGCTCATTATCTCTTTTCATTTTGAGATTTACATTTATTGAGCTCTTTAAGCAATAAAAATAAAAGAGTGGGAAGAGACATAAGCACAAGTCTACGCATGTATCAAAACCAACATGACTATTGACAAATCATTCATGACAAGCTTGAAGATCGATTTACAACAATCACACAAAGATGTCAAGATTTTTCCCACAAAGATATAAGTGCAAAAATAACAAGCTAAGCTCATAAATGCACAAAGCCATTTGTACAAAGGTACAAGGCCAAACTCACATGTGATATGTGCTCAAACATAGACGATCAAACTTTTTGAATTTTTCACTTTTTATGTGGTTTTGGATTTTTTACTCACACAAAACTGAAATATAAAAGTAAGATAAAAAACAAAACAATGCATATAAATAAATGCAAGATGCACAAAATGCAAGATGCACAAAATGCAAGAAGATATGACATTTAATGCATGAAGGGTCCTACAAAGATCGAAAGAATTAGATCAAGGACCAAAAGAGCAAAAGCTCAACCATTGGAACCATTTCTCATCCAAACGGAACGATTGTTTGGAATGAGTGTCTCAAGAAAAGTAAGATGGGGGTTGGAAGAATGAGAACCAGAGATGCACATAGTCAAGGAGTTAAGAGTGTTAAACATTTTCTTTAACAACATGCTATTTTCACTCAAAACCGGTTTACTCTTTTTAGCACAACTTCCAAAAAGTTCAAGTTTCTCTTTTCTTTTAATTCACTTAAGAGCTTGAAACTTAGAGCAATGAGGTCTTAGATGACCAAAAGCACCACAATGGTGACAAACAATGTATTTAGATCCATTAGGCTTTTTGGGAAGGGATCTAACAACTAAGGTTTGTTCTCTTTTTAACTTGGGGCATTGGGGTCTTATATGACCGATCACACCGCAATGGTGGCAAGTTGGAAAAAACTTAGATCCATTCAAAACCTTAGGTTGAGACCTAAATGGAGGCTTTGACTTAACAACTTTTCTCTCCACCTTTTGATTTCTTTTATGTGGAGGAATGTACACCGATTTGTCCTTCAAGGTAGAACACACACTAGGCACAAAATCGGGTACCACAACATGATTGCAACAAATATTATTATCCTTTTTAGCAATAGGTTCAGCAATCAAACACTTGGCATGAATCTTAAGAGATTCATTTTCACATTTTAACTCATCAACAAGTTTCTTAGACAAAACAAGTTTAGCATCCAAGTTCATATTCAAACATTCAAACTCTTTCAGTTTTTCAAGAGATATTTCAGCAAGTTTTTTATATTTCTCAACCAATTTATTGGATTCATTGAGCTTAGCAATCAAATCATCATTTTCACAAAATAACTTACTCAAATTCTTTTGAAACTTCTTAACATTTTTCTTCAAGAGTTTGTCAACAACACCCATAGATTCAAATAACATGTCATCACACTTATGAGGATTAACACTCATAGAGGTATTTTCACAAACACGTGGCATGTTACATTCATCACCAACCAAATCATACAAAGAGGCATACAAAGCACAATCCATGGCAAATAAACACAAGGGGTCAAGGATCACACTTAGATATGTAAACCACAACAAGTGTACCCGCTCTGATACCAAATGAAAGTTCAAATATGTGTAAAAATACCCTTGAACGTTTAGACCCCAAATTACAAAATAACCAATTCAAGCTTTATGACAAACAACAAGTGTGCGGAAAATGAACATAAGCTATAAACAGAATTGGAAATCAATCTAAGCCAATTATAAATCACATCCACAGCAGAAAATAAAAGGCAAAGATAAAGGGAAGAGAGATGCAAACACAAGGACAACACACGATGTGTTATCGAAAAGGAAACCGAAGCCCTCGGCGTAAAACCTCTCTGCCGCCCTCCAAGCGGTCAATAATCCACTAGAAAATGTAGTTGGGATACATGAACAGCAATAGACCCTCCAAGCCTAATTTACCCGATGTACCTAAGCCCTCCAAGCTTCTTGCTCCAACGAGGTTGCCCCGAACCTTTTTCTTTTCTAGCTTACCGGATTCTGCTACTTGACCATAACATCCGCCATCCTTGGCATCTTCCAATGCTTCCCAAAACTCCAAAAACACTCAAAACTCTAAATGGGTGTGGGTAGTGTTTGGATAGAAATCTCCTCTCAATAGGTATGACAATGAGAGAGGGAATGAGAAGAGACTACAAAGATTTCCCTCTAAGAATGAATAGCTCTCTCTAATTAGGTGGGTGTTTTGAAGAAACCTCTCTTAGGGTTTTTCTCTCTGAAAATGGTCACACATATTTTGTGGGAATGAGGGGTATTTATACTGGTGTAAGAATGGAATGCGAAGAGTCAATTTTTCCAAAACAGGGTTAGCTGGTAACTTGACCTCGCGACTTGACTGAGTCGCGAGTTCAAGCCGCTAGATAGTTGAATGGCCAGTCTGGATTTTTGTCCTGTAGTGCTCCAGCTGGCATGACTGTTCAGCTCCCCTGCATGCTCTACACGTGTGCAACTTTTGGCGGCTTGCAAGCCGCGAGCCTCCCGCGAGTCCTAGCCGCGAGTCTCTGCTTCACTGCACTGTCCTGAACATTTCTTCACACTCTCTCACACACTACCCTTACATGATTCTCACATAAATACAAGGTTTCTAAGTGCTGTATTACAAGAAAATTTGTCACGGAATAAAGCCAACACATGGTTGATTAAATTCAACCTTACAATTATAATCAATTTGAAAATAATGACATGTCATAATTTGATTAGCTAAGACTACATCTTATGGTAAGGTTGCATATACTTGATTAATTAGATAATGAAATATTAATTATTCAATGAGTAATTTTTGTAATTATCTTTTTAATTAAGATAAATTTGAAACTGATTAAGTCTGAAATGGAAGTGATTGAAATCTATTAATGTTAATTGGAAACTAATTTGAGACCTATTAATGTTAATTATGCTGAAGTTATTTTTTGATAAATGACCTCTTCTCACCATTTCATTGATATCTTTCATAATATTTTGAATCTGTAAGTGAGATTAATTTTTCAAAAAACTAGACATATAGGGCTTCAATTTGAATGCAAGAACGAGACAATTCTGATTAGAATTGAGTAAGATATGATTTTTTGAATTTTGCTTTGCGGGCTGTTATAAGAGCTATGGGAAAAACCGAATTCTTAAGCATTTTGCTTGCTCGTCACTCCCACCAACCTCCACATTTAATGCACCAGCTTTCTCTAAATATTGAAATAGGGTCTAGGTTCATAATTCTCTTTGATCCTTTGTCAACCCTCATTTAATGCCCTTCTATTCATATTTTCACCACTACTATTATATAAATCTCCACTCTCCTCTATTATAAGACACAGAAATACCCTTTCTTCTGCTCTCTTGAGTTCTAATGAAGTAAAGTAGTCTTGTTATATCTTAGTTTTCTTGAGACTCAAGATATTGAGTGAGACTCACTCTCCTTCTCTTAGTTCTTTTTTTCTACTCCACCCTTAGGACCTTCCCCATGAGTCTCCTCCACCATATGGATCTTGCATGTAAGTATAATAACTTTTCTTAACTTGTTTTTTATATTACTATGACGAGATTAAGATTATAGCATGCTAGTGTTTATTTCAATTCCTTGAATATGTTTGAATGTTCTTAAATATTCATATACTTTCTTCACATGTTCTTGGTTGTTTATTATATATTCATGCTTAACACTAGATTTGATCTTTAATCCACATTAAAAATATACGTTTGTTTCATAATTCTCTCAAATCCTTGAATCTAGGATATCACCATCCACACATATTCACAAGAATTTATTTTTCAATCCAAATGCAATAATTAATAATGGGAATTAGGGTTTATCACATGCATACACATTAAATTCAACATGCAATTGATTGATTTAAATGATATGATATGAATGTTGGTTACCATAGTCTAGAAGATTGGTTTCATCAGACAAGGTGGGTGTCTAACACCTTCCAATCTTATTGTGAGAGACTGCGCCCCTGACCCGTTTTTATGATGTTGGGCCAAGTCCACGTGAATGGGTGGAATCGTGTTATTGCCTCTCAAAATAGAGGTTCGATTAAGGGTTTTACAATGGAGTCGCCACTTATTTAATTATTTGGACAAATAAGATAACCAAAATTGAAAAATTTCTCATTTTATTAATTTTCAATTGAATTTACATTGATCATAGGAAAATTACATGACTTTGATCCTAGATACAATCTAAGATAAAGTATATAACTTTGTTTCTTAGTTACAATTTAGAAATTGAAAATTACAAGGATAAACATTGGTCTATCAACCCTTAATCTAAGTTCGGAGGCTATATTACAAGGCAGGAAGGTGTTAGGCACTCACCTTTTTCGGTGAAACCAGTCTTCTAGACTATAGTAGCCAACATTCATATCACATTATCCAATATGTTATCAATTAATTTGCATGTTGAATTTAAAGTGTGTGTATGTGATAAACTCTAATTCAATTTATTAAGTATTTCATTTGAATTGAAAAATAAATTCTAGTGAATGTGTGTGGATGGTGATATCCTAGATTTAAAAATTTAAAAGAATTATTAAACAAACATCTTTTTTATGTTTTTAATGTGGATTTAAGATTGAAACTAGCGTTGTGCATGAACATGTGATGAATAACAAAGAATATGTGAAGAACATATAAAAACAATTAAGAACATTCAAACATATTCAAAGGAATTTAAATGATTATTTTCATGATTTAATCGTAAACTCTCATCATGGTAACACAAAAAACAATTAGGAAAAGAGATTATACCTTATGCAAGATCCACATGGTGGAGGAGGAAACTCTTAAGAAAGGTCCTAAGAATGGAGGAAAAAGAAGAGTTAGGAGAGGTAGAGTGAGTCTCACTCAATATCTTGAATCTCAAGAAGATCAAGATATGACAAGACTACTCAACTTCCTAGAACTCAAGAAAGGAGAAGAGAGGGGGGTTTTATGTCTTTTCAAATGAAAGAGAGGGGAGTTTATATAGTAGTGGTTGAGAAAATACGAATGGAAGACCATTTAATGAGGGTTGACAAAGAATCATGATCCTAAACCTCATTTAAGCCTTTAGGGAAATCTCATGCATAAAATGAAAAGATTGGTGGGAGTGAGGAGTAAGCCAAAATTCGGTTTTCCCGTAACTGCTGTAATAGCCTTTAAAGCCAACTTCAAAAAATCATATCTGACTCAAATCTGATCGGAATTGTCTTATTATTGTACTTAAATTGAAGCTCCAGATGTCTAGTTTTTGGGAAAATTAATCTCATTTACAGATTCAAAATAGTCTGAGAGATATCAACGAAATGGTGAGCAAATGTCATTTGTTAGAAAACAATTTTAGGACAATTAGCATTAATAGGTCCCAAATTATTTTCCAATTAACACTAATAAGCTCCAATCACTCCCATTTCAGACCTAATTAGTTCCCAATTTACCTTAATTAAAAAATAATTGTACAAGTTACTCATTGAATGATTAATGTTTAATTATCTAGTTAATTAGGTGTGTGCAACCCTACCATAAAATATATTCCTAACCAATCAAATTATGACACATCATCCATCTCAAATTGATTATACTTATAATCAATTGAAATCAATTGTTCATAATCACATATAATCTGACTCAATTTGTGATAATGCATCTCAGCCATTAAAACTTGATTTGATAATGACTCCGATTAGGACTTATGACCAATCAATTTGATCGTTATAACATCAAGATCATTTTGGTGAAATGAGATTAAGGATCTAATGACCAGAATTAAGATGCATATTTCCAAGGTGAAATTATCCTTTTACCCTCCACGTGAGGTTAAATGTGAGTTGCAAAATGGGGTGTCAACACTTGTAACGTAACCTCTGAGCATAGATCAAGGGTTAGATCAAGTACTTATCCATGTAATTTTCAATTTTTAGATTGTAACTAGAAAACAAAGTCATGTACTTTATCTTAAATTGTATCTAGGACTAAAGCCTCGTAATTTCCTGTGATCAATATATATTAATTCTCAAATAAAAAACTAATGAAATTTTTTACTTTTGGTTTTCTTATTTATTCCAATAATTAAATAAATGTTGACTCTATTGTCAAACCCTTAATTTAAAGGGGGAAATATTGTGTTGATTTTCTATCTTTGTTTTAATAATTTGTGTTGTGTATAATCTGTGTTTTGTTTTAGTTTTTCGTATTCTTCCTAGTCTTGAATTTATTTTTCTTTAATACTACTCAATGTGTTTGTATTTTTGTGTCTTTCTAACATGAGTTGTGTATAAAATAGAGAAGATGATACATAGATTAAGTTGGTTTTCCGAGTGAACTTACTTAAATGATTTCAATTTGTGTTATTGTGTTTTAGTTTTTTGTATTCTTCATAGTCTTGAATTTATTTTTCTTTAATATTACTCCTTGGTTTTTATGTCTTTCTGACATGAGATGTGTATAAAATAGAGAAGAAAATACATAAAGTTGGCTTTCTAAGTGAACTAACTTAAATCATTTCAATGTAGGTTAAATGGTTAATTCAAGATTTCAAATTACAAGGTTACTTTCGGCCATCCTAAATCAGATGAATTTGTTAAACTCCTCGTTAAAGAGGCTATTCCTAAAGACAACACTAAACAATACGATCAATTGACAAACCCAATCATCCTCCATAACCCTAAAGTGCATCATGTTTTGGCCAATATAAAATATCATACTACACTTGTGGAGTGGTTGAAAGTGAACAAAGATAACTAGTCATCCGATTATAGGAATTGGAATGTAGCTTTCCCTAGTGCAGAGGCATGTGAGCTGATTTTAGAACTTATATCATTACCATGTTGATGAAAAGAGTCATGGAAATTTTTGGTTTCACAACAATTATCTAATACAATATGAAAACTGTGGTAAAAAAGTAAAACAAGTGTTACTTGTTCATGATCGATTATATAATAAGGGTAATGAAAAAGTAAAGAAAGAGAATGATATTGAAGATCTCTTAGAAATCATATTCAAGGATATTCTTAACTTAGGGAACAATTTTCCAACAGAATTACAGCATTTGAGTGACTTACTAAAAACTACAACAATTATTTGATACAATATGACAATTGTGGTAAAAAAGTAAAACAGGTGTTACTTGTTCGTGATCGATTATATAACAGGGGTAATGAAAAAGCAAAGCAAGATAATGATATTGAAGATCTCTCAGAAATCATATTCAAGGATATTCTTAACTTAGGGAACAATTTTCCAACAGAATTAGGGCATTTGAGTGACTTACTAAAATCTATTGTTGATGAGAGTCCTAACAAATGGAAACCGATTCTGAAACACCCCTCCTTTTGGAACTTCAGTCTTCGAATTACTTTTGTTGATGGAGTTCATATGTGTATGAAAAACAATTAGCTATTTGAGATAGTGGATTAGTATCTTTATGATTGCAAAGACTTACGTAATTGGAAATCGAAGGTTCCAACTCATACTCCATTGGGAACTTTTCTAAGCAACAATCCTTATAAATCAGTCCCTATTGAGCTTTTTTACTTTACAAGGAATTTTCAGAACCATTATTTGGATAAGTACATTGTAATTTTTGATGCATACACCATAAAGGAAGTGGATTATGTTACAAGAAAAACAGGCTCTTTGTACATTCAGTAGTAGTACGTGGAAGCTAAATTGTGTAATGTTTGTGAAATACTTATTTTGCATTTATTTGATATGGTTTGTAAAGAGAAAGATTTTGCTAGCTTTTGATTCTTTTGAAAAAAGGCATGAAATTTTTTGGCAAGCTTGAACATATGGTATTGGTAGTATGGAACGTACGTGGATTGCAATATGGAACTATGGATTATGTAGACACAACGGTTGGGAGTCACCACCTAGTTTTTGCAATGGTCTAAGAACCATATATATAGCGTCCTTTCGAGAAAGGACCTTTTGATTTTACTACCAGAGATATATATGTTTGGATTTAAGGTAAGGTCTTAGGAAGGTGTTAGGCACCCAAAACCACCTAACCCTAAGGTTGGCTTCCCTTCATTGTGTCTTATTTCTTAACCCTATTAAAGGCACACTCAATATTGTTATTCTAACTCACACACACACACTAACATTCATCTAACAATCAACATGGCATCAATCATCCCAAAAGACCTAATCATACATCTATCATGACAATCAACCAAAGCCTAACATTCATCTGATCATGCATATCATCACATCATAGATCCTAACATTCATCTAATCATGGCATAATATATCATCTCAAACAAAGCAGCAGCATGTATCATCAAATCAAGGCAGGGATATAGGCAGCAAGCACATCGTGTCATCATTAAAAGCATTGCATACACATATTCATCAAAGAAGGGTAAAGCTTATAAAACAAGCACATGCATGTATATATGAATGCATGACTCACCTCACTTACCTTGCAGCAACTCAGCACCTATGGCAATATGCATGAGTATGTGAATGCGTGATCATGGCATTGAAATAAAGACAATGCAAAACAAATCCTAATTCTAACATGTGAAAGGTAAGCATCTAATTAAACATGTGAAACAGAAGCTTAAGGGCATGAAAACATAGAAAAGAGGCTAAATAGAAACATGGCATGTGAAAATAGCAACAAAAACAAAAGAATTAAAATTAGGGTTTCTGAGCTGGTTCATGTATATGCATGAACAACCTTGCATGCACATAAAAGATTATGCACACGTGGGTTTTTGCCCAGAAACCCTAAAAACACAGCAAAGATTTAAAATGCTAAATCTAACATCCTACTTGCTCTTTAGACATACAAAAATGTAAACCTAGACTATATAAGCATATTGAAACATAAAACAAACAAAGAAACAAACAAAAGCAGAATTAAACTAAAGAAAATATAAGAAAAGTTTAGAACTATACCTTAAAGAAAAGCTCTTTAAGATTGATATTTTACCATTCCCCTTAGTCAAATTTATTCACAATTCAATAAAAGAGTGATTAGTAATCTTAAACTCAAAGATTAAGGTCAGAAAATGCCCTAATCAAAAGAAAATTGACGTGAGGATGTTTTGTGAAAAACTTCCCTTTTGATTCACTATTTTTAATGAATCTTAGTATTTTCCCATGGGATTTTTGTGTTTTTTTTTTTTTGGGTGTTTTTTTTTTTGCATGTTTTTTTTTACCATGTAAGGTTACTTATAGTGTGTAAATAGGGGTTTAGAATGACTTCCAAAAAATGTGGGATTCGTTCCAAACCTCAACATTAATGCAGGAAACTTGTCTTGTTTAGTTTCTAGAATTCACTATGTGTGCGCAAGGAATGTGTCTGTGTGCGCATGCAGAAAGCTACATGTGCAAGCCGATTCTTGCATGCATATAGCGAGGGTTTCCTTGGCCTCACTTTTCCAAAAATAGATTCATTTGCTCATTAAAAGTCATATTTTTCATTTTAATATTTTTCAAGTCAATTTAACATCTGATTGGGCCCTAAACCAATCTTGGGTCTTAGAATTCAACATCATTGGAGATCAAGGGCTCAAGTCTTAAAGGGTACAAAATGCAATGTCTATAGATTACAGTTTTACAAGTTTTTCTGAACATGAGTAGGTAGGCGGCTAGGGGGGAGGGGTGGCTGGACTGCCTTTTTTATAAATCTCCGGCCGCTCAGTGCCGCTATTGGTGCGAGTTGTAAGGAGTCTTGGTCTTGTTATGTTAGTAAACTTTGATATAATTAAGGAACTCTTGAACATGTGTTTTACATAACTTTTTGACATTTTTGTTCGTCTACAATTTATGGTATCCTTAGCAAACTTTGATATGCTATTATGCATTAGAGAGTTTTATTTAGGTGTCTAAAGTAACATACTATTCTAGCTTTGAATGAGATTTAATTGCATGCAAATGAGTGATTGTTAAATGAAGCATGCAAGTGATTGATTGTCATTCAAGGTTATCAAGATCAAGATCCCTCAAGTGTAATGTCATATTTGATACAAATAAGCATGTGATGTGCCCTAGAATTGTGAATCATAATGTGATGAACCTTATTTGAAAACACTATCTATTCTCTTCTCTACCATATGAGACTTCTCTTTCATATGGTCCTCTTATTT